>NC_052337.1:32762044-33962044 GCF_016432855.1 Salvelinus namaycush | reverse complement strand
AGTCGCCATTCATTTGTTACTCTGACCACGTAATACTGCTGTTGATACAGGCATGTGATTTGCAACTGCTTTTTTAGCTATAGTAAAAGAACAACAAAAGCTGAGTTTAGACCTACAGTTCATAATCTGTGCTGTGTAGTGCTGTGGTATTGTGAAATAAATAGGTGTACATCTACAAATAGACAATTATACATAGTAAAGAGAAATATATTTATTTTATTCATGTTTAAACGATAGATTAGTATTTAAAAAGAAGAGCATAAATGATAAAAATAATGAATTTGTCCATTCCATATTTTTGGTCTTTTTGGTTTCTTTAAATATTACATAAAATAAATAATTTATTTTAAAGCAGTCAGGTAAAGGAATGGAAATACCCAATACAGTGAACTTGCATGTTAATAAGGTTTATGCTATGGTGCTAACTTGACTAAATTCTCTGCATTTGACTCACTCCACGGCCCAGCTTCTCTTCCATCACACCTAAGTCACCCAAGTGCTTCCAGTACTGTACGTGTCTGTCACAAAGCATGAGTGTCAATTTCAGTTCCTTGTATGAGTTAGTACAGCATAAATACATGTAACTGCATCCACAGATCATCACACAGACAAATACACATGGTACACTCTGCCCTTTGACCCTGTCTTCAGTGACGCTGAATCAGTGTCCTTTTTTTGTCCTCTTATTCAGTATTCAGTTTTGTCTCCAACAGTTCGCCCATTGAAAATGATTTGGCACAGAAAAATGTTTCATATTTTCTCCTGTGCCGAATCATGACTTAAAAACAAATCTGTGCCATCATCAGTCAGACTCCGCGACAATGAGTTCAAACAGTTCCTTTACATAGTGCCTTCCTTCCAGAAAATACGTATAGTCTTTGCAAATCAAAAACATTGACTGCATATGACTCCATGATGTCTTTAATGGTTCCCAGTCTTTCCTCAGTGCAGTGAAACATTCCCAGGGGACGGAACTGTCCAATGCGGTGGCTACACCACTATGGGCAGGAAGTGGGTGGCAGTGTTTTTCCTTCGTGTTTTCTTGCCCCTCATGGGCTTGCCGTTGGCGCTCAGCCCCACGAACATGGGCTTCTTCTTGTTCCGCCACTCTGCTGAGGCATAGGTGTTGTACCTGTTCTCCTCAATCCGCTCGGTCAGCCGACAGTCAACACCAAAGTCCCTCTGGTGAACAAACAAGAAAAACAAATTGTGAGTGATTCGACAACTTTGGCAGCACAGGCAATGGAACTGGGGTCTACATTTGCATCATGTATTCAGTAAGCAGAAGTTCTCATCCAGATATCCAGGTTGGTTGGCTCCAATAAGGCAAGTTAACAACAATATAAATACATTCTTGCATAATGGCAGTGGGGTTCATCAGACTTCTAACAGACTGCTCTTGTCATTTAGTGTCCTGACTAACTAGACAAAAAAAGGGATACAGTCGTGACCCCGTAAAGAATGTTCCTTTCCCAAATGCTCTTTAGCCACAGCTGTTCAAATTGAATCCAGAAGTAAACTGAATGTTCCCAAATCATATGAGAATATTTTGGAAACACTGCCCTGGGTTCAACTCACGTTCGGCTACCTCTTTCTCATGGAAACTTGTGTGAAAATAATCTCCCACAAAATGGAATATATGAATGTAGAACCAGCTAACTATAATATAATACTTGTGTAATGAGGGACAGATATGCCACCAATGCTTTACTGAGTGAATGACAGTACCTTGGTGTGACACTTTAAAATACGTCATGGGAATTGTGTTCCCTAGCTAGAATGCTTTTTGTGTCTCATTTCATCTGATTTCACTAATAAGAGAGCCGTAGTAACAGCCTTTCACTGTTATGTTTCAGATGATGTGTGAGAGCACATGAAACAGTACCGGTAGCCCTTGAGGGCTTTTAGTAGAATGGGGGCTGTTGTATTGTGTTTCTCTGGTCTGAATAGAGCGGAGCACAAGGATGGTGTGGTATATGGGAGGATCTGTGTGTTTGGGAGAGAGGGACGGCAGGGGCGTCTCGGCTTACTTTCTCCAAGACGACAACTCTTTTGGCTGGGCCGACTTGTACTAGGGGATTATTTACGGGCAGTGGAGTGGAACTGTCCTTTAAAACAACCCCAGGCGTCTCTAAGGGCCCGGGGACAGAGGAGAGAAGAGCTCTCACACAACATCAAAGGAGCCAGCTCCTTAGGAGAGTATAGTATGGAAGAGAGTTATTTTCAACAGTAAGGTGGCAGTGTAAAAACACTACCTGGCAACTAACTAGTGAGTGTTCTGAACACTGAATCAGTCTAATGGGGGGTTTGTATACTCAGCCAAATAATTAGCTCTAGTTTTTGTAGGGATATTGTTATTCTGTGTGTGAATTTCAGTACAGGCTAAACTTACCGCGCCATAAAGCTCTCCTTTCTTGCTGATTGCCAGGTAAAAGTTACTGCTGAGCCCCTTGATGGCCACGATCCCAACATCCACTGACTTGATCTCCAGCACACCTGGAAGACACACAGACACATTATAGGTTAGTTATACCAGGCCAATACACTGAAGTGATAGTCATTGAATAATTTAACTGCATTGAGAAAGAATGCTTGTAAAAGCTGGCAGCGTTTGTGTTTTTGACTGCATACAGTTAGGCTCCACTGTTTATTTAAGCAATAAGGCATAAGGCAATATACCACGGCTAAGGGCTGTTCTTAGGCACGACTCAACGCGGCCCTTAGCCGTGGTATATTGGCCATATACCACAAACCCTGAGGTGCCTTATTACTATTATAAACTGGTTACCAACGTAATTAGGACAGTAAAAAGAAATGTTCTGTCATACCCGTGGTATACGGTCTGATATACCACGGCTGTTAGCCAATCAGCATTCAGGACTCGAACTACCCAGTTTATAATTGCTGTTATAGCATGCAGGCCAGTTGATTAAGTGTTACAGTGAATGTAAGTGGATACAGTATGTTGTAGTCCATGATGTTGTCAGTTACTACCGTCTTTTCCAGTATGTTTACTGAACAAATCTACATAAAAAGGTATAATAACTGCAGGCCTTGTCTACTGAGTCACACCGGGGGGTAGAGTCACACTGTTATCCCTGCCTGTTATCCCTGACCATGTTTTGAATAATCACAATCATCTTTGCTTGATCCCCCTCAGTAAACCACTGACTGGCTGCCTGGCTGTGTGTCTCTGTGCCAGTCATGGAGAACAGACAGGCTGAGCCGCCATTTCATTCCCATGCTAACGGGCCATAAGCCCTGAGTGAGAGGCGTTGGCTGGGGCTAAGCCTTGGAAAAACCATTTCTTTGCTTTGTTTGTTTTCGGAGTGGAGCGGCACGCTGGCGAAAGCCAAAATGTCCATATCAGTTTGCAGTCTGAATGTTTCTTGAACCAATTAGGGACTTAAGATGTGGAAACCAGTCTCCTTCATCCTAAAGTCAATTATATAAACCCATAAAGCTATCATGGGTTAGGGGGGATTAGCTCAGGACCAATTCTGGTAGAAGTTGGTCTTTGTAGCAAGCAGGGAGGCAGGGAGGTGGCTGGTCTGGCCCAGTGTGGAGCCTCCTAGCCTGGGTCAGAGGACAGTAGATATCGCCTCACAAGGTGGCCTTTGACAGGCCAGAGTCAGAGTAGTTAATGGCACCTGTCTACACTGACACTGACTCACCTTCACTCCCCCCCCCGCTGACATCTTTTATTCGTGCCATCCCTCTTTCTTACTCCTGGGATACACATTTGTAACATCCTGCTGTCCTGGTGTGATTTTATGGACCGCCTGAGACAAGGGGGGACCCCGTTTTAGGAGGGCTGTTGCAGGATTCTTTGATCAGGGATAAGTTGCTCAGGCATTTACCCATAAGTACTTGTTCAACTGGACATATCGTTCCTCTCCATATCTTCCTATTTGGGCTGTGTCCTGTCCCTGTACTGGGTTACATGTTATGGTTAACAGTTTTGCGTAAGATTATCTCACTTGGGGACTCTAGTCTACCCCTGCCATGGACTTTCCCATGTAAACCAATTTCTACTTTGAACCAATACAGTTTGCAGCTGTGGATTCTACTCAAAGGTCATGACCTCTTTTCAGACTCCCCACCCCCTACTTTTTCTTCCACAGTCGAAGACTGAAATAGTACCTTGGATGTGTAACAAAGGAGGAGTGTGAAAACATATAAGCATACTTCTAAAAGTGCTAGTATAAAACTCATGACACCATAAAACTATGAATAATTCCATTGATGCAGTGTACAAAATAAAGACATTCCAGTCCCCGTACTGTGAAAACGAACTCCTAGTACATTGTCGATGCCTAAGCTAAACCATTTAGTAGGAATTGGCGGTGAGGTTTTATCTGCACCTGTGAACCGGCAAAACAAGCAGTGTGGCCGCCACTCAACAGGCGGATTAGACAGGTTTCTTTATACACAGCGGGCGTGAGAGAGCCCCTTCCGTATGGGCTCTGGTTGCACACAGCTATTGAGTGTGGTGGTAAGGTTATCCGGCCTGGTCTCTGCTCCTCTGCCTTCCCTCAGGTTCATGAACAGGGGAGGGGAAGGGAGGGATGAAAGGAGGAGAAGAGAAATTGGATGACAGTCAGTGGGATTAGAGGGGAATAATCCCTGATCAAAGGGAGGGAGAGAGAGAGGGAGAGAGAGAAGGAGAGAGAGAAGGAGAGAGAGAGGGAGAGAGAGGCAATGCCAATTGATACAGGTGTATGGAGACCACGTACAACTAAATTGTACGGAAATACAATATACTGCAAAGACATGCACCTACTTTACAAACTCACACTGACTCACAGTTAAACACACAAACACACAGGCCCGTTCCGGAATACCCGTCTTTGCGTTCTAAATTGGCATTTTAGGGTATATGAAAAAAATACGTTTTATATTACGTGGAATTTCCTAAAATGTTGTATACTTTACATGCCAGGATGTCAGACTCATTTCGCCGTTTCATCTAGTAGAATTCCCTGCACATTATTAAGGAAGAGATTTGTCTTTCCAGACACGTGTGTTTGATAACAGCTGCGATTCAGCTGAGGGGACGCGCTGCACCAAAACTAACAAAAGGCGAGAATCAACGCAATTTCGCTTTAGATTACAAATTCTCAGTAGGATGAGCCTAGTATGCTAATATTTGCTGCTTACTGCATTAGCTTTACTAAACAGTACGTTCTAATTGCTGTAGTATGTCGTACTATTAGTACACTGTATGTCGTTTCAGTAAGTAGTAGGCATGCCAGATCTCAGACACAGCCACAAACACCTTCACCATCTGCACAAGAGTGAATGGTTCAAAACAAGTTTCAAGTCTGAGCTCCCCTGTAATATAAGTGACACTGCAGTATTTTAGGTAAGCTTGCAATGTCAAAATAAGATCTATCTCTGCCGTGTTGAAAGTCAGGCACCTGTTTTAGCCTTTTGCTTTGGGCCGTTTGATGTGGTGCGTTAAAGCGAAACCCTTTTTTATGACCCCCTTGCCAGTCACCAGAACCTTCACCTGTACTCTGGAGTTGAAAGGCAGGGCTGTAACAAAAGGCTTAGATTGCAACAATACTCTATCTGAGGGCGGCACTGAACAGACCAGAGACTGAAACATATTGCTCCTGGCAGCTCGGCACAGGTCAGAACAGTACAGCACAGGGCCAGACCCATTTCTCTTCAGCCCCTCTGTTCACAACAGTAAAACGAGTATCCTTACTCTATCTCTCTCTTTGCTTCGTTCCTCTCTCTCTTGTCCGTCGCTTATCTCTGCGCGTCTGTTTCCCTCTATCTTTCTCTCCGTTCTGCCCCGTTCCTGTCTCCTCACTCTGGTTTCTTTTTATGCCTGGGGGGTTGTTGTTTTTCTACCTCTGGTTGGCACATCGCCCAAAACTTTTATTTCTATTTTGTGAGGGTGAACTTTTAAGTGCAGCGAAACAGTTTTATGACCAATATTGAAAGTGTAATAAGCAGAGTTTTCTTAACAAACAAGAAAAAAAGGTGCTGACATTCTGCAATCGACATTTTTCAGAAACTACGAAGACAAACACCTGTGTATATAACAGGACTGTGTTAGTTTTATATGGCAGATGAATAAAAACCAGGCCCCAAGGTCCTGTAACAGTCGACTGCAGTCTTCAGTGCTAATGAAGGGTTAGTTCCAGATACAGTATGGACAAGACTATATAAGAGTCCAAAATCAGTTTTCCACCTCATTTCACTCTATGAAGCTGTATTTGTGCTACCTAGATTTGAGGTCCAATGTTTGCTTGCCTCACTAAAGGAATTTACTGCTGCACACAAGAAGAGGCAGTGTGTTTATGGTGTAATGAGATACCGTATGAGTGCAGGTAAAACATTTCTGAAATATCTTTCTTTAGATAAGGTGAGTCATCTGACTTCTTTCTCTTTTCAACCTCAATTGGTCGATGTGGTTTCACAGTATTTGAGTAATTTGTGTTTCTTGGGTTTCTCCTACAGTACCATTGGCAGAGGCTATGGCTGCTAATTACAGCGTTACTGGAGAGCAGACAGTCTTCTGGTGGCTCAGTTCAGCTCTGCTGGCTGACTGTCCATTGGGTGGTCAAGTCAACTGCCTGGTGTGACTCCCATCGGCAGCAGCCTTGGCTTCTACCCTGGGCTCTGTAGGTGGCCTCTCTCCTCCCCTCCCCTCCCCTCCCCTCCCCTCCCCCCACAGACCCCCTATCTCCACATAAGGCCGTGGTTTCTTGGCAGGGTGACAGAACTCCCGTTATCGCATCTTGTCAAAATGACCTCAATGCTTTCACATTTGTAGCTTCATCCAGCCAGCTTTACCACTGAGCCCACTTACCACTTCTATCGCTGTGTACTGTATAGAAGACTACACACTACTATAGAACATACAATGCACGCCGTATTCTGAGAGAAATACCTTTTCTCATCAACACCAGGCATCAATTCGATACTAAAGTTTAAGCAGCTTAGATGCCACAAGACCACCAATGTCGTCAACCCAGAGTGTGTGCATAATTGTCCTGGGAAACCTAACTTGCTGCCCTTATGACAGGCAAGTCTTTCCTATTAACCTTCCAGATTCAGGGGTGTAGAGGCAGCTCATGTCCTATTAAACGGGGGCTGGGTTAGTGGCATGAGGGGGTGGGGTAGTGGCAGGAGGGGTGGGGCTGGGGATAGGGGCCGGAGGGGTTGGGGTTGTGGCAGGAGGGATTGGGGTAGTGACAGGAGGGGTTGAGGCTGGGGGTAGGGGCTGGAGGGGTTGGGGTAGTGGCAGGAGGGGTTGGGGTAGTGACAGGAGGGGTTGGGGCTGGGGGTATGGGCCGGAGGGGTTGGGGTAGTGGCAGGAGGGGTTGGGGTAGGGGCCGGAGGGGTTGGGGAAGTGGCAGGAGGGGTTAGGGTAGTGACAGGAGTGGTTGGGGTAGGGCCCGGAAGGGTTGGGGTAGTGGCAGGAGGGGGTGGGCTGGGGGTAGGGGCCGGAGGGGTTGGGGTAGTGGCAGGAGGGGGTGGGGTTTTGGCAAGAGGGGCTGGGGTTTTGACAGGAGATGTGGGGGGGTGGCAGGAGGGGTTGGGGTAATGGTAGGAAGGTTTGGGGTAGTGGCAGAAGGGGCTGGGGCTGGGCCTGAGCTGGGGTAGTGGCAGGGCAAGGGTGGGGGCTGGGTTAATGGTGGTAGAGGGGCCTGGGGGACTGGAGTAGAGGCAGGGAAGGGGGGGGGGGGGTGCTGGGGTAGTGGCAGGGGAGGGGAGGGGGGACTGGGGTAGTGGAAGGGCAGAGCAGGGGCTGAGGTAGTGGCAGGGCAGGGCAGGGGGGGCTGAGGAACTGGGTTTGACCCTGGGCTGGCTCCTGACAGCAGTGCCTCGCACCTTTGATCTGGCCTCCACAGGCCTCTGGCTCCCAGGCTCCTGAGAGATCAGTGCAGCAGGGTCTGGGCTCTCTTGAGGGGCCGGCTTCATTAGGCTGCAGAACAACACAGCTCTCCCCCCACCAACCCCACTCTACACCCCTCATCTCCCCTACAAACTCCCCACTGCCTCCTAAACATGGTCAGTGGTGACTCCAGATGAACTTAAGGTTAGGGAGGGCTGTAAAAGTGTTTCCCCAGTTTATCTTAGGCCCGTTTGAAGATTATATTGCTGCTCTGCTCCCATTGTATGGCCCACGACTGGATATGAGAAGGTTAGGTACGTGTAAACGTCTGCGTTTTCAATTGTAAAACCGGTTTTACCACTTGAGGTACAACTTTCAAAGAAAATTATGATTTATTTTCACACGAGGGAGGATGTTGGGATTTTAGAGATATAAACTGACAATTCAAACAATTCTATATTATATTAAATCAATGAATTCAAATGCTCTTTGCAGAAATATACAAAATGTGTCACTTCTAAGACTGTTAGGTTTCTGTACAAAAACTGTCGTTCATGTTTTGTTTCCACTTCTCAACAATCACCAGTTTGATTTGCATTACTTGAGGTTAAGAGTGACTAACATCTAAGGCGAGAGATCTTCCCTCCAACAACTGGCGACAGCCTGATTGACGATCTGTCAAATTCACTATGACACAGGGGTTCATATCCGTGGAACGACTTCAGCGTTAAGGGCATAAGGAACACTAGATCCATTGAGAAACACAAACGCCAGTGGGGGCGTTGTGGGAATTGTATACTTTGTGAGTAATTTAAGTATTGGGGTAGATAAAGTCGGACAATATCCCACTCCAGCTGGACAAGACGTCAAAAGGTTTGTGCAAAAGAAAACTTGAGGATGTTTTCGCCATCCACTGTCATTGTAATTTACGACTACTCAATCATTTTTTGTTTATTAGTCACTTTTCACAGATATTTTACACCACGATGGGGGTTACTCATGTAAATTGCTAGTAACTCATCGGTGACTGGCTAAATCTGTAGGATGGTGCTTTCAACTTATTCATGGCTGTAATGTGACGAGAGCTTGTGATGGATGTAGTGTGAATGTAGCCTATTGGTGCTAAATAGCGGACGGTGAGCAACATCCAATGAAAACATCACCTGTTCACTGTCTACATCTTCACCTAGCGACAGTTAAGTTATACATTTTTGTTTCATGAGGCTGTTAAGTTGTGTTTTAGATCCATCTCCACACAGAAGTTGTACATTGAATACTTCTTATCCATCCTACTGTCAATATTGTTTTCTTTGCTTGAAACATGGATAAACAGCAGTCTTACATGGGAGAAACAGTGTCGAGCTGTGTGTGATTTTAAACCTGCCAGCAAAGCATGATTAAAAGCAAATCCAGATACTCAGAAGAAAATAATCACCTGTAATGAGTATAAATGTGTTGTTTCAAATACCTGAGCTCTGTTTTCCAGCCAACAGATAGCATTAGATTTCTCTGAGATAGAACATTCACATTAGCATGGTTTGAGATCAGCTTACCATGCCGGGTAATAGTATCACTGTGTATTGTGTCAATGGTGGTTTTAAGGACGTTGCAAACCAAATGAAATGCATGTTGATGTTCACGGTGGTTTCAGAAAAAATGCAGTCTTCTCAGATAATGTGATTTACCCAATGCTATTGGTTCTGCAGCATAGTACCTATGCCAGTAAATGTCAAAACGTGCCATCGGGCACTGAGTGCTTACCATATGAATGTGTGTTTACGGGTTTGATCTGGCAAGGTAATTTATAACCTTTCTTGCATTTTGCATACTGTATGAATGGGTAAACATAATGTTGTGATTCCAATTGTTCTGGACATTCTATAGACTCTTTGAGGCATTTTACGTAATGAACCCGGGGTCATTGGGATTTAAGGTCCCATGTTTTTGAAGTCCAGATGCCTTTTTACTGCTGGGGAAAGTACAATGCACTGCAGCACTCAAGCACTAGGCCTAACAAACTAATCCTCTCCAGAGCCTATCACCACAACTTTCAACATTTCCTGCTGAAAATGCATCAACAGCTTATCCTCTGGTTGTTCCTCTGGTTGTTGTGTTGGATCTGTTGTCTTAGGTCCCTCCAGATTTTGGGCAGGATTCGAGTATGTAACACATACTTTTTTACACTTTACTCTGTCACCATCAAACACACACGTGGCGGCACATAGGCTTCTGTTCCCTCTCATAAATGTCAGAGCAGGCACCCATGTGGATGGGGACAGTGTTGGGCCAGCGTTGGTCCAGTGTGGGAACGTGTTGCATTAGTGGCCAGTAAAGCAGTGGGGGTCTGGATATAGGATCTGTGACGGATAAGATCCAGGGCTCCTGCTCAGCCACCAGTTGCCTCAGGACAGCCCCCCTAGTGCCCCCCTAGTGCCCCCCCACGTCCCTGCCTCTTGCGCACGCAATGGGTAATTAGCTGGCATTCCTGCCTGCTCCTTTAAAACGGGACGGGCTGTCCAGATGCGTCTCTGGTCCGAGCACTGATCTCCCTGCGCTACCTTTGATGATTCCATTAAGACTCTCTCTCCTCTCTCTCTCCCAGACTTCCATCTGTCCCACCACACTCGGTGTGTGTGTGTGTGTGTGTGTGTGTGTGTGTGTGTGTGTGTGTGTGTGTGTGTGTGTGTGTGTGTGTGTGTGTGTGTGTGTGTGTGTGTGTGTGTGTGTGTGTGTGTGTGTGTGTGTGTGTGTGTGTGTGTGTGTGTGTGTGTGTGTGTACATACATCTTGAATGTGTTGTGATGTCTGTGGTTCTCAATGATTTGCGACTTTGACCTAATCTAGTGAATGTTTGTAACATTGCAGCACCTAAACACATGAAACATGCTCACATTTCTTTCACCTGGACAGCCTACCATTCAACTACATTGGCCTATACCATTGATTTCTTACCAGGTTATATTTAGCAATGCATCTTCCAAAATAGAGAAAATGCCATGTATCTTTACCAATCCTGTGCTCTGGGCAGCAACATACTATTGCAGAGCTGACGGCATGTTCAAAAGTTGCTCTTCTGTTGAATCATTCTGACGAATTGTGCCTTTGACTTTCTGGTTTGGTTTAAGGAATAAGTCAAATCCTGCACGTCTGTGAGGGTATTGAATACGCACATAAGGTAAACATTGAAAACTCAAAACCAGTTAATCAAAACAAAGATTGACAATTTAAAATTCCAGAGAATTATAATCCATTCTTCAGAGAAGAGAACTGCCCAATGAAGCTTTGACGTTTCCAGAGAGGTTGCTGACAGACAGAATAAAGAGGTGGCTGGATGGTATAGTGGCATGTGGTTCACGAAGTCTGTGTTTTATTACAAAAATGTTCAGATGAGTCAATGATTGACACAACAGTAAATTGATGGGTGAATATCAGGAAGCGCTGAAAGAATATGCGTAAATAATGATTTTTAAAGAATAGGGGAAAACTGTGAGTACAGAGAGCGATGCCTCAGTTCCCCCTTGTCCCCTGCGACTTTGGTCAGAGTCACCGCATAGAAAAATATGAAAACTGCTAGCTTTCCTTATTTGAACATACACACGCAAGCACGTACGCACACGCACGCACGCACACGCACGCACGCACGCACGCACGCACGCACGCACACACACACACACACACACACACACTCACTCACTCTCTGACTGCAGCTTGTTAGAGACAGACAGGACAAAATGATAGTGGGGAGACAGTGGTGTTCTCCTTTAAACCAACCCTGCCACAAATGACCCTCTCTTTAAGTAATGGGGTCAAAGGTTAGTCATACATCTGGACATCCATACCTCCATGTTGAACTCTAAATAGGGCAAACGAGGGGGCAGAAACAATAAGATGCTTGAGAGACAAATCTAGGCTTCCCTGGACAACCTTCTTGTTCAAGAGGGGTTAGTTGAAGATGAGCGAATGATAAATTATTAAGTTTGTAAAGAACTGGCTTGCCTTCAATCATTGAGGTTCAATTTCACTATGAATCATAACTTTCACACTTTAAACAAAACCGATTTGTACAGTAGGCCTTCACAAATCTATGTGAATGCACAACCTGTTTAAACAGCTCCAACTTCCCCTTTGATAAGGGAGATACTGCTGGAAAGGTCTAAAGGCAGAAAGTGTCGACACAAGTCTAACAACCCGGGGGTGTAGGGGGTGTAGGAGGGTGTAGGGGGTGTAGGGGTGGGTGTCCTGTGCCAGCGGTGTCTGCTTTTAATGACTTCCTGTTGGATGAGGCTGCAGCCTCTTCCATTGATGGAGGTATTATGGGGATAATAATAATAATAATAATACATACCATTTAGCAAATGCTTTTATCCAAATCCATTTACAGTCATGCATGCACCCATTTCCATATGGGTGGTCCGGCGGAAATCAAACCCACACTCCGCCGTACTCTACCAACTGCTGTTATACTGTTATGCTACGTAACATAGAATGTTCGTACTACCATTTTCACAAGCAATGCAAAAAGAACAAGCAATGCAACAACAACAAAAAGCAATGCAACAAAAAAGAACTCCTGTGTACTAATTTATCCTGAAACTTTGAAGGCCTAGATTAAAATAATCCCTAAACATGTTGCTTCTAATTATAAGTGTAAAAGGACAGGATGTAGCAGTCAATTAGACACATCCCGCATATTCTCTAAACCCCTGGCCAAACAATTATTTATGAATCAGAAAAGAGAAAGCCTATGAAGATGTTAGGGTCAAATAGATTTTTTAAAGCACTGACACTAACCTTTTGTACATCTACACAATCCTCATAACTCACTTTTATTGCCTGTGTGGTTAAGATTTCCCACGAGAACCTCACATGGGCACTATAACCACAGAGAGGAGGAGAACACTCAAGAGAGAGTGCCATCCATGTGGTGCAGACGGGTGCAGTTACAACATACATTTACACATTTCACATCATGGTTTCTTGCTATCCTCTCATAAACACATTATAAAGACACACACAACCACACTCTTGCTAGGAGAAACACAAACCAGTGAGAAAACACACAGCCTTGCGTTCCAACACCACCATCAGGCTCACGATGAAGCATGTAAGAGCCAAAAACTATAACTATGGGCTGAGAAAAAGGACAACATAAACACATAACTATTAGGAGCAATAATATTTCTACAACATCCACTCGCCCCTTTTGATTGTTCATCATCAACCAGTCATATTAGTCCATTGCCATAGGTACCACTAGTCTATAGCCAATTTCTTAGCTCTTTTGCAACGACGTGGTTCTACTGCTGAGCCATGGAACACCAGAGCCCCCATCCCCCATTTATGGTCTTGTGGAACCATAAAAGTACTAGGTTTACCTAGCCCTCCCATCCTCTATGCTACTAAGACCTCGTTTGCAGCACTTAAGAGGATTCCTGTTGTCAGAACCATTTCCTTTCACAAATCTTCGAAGAAATGATGAATCCTGCTATAGAACCAGCCAGGACAGCAGAGGATAACAAACACTATCAGGTTGGATAGTTATAGGGCCACTTTGAGTCAGTCAAAGGAGCTTAGGATTCAGCCAAGTTTGACTTCATTGGATATGGATCTAGAGGTATCTGTATCAAATGTTGCAATATAAAATGAAACAGCACCTTGTCCAGGGTCCTTGTCTACATCAAGGAAAGGAGTAGACCATGACATGACAGAAGAAGTGCTGATACTACTTATTCACTGTGCTTGCTGTACACCAGCATCTCCTCCAGGGCTCAACACATCAACAATCTCCTAATGCACTAGTACTTGACAAAAACAAATGAGTTTGGCTTTAGAACAGGCCATTTTGTCAGGGATTGCCTGCAATGCTAATTCAGCAGCATCAGATTAGAGCGAGGGCTAAGTAGGGTGAGAGGAGGATAGATGGCTGCTGGCCTCACCCCTCTGTGTTGGACAGTCCACAAAGTCGGCAACATGATTGGAAAGAGTCGGACTCTGTGGAGCTCACGATCCAACCTGCAGTTGAACCCTAAACTGCCCTCAATCAAAACTATCAGGGTCTAATGATGTTCATTAGCCGGACCCCCTTCTCCCCAGTATCCCCAAGTATATAACTGCAGACCACAGTCCACTGTGGATGAATTCAGTCGTCTATTAGAGAGTGCTTTTTTCGATTCCAGTTTCTTTCATTGATAAGCAAAGTGAAGGGAGAGGACAGGGAGAGTGGGGTCCAGATGCCAAATCAGAGAAAATCACTAAGAGAAAAAACCAACACCAATCTGTTATAAACCGTTTCTTATTGGTCAGTGACATTCTAGAATAGAACAGAAAATACATTGGGCATGTTGAATAATTCAGTATGAAAATAAGCAGTTTGTTTGCTTGGTTCCCACATGCAGTGTCTTAATACTATAATACTCTAATACTGGATAGTAACGTGCAGAAAAACAGTGTGACACTGTAGTACTGAGCAGATGGATTCTGAAAGGGAATCACACAATATGGGCTGGATTGGGTTTCAAACAGCACATAGATAGGTCTTTTGTAGAGGGCTGAGAGAGAGAGGGGCTGGGTAACACACCGGTGCAGCACAGACCTGACCAACACAGCACACAAAGAGGCTCTAAGAGCACAGGTTTGTACTCCGACAGTGTAGCCTACCTACCTACGTATTTCTACAATGGTTATCATATCATTCTTCAAAAAGCTATGTTATCAGACTTCATTTTATTTAATTAGAAGATCTTTCGTTCATTCGCCTTCTGACTCCACCGTACGTAAACATCTAGCCTCTGTACATGGGCATATCAAAGCTGCAGAGGATAAAGACCCTAACAGGCTACAATTCTGTGGGCAGTGGAGGCCTGGCCAGGCAATGCCTACTGGTCATACACTATGTAATTAGAGACAAATTCACCATATTCTGCCACGCATCAGTCTACAATGACATCTGAGTTTACAGACAGACACACCTTCTCAATGTCTGCCTTGCCTCACAAAGTATGACACATTTTCACGCATGCTGGAGACAATCCAAGTGAACATATTTCAGAACAGCACGAAACTGGAGATAATGAAGTGAAGGTGTTCCCACACACTACAGTCTCTGTCCTGATGAGGAAGGTCTTCTAATATTTGGTTAATTTTAACCCAAAAATGAATTCCATGATGTTGCAGGATACTACCAGACTAAGAGGAGTTGACAGGCTAGATGAACATGTACTCATCACCATTTTATTGCACATTTTTCAGCTGTCCCAGGGTTTATGACTGGACAAACTGCTGGGCAAGGACAAAAACAATCGCTACCCCAGCATCTCCCCCTTCACCACCAACAAATAGAAGTAACATTACCCAGCAGCTCTCTATATTTCTGCTGCTCTGAGACATTTCAACTAGTCAACAAGTCTCCCTTTTAGGACCAAACCAGGAGACCTGAAATACCAGTCTGAAGTCTCACCTGTAGTTTCTGCAGTTTCCAAATACATCAACCAAGAGGTGTTTATCATCTTATCTTATGCCACATCTTTGACTTTTCACCGCAAGGTTTCAAGTCAGAGAGACAGAGAACAATACTGCAACCTGGTGGGCATTTTTCTTTTGGATTCATAGAAAATGTTTTGTGTTTAAAAGTGGCACGTGTCCAAGCTGTTTTGATCGATTCAGATGTATCACCCCTTGGTAGTTCTCTCACTTTGCCTCCAACGGGCCCAGGTCCTCTGCCTCCCCCCAGACATTCGTTCCTAGCCCTGTCTAGCTACACTTCAGACGGGACCGTATTTGGGCAACATGGGATCTGAATTCCCTAAGAAGTGCTCTGTCCATCTGGTTTCAGAATTATTACCAGGCAGGCTTGTGCCTAAGGTCATTGTGGGAGCTAATGACAACCGCATTATATTCACATGTGGTGGGCTATTGGCGGGAACCACTCACATGCAGCATGCATTGGACACTCACCACAAAACACTACGCACTTCTCTTGTTTTTCTTTCTCTTTCTAACTGCCATCTTTCCATAAACAAGCAAGGTGCCCCTACAGCATATTGTGAAGTGGATTTCAAAAAATCTATGTATTACATTTCTGTCTAAATGTTTTGAAGCATTAAGGGTAATTTTAGGGTAGATCAAGCCTAGGTGTTATAGCCGCGACCTGATCTCAAACCTTGAACTTTTGGTGGTTATTGACACATCCGCTTCTGATGGTTAAACTCTGAGTGTGCTGAAGGCGAGAGGACGCTCTGCTAATTGAAATTCCTTCAGCCATGTCTTGCAGAGCCTCAGCGTCTGAGTGGCACTGTCTGAGAAGAGAAGCCACACATGGGCTCCACATGGCAAAGCCTTCTTTTATTAGGGCCAATGTGCGCACAGCGCACTGACGGGAAAGTGTACAACCAGCTTGGAGAGAGCGTGTGGCGGCCAGGTGCTACGAGCATTGGCTGGGGTGTCTGGGGTATCGCTCGCCGCGTAGTAATCTTTACGGCACCCAGGCAGGCAAGTGTAATGATTAGAGCAGTATAACGATGAGCTGAGAGATATCATTCTAAGCAGGGGTGTGGATGGATACAAGCACTTTGATACAGATATTAATGTCAGCCCATGACAGACACAGCTATGCAACTGGGAAGTGATGATGATGAAGAAAACCTCAAATGATGATAACACTATATTTGCCACTAGTAGCACTAGTTTTATTACATATAACATTGTAATAATAAAATATAATAAGTCACCAAAGAAAGCATATAGGGATGTGATCCCTAAGATATTTGCTCAGAGAGAAAAGGGTTATTCGGGTTATTTCTAATTGGTTCCAGTAGACGTGCTCTAAAGGAAAGTCCACTGAATTACTGAGGCAACAACCATGCTGCTTCCACTATCCAAGAACCTTCTGCTGCCCAGGCAGAGACACGAAACACAGGCTACACATCTATGCCCACTGATGCCCACCACAATACCAGGTAAGGTTCGTGTTATGTGTGGAGGCAGTGGAGCCAAATCTAAGGCAGGGAACCAGAGAGCAGTGCTATAATAATGGGGGAAAACCAAACTCTATGGGACTCACATGTGAGAGGGATGAGAAAAGAGGCAAAACTCACAAAACATAAGCTGAGTGAGTGCATATTTTCTGGGGGTTACTTACTGTAGAGATCGTCTTTGTTTTTGGTGCCATTGACTTTGCCATTTTTATCAATCCTGAGAAAGAACTTCTGATAGGAGTAGAGTTTCCTCTTGCGCACGTCTCCTTGGAGATGGTTATAGCTGCGCACATGCCGCCCCACAACAGTGTCTGAAGAGGCGTTGGCAGCCCTGGACAAGCGCGCCACGGAGCGAGTGGCGACCCCAGGTGCAATCGGATGACACGTGGAGGGCTGTGGACAGAGCAGCAGGACGAGCAGCACTGAGAGGATGGACAGACGAATGCAGGACCAGGCGGCGGCACCCTTAGTCACTGTCCATATGCACATTGTACTGGAGCTGGGAGGACTGGAGAAAAGCTCACAGAAAGGACCATGCTGGATGGGGGAGAGGGAGAAGGGCTGAGAGCGGGAGATGGAACCCCCGGCGGATGACGACGACAACACTGCCGCTGCTCTTTCTGCTGCTTATTCCTCCCGTGTTCCAAAGGAATGTGTCAACATACATAACTCAAAACTGGGAAACCAGCACCTCTCGCCCTCTGCCACTCACTCTCCTCGTACAATACTAATGAGAAGCTACCTCTACCACCTCTGGAGAGGATGAGATAAGGGGAGGTTTAGAAGAGGGGACGGGGAGACACCAAAAATGTTCAAAAAAATGAATAAATAAAACAAATCTCAAGATAAACACTACAGCTGTTTCTCATCAAAATGAAGAATCAACGGATGAGGGGAAAAAAGGAATCATGTAATCCTTGCTTTTCTTCTGGTCTCTTTGGATTTTCCTCTGAAGTTACTTGTCTGTATAATGGAGCCTCTTAGCTGGAGTGTCTCTTTCTTGGTGTGCTGTGCTCCTCTATGTGGGGGAAGTGAGAATGGGAGCGCTGGGTCTCTGTGTCCTGGTCCCTCTGAGCTAGAGTAGAGTGTGAGCTGGAGCTCTCCTTCTCTTTTCTCCGTCTCTCTGAGCTGAGTCCATTTGAGTGGAGTGGCTGCGTGCTGCTTCTCTTCTCTGAGTGCCTCTCTCTCTCTCTCCTGTTGGGATCCCTGTTGAAGAGTTCCTCTCCCTGTCTGTCTTGCTGCGCTGAGGTGACTGGGTCTTGTCACTCTTCTCACCTTATTTATCTGACGCAATCCCCCCAGATGTAATCTCTTAGGATAATTGGCGGTCTATGAAAGCCAGTTGGCTTTGAAGATCTATGTGTGTGAGTTTTTTTTTTATGTTGCTTAGTTGCTTGTGTGTGTCTGTGTGTGTGAGGGTGAGTGTGCGTGTGTGTCAGATAGAGTAAGGGAGAGGTTGTTTTTCTCCCCTCTTATCCCTCTCTCTCTCTTTCTCTCCTCTACCCCTCCCTCTCACCCTGTTCCCTCCCCTTCTGAGTCCAAGTCCTACCAGTTGCTCAGAACAGGTTTGGAGTGAATTGTGGAAATTCTCTCTCCTCAACTTCTCTCCTCTCATTTTCTATTCCCATATCCCCCTCTCCCCCTATCTTGTGTATATTTTATATTCATATATTTTCCTGTCTTTCGCGGTCTTCCTTTTTCAGTGGTGGAAGTGTTGCCAGACAGGTTAGGTCTCTATTGACTTCAGTCTTGTCAATGCCACCTGGGTGCTTCTGACCATTGCTGGTATCCTCCGTAAAAGGTGAGGCTCGGAGTGTTGTCTTCATCTGTTTCCTTAGGGCCTTTTCTTCTTTTTAGAAATAGATATTTGCTGAGGAGTTTGCTTTTTATCCTTTCATCGTGAGTGTTATCAATACGACAGAGATGTACCCATAAAATAGAGTCAGGTCCGTAATTATTGGCACCGTTGATAAAGATTATATTAGACTATAAAATAAATAACACAAATACTGAGCTGTATTGCATGTAAAAAAGAAAAGGGAAATGATATTATTCTATACTTATATAATAGCTCAGAGAGAGATTTTGTTAAACAAGTAATAAAAAAAATCTCAAAAAGATAAGGGTGAAATTGATTGGCACCCGTGTGTTCAATACTCCAGCACCCTCCCATTGCGAGGATAGCAACACAGAGCCTTTTTCTAAAACGTTTTATGAGATTGGAGAACACATTGGGGAGAATGTTAGACCATTTCTCCATACATAATCTTTCCAGGTCCTTGATTTCCTTTGTCTGCACTGATGGACTGCTCTCTTCAATTCAATGGGGTTTAAGTCCGGAGACTTAGATGGCCATTGCAAAATGTTGATTTTGTGGTCAATTAATGATTCATTTGTGGATTTTTATGTGCTTGGGGTTATCGTCCTGCTGGAGATCCACTTGTGGCCAAATCTCAGCCTCCTGGCAAAGGCAACGTGGTTTTTGGCTAAAATGTCCTGGTACTTGGTAAAGTTTGTGATGCCGTTGACCTTAACAAGGGCCACAGGACCAGTGGAAACAAAATAGACCCATAACATAAAAGACGCACCACCATATTATAAATTAGGTATGAGGTTCTTCTGTTTTACGACGCCAAACCCACCACTTGAGGCCAAAGAGCTCTATTTTCATGTCATCTGACCATAGCATCGCCTGGAGTTCGATTTGGGGCGGCAGCATAGCCTAGTGGTAAGAGCGTTGGACTAGTAACCGAAAGATTGCAAGATCGAATCCCCGAGCTGACAAGGAACAAATCTGTTGTTCTGCTCCTGAACAAGGCAGTTAACCCACTGTTCCTAGGCTGTCATTGAAAATAAGAATTTGTTCTGAACTGACTTGCCTAGTAAAATAAATAAATATATTTTTTAAATCAACAGCATTCACACTTAGATTGGAACCAGTGCTATTATCAGATGACATGAAAATAGAGCTCTTTGGCGGCAGGTGGCCTAGAGGTTAGTTAGAAGGGCAAGCCAGCAACCGGAGTGCTGCCAGTTCAAATCGCAGGTCCGACAAAGGAATCTATCGGGAAGTGAGCTGGCAACCGGAGGGTTGCTGGTACCTGCTGTTGTGCCCTCGAGCAAGGAACTTAACCCCCCACAACAACAGCCCCCTGGGTTCCCAATGTGGCAGCCCCCCCACCTTTCCAAAAACCTGTATATGTCCTATGCATACAGGTTGGACCTTGGGTGCAATTGACCGATGAAGTCATCTTCATCTTAATCTATGAAGGAACGGTCTAAGAACCCTGCCAACGTGTTCTCAAATCTCATAAAACATTTTAGAAAAGGCTCAGTGTCGTTATCCCTGCAAGGGGAGGGTGCTAAAGTGTTGAAAACAGGGGTGCCAATCATTTTGACCCCTGTCTTTTATATATTTCAGTGTTACTTTTTAAACAAAATCTCTTTCTCTGAGCAATTGTTTTAGTATAAATAATATCATTTTTTAAATGTTTGGGGCGTACAATACAGCTCAGTATTTGTATTATTTATTTTATTCAGTCTTTTTTGCTCATCTTTATCAAGGGTGACAATAATTATAGACCTGATCGTATTACAGATCAAAGAAACAACACTATAAAACATTTGCATTATTGATGCAGTATTGCTCCGATATTTAGGACTTGACCATGACTAGAATTAATGGAGCATCCTGACAAATTACCACAAAACTAAGGTCTAACCAAGTCAGGCAAAGATGTGGACAAACAGACAACACGCTATACATTCAGTTATAACACAAGTGATTTACTAGGCTTTTAAAACCCAAAGTAGACCTTCCGTGTGTCAGTCAATTTCACCCTTCAAAGAATCTAGGTCTCATGTCTGGTTTGTTCCTTGTTTCATTTCCTTTTCACATTGTCAGACAAAAGCCATATCTCCGGTCCTTTCCCTCCTCTTTACCTACCTATCAAACATCTTGTGTTATGGTGGTCATGCTAAAGCCATTTCCACCACAGCCAAAGAAGTGTCATGCATGTCTCTCAAGATCCTGACACTGCTCAGTAAGGAGTGAAACCTTTACTTTAAAGATACAGTTTTATTGTAAGACTCCAACTTTTGTCATCAATAAATGTGACACTTTATTTCTGGTGGTTTTGGACTTCAGCCTTTTGACTTTATTCACCCACGGGGAATCTGGCTCAGGTCTTGCATGACTTCAGTACCTGCATCACAGACCCTTCAGACTGTCTCTAACGTCCCAGAGACGACTGGAATCCCTACCACCCATCCGAGGCAGTGAGAGAGGCCAAACAAACCATGGGCTACAAGCAGGCACTCTGGGGAGGGGGATGGAGCGAGGGGCATGGGAGTGGGGATACCAGAGAGAGAGAGTACATCTGGTCTCGACAACACTGTGCTGAATTCATTGGTATACAATGGTAACACACATCACTTTCACAAGCACATTTACATACTTGTTTGGTATAGAAGTAACACTTCTGGTCATACACACATGGATAGGTTCTGGAAGTCAATGAGCTAGATATACATATGCTAATAACAAGATAGATAATATGGTCAGTTCTGATCATATTTTATGGCTGCCTTTCCAGAACCTCTCAGATGTTGTGGATTATTATTGAGCTATATGTAGGGAAAACGTGATAAAAACAAACACAGAACTTCACTGAGTCCATCAAGTGAGATAAAAGTTTAAAAAACAGCAAAACAACATTATTCAACAAAAATTCCTCTGAATCCCATTTCTTACATGGTTGTTTGTCTAATCTGATTGTCATCTCACTAGAGAAGATGCCCCTCCCCCTCTTTCCCCACTGGTTGTTAGAGCTCCAACTACTTCTCTGGTAGTCTGCTGTCTGATCCCTTCTGGCCATGTCTTCCAGTTTCCAGTATGATAGCTCAGCACTTAATCTGGTGTTGTACAAACAACCTAATGTTATCATTCACTTCCCCTGTACTATACTCTGCTTCCTGTAAACCTGATGCAGGGAGGGACAAACAGAACCAGGGGAGACATTTTACATTTTAGACATTTAGCAGACACTCTCATCCAGAGCGACTTACAGTTAGTGCATTCATCTCAGTAATAGTAAGTACATTTTTCCTCAATAAAGTAGCTATCGGCAAGATCAGAGCTAGTAAGGGGGACCTACTGGAGAACAGAATATTGTTTTTCCACAAAGTACAGCAGGTAGCCAAGTGTTGGGCCAGTAACCGGAAGGTTGCTGGATCGAATCTCGAGCTGACAAGGTAAAACAAAGTTGTTCTGCTCCTGAGCAAGGCAGTTAACCCACTGTTCCCCGTGCACCGTGGATGTTGATTAAGGCAGTCCACCCGCACCTCTCTGATTCAGAGGGTTTGGGTTAAATGCGGAAGACACATATCAGTTGGACAACTGACTAGGTATCCCCCTTTCCCTACTGTATAAGTCAATCAAACTGATGCATGAATCACCCTGTCATGCATTTCAACAACTAACCTTAGTTTTTATCGAAAGCATTGTGTTGCAGGTTTGAAGATCAGTAACCTGTTGCTCAGGTTCTTTGAATGTCATTGATTTCATCTGCATTGCTTCTCTGATACTCTTCTGTTGTGCAGCAATCCTAATCAAACTCAGATGTTGGGAAGGAGTTCTCCATGCGAAAAAAAACCCACTTTGTCACACAAGAAAACAATTTGTTGGATGTTTTGATGCACTGGATATCCGGTTTCCCCCCCAAGCTGCTTAGGGAAACCGTGGAAACAATCACAGGGGTAGATAAAGGGTAGCACTGTTAACACACTATTATCGGTCTCCTCTGATATTAGTCTACCTCTATGACTTTGGCCAGTGTTTTGTGTGAAGCACATCATTCAAAACAAAACCTATGTAAATAATCTCACCATGTGAGTGTAATTTGAACCCGGTGTCCATATCATGTCAGCTAAAATGATTGTAGAGACCCACTACTTCATAGGGAATTGTGGCAACATCAACGCAAAAAACTGTGGCAACATCAACCCATCAACCCATGGTTGCGTCTCTCAAAAAGGGGTTAGATTTGAAAAAATGTCAGCACTGTTCCTTATTGTTAGCTGCCCCCATTTGAGATAGGAGAGCCTGAGAACTATACAACAGCACTACTAAACGCAATCCAATCTGTCCGCATAGATTTGAATCGCTAACTTACATGTATGAGTGTAGACTGTATCAGGTTAAGAAGGGGTCTGAATCCATCTTTGTTACTTCAAAGAGGAGGGGGTGAAATTCTACCTCGTTTCCTGCCTGGATCAGGTCTTCCTGTGGGTCCTCTGTCAGGTGTTCCACTCTGGCTATAGAGATAATCTGTTTTAGTCAGTGCCACTTCATAAAACCGACCACTACTTCAGATGCAGACAGTGTCGAAGAAACAAAAGTTTATTTCTAATACAGGGGCAGGCAAACGACAGGTCACAAACAAAACGAACTGGCAACAGACAAACAGAGAACACAGGTATAAATACACAGGGGATAATGGGGAAAATGGGCAACACCTGCAGGGGGTGGAGACAAGCACAAAGACAGGTGAAACAGATCAGGGTGTGACAGTATCCCCACCTCTAGGGGCACCACCTGGCGTCCTACCTGGGCGCATATCTGGTTGACCGGGGTGCCGGCGTTGGAAATTCTCGATGAGGCCTGGGTCCAGGATGTCCCTGGCGGGGACCCAGCACCTCTCCTCCGGGCCATAACCCTCCCAGTCAACCAGGTACTGGAACCCCCTACCCCGAGGTCAAACAGGAGATAAAGGGCTGTGAGACATGGATTTGACACTGGACACATGAAAGGTGTGATGTGTATGAAGGGTAACAGGGCAACAGATGACGAACAGCAGAGGGGCTAATGACTTTGGAGATGGGAAACAGGCCGATAAACCGGGGGGAGAGTTTGTGGGATTCCACCCGGAGGGGCAGATCTCGGGTGGACAGCCATACCTTCTGCCTGAGACGATACCGAGGAGCCGGGGTCCAGTGGCGATCCACTTGTCATCGATACCTGGAGGTGGTTTGACGAGGGCCGACCGGGCTCTCCTCCAGGTACAACAACAGCGGCGGACAAACATCTGGGCAGAAGGTATGCCGACCTCTTCTGATACACCAGGGCACACTCAAAAGGTGATAGGCCCGTGGCAGAGCAGGGGAGGGAGTTGCGGGCGTATTCGACCCACACAAGCTGCTGGTTCCAGGTGGTGGGGTTGGCGGAGAGTAGTGAAATTGAGAGTAGTCTCAAGGTCCTGGTTGGCTCGTTCCGACTGGCCATTAAACTGGGGGTGGAACCCAGGGGACAGGCTGGCCAATGACCCAATGAGGGTGCAGAACGCCTTCCAGAACCGGGACGAGAACTGAGGACCCCAGTCGGAGACCATGTCAACTGGCAGTCCATGGATCCAGAAGACGCGCTGCACCATGAGCTGGGCCGTCTCCTTGGCAGAGGGTAGCTTGGGGAGAGGAATGAAGTGGGCGGCTTTAGAAAACCGATCCACAATGGTCAGGATGGCGATGTTGCCATCAGATGGGGGGAGACCCGTGACAAAGTCCAGGGAGATGTGAGACCAGGGACAGTGAAGGAAAGACAGAGGTTGAAGGAGACCAGCCGGAGCTTGTCGAGGAGTCTTGTTCTGTGCACAGACCGTGCAAGCGGCGACAAATGCGGAGATTTCAGGAACCATGGTAGGACACCAAAAGCGTTGCTGCACAAAAACCAAGGTCCAACAAGAGCCTGGGTGGGAGGCAAGCCTGGAGGAGTGGGCCCACTCCAGGACCGAGGAGCGGCCCGCGTCAGGCATGAACATCCGGTTATCTGGACCCCCCGGGGTTTGGCTGGGAATGCTGCGCGTCCCGAACCTGCTTCCCTATTCCCCAGCTGAGTGCCGTCGCCAGGCACAAGGTGGGAAGGACGGTCTCAGGTTCCGGGGAAGTAGTCGTGGGGCTATAGCGGTCCACACAGTGCCTCCACTCCTCCAACGCCATCTTCACCGCGAGAAGCTCACGATTCGTAGTTCCTCTTCGTGGCATTGAGGCGGTGGGAGAAGAAGGCGCAGGGATGCAACTTGAGGTCCAGGGCAGACCGCTGGAATAGGACAGCCCCCACTACGACATCCGAAGCATCGGCCTCTACCAGGAACTGGCGGGATGGGTCACGATGAACCAAGATGGGAGCTGTGGTGAAGCGATGTTTTAGATCCCGGGAACAGCTGGTCAGCAGCTGGGGACCACGTCAACGGAACCTTGGGAGAGCCAGGGTGCTCTAGCCCCAGATAAGGCGGAGATAAAAGTTGGCGAAACCCAGGAACCGCTGCAGCGGTACTCTGGACGTAGGGTGGGGCCAATCCGCCAGCACTCTCACCTTCCCAGGATCCATCTGTACGCTCCTTGCAGCGATGATGTAACCCAGAAAGGGATTGGTGGAGCGATGGAATTCGCACTTCTCTGCTTTTACAAAAAGCTGGTTCTCCAGGAGGTTCTGGAGAATCTGTCGGATGTGGAGCACATGTTCTTGGGTGGAGCGGGAGAAGACGAGGATATCATCAAGGGAGATGAAGATGAACCGGTTCAACATGTCACAGAGAACATCATTAACTAGAGCCTGGAACACAGCAGGGGCATTGGTAAGGCCAAAGGGCATGACCAGATACTCGTAGTGGCCGCTGGCCGTGTTGAAGGCAGTCTTCCACTCGTCCCCTTCCCGTATCCGCACCAGGTGGTAGGCGTTCCGTAGGTCCAGCTTGGAGAACACGGTGGCCCCCTGGAACGTCTCGAAGGCCAAGGAGATGAGAAGTAGCGGGTAGCGGTTCTTCACCGTGATGTCATTGAGACCTCGGTAGTCGATACACGGGCGCAGGGTTTTGTCCTTCTTCTCCACAAAGAAGAACTCTGCGCAGGTGGGTGAGGCAGAAGGACGGATGAACCCAGCAGCTAGGGAGTCCTCAATGTAGGTCTCCATAGCCTTGGTCTCCGGACCTGACAGAGATTACAGTCGTCTCCGGGGCGGAGTGGTGCCTGGGAGAAGATCAATCCCGCAGTCATATGGTCTGTATGGCGGCAGCGAAGTGGACCGGGCCTTACTGAACACCTCCCGGAGGTCCTGGTACTCCACAGGAATGGTGGAGAGGTTGGCAACTTCCGAGGCCCCAGGAAGACGTCCCGGGGCAGGCTGCGCTGTCTTCAGGCAATGGGCTTGGCAGAATGGGCTCCAACCCATGATGGCACCGGCAGACCAGTCAATGAGGGGATTGTGTCGCTGGAGCCAGGAGAGTCCCAATACCACGGTAACCTGAGGATACTTAATGAACAGGAACTGGATCATCTCGCTGTGGTTCCCTGACACACATAGGTTGATAGGGGTGGTATTGTGGGTGACCCGGCCTATAGAGCGCCCGTCCAGTGCTCCAACGTCCATGGTAATGCAGAGGGGCTGAGTGGGGATATCCAGCTCGGAAGCTAGAGTAACGTCCATAAAGCTCTCGTCAGCCCCAGAGTCGATGAGGACCCGGGGAGAGATTTAGACTGGTTACCCCACAGCAACATGAAATGAAAAGGGATGTGAGTAAGGGGAGAGGAAAAGTTCTCCGTATGGCCCACTAGAGTACTCACTCCTACCGGTGAGCCTGGTCTTTTAGTGGACAGGTGGAGACAAAATGACCAGTAATCCCGTAATACAGGCAGCTCTTAGTGTGAAGCCTGTATAGCCGTTCAGCTGGAGACAGCCTAGCTCTGCCTAGTTGCATGGGTTCGGGAAGAGGTGAATCGGCAGCCTTCAGAGACCCTTGGGGGAACTCGGATAACCTCGGGTTCACTCGGCATCAGAGCCGTCTTGGACTTCCGGGATACCTCGGAGGCGAGGTGGAATCCTTGGACGGACGAGTGAAATCGAATCTCCTTCCTTCGTTCCCATAGTCGCCCATCGATCCGAATTATCATGGCGATGTGCGAGTCGAGATCCGTCGGTAGTTCCCGGGCAGCAAGCTCATCCTTTACTTCCTCCGAAACTCCGTGCAGGAACATGTCGAACAGTGCTTCTGGGATCCATGCACTCTCAGCTGCCAACGTGCGGAAATCCACTGCATAGTCTGCCACACTGTGAGAGCCTTGCCAAAGCTGGAGTAACTTCCGGGCAGCCTCTTTCCCGGACAATGGATCATCGAAAACCTTCTTTACCTCTGCCACGAACTCCTCCAGACTGGAGCATACAGCCGACTGTTGTTCCCATACTGCCGTAGCCCAGGCGAGAGCCCTCCCGGACATCAGTGTGATGAGGTACACTATCTTAGAGCGGTCCGGGGGGAAGGAGGAGGGCTGCAGCTTGATGATGAGTGAACACTGAGAGAGAAACGCCCGACAGGTGCCCGACTCCCCATCGAAGCGCTCCGGGGGAGGTAAGCGGGGTTCCCAGGAAACAGAGGTGACGGTGCTGCTAACATCCAGGTTACTGAGGGGCTGGGAGGTTATCGTCATGGTAGGCTGCATAGTAGACAACCTACGGAATTGCTCAAGCAATGTGTTCAATGCTTGGTCGTGGCTTTCGGCCAAGGTCTGGAACCCTTCCATAAGACCACGAAGCAACTCCTCGTGCCTTCCAATGGTGGCTCCTTGGGAGGAGAGGGCATTGCGGAGCTGGTCCGAGTCTGCTGGGTCAGTCAGTGCCAGTTCGTACTATCACGTTTCAGGTATGACCCAGATGCAGACAGTGTCGTAGAAACAAAAGTGTATTTCTAATACAGGGGCAGGCAAACGACAGGTCAAAGGCAGGCAGGGGTCAATAATCCAGTGAGGGTGCAAAGGATCCAGAACGGCAGGCAGAACGGTCAAAACCGGGAAGAACTAGAAAACAGGAGCAAGAAACAGGCAGGAGCAGGGGAGAAAACACTGGTAGGTTTCACGAACAAAACGAACTGGCAACAGACAAACAGAGAACACAGGTATAAATACACAGGGGATAATGGGGAATATGGGCGACACCTGGAGGGGGGTGGAGATAAGCACGAAGACAGGTGAAACAGATCAGGGTGTGACATTAATATGCAGTTGGACTCCCCTTTGCTGCTATAACAGCCTTCACTCTTCTGGGAAGGCTTTCCACTAGATGTTGGAACATTGCTGTGGGGACTTGCTTCTATTCAGCTACACAAGCATTAGTGTGGTTCGGCATTGATGTTGGGATATTAGGCCTGGCTCGAAGTCTGCAATTCATCCCAAAGGTGTTCGATGTAGTTCTTCCACACCGATCTCACAATCTCAACAAACCATTCCTGTATGGACCTCGCTTTGTGCATGGGGGCATTGTCATGCTGAAACAGGAAAGGGCCTTCCCAAAACTGTTGCCTAAAAGTTGGAAGCTCAGAATTGTCTAGAACAGTAGTTCCCAAACTTTTTATAGTCCCGTACCCCTTCAAACATTCAACCTCCAGCTGCATTCCCACTCTAGCACCAGGGTCAGCATACTTTCAAATGTTGTTTTTTGCCATCATTGTACGCCTATGGAGTGACAAAGAGCTCTTATAGGACCAGGGCACAAATAATAATATAAAAATAATAATAATCAATAATTTAGCTCTTTATTTATCCATCTTACATATAAAACCTTATTTGTTCATCGAGAAGGCCAGCATCCCGGACTCGCCTCTTCACTGTTGACGTTGAGACTGGTGTTTGCGGGTACTATTTAATGAAGCTGCCTGTCCTGTGGAGGTCCTAGGCTGGTGTGGTTACACGTGGTCTGTGGTTGTGAGGTCGGTTGGATGTACTGCCAAATTCTCTAAAATGACAATGGAGGTGGCTTATGGTAGAGAAACAAACATTAAATTCTCTGGCAACAGCTCTGTTGGACATTCCTGCAGTCAGTATGCCAAATGCACACTCCCTCAAACCTTGAAACATCTGTGGCATTGTGTTGTGTGACAAAACTGCACAGTTTAGAGTGGCCTTTTACTGTCCCCAGCACGAGGTGCAGCTCGACATGCTGTTTAATCAGCTTCTTGACATGCCACACCTGTCAGGTGGATGGATTATTTTGGCAAAGCAGAAATGCTCACTAACAGGGATGTAAACACATTTGTGCACAAGATTTTAAAGAAATAAGCTTTTTGTGCCTATGAACAATTTCTGGGATCTTCTATTTTAGCTCATGTTGCGTTTGTTAGTTTTTTTCAGTAACAAGGGGCAGTCAGGGGGATTTAGGTTAAGTTACTGTGAAAGGGTCCCTGACAAAGGGGACATTATCAAGGATGGTCTAATTAAGCAATAAGGCCCGGGGGGTATATGTGGTATATGGCCAATATACCATGGCTAAGGGCAGTTCTTATGCATGACTGTAATGATCGTCTGTGTTGGAAGAATGATCGAACCAAAGCGCAGCGTGGTAAGTGTTCATGTCTTTTTAATAAGCAACACGGAACACTGGAACAAAACAATAAACGAAGAATAACGAACGAAACAGTACCGTGTGGCGAACAAACACTAACACGGCAACAAACACCCACAAACCAAAAGTGAAACCCAGGCTACCTAAGTATGATTCTCAATCAGGGACAACGATTGACAGCTGCCTCTGATTGAGAATCATACCAGGCCGAACACAAAACCCCAACATAGAAAAACACACATAGACTGCCCACCCCAACTCACGCCCTGACCATACAAAATAAAGACAAAACAAAGGTCAGAACGTGACAGTACCCCCCCCCCCCCAAAGGTGCGGACTCCGGCCGCAAAACCTGAACCTATAGGGGAGGGTCTGGGTGGGCGTCTGTCCGCGGTGGCGGCTCTGGCGCGGGACGTGGACCCCACTTCACCATAGTTTTTGACCGCCTCCTTAACCGCCCCCGTGGCCTCTTACGAGCGGCGATCCTCGTCGACGACCTTGGCCTGGGAACCCCAATAATTGGGCTCATATGACTGAAAGGCACCTCTGGACTGAGGGGCAGTTCCGGACTGAGGAGCAATTCCGGCATCGCCGGCGTGACAGGCGGCTCTGGCCGGTCCTGGCTGACTGACGGCTCTGGCAGGTCCTGGCTGACTGGCGGCTCTGGCAGCTCCTGGCTGGCTGGCGGCTCTGGCAGGTCCTGGCTGACTGACGACTCTGGCCGGTCCTGGCTGACTGACGACTCTGGCCGGTCCTGGCTGACTGACGGCTCTGGCCAGTCCTGGCTGACTGACGGCTCTGGCAGGTCCTGGCTGACTGACGGCTCTCGCAGGTCCTGACTGACGGCTCTGGCAGGTCCTGGCTGGGCAGACGGGCAGTTCAGACGGCGCTGGGCAGACGGGCAGCGCAGGCGGCGCTGGGCAGACGGGCAGCTCAGACGGCGCTGGGCAGACGGGCACACCTGTAGGGAGGAGACGGAGAGACAGCCTGGTGCGTGGAGCTACCACAGAACCCACCAGGCTGGGGAGACCTACAGGGGGCCTGGTGTTAGGAGGAGGCAGCTGAAGAACCGGGCTGTGGGGGAGCACTGGAGCTCTGGTGCGCAGCCTTGGCACCACTCCCCCAGGCTGGATAACTATTCTAGCCCAGACCCTCCAGAGTGCAGGCACAGGTTGAACCGGGTTGTGGGTGAGCACTGGAGATTTAGTGCCTACTACACGCACCTCTCCCTTAGGCTCCACTCCCACATTTGCCCGGCACGAGCGGAGCACAGGCATAGGACGCACTGCACCCTCCCAGCGCCCCGGGGACCCAGCACGCAGAGCCGGCGCAGGATACCCTGGACCGAAACGGCGTACTGGAGACCAGACACGCTGAGCAGGCACACTACGCCCTGGCTGGATGCCCACACTCACATGACACTTTCGGGGGGCTGCCCTATAGCGCACCGGGCTATGGGCACGTACTGGCGACACCGTGCGCTTAACCGCATAACACGGTGCCTGACCAGTAACGCGCTGCTTATAATAAGCACGAGGAGTGAGCTCAGGTCTGCTATCTGGCTTAGCCACACTCCCCGTGTGCCCCCCCCCCAAAAAAAAATTCTTGGGCTGCCTCTCGTACCTGTCGCGCTGCCGTGCTGCCTCCTCATATCGCCGCCGCTCAGCTTTCGCTCCCTCCAGCTCAGCTTTGGGGCAGCGATATTCCCCAGCCTGTGCCCAGGGTCCTTCTCCGTTTAAAATCTCCTCCCATGTCCAGGAGTCCTGAGATTTCGGCCATTGCTGCTGCTGCTGTTCGTTACCACGCTGCTTGGTCCTTTTGTGGTGGGTGTTTCTGTAACGATCGTCTGTGGTGGAAGAATGATCGGACCAAAGTGCAGCGTGGTAAGTGTTCATGTCTTTTTAATAAGCAACACGGAACACTGGAACAAAACAATAAACTAAGAATAACGAACGAAACAGTACCGTGTGGTGAACAAACACTAACACGGCAACAAACACCCACAAACCAAAAGTGAAACCCAGGCTACCTAAGTATGATTCTCAATCAGGGACAACGATTGACAGCTGCCTCTGATTGAGAATCATACCAGTCCGAACACAAAACCCCAACATAGAAAAACACACATAGACTGCCCACCCCAACTCACGCCCTGACCATACAAAATAAAGACAAAACAAAGGAAATAAAGGTCAGAACGTGACAATGACGCAACGCGCAGTGCCTGGATACAGCTCCTAGCTGTGGTATGTTGGCCATATACCACAAACCCCCATGGTGCCTTATTGCTATTATAAACTGGTTACCAACGTAATTAGAGCAGTAATATATATGGGGTATGTATAACAGCCAATCAGCATTCATGCCTCAATCCACCCAGTTTATAATTCACTTTCAAGTCCGTCTGAGACAATATCTCCCATAGTTAATCTGGTTGATTTAATTTGTTTTCCTTATCAACCCCAACCTGTATTGCATATTTTTCTAGAAATCAAGGACTTGGAGCAGAACAAGATTTCCTGAGATTCACGTTCCCCAAAAATTCAGGCAAACCAGGCCGCATCGCATCCCACTTGGAAATCCATCAAACATCTACTCACATTCCACAATATTCATTTCTGTGCCTGAATTGGAAACATAGTAAACACAGAATGTGTTCCAGGATGTGGTCTTCACAATAACAATGTGCTCCAAATGAGATAAACAAAGATATTAAAACACAAATCAAACAAAATAAAACACAATCACTTGAGTTGCTTTCCTTTGAGGTAGACTACATAACATTGGCTGTTTTGGTAATTTTCACTGATCGCACTGCAGATGGAGGAGGCTTAATTGCAAACAACAGTTCTCCTCCATGCCCCTCGGTCTTCTATCATTAGTCTGTCTCTCCATCTCTCCCTCTCTCTCTCTCTCTCTCCCTCCTATGTTCCCTCCCTCCTGCTCTCTCTCTCCTCTCCTGGGGATCTGTGAATGGTGACTTACTGCTTCCTGTCTTCAGAGACTCTCCCATCATCTGATCGTGAAACGCTTAATGCTGCAAAATGTTTTCTGATCGTCTCCTTATGTGCTGGGGCCAGTGAGCAGTAAACTGAAGTCAACCAACTGCAGTATGTTTTCACGTAACACAGCAATTATGTGGTCTTATCTACTGACAATTCATCTGGGTTAATTGATTTCCATTCATGGACAGACAAAGCATGTGCTGTTGTTCTGCACCAGCTCAAAACAGATAACTGTTAGTTATGACCGGTCCCCAAGGCCTAGACTGGTGTAACTTAACCATAAGAATGGCAGAAGAAGTCTCCTACTGTACCTTGTTCCATTATCAACAAGGCTACTTAGTGCTGGGGTGAGTTTTATGATGACAGAAAGATTTGTTCCTTAGAAGTGAGTAAATTATAGAAGTTACTGTATTTTTTGAAGACATAATGCTTTTAATTATACATGTGAAAGGGAAATGTTGCCTTACTACTTTTTAGATGCAAAGACATCTGTTACACAGACATGATTACTGACATCTGTCTTACAGCTACCCATATACTAATTACACTAATGCACAGAGTCAAACAACAGTAAGCTTAAAAACATAAACACATGAGAGAAAGAGGAAGTAAATACATCAGGTATAAATCAAACTCTAAGACACTGCTGTTGATCTGAAGTCAGTGGAGGCTAATGGGAGGAGCTATAGGAGGGCGGGCTCATTGTAATGACTAGAATGGAATGAATGGAACGGAGTCAAACATGTGGTTTCCATATGTTTGATGTGTTTGATACCGTTCCATGTATTCCATTCCAGCCATCACAATGAACCTGTCCTCGTATAGCTCTTTCCACCAGCCACCTATGTTTGAAATCAAATTACATTAATGTAAACTTACCTGAAATGGATGTAAGGATGATTGGGCACTTTTTTACCTCCTGGGATTAATATTACGCTACAGACCATCTGAACATTCAAAGTTGCACTGCTATCTCCATCTCATACCAGTAAGTGATCTAAAACACCATGACAAAAACATTAGCTGGCCAGCGGTGAATTATTCATGGTCAAAGTGTTGGTTATTGGTGAATAATGTATTGGCAAAATTAGTTCTGTTTTCAGGGAAATCGAGTGAGCAAATGAATTAATCATCGTACAGAGCCATTCCTCTATTTGAGGGAATGGGGGGAGGTGATGGGGAGAGGCGATGGACAGAGGCGATGGACAGACTTTGTGGCTGTCACATTTAACCAACCAGCAGATACAATTTTCAAGAATTTTCTGTAAAAAAAAAAAAAAAGGTCTTTGATTCTTATAGTCCTATTATATATTTCACTAAGCGGAAAGTTAAAAGCGAAAGTCTGTAACCAATCAACGGTCCTATCATTAAAACGTGAGCAGAGTGCCAAACCGTCTTGTTGTCTGAGAGGTTTAAAATAAGCAGGCAATTTCATGTGAGTCATAAAAGTCTGAATGGTGGTTGCCGTCAGAGTGAAGGGGAATGTCTGAAGTGATGCCGATAGGATGATAAAGAACTTTATGTACACCTTTAGAGATGTCATTGCACACTTGCACCCCCTCATCCCCTAAAAGGCAGTTGCCACAGAGAAGTGACTTTTTGTTTGAAGTTCTGCTTCCTGTCTGAAGTTTACCTTTAAAGTCTACATACCTATGAAAACAGTTTAATTGACGTGTTTGTAAGGTGTTTTAGACATATTTTCAGAATGATCAGGACCCTATAGCAATGCTGACTCAATAAAAATGACTATTTAGTGCGGTATCTTAGTATCCCCCAAATGACAGTAAAGGTAAGTGTATTCTGAGGACTCTATCCCTTTAACCTTGGTCCAGAGGTTGTGTAAAGGTCAAGATCATTTACTTCAATTGTGTGAGGTGGTGGAGTGCTTAAACTGAGGGAGACACACATGGCGCTCCCATCGGACTCTAGGTTCTGTGATTAATCGTTGCGTCAGCTGTCATGTGTGAAGCCTGGTTTTATCTGATGTCGGGCACTTCTATGGCAGATATGGACTGTTAGGAACGGAAGCTCTGAAATGAGTGCCAGGTGTATGTAGGTGGGAAGAGGCTCGGGGCAATTTTGCCAAAACACTCCCAGGTCCTCCGGAATAAGGGGACCTCCTGTAGGTCAGACTCAACACGAGATGATATATCATTCCCAGATATCTACTATTCAACATACTAATAAACTTACATTCCCTCCAGCAGCCGATCCTATTGGAGACCTTTACACAATGAACTGTGGGTTATCTCAGTCAGAACAAAGCCACCTGAGTCAATGGAAAGCTGAGACCTTTTGTGGTAATGGAATCACTGTCTCGGTGGAGGGGGCGACCCTTGTTCTCCTTGAGCCCTCCCTGGGCGGGAGGTCTTGGCTCTGTGTCACCCTGTTGTCGGTGGCCCTGCTGGGGGCCGGGGGCCAGGGAGGAGGAGGGGTCGGGAGGGGGACACACAGGAAGCTCTATCAGTGCACGCCTAGGGTTACTGACGCACATGGCTGCTGTGTCCACACTCCAATTATTCATTCAATCCAAGGTTGAAGGGTTCAACTGCAGTACAATCAACTCTTAACCTCTCTGGGTCCCATTTCAAACATGTAGACTCTTTAACTATCACAATATTATTGTTATGTATTGCAAGTTGCTAAAATATTTTGATAGCAGTCTTGAGTTAATATCAAAACAGCAAAATGTAGTTGTTGATACTGCTCTAATCTCCCGTGGAAAGATTCTGAGTGTAAACCGAGAGAATCTGTCGGGACTGAATGGGATGAGTTGGATAACGAGCAGCAGTAGTTCCGGTGGGGGGGGGGGGGTTCCGGAAGGGGAGGGGGCATTCGGCTTGAAACTTGCAAAGAGAGAAGGTGGAGCTCCTCGTTACGATTCCACTCCCCGTTCTAGTATTTCTTGATCTCTTCTCTTAGGTATGGACCCAGAACTTAATTGAGCAGCTGACCAATTACGTGAATCCTTAGTTTTGGATTAACAGAGAATAATACCGCTGAAACATCCATTCTATAGAACCTGAACCATGATTGTCTTTAGACCTGGTCTATTCTTATGACAGGAAAGCTTGATCCTGTTCTTTTTAAAGTGGAGCCTGTAGTGTTGAGAACCAACTACATAATCGTGATTTAATTCAGCAAAGTTACTCTTGATTGGTACCTTGATTGGTTCCATACAGTAGTGTAGACAGGAGCAGGGTAAGGAAGTAATTGATTATATGTAATCAGTTAAATGTAGTCTGGTTACAGCAAAATTTACCAGGAAAATAGTGTAATCAGATTACAAAAACTTGATGATTACTTCTTGGATTACTTTTGAATTCAGAAAAGATGTTTGGAAACAAAATACATTATGACACCTTTCTATTTTCTCAATGACATTCAATGCGACATTGAAAAAAGGAGCAAGTTTCAGTTTGTTCCACCTGAGAGAGTCTGACCACAAGTCAGAGACCACTATGATGATACACCAAATGCGTTCAATGGAACCTTTCTACATTACAATTAGAAAGTAACCTACCCAACCCTGGACGGGAGACACAGTTTTTAGGGCTATCTGCTCTGTTATAGCAAGATGGAGCGCTCTGTGTGTCTCTGTGTGTCTCTGTGTGTCTCTGTGTGTCTCTGTGTGTCTCTCTCTCTCTCTCTCTCTCTCTCTCTCTCTCTCTCTCTCTCTCTCTTCCGACTTCAACAGAGAGAGAGAGAGAGAGAGAGAGAGAGAGAGAGAGAGAGAGAGAGAGAGAGAGAGAGACACACAGAGACACACACAGACACACAGAGACACACAGAGACACACAGAGCGCTCCATCTTGCTATAACAGAGCAGATAGCCCTAAAAACTGTGTGGAATTGTGAAACTTCCGACTTCAACTGTATATTAGCAAGATGGAGCTCTCTCTCTCTCTCTCTCTAGAGAGAGAGAGAGAGAGAGAGAGAGAGAGAGAGAGAGAGAGAGAGAGAGAGAGAGAGAGAGAGAGAGAGAGAGAGAGCTCCATCTTGCTAATATACAGTTGAAGTTGGAAGTTTCACAATTCCTGACATTTAATCCGAGTAAAAATTCCCTGTCTTAGGTCAGTTAGAATCACCACTTTATTTTAAGAATGTGAAATGTCAGAATAATAGTAGAGAAAATTAATTATTTCAGCTTTTATTTATTTTATCACATTCCCAGTGGCTCAGAAGTTTACATACACTCAATTAATATTTAGTAGCATTGCCTTTAAATTGCTTAAATTGGGTCAAACGTTTCGGGTAGCCTTCCACAAGCTTCCCACAATAAGTTGGGTGAATTTTGGCCCAGTCCTCCTGACAGAGCTGGTGTAACTGAGTCAGGTTTGTAGGCCTCCTTGCTTGCACATGCTTTTCAGTTCTGCCCACAAATTGTCTATGGGATTGAGGTCAGGGCTTTCTGATGGCCACTCCAATACCTTGACTTTGTTGTCCTTAAGCCATTTTGCCACAACTTTGGAAGTTTGCTTGGGGTCATTGTCCATTTGGAGAACATTTGCGACCAAGCTTTACCTTCCTGACTGATGTCTTGAGATGTAGCTTCAATAAATCCACATAATTTTCCATCCTCATGATGCCATCTATTTTGTGAAGTGCACCAGTCCCTCTTGCAGCTCAATTTCGAGTCTCACAGCAAAGGGTCTGAATACTTATGTAAATACGTTATTTATGTTTTTTATTCGTCATTATGGGGTATTGTGTGTAGATTGATGAGGATTTAAAACATTATTTTTTTTAGAATTAGGTTGTAACGTAACAAAATGTGGAAAAAGTCAAGGGGTACTTTCCGAATGCACTGTGTATGTAACTGACATAATAATGGAAAAACTTGAGTAAATGAGGGATACAAAGTATATTGAAATCAGGTGCTTTCACACAGGTGTGGTTCCTGAGTTAATTAAGCAATTAACATCCCATCATGCTTAGGGTCATGTATAAAAACGCTGGGCAGGCCATTATTTTGGCTACCATGGCTATGCCCCCATCCACAGGGCACGAGTGGTCACTGAATGGTTTGATGAGCTTGAAAACTATTGAAAACCACATGCCTCAGTCACCAGATCTCAACCCAATTGAACACTTATGGGAGATTCTGGAGCGCCGCCTGAGACAGCGTTTTCCACCACCATCAACAAAACACCAAATTATGGAATTTCACGTGGAAGAATGGTGTTGCATCCCTCCAATAGAGTTCCAAGACACTTCATGTTGGTGTTTCCTTTATTTTGGTAGTTACCTGAATGTTCATGTTCATTTTGTTTAATACCAAAGACGGAATACATTTGTTTTCTTGAATACATTTGTGGGTTCACTGGGGTTGTACTGACAACATCCATTGCTACATCCATTTTCGGACTTATGAATTAATGACATGTACCTATTCATTCTTGAAGAATATTACTTACACATTTCTCTTGAGCTTAGTTCAACTATCGTTGAACACAAAATATAAGCTTCTTTTACTCCAATGTTTGTAAACAAAGTCAATTTAGACATATCATTTTATATGATGTCATGGATAGTCAGTACTTACATCCATAGCTCTGTCTTTAATGAAACAGGGGCGGTGTTTCAACTGCTGATTGCCGCTTTAAAGACTACTACAGTACCTTTATGAATAGTCTGATTCTGATTCTCAGAAAAGTTGAATACATGCATGAAGTTAATCCTCACCTGTTATCATTTAAATCAATATCGCAGTATGAAGTGAACACACTATTGACAGAACAAATTAAATACTGTATGCAGACCTTTTATTGTAAGAAAGCGGCAATTTAATGAAACAGAATAGAACATCTCCCTTGTAAACACAGTGTCTAAAATGTTGCAGCTAAACGGGGTATGATGTCACTTGTTATAAACAAAGACAACTTGTGTAAAAACGGAACAAAAAATAAGGCAGGACCCCCATGTAAAAGTGAATAAAAAAACAGGGGCAAAAACGTAATTATGAACAGAAATGTGTACCAATCATTACAACCTAGGTATCCGTTGATGTACAGCAGTGTCAAGTATTACACACGACTTTACAAGGTACCATGTTCCTACAATCTCTTTGAGGGAAACTTTGGCACGTGGGTTAAATATTAAGGGGAGTCCACAGGGATGATGTAGCCTAATATGGGATTATTCATGATGCCCGCTGGGAGGATTTATTCCCATATTCTCCTGAAGAATCATTCCCCATTGCTGGGTTGTATCTACTCTCTATGTTACAACATATGATTACCAACATAAAATCAGCTGTCCCTGAAATTTTTGCCAGCAGTCCTCGAAAACATGCCCTATGGAATTGCCAAGTTCATCACAAACATTAACATGTACACTCTTAAAAAAAGGAGCTATCTAGAACCAAAAAGGGATCTTTGGCTGTCCCCATAGGAGAATCCTTTGAAGAACCCGTTTTCTGCTCCAGGTAGAACCCTTTGGGTTCCATGTAGAACCCTTTCCACATAGGGTTGTACATGGAACCGAAAATAGTTATATCTGGAACAAAATAAGGTTCTACCTGGAACCAAAAGAACAGAACCCTTTTGGAACCCTTTTTTTCTAAGAGCGTAGGGTCAGAAGAACTGTCAGAGTTGAAAAAAACAATGCATAAGCTGCCCTTTTCACTTACGTCAGCACTGCGCTTTGTCTACAATCTTCCTTTTTGTTCTCTCAGCTACCAGCAGCCTTGTGAATAGGGCAGGGCCATTGAAGAGGAGCCATTTGAGTTAGTGTGGGACTTCATGACAAACCCTCAAACCCCCAGGTCTAGAGAGGATCCCATTACACACACTTTAGATTGCAACTTCTGCCCCGATGCTGTGCTGCATACCGACGCGAGCTGGTAGCAGGGGACGTGTCCTGTTTCCATTCATTCACCAATGTCAAATCCTCCAGAACACAGGACAGGGGCTAGAAATAAGCTTTTGTTATCCTAGGCTCTGAGACTCTTCACTATACGACTCAGTTTCAGATCGGTGCTCCTCTTAAACACATCATTCAGTACAGTACATCTCTCTTTTGATGTTGGTGGTAAGCTGGAATCACACAGACACAGTCTCTTCCTGCACAGGTGGGGTTGGATACTAAGAAACAACTATGTGAAAACAACTCAGAGGCTCTTTTCATCAGGCTAACCTCCAACCTGCTTACACTCTTTTCTCTTATAACTATCTTTATCATACATGTAAAAAAGAGACAGGGAAGTTGAAAGGTATGTCTGGAAATTAGAATGACTGAAAAGAACAAAAGAGCCTGAGGCCTGTGAGGTGGTTTGTAACATCTCTACAGACAATGGCCCATGGACTCAAAGCCCAGCTGTAGTCTAGCCCAGTAGTCGAGTCTGTCTGTACAAGTCCAGAAAGAATTCAAACAAGGAAGATGATCAAGAGGAATACAACATGTTTGTGTAATATCATTCTGTACAGCCTACAAGAAAGTAATTTTGCCTGCTCCATTTAACAACAAATGTTTTCACTACTATCAGATCACAAACATTCCGCATGGAAGCAGCCAAGACCACAACAAACCCAAAACAAAGCATTTGGACACATTGTCTATTTAGTCATAGCTACAGTATAATCACCCGATTAGGATACACTCAGATGAAAGAATTAGTTCACCAACTAAAAAGTTTGCTGATGATGGTGTGGTGCCAGGCCATGCAATGTTGTTACTCCTAGCACATGTGCCTGTGGTTGGATGGTTTATGTCTTTATTATGCCCGTAGCTATGTGATAAAATGCATTCTCACTCGCTGCACTTTCCCTTTTGTCTTGTATGTAGCCTTTGGTGACACTGTCTGTTAGACTGCCTCCTCATCCCATCCCACCACCATCAAATCGTCAACATCAACTCAATTAAAACCTCTAAAGACAACCCCTAAAAATGTGGGCAATATCAGGGCAAAGGACGCATGTTTCAACCATTTATAAACGGGGCTAGAGAGACAGGGAGACAGGGAGACAGAGAGACAGAACCCTAACCCGACCCTAACCCTTAACCTAGCTTCATGTCCACGCCCTGGCTCAACCCTAGCCATAACCCAAACACCCACACCCCAAGACAGACAGACAAACAGACAGACTTTTGATATTTAATTGAAATGGTACTGATGAAACACCATGTATTAATTAAAGGGGGGAAATCCTCCACTCGCATATTTGTGTGAATTTCAAAGACGGGTCATATGGGGACATTTTGTATGCAACTCTGATGTCCTTTATCAAGAATGTATCGGCAGTGGCCAAATTCCGCATATGGAGGCAAACACATTTCGCTTTGATGTTCATACAGTACGCAGACCACATGACAGAAATGATGGATAGCAAATAACTGCAATAAATAAATATGGGACTTCATAATACAGGCGTGACTTCAAACATATGTTACATGCATGTTTGTACAAGCAAAAGTGTTTTGTTGTTTGTTTGTTTGTCTGTGATGTGGGCGCTGGCTCAGGCTAAACAGAAGCCACTAGCTAGAGAGCAAGTATCTGTTATGCTGGTGAATGAGGACCCAAAAGCGACTTAACAGAAACAGAGTCTTTATTCCAGTCTTAAACAAAAACGATACTCCTGGATATTATCTTAGGTAAATACAAAACAGGAAAACTGAAATCCTCTCGTCAGTAGAGAGGAACGACTGGAGACGCGACCACAGACTGCAGGTTGCTTCGGGAAGGCACAGGCCGTAGCTGACATAGACACCTGCTCACACGCAGCATCTGAAGAAGGCAAAAACACGACAGGGCGGAACAAGGACACAGAACAGCAAACATCAAACAAGGATCCGACAAGGACAGAAGCGGAAAACAGAGGGAGAAATAGGGACTCTAATCAGAGGGCAAAATAGGGGACAGGTGTGAAAGAGTAAATGAGGTAGTTAGGAGAATGAGGAACAGCTGGGAGCAGGAACGGAACGATAGAGAGAGAGAGCGAGAGAGGGAGAGAGGGAGGGGGAGAGAGAGGGATAGAAAGAGGGAAAGAACCTAATAAGACCAGCAGAGGGAAACGAATAGAAGGGAAGCACAGGGACAAGACATGATAATCAATGACAAAACATGACAGTACCCCCCCACTCACCGAGCGCCACCTGGCGCACTCGAGGAGGAACCCTGGCGGCAACGGAGGAAATCATCAATCAACGAACGATCCAGCACGTCCCGAGATGGAACCCAACTCCTCTCCTCAGGACCGTAACCCTCCCAATCCACTAAGTACTGGTGACCACGTCCCCGAGAACGCATGTCCATGATCTTCCGTACCTTGTAAATAGGTGCGCCCTCGACAAGGACGGGGGGGGGGGAGGGAAGACGAACGGGGGCGCGAAGAAAAGGCTTGACACAGGAGACATGGAAGACAGGGTGGACGCGACGAAGATGTCGCGGAAGAAGCAGTCGCACAGCGACAGGATTGACGACCTGAGAGACACGGAACGGACCAATGAACCGCGGAGTCAACTTGCGAGAAGCTGTCGTAAGGGGAAGGTTACGAGTGGAAAGCCACACTCTCTGACCGCGACAATACCTAGGACTCTTAATCCTACGTTTATTGGCGGCTCTCACAGTCTGCGCCCTGTAACGGCAAAGTGCAGACCTGACCCTCCTCCAGGTGCGCTCACAACGTTGGACAAAAGCCTGAGCGGAGGGAACGCTGGACTCGGCGAGCTGGGACGAGAACAGAGGAGGCTGGTACCCAAGACTACTCTGAAACGGAGATAGCCCGGTAGCAGACGAAGGAAGCGAGTTGTGAGCGTATTCTGCCCAGGGGAGCTGTTCTGCCCAAGACGCAGGGTTTCGAAAAGAAAGGCTGCGTAATATGCGACCAATCGTCTGATTGGCCCTTTCTGCTTGACCGTTAGACTGGGGATGAAACCCGGAAGAGAGACTGACGGAAGCACCAATCAAACGACAGAACTCCCTCCAAAACTGTGACGTGAATTGCGGGCCTCTGTCTGAAACGGCGTCTAACGGGAGGCCATGAATTCTGAACACATTCTCAATGATGATTTGTGCCGTCTCCTTAGCGGAAGGAAGCTTAGCGAGGGGAATGAAATGTGCCGCCTTAGAGAACCTATCGACAACCGTAAGAATCACAGTCTTCCCCGCAGACGAAGGCAGACCGGTAATAAAGTCTAAGGCGATGTGAGACCATGGTCGAGAAGGAATGGGAAGCGGTCTGAGACGACCGGCAGGAGGAGAGTTACCTGACTTAGTCTGCGCGCAGTCCGAACAAGCAGCCACGAAACGGCGCGTGTCACGCTCCTGAGTAGGCCACCAAAACCGCTGGCGAATAGAAGCAAGCGTACCCCGAACGCCGGGGTGGCCAGCTAACTTGGCAGAGTGAGCCCACTGAAGAACAGCCAGACGAGTAGAGACAGGAACGAACAGAAGGTTACTAGGACAAGCGCGCGGCGACGCAGTGTGAGTGAGTGCTTGCTTTACCTGTCTCTCAATTCCCCAGACAGTCAACCCGACAACACGCCCCTCAGGGAGAATCCCCTCGGGGTCGGTAGAAGCCACAGAAGAACTAAAGAGACGGGATAAGGCATCAGGCTTGGTGTTCTTATTTCCCGGGCGATAAGAAATCACGAACTCGAAACGAGCGAAAAACAACGCCCAACGAGCTTGACGTGCATTAAGTCGTTTGGCAGAACGGATGTACTCAAGGTTCTTATGGTCAGTCCAAACGACAAAAGGGACGGTCGCCCCCTCCAACCACTGTCGCCATTCGCCTAGGGCTAAGCGGATGGCGAGCAGTTCGCGGTTACCCACATCATAGTTGCGTTCCGATGGCGACAGGCGATGAGAAAAATAAGCGCAAGGATGGACCTTATCGTCAGAATGGAAGCGCTGGGACAGAATGGCTCCCACGCCCACCTCTGAAGCGTCAACCTCGACAATAAATTGTTTAGTGACGTCAGGAGTAACAAGGATAGGAGCGGATGTAAAACGCTTCTTGAGGAGATCAAAAGCTCCCTGGGCGGAACCGGACCACTTAAAGCACGTCTTGACAGAAGTCAGAGCTGTGAGAGGAGCAGCCACTTGACCGAAATTACGAATGAAACGCCGATAGAAATTAGCGAAACCGAGAAAGCGCTGCAACTCGACACGTGACTTAGGAACGGGCCAATCGCTGACAGCCTGGACCTTAGCGGGATCCATCTGAATGCCTTCAGCGGAAATAACAGAACCGAGAAATGTGACAGAGGAGACATGAAAGGCGCACTTCTCAGCCTTCACGTAGAGACAATTCTCTAAAAGGCGCTGGAGTACACGTCGAACGTGCTGAACATGAATCTCGAGTGACGGTGAAAAAATCAGGATATCGTCAAGGTAAACGAAAACAAAGATGTTCAGCATGTCTCTCAGTACATCATTAACTAATGCCTGAAAGACAGCTGGAGCATTAGCGAGACCGAACGGCAGAACCCGGTATTCAAAATGCCCTAACGGAGTGTTAAACGCCGTTTTCCACTCGTCCCCCTCTCTGATGCGCACGAGATGGTAAGCGTTACGAAGGTCCAACTTAGTAAAGAACCTGGCTCCCTGCAGAATCTCGAAGGCTGACGACATAAGGGGAAGCGGATAACGATTCTTAACCGTTATGTCATTCAGCCCTCGATAATCCACGCAGGGGCGCAGAGTACCGTCCTTCTTCTTAACAAAAAAAAACCCCGCTCCGGCGGGAGAGGAAGAAGGCACCACGGTACCGGCGTCGAGAGAAACAGACAGATAATCCTCGAGAGCCTTACGTTCGGGAGCCGACAGAGAGTATAGTCTACCCCGAGGGGGAGTGGTTCCCGGAAGGAGATCAATACAACAATCATACGACCGGTGAGGAGGAAGGGAGTTGGCTCTGGACCGACTGAAGACCGTGCGCAGATCATGATATTCCTCCGGCACTCCTGTCAAATCACCAGGTTCCTCCTGAGAAGAGGGGACAGAAGAAACAGGAGGGATAGCAGACATTAAACACTTCACATGACAAGAAACGTTCCAGGATAGGATAGAATTACTAGACCAATTAATAGAAGGATTATGACATACTAGCCAGGGATGACCCAAAACAACAGGTGTAAAAGGTGAACGAAAAATCAAAAAGGAAATGGTCTCACTGTGGTTACCAGATACTGTGAGGTTTAAAGGTAGTGTCTCACATCTGATACTGGGGAGAAGACTACCATCTAAGGCGAACATGGGCGTGGGCTTCCCTAACTGTCTGAGAGGAATGTCATGTTTCCGAGCCCATGCTTCGTCCATAAAACAACCCTCAGCCCCAGAGTCTATCAAGGCACTGCAGGAAGCAGCCGAACCAGACCAGCGTAGATGGACCAACAAGGTAGTACAGGATCTTGATGGAGAGACCTGAGTAGTAGCGCTCACCAGTAGCCCTCCGCTTACTGATGAGCTCTGGCTTTTACTGGACATGAAATAACAAAATGTCCAGCAGAACCGCAATAGAGGCAAAGGCGGTTGGTGATTCTCCGTTCCCTCTCCTTAGTCGAGATGCGAATACCTCCCAGCTGCATGGGCTCAGTCTCTGAGCCGGTGGGAGGAGATGGTTGAGATGCGGAGAGGGGGAACACCGTTAACGCGAGCTCTCCTCCACGAGCTCGGTGACGAAGATCTACCCGTCGTTCTATGCGGATGGCGAGTGCAATCAAAGAGTCCACGCTGGAAGGAACCTCCCGGGAGAGAATCTCATCTTTAACCTCAGCGTGGAGTCCCTCCAGAAAACGAGCGAGCAACGCCGGCTCGTTCCAGTCACTGGAGGCAGCAAGAGTGCGAAACTCTATAGAGTAATCCGTTATGGATCGATCACCTTGACATAGGGAAGCCAGGGCCCTGGAAGCCTCCTTCCCAAAAACTGAACGATCAAAAACCCGTATCATCTCCTCTTTAAAGTTCTGATAATCGTTAGTACACTCAGCCCTTGCCTCCCAGATAGCTGTGCCCCACTCCCGAGCCCGACCAGTAAGGAGTGATATGACGTAGGCGATCCGAGCTCTCTCTCTTGAGTATGTGTTGGGCTGGAGAGAGAACACAATATCACACTGGGTGAGAAAGGAGCGGCACTCAGTGGGTTGCCCAGAGTAACATGGTGGGTTATTAACCCTAGGTTCCGGAGACTCGGAAGACCAGGAAGTAGCAGGTGGCACGAGACGAAGACTCTGAAACTGTCCTGAGAGGTTGGAGACCTGAGCGGCCAGGGTCTCAACGGCATGACGAGCAGCAGACAATTCCTGCTCGTGTCTGCCGAGCATTGCTCCCTGGATCTCGATGGCAGTGTTGCGAGAATCCGTAGTCGCTGGGTCCATTCTTGGTCGGATCCTTCTGTTATGCTGGTGAATGAGGACCCAAAAGCGACTTAACAGAAACAGAGTCTTTATTCCAGTCTTAAACAAAAACGATACTCCTGGATATTATCTTAGGTAAATACAAAACAGGAAAACTGAAATCCTCTCGTCAGTAGAGAGGAACGACTGGAGACGCGACCACAGACTGCAGGTTGCTTCGGGAAGGCACAGGCCGTAGCTGACATAGACACCTGCTCACACGCAGCATCTGAAGAAGGCAAAAACACGACAGGGCGGAACAAGGACACAGAACAGCAAACATCAAACAAGGATCCGACAAGGACAGAAGCGGAAAACAGAGGGAGAAATAGGGACTCTAATCAGAGGGCAAAATAGGGGACAGGTGTGAAAGAGTAAATGAGGTAGTTAGGAGAATGAGGAACAGCTGGGAGCAGGAACGGAACGATAGAGAGAGAGAGCGAGAGAGGGAGAGAGGGAGGGGGAGAGAGAGGGATAGAAAGAGGGAAAGAACCTAATAAGACCAGCAGAGGGAAACGAATAGAAGGGAAGCACAGGGACAAGACATGATAATCAATGACAAAACATGACAGTATCTTTGGTCAAACTAGGTACTCAGCAGTAGTAGCCAATGGAAAAGGTTCTCTCACCAACCAATTGAAAGACACTTGGGTTATGCGTGTGTACAGAAGCCGTGCTACATGACCTATAATTGAAGTCTCTCTCGCTCTGACATTGATCCTTGCATCAGCACCTAGCAGTGATGTAAGCTTCAGTGACTTGAGGATCAAACCCAATGGAACAAGACAAAGACGAATACCCTCATCAAGAGAATCGGACACGTTGAAAACAAGCAGAAGAGCACAGCTATCAACATGTATAGCTTAATGACTAGCAATGGCAGAGGAGAGGGAAAGACATTGAGTCCGCACGTTTCATCTGGTGATCAATCAAAGACTCTACACAACAGAGACACTGACCCTTCTCATCCTGGTCTCAGTTTCAGTTCTGCGTGTTTCGATGTTCTCCACCTTCCCCAACGTGACTGGTGCTGCAGTACTAAAGGCTGTTCCCTCCGCAATGACTCAGGGCTAATGTTATGAGTGGATTTCACAGCAGTGCTGCCTCCTCCAATGATTGTGTAACTCTTTGGTTAATTAGTTGTATCATGTTCCTAATAGAATATGAACTGTAAATGACTGTGCAGCACAAAACATTAAAACAGTTGTAAACCTTTATGAGTCACAAGTCAAAGCCTGGTTGCTTTCAAAGCTAAAGGCATCAGAGGATGACTAAGCATTGATCAGAAATCAGATGTTAAGTCATAGTATTGTCATTACCACTTTAAAGTAGCCTTTATAAAGGATTCATATGTAGGTTACGGACTGTTTATTATTAATTTGCAGATATTTTATGCAGATAGTTTATATTCATTTTGCTATGTAAAATCAAAGCTTTCTGCATTATAGACACCATTTGAAAGATCCATTAGGGCCAATACTAGTGGAAAGTGTCCCGTCAGTGAGGGTCATATAGTTAACTCAACACATGGCTTCCGGGTGGGCTACACATGCTGCACTTATAAACAAGTCTAGATCCTCCAACATACTCTACCGGGGCTATCTCGACACCACTGAAAGGCTTGTAAAATGGCTCACACATTCTCTATGAGCCATATGCAGACCTATCATCCCAGAGAGAATGGGGCCCCCGCCGTAAGTTAAAGGAGGTATCCATTCGATTTGTTTGTTGGCATACCACCCTGACATGATCAGTCACAGATTACTAACATAATGATTTAGCAGCCAGTTTGCGTTGAGACAACTAGGTCTTCTCCCCAGAGAAATAACCCTTCATGCAGAATGAAGAGCTCAAGTCGAGCCATCATCATAGTCCCCCCCCCCCCACTTCTCATGATGTCAACCTAACCCGATCCTCAGAGCCCCCCGTGGGACCCCTTTTTGTTGTCTGAGCGATCCATCGGCTCTAGCGCTGGGCTCTAGGTTGATTAGGGAAAGAGAACCCTGTCTGGTGATAATGGGGGAGCTGGCTAGTTTCATAATGACAGGACTGTTGCTCATCCTGACAGGCACTAGCCTCCTCTACCACAGAGCACATTACTCCAGGGACCCTCCCTCCTTCAGCTCCACGGCTGCCCTGTGCTGACACCCTCTGCCTGGTACTGTCAGAGAGGCCCAGACCATATCTCCTTGCCAACTCCTCCACATCCATCCCTTTTTCTCCCTGTCTCATCCATCCAGCTCCCCACAACCACAAAGACCCTCTCTCAACTCCCACTCAGCAGCCCCCCAGCCCTGACTGCACATGTCTCTGTCTGTACTCTTCATAGCCTTCCCCTGCCCCAGTTTGCTCTGCCACTTTACAATGTTCACGGTTTATGGGGCCCATGACCCGAGCCCGTCTTACAAATAAATCACACACATCCGTCAGAAGAGACCACACACTAACACATCACACACATTCGGCTTCTTAACCAAGACATGATGGAGGATTAATTGTCTAAGATCATGTCACTTATGGGTATAAGATTTATACCTAAACCATGTGGGCTCAATGTAACATTGTTGGTGTTTTGTTTGTGACATACGTACATAGAAGTCTCCTCTGTAATTACATCGAGCTATAGTAAAGACGAGTATTTCTCATCCTGATGAAAGACAAATAAAAACAGTTTAATGCTGAAATATAGTAGTACCTCAAAAGTATGTTTGGCATAACAGCTGATTTAATGAAATCAGCGTTTGCATGCGAGACTGTAGCCCCACCATCTCTCACCCGCTGTGACTAAAACAAGCAATGCAGTTCTGATGACCCCTTCAACCTTTGACTGAAACCAACAGAGCTGGATTATGGTCATATCTCTGTGGGCTATCAATTAAAAGCCTTATCATATCAAGTCTCATTAGGATTTTAATCCCTACTTGAAGACCCCACAGTATAACGGGATAAAGTATATTTCCGATCCCACGGAGAAAGATGTAGATAAATAACTAGTTAATGTTGGAGGCTCAGGGAAGGTGGTCACTGTGTACAGGCCCAGAGACAGGGATAAGTTTGTAGTCATTCTGTCTCATAACTTCTCTGGCTGACCTGCTCCAGGCTTGAGGGAAATGAAACAACATTAACAGGCCATGGCAAACTCTCAGGTTGGAAAGACATCCAGCTGGAGCTTTGATATTTCACAGCCACGCAGTTTGAGTTTCTCTCAGTACGAAAGTATTGTCAGTGAGGACGAACAATGTTAACTCCAAATGGCAGAACCAATGATCAGGTCTGAAGCCTGCAAATGAGCTATAGTGACATTTCAGAAATGTGTGATTTTTGCACAGTCATCACAGAACTGCAATTAGGAACAGATTAATTTCAGAGAAATACATTAGATTAACAGAAAGGTCAGAAAGGGAGCAATAAATAGCTACATCTGTTTTACTTAACTTCTTGCTCATATAAGCTACAGTAGCTGATTCGTAACTGATTGTTCTTATTAGTAGGCGATTAATAGCTGCTCAACTATGGCCAAAGTTCAATTATTTATTACACAACGCAATTTCTCTCCGATTATTTAGGCAACGTTGGACCAAGCCAAGATAATGGCATATTGTATTGTTCAATCTATGTGCACTTTGAAGTTATTTTGCTACATTTCCTTCCTTTCAGTCTGTCATGAGGCTGTAGCTAAATATTTTAGTATCACACTGTGTCCAGACCTCTGAAGAAGCCATTTAGTGGACACTGGTGAGATAGTGTCTCTTTATCTGTCCGCCTTTATCTTCTCATGGCATTATCTCTGTTCTCCCCAGCAACAACTTATAGTCATAATATATATTGGCCACGTCCATATGGAGAGATTGGTCTAAACTCAGCTTTGAAGCTCTCAGGTCAGTCTTCTGCCAGATTAGCCCAATCCACATGGCCAAAGAAAGATACTTATTTAAGTCCGGATCTTAGCGTGCACTGCCTACACTTTATGGACCGGGACACAGCATGTTGGCTTATTTGAGTGTTTGAACATCACATGACACTGACTCCTAGGCCCATGTCAATAACTCCTTAAGCAATAAAACAGTCAATATGTCATGGAATTATATACGTCCATGTGTTCAGTCACAACCATGAAATCATGAGGATCCTTTGGGATGTTGAGTGGTAGAAGAGGGTGTAAGACATGTTAATGGAGATCAGTTCTTTGGGTGATGGAGTAGAGAGTAGAGAGCAGGGGAGTGCAGCATGTGTCCAGCCAGGAAAAACCTTACTTAGAGGAGAAGAGTCAAGTGAGTAAATATATCAAGGGCACTCTTGTTTTCAACGCTTCCGTTTTTTTGCCAATGAAAAAGACAGTTTACTGTGAACAATGTCACATTAAACTAAGTATATTGAAATCCATTATGACAATAATGAAAGATAATATTTTATTCTTAGTGCGTTGAGATTGAGAACATAGAGCCCTGTCTTTCAAAAATAATTCGTAAAAATCTAAATAACTTCACATATCTTCATTGTAAAGGGTTAAAACACTGTTTCCCATGCTTGTTCAATGAACCATAAACAATTAGTGAACATGCATCTGTGGAACGGTCGTTAAGACACTAACAGCTTACAGACGATAGGCAATTAAGGTCACAGTTATGAAAACTTAGGACACTAAAAAGGCCTTTCTACTAAAAACACCAAAAGAAAGATGACCAGGGTCCCTGTTCATGCCTTAGGCATGCTGCAAGGAGGCATGAGAACTGCAGATGTGGCCAGGGCAATAAATTGCAATGTCTGTACTGTGAGATGCCTAAGACAGCACTACAGGGAGACAGGACGGACAGCTGATCGTCCTCGCAGTGGCGGACCACGTGTAACAACACCTGCACAGGATTGGTACATCCGAACATCACACCTGCGGGACAGGTATAGGATGGCAACAACAACTGCCCGAGTTACACCACAAACGGGCTTTATTACAGACCGAAGTACTCCTCAGTTTCATCAGCTGTCTGGGTGGCTGGTCTCAGTCGGTCCTGCAGATGAAGAAGCTGGATGTGGAGGTCCTGGGCTAGCTTGGTTACACATGGTCTACAGTTGTGAGGCCGGTTGGACGTACTGTCAAATTCTCTAAAGCAATGTTGGAGGCAGCTTATGGTAGAAGAATGAACATTCAATGGATATTCCTGCCGTCAGCATGCCAATTGCACGCTCCTTCGAAACTTGAGACATCTGTGGCATTGTGTTGTGTGACAAAACTGCACATTTTAGAGTGGCCTTTTATTGTACCCAGCAGAAGGTGCACCTGTGTAATGATCATTCTGTTTAATCAGCTTCTTGATATGCCACACCTGTCAGGTGAACGGATTATCTTGGCTCACTAACATGGATGTAAACAAATGTGTGCACCAAATTTTGGAGAAATAAGCTTTTTGTGCATATGGGACATTTCTGGGATCTTTTATTTCAGCTCATGAAGCATGGGACCAACACTTTACATGTTGCGTTTATATTTTTGTTAGTATTGAAGGGTTCTTTAGCATGGTTTGGGAGGGTTGTAAGGAATTGGAAGATAGTCCGGAAGAAGGTTAGTAGGAAAATGAAGTTGAGTATGGTGCACTCTCAGGCCCAACTTACAATTGAGGATGCATGGGGAGATTTGCCTTTCTGCATGTCGTAAGGGAAATATCCTGTTGTCAGGAAAGCCATCCACCTCTTTTATGTGTTGTTTATCTTCAACACACCTCCAAAAGTCTCTTTGAGGTTACTTTCATCTGTTTACCCCTCTCCTTGTGTTTCTGTGTAACTACTTTAATCCGGGGTCGCGCCCCACTAGAAGGTTTCATTTGTGTCCAAAAGTGTCCAATACGCAAATATATGGTTGTCCAGAACAGAGTGAGTATTTCATACCATGTGTTCCCGATTCTTCAGCATGTATTCTCTTAACTTTGCTTTACTGGCATAGCAGTACAATAATTATGCAGAACTCTGTGGAAAACCCCAACTAACAGCTCAAATATGTAATGTGGTCCTATGATGTTACAATTCTTTATTAGATTTACTTCTCTCTCACAACCAAGTTTGGTTTGTAATCAAACACATTCACGCTGGTGTTCTGAGATAAAATAAAGATTCAGTATTGGGATACAGTAACACAGCACTGTACACAAAGTTGCGGAATAGCAAGTTGCAGGTGTTTTGTGAGAGAAATGCATGTTGGCCAGATAGACTATAACTCTTTCCAAGTCATTAAAAACATGTGGTGCGAATGGCAGATGGCATGATGAATTTGGAGACAGTTGCACTGTTGACCAAAAGAGCCCAGAACCGTCCTTCTCAGTAACTACCATGTTGATGCATTGCCTCTGCAGCCAAAATGAATCAAAGCATGTAACTTGTATAGAATTACTTTACCTACAGCTAATGATGATTACTATAACAGTCCAGAACATGACATCAATATGGCAAGAGAGAAGAAATATGTCTTTATTTGTTCTCAGTATTTTTCTTTGTTATGATGAAAGAATTTCCCATGTTGATTTTTTGCTGTCATTACAGTACTGTCGAACATAACACATGTACTTAATATATTTGTTTTTGTTTGTAATTAAGATCTCAATTAAAGCCTCGGTCTCCAGAAGCAGACAGAAAGAGAAAAATAGTCACGTCCCACAAAACTAAATGAATCCCTCTTTAACTCATTTCAGATTGTCTTGAAGAAGCCATTTCAAAGGCTCAAAGGCCAACATGAATAACATTAAAGGAGAAAGACACTCAGCTGAGGAATTAGAGTGATAATAAAAACATACATAAAACGGGCTGTGAGTGGGTGGCACCGAAACAGCCCGGAGAGTAATAGGGTTCAGATGTGACAAAGTGATAATCGTGAATTTGTATTGGAATGGATCCACAGGCATTTGCCAGGAGTGTGGCCAGTTCTAAAAGTATCTCATGGTTTTATTATGTACAGAGATTATTAAGGACATGGGGAGAATATTTCACTCCTTGGCCTCCACTCTTGTATCTTTGTTCATAAATGGAATGTAAAGAATGATTTTCTCAGATGAAAAAGACCTACACATTTTTTACAATTTCATACATTTTTGCTTCTAATTAATGAATTCAAATCATTAGAGAAATTAGATACATTGTGAATATAACACAGTATCATGGAGTCACTTAGTACTTTACTTATTCTCCCCGCTGAACAAAACAAACAGTACATCTAACATGGTAGACCTACTAAAGTTTCTGTTTCCACTCCTTCTTTCTGTGTGTAATCCTATTCGAGGTTAATGGAGTAGCCCAGCCCAGCTCTGCTGCTGAGAGGTACACAAAGAGGGAAGCGAGTACACAGAGAAACAGGGTTACAGCTCTTCTGCTGAGAGAAGACAGAGGAGAGAGAGAGAGAGAGAGAGAGAGAGAGAGAGAGAGTACATTGAAAAACAGGCTTGTTTACAGGCTGCTGGTAATCTGTTAGTCTGGACTAACACTGGCATTTCTTGGCAACATGAACATTGGGAGATTTGCTCAGCTTTTCGCATGCTGGCCCCTTCCATGCACCTGCAGTTTTATCTCCATTGTCGTAGCCTTGTAATTATGTAGCTGTAAGTATTGAGGGATTATTTCCCCAGACAAAATGCTTTTATATCAGTCGAGAGGGATTTCTGACCGTGATAATTATCAACGCTTTTGAAAGTTGCTTTTGATACTAATTTTGGTTCAGGTGTCAGAAACGACAGTTAGATTATATGAAAAACAGCAGCTGGGCTGTGTCTGTCAAACTGCCACGGGTTCAACTCAATTCACATGAACAAAAAAAGCCTTGGAGAGACTGAGAAAAGCCATTACTGCGTATATAAAAGAGATTAAACAACTATTATATTAGAAATTAGGTGTTGGGTTTCAGCTGCCTTTTACGCTCATACAATACTCATGTACGTTCCCCCAGGCCTGCTGTGACCAGGCCCACTCCTGTATGAGACACAGGATCTGACCAACCAAGTCTGGAGCCGTATGAGTGTCACGCGTATGAGTGCTTCCACTCCCCCTCTCTGGCGCTCGAAGGCGCCAGGCGACCCATCATTACGCACACCTGTCACCATCGTTACGCGCAGCAGCGCTTCATGGGACTCACCTGGACTCTATTACCTTATCGATTGCCTCCCCTATATCTGTCACTTCCTCAGTTTCTTCCCCGTGTCTGCATTAATGTTGTTTTGTTCCCCCTGTCCAGACGCTGTCCTTGTTTTGTTTCATGTCCGTTATTTATTGAATATTCACTCCCTGTACTTGTTTCTCGTCTCCCAGCATCTGTCCTCACAATGAGTATACATTTACTGACATAATGTCCTGCACTTTAACCTTTAACACACTCTAACTAAACCTTCATGACAGATACAGATGCTACATTCACAAACAATTCTTCAATATACTGTGGAATGAAGCAAGTTCGGCATATTGTTGGTGTACCCCTTGTTGTGGTGCTTTGAAATATCGAGCTCTATAAATGGACTAGGAGTGAAGATGTCTGCTTCCTTACAGTTGTGCGGATAAAAGGGATGATGAATGAAATACTTCCAGAGCTGTTGATGGGAATGTTAATGTGAGCCCACAATGATAAGGCTCTTGTTGCCCAGACTCCTCTGAGAGTGTGTGTTTAGTCTAAGTTGGGTCAACCATCTGCTTCACAGCTGCCTGATTAATTTGAAAAATGTTAATGTCTAATCATCTACGCAACATTAACATCTAAGGGACTGTACGGTATTTATAATGAGGGATACCTGGAGAAAATCTCTCTGAGATGAAAATGATGGCCCTCCTTTCAGGATTTTTTTTTTTTTTACCCAACCCTCCCTTATACCCAAAATTATCTTTATAGCATAAAGTGAATAGCAGAGAACATGGCTGACTTTTTACCCTCACTCCCAGGACAGACCCGAGCCTTAGATATGCAGTTTTAGAAACTGTTCTTCATTTTGTAAGCATTACATGGCAAAGTAGCCAGAAGGTTGTGGATTCGCAGACCACCACAGACAAGCATAGGGGTGAAAAGATATCCACTATAATAAAAGCATTGCATGAATCTATCATCTTACTTGTGGTCCGGGAAAAAATAGCCTTTTATAAACACATTCCATGCAATTCTATGGCATTTTACATGCCTGGAAACTAATATTTTTTAATCCCACAACAGAGCATAACAACGAATGAGTGCATGCTGCACCACAAGAGACATTTTGATTTCTATACAGGCTGTTGTTAAAAAAAATAAGATTGTCTAAGTCTGGAACAGTGATAAAGTTGTCTATCAACTGTCAAAATGGAGCGCAACAGAACCAGTTACAACTGAAGTATCTGATCATCAATGAATTAGAGAAAAAGCCATTTGTTGTTTAACACAGCAGCTACGTAGATAGGTCTATATTCAGAGTTGTGGACTCGAGTCACATGACTTGGACTCAAGTCTGACTTGAGTAACAAATTTAATGACCGGAGACTCAACTTGATAGAAAATAAAATAACTTGAGACTTGACTTGGACTTGGATCCTCAAGACTCAGGACTCGACTTTGACTTGAAATTATCTGACCAGCTTTTCTAATGTTTTGTAACTAATTTTGTGACACAGAGTCTACACAAATTACTCTACATGCAACCTGAGGCAATAACCGTAGCATCGCCCTTGCAAAAAAACAACTGCACCAGATTGGCTAGTGAAATGCAACAGATTGGCTAGTGAAATGCAACAGATTGGCTAGTGAAATGCAACAGATTGGCTAGTGAAATGCAACAGATTGGCTAGTGAAATGCACCAGATTGGCTAGTGAAATGCACCAGATTGGCTATGGAAATGCACCAGATTGGCTAGGGAAATGCAACAGATTACCTAGGGAAATGCAACAGATTGGCTAGGGAAATGCAACAGATTGGCTAGGGAAATGCACCAGATTGGCTAGGGAAATGCAACAGATTGGCTAGGGAAATGCAACAGATTGGCTAGGGAAATGCACCAGATTGGCTAGTGAAATGCACCAGATTGGCTAGGGAAATGCAACAGATTGGCTAGTGAAATGCACCAGATTGGCTAGTGAAATGCAACAGATTGGCTAGGGAAATGCAACAGATTGGCTAGGGAAATGCACCAGATTGGCTAGGGAAATGCACACCAGCAAACTGTCAATCAACACAGGTACGGGGCCGCTAGCAAACATATTGCTGATTTGCTGTACAGCTATAGGATCGGGTGCAGAGAAAACGTCAAATTGTAGAGAGAGAGGACTACCATAATAAATAAATATGTAGTTTGTTGATCAAGGATATTAACTGTTTACTTTCGAAGCGTACCAGCAATGGGGCAACAATTACTAGCATAGGCCTACTGGTCTTTTGGTAAACAACAATTGTTTGAAATGTATAATTTACTTATGAAGCTTAGGCGCAGCTCTTCACTTGCACTCTCCAAACTCCCGCCAGTGGAGAGTGCTATTTTTCTCTTGTTGAAATGTTTGCTGTTGCTTTCACACGTTTAAATGCATAGGCCCTATGTGGTAAATGTATAGTTCATCTAGGTCACTGTGTTCTTGGGGACCTTCAATGCTGCAGAAATTGTTTGGTACCCTTCCCCAGATCTGTGCCTCGACATAATCCTGTCTCAGAGCTCTACGGACAATTCCGTCGACCTCATGGCTTGTTTTTTTTCTCTGACATGCCATGTCAACTGTGGGACCTTATATAGACAGGTGTGTGCCTTTCCAAATCATGTCCAATCAATTGAATTTACCACAGGTGAACTCCAATCAAGTTGTAGAAACATCTCAAGGATGATCTCATAGCAAAGGGTCTGAATACTTATGTAAATCAAATTCAAAAAACCTGTCTTCACTTTGTTATTATGGGGTATTGTGTGTAGATTGATGAGGATTTTTTTTATTTTATCCATTTTAGAATAGGCTGTAATGTAACAAAATGTGTAAAAAGTCCATGGGTCTGAATACTTTCCGAAGGCACTGTAAGAGTATCTGATAGGCTAAATGAACAAATTAGGCATGCAAAGCTCACTGCATGATCCTCAAACCAATTTCTGGCCAATTTATGTTTATAAATGTGAATTCAAAGGCACTGTAGAATGCAGCATTGTACAGCCATACACTTCATTTTATACAGCCTAAATACAAATTTACTGTAGGCATGTTGTTGAAGTGCCTTTGTTGATGTGTTGTTGAAATGCTGAGTGCTCCTGCCAGCCTGCAACGTGTCACAAATGCTTCACAATGTATTTCTTAAATGGCAGGCTATAGCCTTAAAATAATAATAATATAGCCAAAATAATTCATTTTCGTTCCTTCTTAGGCTACCTGGCTTGCTCCTGATTGAGTTAGAGTTAGTATGTTGTTGAAATGTCGAACGTCAACTTCAGCAATCAATTTCATGTCTCCTCGGCTATAGGTTGTAGTGCAGCCTCTATAGGTCATAGAGACAAACCAAAGATATCCCATATGCATCGGAGTCACATCTTACCCCAGCATTTTACAACTTGTTTCTAGCAGGATTAAAGTGTCGTTATAGATCGCTTTACATAATCAGGTCGAAACTAATCTAAATCTTAAACTAACAAGGGGTAGGCCTATGTTTTTATCGATTTTCTTGAACAAAAGCCATAATACCCTCACATACCCCCTCAATTCAAGCTCTGGTTTTAACTCAACACACCAAGCTCTTCACTGACACTGAGATATTTAAGGAGTGCATGGTGACTGAAGGAATTGGCTGACAAAATCTATGTATAGTAGACTATAATTTCATCTGTCAAACAGGTAGGCCTACCTCTTTTTTCTTAAATAGGAAAAAATTGTCTCCAACACATATCCATCTTGTTGTTAGTAGCCTAACGTCTAATAAAAATGAAGACTGTTTAAATGAATTAAGCCTTCTGAAATGAGTCTACTTTCAGCACCCATGCGCTGTCCATCTCCGCGGCAGCCGCTTCTTAGTAATGCGAGTTATGTAAATTACTCAAATATGGCTTATTGTGAGGTCAATAACTCATTTTAAATCAATTATAGCAGTAGCAAGCTTACCTTCGGTCCTCCTTCTCATCTTCACGCTCTCTCTCTCAAATTGAATAGGACATCAGTAGTCCGCACGTACAGACATAGCATTTTTATTTAAAAAATTACAAAGAAAAAATATTTTTGGAAGAAGCCTTTGACTCACCTCCTGAAGTGTCACCGCACACAGCACCGCCATTGGTTAGGCAGCGCAAAAGGGTTTACATCAGCAAGAGCAGGGCAGGCCGGAGCTCATGATTGGGAATGGCTATCCATTGCCGTGTGTAATGTAGTGTAGGCTAGTGTTATAAACACCATCCCAGCAGTGCAACAACTCAGGAAGTACAATTTCATAGAAATATCACTTTTCCCTGTCCTTCTCCGAGCATGATCTTCGTCAGTGGTATAAAGTACTTAAGTAAAACTACTTTAAAGTACTATTTAAGTAGTTTTTTGGGGTATCTGTACTTCACTTTACTATTTATATTTTTGCCATCTTTTACTTCACTTCATTCCTAAAGATAATAATGTACTTTTTACTCCATACATTTTCCCTGACACCCAAAAGTACTCGTTACATTTTGACAGGAAAATGGTCCAATTCACACACTTATCTAGAAAACATCCCTAGTCGTCCCTACTGCCTCTGATCTGTTAGACTCATCAAACACAAATGCTTTGTTTGTAAATTATGTGTGAGTGTTGGAGTGTGCCCCTGGCTATCCGTCAATAAAAATAATAATACAATTGTGCCATCTGGTTTGTTTAATATAAGGATTTAAGGATGTATACTTTTACTTTTGATACTTAAGTACATTTTAGCAATTCCATTTACATTTGATACTTAAGTATATTTAAAACCAAATACTTTCAGACTTTTACTCAAGTAGTATTTTACTGGGTGACTTTCACTTTTACTTGAGTAATTTTCTATTAAGGTATCTTTACTTTTACTCAAGTATGACTATTGAGTAGTTTTTCCACCACTGCTCTTCAAATAGCCTAGGCCTATTAGACTATAGTGTATGCTATGGATCATTTTATTGAGACCACATTAGGCGCACTTGATATTGCGCACCCAGCAGAGGGGCATCATCGGGCACACAGAAATACTAAAATAAGCAACTAATTCTCAAACCATAAACAATATGACATTTAATAGATTACAAATTACATGACCCTGCCATGGACTAAATAAAAAAATACAAAACCCTCCCTGTGACTGAAATTGAAAAAGCATGACCCTCCCCCATTTTCCTCTCTTTGGTAAGGGAGCGGTCGAAATTTACACAATTGTGACCGCTCCCTAACCAAAGAAGTGAGGGAAATACTTAGAGAATCAAAGGATGTAGCATTGTCTTTAAGTGAAGTAGCGACCATTTCAAGAAATCGCTCACTCACTGGTATGCATTTTTTGCTTACTAATCTCTGATTGACATACATTGAATGCCAATGTTAGTCAATTAACACCTGTCCTACTGAGTTATTTTCCTTCTAACCAGGGACACAGGGTAATTAGGATGTCTTAAACCACCTCCTCACCACTGAGTGACAGTCTTTTTCATAGTCCTTCGAGCTGGCTAGAAACAATTATCCTGGTCACTTGACCAGCGTCGGACAGGATGGGGAAATTCTCCCCAATGATTGTAAAGCAAGAAATCAACCTGTTGTGTCCTTTGTCAGTACAGTAAAAGCGGTCTCTCTTGGCATAACTTCCTATTCCTCAGTCTAGTCAGGTCTCAGTCATAAACACTAGTAGATCTGTGGAGATAATTGTTATGTATTCCAGAGTCAGACTCAAAACCGTGCTGATTCTGATTCTAACTCTCTTCCTAAAGCTCTGAATAAACTCACAAAGAACAACTAATCCCCACTGGAACAAAGTTTCAATATTGCAGAGGAAGAAGCCTGGCGACGTGCCAGTCTGGACACAGAGCAGAGCAGGCCCTGTGGACACAGAGCAGAGCAAGGCAGGCCCTGTGGACACAGAGCAGAGCAAGGCAGGCCCTGTGGACACAGAGCAGAGCAGGCCCTGTGGACACAGAGCAGAGCAGGCCCTGTGGACACAGAGCAGAGCAGGCCCTGTGGACACAGAGCAGAGCAGGCCCTGTGGACACAGAGCAGAGCAGGCCCTGTGGACACAGAGCAGAGCAGGCCCTGTGGCACTCACAGTAAAAGAGGATCAGCTCAACCTCACTAGAAAATAAAGCCCTTTCATCACCTCGGCATGCTACAGATTGAAGGACAGACCTTGATTGGATATGTCAGTCAGACACGAAATAACCAGCTGTAAGATCGACAGTTTCCCTTACCAGAACTCACTCTCAGTGAAAGCTCCACACATACAAGGTCACCCCTAACACGAACCTTCCCTGTCTAACCTGCTCCCTGTCTAACTCTTCCCCTGTCCGGCTTGTCCCTGTCTCCATTGCCTCAGTCAGAGGCTGCCTCCCTCCACCTTCCTCCACCTTCCCTTTCCAACCAGGCGGATTGTCTCCCTCCACATCCCCTCTCCACGAAGCAGTTTCAACTGCCACATGTCGCCACGCCAGAGAAGCAAACCCTTGCTAGCCACTTCCTCCCAGGGTTCCCTTCACGTTTGCTAACACTTTTTCACAAACACCACTAGCCTTTTGAAGTCCTTTTTAAGAGCACAATTATTCCCCACCCCAGACAGTACACTCACTTCTCACCTTTTTAATAAGCCACTCATAGACAAGTGTCAGACTCTTAGACATAAAATCTCTGTCACTTGGCTGCAAACATTGAAATCCCTCCTTTGAACCCCCCCGCACCTCATCCCCTCCAAATGGGTCTGTTTGCTTGTTTTTTGACTCAGTGCAAAGACAGCTTCCGGCACCCCTTTTTGGTTTTTGGTGAGTCAGATGTGACGGAGGTTAAAGAAGCCATTTAATTAGGGACCTGGTTGTTAATTAGGGAGCTGTGTGCGCTAATTGCTTTACGTGTGCCACCCTGGCATCTAACCAAGGCATATTGGGGTGGTGTGGTTATGGAGTGGAGTGGCGCATCGGCGAGTGGTTGAGGTCAAAGGGGACCAGGGTTTTAGTTCAGGGGGCGGTAGCACCTCTGTTAACAGCATGTGTATAGTAGTGTGTGTGTGGGGTCGGGTGGGATATTGGGGTAAGCTCTGTGTGTTGAGTAGTTATTGCTAAGACAATCAGAGGCGTTCTCCGGTTCTCTCTAGACAGAGAAACTTCCCCAGTAGAAAGTGTGTTGAGCTATTTAAGCCCAGCTGAGAATTTTTTTTGCCCAGCTTGAAACTCTCTGTTATTAATAATGCAATATCATCCCATCTGTTATAAAATCCGATTGTGGCATGTGTTTCCATTTCGGCTCATCAGAACTTCATGTGTATGCTGTACAAAAAAAGAAAGCCATTTGCCGAAAAGAAAGCCATTTGCCAATAGATTTGCCATTCGCTGTGGAACGATCACTTGAAACGCACATTATGATCACTCACATCTCTACCTGTATCTCAATGTATCTGAGCAGGTTCCATGATCCCACAAATTCCGATTTAAAAGTGGCAATGGAACTCAATCTCCCTGACCTGGGTTCGGGTGCACTACCACAACTACCACCACACTCCATGTGCTCTATGGGTAAGCAGTTGGCCGCACATCTTGCAGCAATTTAGCAACATGTGCCTTGTACAGAAAATATATTAATCGGATCTGGTTTTCTGGGCCAGTGTTTATTAGGCAAAGTTTTTGATGGTATGGTTGAGGCATGATGAACAGAGGCAGAACATGTTGCGGACATCAGTTAATTACGCGACAATCACATGCGGTTGCATTTGACTGAACACAAGCATGTAACCCAGATATCACTGGAGGTTTAGGAAACTAATGGGCCTGTGCTGCATGGATGGATGTTTGGCTGAAGACAACACCGTTGTTTTGGAAGTCAAATATTGACAGCATATCAGTAACAACACTGATTTGAAAACGGAATACATTATTGGGTGATTAATCACAATAGGAGTTTTAATCAATAGATATAATTTACTTTAAAAGCTGTGGATGGATTCCATCTAAATTCTCCCATGGACAGCTTTGCAACTTTTTCAGAGACTTTATGAGGAGATCATCATCAATCATTTTTATTTTTACCTGTACAGTTTTACTTAAATAATGCGGTAGTAATTCTTCATATTAATGGGATTTGGAAAATGAAATTATTGCCAATTCCATCCACACATCTTTCATATTTGGTTTTCGTATTGATTGTTTGTTTTCCTCTAACTTTCTCTGGTATGTCCCTATTAATTCCAGATGCAGGGTCTAGAGACAAGGGATTGATTAGTATGACTTCATTTGACTGCAGTTGAGTTTCTGATGACAGCTTCGCTAAAAGAATGTGGTTGTCAAAAAAGGGAACTGTAATTTGGCCAATATTGTGCGTGATCATACTGTTGGTAAGTCCATACTGCCATCTACCAGAGGCTGAGAGAATTGCTATGGAAATGTTTCCTCATTTCCAAAGAGGTGTGTGAATAGCATACAGTCTATTGTAAATGAAATAGTAAACTTCTTCACTGGTGAAGTAAAGAAATATAGTCAATGAAAGCATTAGCATAGTGCATGTGAATCATAATTCTAAAACCTTTTTTCCTGAACTTTGTCAAACTAATTTGAATTGGACCTCACAATATTGCGTTGGCTTCAATGCACTGGCTGGCATACTGCCTGCATGAAACTGCCTGACTTGTCTAAATATGGGAGTGTGGTTGTCCCCAGTCCTAGAAGTTTCCACAAGTTTCATCATTGCATCTCCTAGCAGGAATTGAGCCATTAACCCATTCTAACCAGGAAAAAATATAGAATTTAAAGGTTATAAAGATCTATTGGCGTGAGTAATGAGAAGTGAACTAGTTTGTTGGCTCTAGGAGAGTCAGTATGTGGCAGAGGTTTATAGTGGTGGCTCTCTGTTCTCTGCCCTAGGGGAATGACAGTGGGCCAGGGGAGGAAACTCTAAAGGGTCGTGCCACCGGGAAGAGGAAAATAGAGTGGATAAATTACCCCGAAATTCAGCTGGCAGCACATCTGAGGCCACGGCACAGCAAGGAAAGTCTGTTGACGTGTGTGTGCCGGGTGCATACCAAAAGGAGCTGTCAGTGTCCTGAGGTCAGTGCAGGCCTGCGGGGAATTAAAGTGCCCTCTAACCTAGGCCTAGATTCAATCAGATCAAGCATTAGCCCCAACACCCACATAGCTGATGTTTTGGAGGTGCAATGTAGTCTGGCTGACACATAAAGATAGAGGACATCTTTGTATCTGCACTATTGAGGCTATCTCCATTTTGAAGTTGTACATTTTCTTCTTCATGATTGGCTGATCCCTCCCGATGACCCGGTTGGACTTGACTCCAACAGGGTCACCAGGAGGTATCCGCCAATGAAATTGGAAGTCCCACCCAGTTGACATGGCATTTTGGCCACTAGAGGCCTCTATCATTCTCTATGGGCTAACACCAGCTTGCAGTGTACAGTCGTGGCCAAAAGTTTTGAGAATGACACAAATATTACATTTCACAAAGTCTGCTGCCTCAGTTTGTATGATGGCAATTTGCATACACTCCAGAATGTTATGAAGAGTGATCAGATGAATTGCAATTAATTGCAAAGTCCCTCTTTGCCATGCAAATGAACTGAATCCCCCAAAAACATTTCCATTGCATTTCAGCCCTGCCACAAAAGGACCAGCTGACATCATGTCAGTGATTCTCTCGTTAACACAGGTGTGAGTGTTGACGAGGACAAGGCTGGAGATCACTCTGTCATGCTGATTGAGTTCGAATAACAGACTGGAAGCCTCAAAAGTAGGGTGGTGCTTGGAATCATTGTTCTTCCTCTGTCAACCATGTTACCTGCAAGGAAACACGTGCCGTCATCATTGCTTTGCACAAAAAGGGCTTCACAGGCAAGGATATTGCTGCCAGTAAGATTGCACTTAAATAAACCATTTATCGGATCATCAAGAACTTCAAGGAGAGCGGTTCAATTGTTGTAAAGAAGGCTTCAGGGTGCCCGAGAAAGTCCAGCAAGCGCCAGGACCGTGTCCTAAAGTTGATTCAGCTGCGGGATCGGGGCACCATCAGTACAGAGCTTGCTCAGGAATGGCAGCAGGCAGGTGTGAGTGTATCTGCAAGCACAGTGAGGCGAAGACTTTTGGAGGATGGCCTGGTGTCAAGAAGGGCAGCAAAGAAGCCTCTTCTCTCCCGGAAAAACGTCAGGGACAGACTGATATTCTGCAAAAGGTACAGGGATTGGACTTCTGAGGACTGGGGTAAAGTCATTTTCTCTGATGAATCCCCTTTCCGATTGTTTGGGGCATCCGGAAAAAAGCTTGTCCGGAGAAGACAAGGTGAGCGCTACCATCAGTCCTGTGTCATGCCAACAGTAAAGCATCCTGAGACCATTCATGTGTGGGGTTGCTTCTCAGCCAAGGGAGTGGGCTCACACAATTTTGCCTAAGAACACAGCCATGACTAAAGAATGGTACAAACACATCCTCCGAGACCAACTTCTCCCAACAATCCAGGAACAGTTTGGTGACAAACAATGCCTTTTACAGCATGATGGAGCACCTTGCCATAAGGCAAAAGTGATAACTAAGTGGCTCTGGGAACAAAACATCGATATTTTGGGTCCATGGCCAGGAAACTCCTCAGACCTTAATCCCATTGAGAATTTGTGGTCAATCCTCAAGAGGCGGGTGGACAAACAAAACCCACAAATTCTGACAAACTCCAAGCATTGATTATGCAAGAATGGGCTGCCATCAGTCAGGATGTGGCCCAGAAGTTAATTGACAGCATGCCAGGGCCGATTGCAGAGGACTTGAAAAAGAAGGGTCAACACTGCAAATATTGACTCTCTGCATCAACTTCATGTAATTGTCAAAGCCTTTGACACTTATGAAATCCTTATAATTATACTTCAGTATTCCATAGTAACATCTGACAAAAATATCTAAAGACACTGAAGCAGCAAACTTTGTGAAAATTAATATTTGTGTCGTTTGGCCACGACTGTAGTCAAGTGGGTCACGTGTTAGCCAGGCAAGGTGGGACTGCGTTGGAACTGCCAAATCAATGAGCAGCTGCTTGATCATTGTTAAGAAGCCATACCAGTCCCACTCCCGTTTAGGCTACAGTATATAGAAATAATTACAGTCAAATTGAAAATCATTAAACAAAATAATGAGGATTTCTATCAGCCTAATTAAGGTGTAGATTACATCTCACATTCCAATGTTTGAACTTGTAAACAATGCTCCATGGGATTTCTCTTAATGCGACTCTGTGCAGCCAATGGCAATGTCCGCTTTAGGTATAATTCCAGGAGCCGCATGTGGATTTGACAGCTCTATCGCAGTTCCACCTCCGACACCTCAAAATAATAGCTATGCGGATTTCGGCTAAAGCGGATTTGATTGAATAGAGACCTTAGTCCCAAAAAGGGTTGGGTATGTTACTTTCTAAATGTAATCCTTTACAGTTACCTGTCCAAAATTGTAATCAGTAACATAACTTTTGGATTACCCAAACTCAGTAACGTAATCGGATTACATTCAGTTACTTTTAGATTACGTTCGCCTTAATAGGCAATAGAAGAAGACAAAAATCTGTTACCAATTGAACAACATCTGTTGCAGGATAAATCAATGTTAAAGTGGACCTAGTTGGCCATACATGGATGTACAATTTTACTTTATGGGTTGGTTATGTAGGCTTCTTATAACATTCTTCTGAGTCCAAAATCTGTCAAAAGTGTGTGAGTTTGCCTTGGATGTATTTTTTTTATCAGCATGAATTAGACTGAGTAATAAAAGCCCCACTTTATTCCTTAGGCTGGGATCCTCACTGTGCAGCTGTTGCAACAGTGCATTTTTCACTGGCTGTCCACTGGTTTCAAAAACAATGACTGATAGGCAGTTTAAACTTCTTGAATTCAACCATTATTGGGTTCAAATATACATTTAGAACAACCACAATCCATAAATCGCAAATAGCTGAATGAGAGAGCAGCAGTGTGATTCACATCAATCCGCTATGTAGATATCAATAATAAGTGATATCCGTATCGCCGTAGACCACACCACTGCTGTCATCCTTACCTCCAAGCGTTTTTCAAGTTGGATAATCTTTGGATGCCGACAGCAGTCGCCCATTGGAAGAGATAGCTTGGACTGTAGTCTACAAAAGCCCATTCTTGCTCTTTTCCCGCGATCCATCAAACACATTTGGTGTGTCATCATAGTGGTCTCTGACTTGTGGTCAGACACGTTCAGGTGGAACAAACTTGAACTTGCTCCTTTTTTTTAAATGTCATTGAGAAAACAGAGAAGTGTTAAAGAATTTTTTTGCAATTTCTGAATTTAAAAGTAATCCTCGAAGTAATCATCTAGTTTTTCAAAAGTATCTGTAATCTGATTACAATATGTTAGCTTGTAACATAACAGACTATAGTTTAAAAAATATATAATCCCTTACATGTAATGGATTACATGTAATCTGTTACTCCCCAACCCTGGTCCCAACCCTTCCTAACTTCACTGAGCCTTTTAACAGATTGCATTTCCCTTTACCGGGGTATAGCAGTGATGTTAATATGAGGTTCGGGAAAAGTTTGAATGCTATTAGAGAATTACTTTCAGGGTAGATTACAATCACAAAGAACCACAGATCCCAGTCATGCTCGTCTGCAGGCACAATAATATGCACTTGTGATGGGTGTGTTTGGCAGCAGGAGAACGACTGTTCATACAGTACATGTCTGCAGGGCACAATCACCTTATTTCCACTTCTCTGAAAAAAATGATCAATTGAAATGATCAATAGAATGTCTTCAGGATAAATCTGATTCTCAACAGACTCAATATCTTCCACATGACAACTGAGAATGACTTCCAATAAGTCAAAGAAAGGGCAAAACTGTAAAATATGTGTGCTGCTTGCCGTCGGCCAGGCTACAGCAGCAGTCAGTGTCCTCCTGTTTTTGAAAAGTTGAAGCTTGTTAACTGCATTTCTGTACAAATAAAAAAACGTAATGCTATTTAGAGAACAGCAAAAACGAGCAAAAATGACTGTACGTTCATTCACCTCAGTCAATCTACAAACACATAGCCTATTAGCTATTGCAATGTTATTCCCCTGAAAGGGTGAGAAATATGCTACATTTTTCACACTGACACGTAGCATTAGCGACAAAACGTTCCTAACTTGTTTGATAAGATTAGTACTGATTTTCTCAAGGGATCCCACATGGTCCCCGACCCCAAGTTTGGGAACCACTGTACTAACCTTTCTGCTCCTCTCTCTCTGCTTCCTCCTGCATGCATTGCAGCCTGCCTCACCACTAAGCGCCACATCACTGTCTGTCTCAGTAGCCTACGCTCTATAAAGCAAAGTTATTATGAGAACTTAGTAGCATATTTTCCGCTCTTGCTGAGGTAGGCTCCGTTTAACGTTAGCTTCTTACTTCCTTATAGCTGGCTAAGTAATACTAGCCAGAGCATTACTGCAATAGAAGTTTCTGTCGGAAGCTAGTCACCTGACTGACAGACATCTATAAGCGACTATTTACAAGTTGTGCACTCTTTCTCAGAGAGATGGTTTTTGTTTGTTTGGGGGATGTCTGTAGACACCGCAGGAGTCGCGGGATGGTTTTAAAGTGGTGGAAAAAGTACCCAATTGTCATACTTGAGTAAAAATATAGACCTTAATAAAAAGTTACTCAAGTAAAAGTGAAAGTCACCAAGTAAAATACTACTTGAGTAAAAGTCTAAAAGTATTTTGTTTTTAAGTATCTAAAGTAAATGTAATTTCTAAAATATACTTACAGTTGAAGTCAGAAGTTTACATACATCTAAGCCAAATACATTTAAACTCAGTTTTTCACAATTCCTGACATTTAATCCTAGTAAAAATTCCCTGTCTTAGGTCAGTTAGGATCACCACTTTATTTTAAGAATGTGAAATGTCAGAATAATAGTAGAGAGAATGATTTATTTCAGCTTTTATTTCTTTCATCACATTCCCAGTGGGTCAGAAGTTTACATACACTCAATTAGTAATTGGTAGCATTGCCTTTAAATTGTTTAACTTGGGTCAAACGTTTTGGGTAACTTTCCACAAGCTTCCCAAAATAAGTTGGGTGAATTTTGGCCCATTCCTCCTGACAGAACTGGTGTAACTGAGTCAGGTTTGTAGGCCTCCTTGCTCGCACATGCTTTTTCAGTTTTGCCCACAAATATTCTATAGGATTGAGGTCAGGGCTTTGTGATGGCCACTCCAATACCTTGACTTTGTTGTCCTTAAGCCATTTTGCCACAACTTTGGAAGTAGGCTTGGGGTCATTGTCCATTTGGAAGACCCATTTGCGACCAAACTTTAACTTCCTGACTGATGTCTTGAGATGTTGCTTCAATATATCCACATAATTTTCCTACCTCATGATGCCATCTATTTTGTGAAGTGCACCAGTCCCTCCTGCAGCAAATCACCCCCACAACATGATGCTGCCACCCCGTGCTTCACGGTTGGGATGGTGTTCTTTGACTTTCAAGCCTCCCCCTTTTTCCTCCAAACATAAGATGGTCATTATGGCCAAACAGTTCTACTTTTGTTTCATCAGACCAGAGGGCATTTCTCCAAAAAGTGCAACCTTTGTCCCCATGTGCAGTTGCAAACCGTAGTCTAGCTTTTTTATGGCAGTTTTGGAGCAGTGGCTTCTTCCTTGCTGAGCGGCCTTTCAGGTTATGTCGATATAGGACTCGTTTTACTGTGGATATACACTGCTCAAAAAAATCAAGGGAACACTTAAACAACACAATGTAACTCCAAGTCAATCACACTTCTGTGAAATCAAACTGTCCACTTAGGAAGCAACACTGATTGACAATAAATTTCACATGCTGTTGTGCAAATGGAATAGACAAAAGGTGGAAATTATAGGCAATTAGCAAGACACCCCCAAAAAAGGAGTGATTCTGCAGGTGGTGACCACAGACCACTTCTCAGTTCCTATGCTTCCTGGCTGATGTTTTGGTCACTTTTGAATGCTGGCGGTGCTCTCACTCTAGTGGTAGCATGAGACGGAGTCTACAACCCACACAAGTGGCTCAGGTAGTGCAGTTCATCCAGGATGGCACATCAATGCGAGCTGTGGCAAAAAGGTTTGCTGTGTCTGTCAGCGTAGTGTCCAGAGCATGGAGGCGCTACCAGGAGACAGGCCAGTACATCAGGAGACGTGGAGGAGGCCGTAGGAGGGCAACAACCCAGCAGCAGGACCGCTACCTCCGCCTTTGTGCAAGGAGGTGCACTGCCAGAGCCCTGCAAAATGACCTCCAGCAGGCCACAAATGTGCATGTGTCAGCATATGGTCTCACAAGGGGTCTGAGGATCTCATCTCGGTACCTATTGGCAGTCAGGCTACCTCTGGCGAGCACATGGAGGGCTGTGCGGCCCCACAAAGAAATGCCACCCCACACCATGACTGACCCATCGCCAAACCGGTCATGCTGGAGGATGTTGCAGGCAGCAGAACGTTCTCCACGGCGTCTCCAGACTCTGTCACGTCTGTCACATGTGCTCATGTGCTCAGTGTGAACCTGCTTTCATCTGTGAAGAGCACAGGGCACCAGTGGCGAATTTGCCAATCTTGGTGTTCTCTGGCAAATGCCAAACGTCCTGCACGGTGTTGGGCTGTAAGCACAACCCCCACCTGTGGACGTCGGGCCCTCATACCACCCTCATGGAGTCTGTTTCTGACCGTTTGAGCAGACACATGCACATTTGTGGCCTGCTGGAGGTCATTTTGCAGGGCGCTGGCAGTGCACCTCCTTGCACAAAGGCGGAGGTAGCGGTCCTGCTGCTGGGTTGTTGCCCTCCTACGGCCTCCTCCACGTCTCCTGATGTACTGGCCTGTCTCCTGGTAGCGCCTCCATGCTCTGGACACTACGCTGACAGACACAGCAAACCTTTTTGCCACAGCTCACATTGATGTGCCATCCTGGATGAACTGCACTACCTGAGCCACTTGTGTGGGTTGTAGACTCCGTCTCATGCTACCACTAGAGTGAGAGCACCGCCAGCATTCAAAAGTGACCAAAACATCAGCCAGGAAGCATAGGAACTGAGAAGTGGTCTGTGGTCACCACCTGCAGAATCACTCCTTTTTTGGGGGTGTCTTGCTAATTGCCTATAATTTCCACCTTTTGTCTATTCCATTTGCACAACAGCATGTGAAATTTATTGTCAATCAGTGTTGCTTCCTAAGTGGACAGTTTGATTTCACAGAAGTGTGATTGACTTGGAGTTACATTGTGTTGTTTAAGTGTTCCCTTTATTTTTTTGAGCAGTGTAGATACCTTTGTACCTGTTTCCTCCGGCATCTTCACAAGGTCCTTTGCTGTTGTTCTGGGATTGATTTGCACTTTTCGCACCAAAGTACATTCGTCTCAAGGAGACAGAATGTGTCTCCTTCCTGAGCAGTATGGCAGCTGTGTGGTCCCATGGTGTTTATACTTGCGTACTATTGTTTGTACAGATGAATGTGGTACCTTCAGGCATTTGGAAATTGCTCCCAAGGATGAAACAGACTTGTGGAGGTCTCCCCCAAAAATTATTGGCTGATTTCTTTTGATTTTCCCATGATGTCAAGCAAAGAGGCACTGAGTTTGAAGGTAGGCCCTGAAATACATCCACAGATACACCTACAATTGACTCAAGTGATGTCAATTAGCCTATCAGAAGCTTCTAAAGCCATGACATATTTTTCTGGAATTTTTCAAGCTGTTTAAAGGCACAGTCAACTTAGTGTATGTAAACTTCTGACCCAGTGGAATTGTGATACAGTGAATTATAAGTGAAATGATCTGTCTGTAAACAGTTGTTACTTGTGTCATGCACAATTACTTGTGTCATGCACAAAGTAGATGTCCTAACCGACTTGCCAAAACTATAGTTTGTTAACAAGAAATTTGTGGAGTGGTTGAAAAATTCGATTTAATGACTCCGACCTAAGTGTATGTAAACTTCCGACTACAACTGTAAGTATCAAAAGTAGAAGGACAAGTATAAATAATTTAAAATTCCTTTTATTAAGCAAAGCTGAAGGCACCATTATCTTGTTTTAAAAATGTACTGATTGACAGGGGCACACTACAACACAGACATTATTTACAAAAGATGCAAGTGTGTTTAGTGAGTCCGCCAGACCATGGGCAGTAGGGATAACCACGTGTTCTCTTGATACTGTAAGTGCATTTCACAATTTTCCTGTCCTACTAAGCATTCAAAATGTAACCTGCCTCTTTGCGAATGAGTGGAATCATGAACAGTTGTTTGTTCATTATGTTAACCTGCGTCCTCCGGATTTGCCTCCCGGATAAGCCATTTTAGCAGCACATTCACCACTCTCTCAAACGGCCGAGGTCCTGAGACAATGGCGCCAACGGAGATGGTCGCCTCCCTTCAGGTCTTTAGGAAACTATTCAGTAATTTGTTTTTCTATGTATTATTTCTTACATTGTTAGCCCAGAAAATCTCAAGTGTTATTACATACAGCCGGGAAGAACTACTGGATATAAAAGTGACGTCAACTTACCAGTTCCTTTGTTCGGACCTCCACCCTGGACATGGGATCTTATCTTATCTTACCAAAAACAACGCGGCCACCGCAGGAGAGGCAGACGGATCGGCTTACTGGTCAGACTTAGAAGGCGAGCACACCACCCACCGCTTCCGAGCATATTACTCGCCAATGTCCAATCTCTAGAACACCACTTGGATGAAATAAGGGCACGAGTTGCCTTCCAGAGAGATCAGAGATTGTAACATTCTCTGTTTCACAGAAACATGACTCACTCGGGATATGTTGTCAGAGTCGGTACAGCCACCCGGTTTCTTCACGCATCGCAACAACAGAAACAAACATCTCTCTGGTAAGAAGAAGGGTGGGGGTGTATGCCTTATGATTAATGACTCATGGTGTAATCAAAACAACATACAGGAACGCAAGTCCTTTAGTTCACCTGACCTAGAATTCCTTACAATCAAATGCCGACCACATTATCTACCAAGAGAATTCTCTTCGATTATAGTCACAGCTGTGTATATCCCCCCCAAGCAGATACCTTGACGGCCCTGAAAGAACTTCACTGGACTCTATGTAAACTGGAAACCATATATCCTGAGGCTGCATTTATTGTAGCTGGGTATTTTAACAAAGCTAATCTGAAAACAAGGCTACCTAAATTCTGTCAGCATATTGAATGCGCGACACGAGCCAGTAGCATTCTGGACCATTGCCACTCTAACATCCGCGATGCATACAAAGCTCTCCCCCGCCCTCCCCTCGGCAAATCTGACCATGACTCCATTTTGTTGCTCGCAGCCTACAGACAGAAACTAAAACAGGAAAAGCCCGTGCTCGGGTCTAGCCAATGCTGGTCTGACCAATCGAATTCCATGCTTCAAGATTGCTTCGTTCACGTGGACTGGGATATGTTCCGGGTAGCCTCAGACAACAACATTGATGTATACGCTGACTCGGTGCGCAAGTTTATTAGCAAGTGCAGCAGTGATGTTGTACCCACTGTGACTATTAAAACCTTCCCCAACCAGAAACCGTGGATTGATGGCAGCATTCGCGCAAAACTGAAAGCGCGAACCACCACTTTTAATCATGGCAAGGCGACTGGAAACATGATCGAATACAAAGTGTAGCTATTCCCTCCGCAAGGCAATCAAACAAGCAAAGCGTCAGTATAGAGACAAAGTAGAGTCGCAATTCAACGGCTCAAACACGAGACGTATGTGGCAGGGTCTACAGTCAATCACGGATTACAAAAAGAAAACCAGCCCTGAAGCAGACATCGACGTCTCCCTCCCAGACAAATAAAACAACTTATTTGCATGCTTTGAGGACAACACAGTGGCACTGACACGGCCCGCTACCAAAGCCTGTGGGCTCTCCTTCACCGTGGCCAACGTGAGTAAAACATTTAAACGTGTTAACCCTCACAAGGCTGCCGGCCCAGACGGCAACCCTAGCCGTGTCCTCAGAGCATGTGCATACCAGCTGGCTGGTGTGTTTACGGACATATTTAATCAATCCCAGTCTGCTGTGCCCACATGCTTCAAGATGGCCACCATTGTTCTTGTTTCCAAGAAAGCTAAGGTAACTGAACTAAATGACTATCACCCCGTAGCACTCACTTCTGCCATCATGAAGTGCTTTGAGAGACTAGTTAAGGATCATATCACCTCCACCCTACCTGATTCCCTAGACCCACTGCAATTTGCTTACCGCCCCAATAGGTCCACAGACAACACAATCGCCATCACACTGCCCTATCCCATCTGGACCAGAGGAATACCTATGTAAGAATGCTATTCATTGACTACAGCTCAGCATTTAACACCATAGTACCCTACAAACTTGTCACTAAGCTCGAGACCCTGGGTCTTGACCCCGCCCTGTGCAACTGGGTCCTGGACTATGACAGGCCGCCCCCAGGCGGTGAGGATAGGAAACAACATCTCCACCCCGCTGATCCTCAACACTGGGGCCCCATAAGGGTGCGTGCTCAGCCCCCTCCTGTACTCCCTGTTCACCCACGACTGCGTGGCCATGCACGCCTCCAACTCAATCATCAAGTTTGCAAACGACACTACAGTGGTAGGCTTGATTACCAACAACGACGAGACGGCCTACAGGGAGGAGGTGAGGGCCCTCGGAGTGTGCTGTCAGGAAAATAACCTCTCACTCAACGTCAACAAAACAAAGGAGATAATCGTGGACTTCAGGAAACAGCAGAGGGAGCATCCCTCCATCCACATCGACGGGACAGTAGTGGAGAAGGTGGAAAGTTTAAAGTTCCTCAGCGTACACATCACGGACAAACTGAAATGGTCCACCCACACAGACAGTGTGAACCTCAGGAGGTTGAAGAAATATGGCTTGTCACCTAAAACACTCAAACTTTTACAGATGCACAATTGAGAGCATCCAGTAGGGCTGTATCACCGCCTGGTACGGCAACTGCTCCGCCCACAACCGTAAGGCTCTCCAGAGGGTAGTGCGGTCTGCACAATGCATCAAAGGGGCAAACTACCTGCCCTCCAGGACACCTACAGCACCCGATGTCACAGGAAGGCCAAAAAGATAATCAAGGACAACAACCATCCGAGCCCTGCCTGTTCACCCCATTATCATCCAGAAGGCGAGGTCAGTACAGGTGAATCAAAGCTGGGACCAAGAGACACAAAAACTGCTTCTATCTCAAGGCCATCAGACTGTTAAACAGCCATCACTAACACAGAGTGGCTGCTGTCAACATACAGACTCAAATCTCTGGCCACTTTAATAAATGGATTTAATAAACGTATCACTAGTCACTTTAAATAACGCCACTTTAATAATGTCTACATATCCTATATTACTCATCTCATATGTATATACTGTATTCTATACCATCTACTGCATCTTGCCTATTCCGCACGGCCATCGCTCATCCATATATTTGTATGTACATATTCTTATTCATCCCTTTACATTTGTGTGTATAAGGTAGTCGTTGTGAATTTGTTAGATTACTTGTTAGATATTACTGCACTGTCGGAACTAGAAGCACAAGCATTTCGCTACACTCGCATTAACATCTGCTAACCATGTGTATGTGACCAATAAAATCTGATTAGATTTGACATGAAACGAACTACCCCAGCTCGCGGTCGCCTCTGCTGATAGTATGCTTGCGAGATGCAGGACAAAAAAGCAATTTTAGAACCAGTGGTGTAAAGTACTTAAGTAAAATAGTTTAAAGTACTACTTAAGTCGTTTTTTGCGGTATCTGTATTTTACTTTACTATTTATATTTTTGACAACTTTTACTTCACTAAATTCCTAACAAAAATATTGTACTTTTTACTCCATACATTTTCCATGACAACCTAAGTTCTCTAGGTTGTAAGGGAAAATGTATGAAGAAAAATGTAGTTTATTTCATGTCTCAGGCCCTCGGATGTTTGAGAGTGGTGAAAGTGCTGCTAAAAATGCTTACCCGGGAGGCAAATCCGGAGGACGGAGGAAAACATAATGAACACACAACTGTTCATGATTCCACTCATTCGCAAAGAGGCAGGTGCGAATAGAACTCAGTCAGATCAAGGATATAAGCGTTCTGAGCTTTGATCAACACTGGGAGCTACATTTTCGATGCTGACCCGTAATTGATTTTCTGTGTACAAAATATATATTTTTATTATTCATTTATTTTTTTCAAATTAGTTACGGCCACGGCAGCATTTACCTTGAATGCGGTCTCCTCAACCTTCTGCGCTACAGATTGAATCTAGGCCTGAGAGGAACAGACATGAATAATGACCAGAGATAGGGCATAGGTCAAAAGTCTTTGAAACAGGTCCCTGTATACAAAAGGAGGATGTCATCAGGGCTGTAAACGCAGTCTGCTGTTAGGCTAATAGAGATAAATCCTTATCTAATAGCCATTATACATAACACAGACATCCATGCCTGGGGAAACCTGAGCCGCTTACCATTTCAACATCCATCTAATGCTCTACAACTTCTAAAAATAAGTATGTTTTCCAGAGAACAAATTATGTCCACCTGCTTTACGTCACCAAAAGTGGTATGTGTTGAAATCAGAGCTAGTCATTCTTTATTGTTTGGCAGAATCCCCTCTGTCATCCTAATTGATTATTGATTAGGGCCCTTGGGCTCTCTGGCAGGGGTTGAAATAAAAAGCAATCATCCCCACAGCCAATTGGATCAATACACACCATATTTATGGAAAAGGCAACGTCTTCACAATTTATTGAATTGGGTGAAAAACAACTGGCAAACAAACACATCAAAATCAGTTTCCATTACAAAAACGGTTGTAAAAACAACAGGAGACAAGGGGCATCTCATCCTTATCCCTTTCTAAATTTAAAACATTCAGGCAATGCTTATTAACCTCTGTCACAGAGAGGAGTCTTCTTTTTACCTTATTAACAAGAGTTGTTAGAGAAACTCATCGAGCGACGTGGGATATAAGGACAACTTTACTCCTGTCTTCATCATGTTCTATTATATTCTATTACTCCGCTGTAGTGGATCATCCTAAATAATTTCGTCTGTGTTTACACAGGGAGCCCAATACTGATATGTTGGTCTTTTGACCAATCAGATCAGATAGTTTGCCCATAATTGGGCAAAAGATCAGAATTGGGCTGCCTGTGTAAACACAGTGAGGAGCCCAAAGAGCAGAAATGTATGCTAAAACCAGAGTACAGCACTGTGATGGTATGTATATGTTCGGGTTATGTATATCATCCATAACTGGAGTCATCCTGCAATGTAATTGCACATCACTGTGATCACTATGAGAGTACACTGTGTTATACATGGCAGTCAATGTAAGAGAGTGTTCAACCCACTAATATACTCAACTATTTCTCATTGGATGCATCTTCAGCATTGTTCCTTGTACCATTTTAGTGGTACAACTATAATGGTGCTTGTTTTCAAAAGAGTTCAGATTCCATGGGCTATTGTAAAATACATGATTTGTAGAGGTCAACAGTGGCAGTGCAGGGATGAAATGGTGCAGTTCTTACTCTTACCAGGCCCACAATGACACAGCACTTGATTTAAAGTTAACACAGCACCAATGACACATTGGAGCCCTACTAATCTCGGACATCCAGAACAAAAATATTGCGTGTTTGCGTCAGATGATCGATTCATTTCTGGGAGGGAGACGTGTTAAAAATGTACTAACGAGACCACTAAGCTAGAAGAACTAGAGAAAGCGTCTAAAATGCCCGACCGTTGTTTTAAACGTAATCTACTCACGTTTGCATACGCCGATTCATTGACCATCTATATTCGGGTTGCATCCGGTTTACTCAGCCCAACTCACTAGCACTCAGTGCACACAGGGAGCAGAGCGATTAGTGACGACATCGTCATGTCATCCAAAAACATGACAGACATTGGATGAATAGAACATTTTTATATGTTCGGCTGTGAATGAAAATGTTTTAAAAAACGAATCTGCCCCAGCGACAATTATTTAAATAATTCAATGGTGATGACTTAAGTGTCTTTTTTTGGACTTTTTAAAATGTGATTTCTCTATGGTATCGTCTATGTGAATTGTCTTTCTGGGCCGGGCATCAGTTAAACTGCAGTACCGAAGAAAGACTGTAGGTGCAGTCGAAATCGTGCTTCTAGACCGGAACCCTGGCCTCTTGAACAAGACTACCTAAGTCTCCACCCAAACGGGAAAATCAGCCAGTAATGGGCAAGTCTATGGGCCGAATGTCCCCTTCCGAAAAATGAGAGCGCGCGAAATCGTGATTTGTCCAAATGATGAAGAATCTGCTTACCAGAACAAAGTTCCTCGTTGGTAACGCATCCCAGTCTGTCGACAGATGCTAGTACCATTATGTTACATGCATCTGTCCACCAGAGATTATAGCCCTACTTATGAGTAATGAACTTCGTGTTTTATGGTGTTTACTTTTTACTATACTATTCCTCCTCTACTGCTCATGTACAGTATGTGGATGAAGTGGATTGAATGAGGCTGAGCAACTTGCTCAACAGTCCAACAGACTCACATGCCGCCATACCAAGATACAGTATAGCAACACTGAAATAGGTGGTTGTTTCACCCCCCCCCCCCTCTCAAAAAAACACAAAATATGACTACCTGCTACAGTTCTTACACTATAATGATATTACAAAACGAGGGAAGAAGATCAAGAATCAAGACAAGTCTGTCAGGCTTCAACACAGAAAGAGCAGGCACATGGGACACAGAAACTAAGATGTCCCGGATGGGACAGGTAATCTGCTGAGGCAATATAGAGTTTGAATGGGAGTACAGCATGATGAAAGTGCATTAGTCACATGGGTATGTTCTGTCCTCAGAGACACTCCCCAGAGATCTGATACCACCTCACCCTTCAAGTACTGGATAATTGCTCAATAAATATCAATGGGGGGGTTACATTACTCAAAAGGTCGATTCTGTTCATAAAGTCATATTGATTTAAAAAGCCTCCAAGGGAATATGGTGTAAATGAGGACAAAAAAAACCAAATTGGGTAAAATTGGCATTCACAGATCGCAGACACTAAAAAGGGCCTAGGTCATCACACAAAATATTGAATTTATACAAAACCCCCAAATTGGGTTGTTCAAAAATACAACTACCAAACTTCTTTGTTTTCATTTCATGAATGTATCTAGAAAAATCTTCCATACATTTGAAACTCTTCGTTTTCATAAAAGTTTTATGCTATTAGGAAAATATTGATAAAAGTGCCGAAAAAGCATTTTGCATGTGGTTGATTTAGGAAAAATTGCATGCAGAGGTCCCAAAAATTGGATTATATCATTATGTCATGAAAACCAGTGCTACAATTAAAAACTAATTGACAACAATACAAAACTAACACTGCTAGGTCAAAGATAGGATGCCATTCAAATCTAATGACAAGGAGTCTTCATATTGTAGCTCCCCTCTGAAATAGTTTGTAGACAAATAAAGAATCATTATCTTTGATTTTGATGGACGTGTGTGTTTGATGGACGGATGTGGCAGACGTGTGACAGGCCATGTAGGTAAGGAGACCAGCGTGTAAGGATGTCGTTTCCTTGTCTCCTCTCCAGCACTGGCAGTAGATAGACAGGCTGCTCCATCTCAGACACTTCACTTGGCTTCTGTTGGCATCTTGCACATCCTCAGAATCTGCTTCAAGGCTTTCTGAACGTCCTCATCCATCTGACCCTATGAGGAATAAAGCAATGACGTAATACCATTAAAACCACACCTGCGCCATTTAATATGAAAATCACAGAGTACCCAGTATGCATAAAAACGTACCTGGACGGCGTATAGGAGATGCATCCTGTAGACGGACACTATCTCATGGTGCTGCCTCTTTGACTCCTATAGTAAAGAGATGCAGAAACAGGCTAGCGCGTTAACCAATTAGATAGTGGAATATCATACATTAGCTATAAAAACCATGATGAAACTGCTCAGACTTACGAAAGATAAGCAATAAACCAAAGACTGCACATTTTAGGCAAGCACTCAGCAGTGACAGAAACAGAAAACAGAAACTACAGTAGACGTCCTTCGAAGATCAGCATCTACATGTCAAATGTCCTTCCTCAGAGCCATCTGATTTGCACAGTACATCCAGAGGAACAGAGTGGTCAATGACTAACGCCTTGATCACACCGACAGCGTTAATGCGCAAAAATAGTACGCAGCATCATCTGGATATGTGCGCAACAAAAGTTCCAACATTCGCCTTCTGCTACCATTTCTGTCAAGCCATCTACACATACAGTTTGATGTATATGTTTGATAAAGCCAACGTATACACCACCCAGAACGCACTGCAACTGCCTCTGCAACGTAATGCTGCAAGGCAAACTCAGCGTTCCGTTGGGAAGGAATGGACTTCTGGTGTACCAAAATGCAATGACGCTGTCGGTGTGATCGAGGCGTAAGAAGCCGTGTGCAGCCTGTGACAAGCAGCAGCAGATGGTGAGATACAGGCGGATCCCGTTTGGCCTCCCAGCCCACACATTCCTGCGTCTCATTATGTCCTGGACCAGAGGAGGATGCCCTGGATCAGTACATTACATCTCTTGGCTCTAACACGGAGGCTAATCATGACAGTACAGAGATCTTCATTTTAACATTTCACCACATCATTCATCGCAATTCCGCTTCCAACTGTCTGGCAGTTGTTCCAGGAAAGTCCTTAGCCGAAGGGATGTGTGTAAACAGTGTATCCTGTCTTCTCTGACGCTATCGGAGTGCGGGTGAATGTAGTATACTGATTCATGGTTGAATGAGCCATATTAGCTATAGTGTGAAGGTGTATGACTCACGACTCACCCCTAGCTGGTACTGCAGCTGCTTGACTTGCTGCTGTAGGCTGTCCAACTGCTGCTGCTGCAGGGTCTGCTGTCTCTTGGCAGAGCCTGCGCTGTAGGACAGCTGGGATAGGCTATTTAAGGCATCCTTTAACTTCCCCACCTCTCTCGACAGGTCATCAATCTGAGACACAAACAACGCGGGGGATCAATACAAGGGTTTAGACGAAACTGATTGTCTATCATGGCCATAACAAATCAACATGTAATGAGGAAGCAAAATACAGGGATAGCTTTCTAAACTCAAAGTATTTCCTTTGCCAAACCAGGGAACTTTGCTATATTATTACTGGTGAACATTGTACTAAACACTCTACCAACAGACAGCTGTAACTTACAAACCTTCTTATTCTTCTCTCTCTCTGAGCTGACGTGTCCCTCCACCAGCTTCTTCAGCTGAGCTATGGCATCCTGGGCACCTCTGAGCTTGGTGCTCAGAGTGTGGTTCTCCTTCTCCCTGCTGACGGCCAGCTCCTGCAGGGCCTCCCTCTCGCTCCTCCCCTCCTTCAGCTCCTGCCACGCTGCAGCCGCCTCCAGAGCCACCTCATCCTGCTTCCTCAGGGCCCCCTGGAGGAGCTGCGTCAGATGGCCCACCTCAGTCTCCAGACCCCCTCTCATCTGCTCATGCTCCAGCCGTGATATAGAGTCGTCCGGTGTGTGGTCCTTCTCCACGGTCAGTCTGTTCTGTAGGGCGTCCACCTGCAGGGCCCTCTGGGACAGCTGTTGTCTCAGAGCGTCTGCCTGGTCCTCCAGGTCCTTGATGGCGCTGCCCAGAGAGGACACCACCTGGGTGTGGTCAGCTAACGCCACTGACCCCTGGGCAAGAGCATCAGCCTCCTGCTTCAGGAGGACGATCTCCTCCAGAGAGGCTGAGTACTTGCTCTGTGTGTCGGCTAACGATGCCTGCAGCTCCTCCACTCTGCTCCTCAGCATGTCCTGCTCTTTGACTGGGGAGAATACAGGGCTGCCAGGCTTAGACTTGACAGCCCGGGTCTCCTCCAGCTGGTTCCTGGTGGAGCTCAGTTCACTCTTGGCCTCGCTGTAGGACTTGGAGAGCTCCAGCAGGCGGCGCTGCAGCCCATCAATCACACTCCCCAGCTCACCCTTCATCTCCTCAAAGTCATTAGCTGCAGCCTCCACAGGGACCGTCCCCCTCAGGGCTTCCTGCAGCATCCTGATCTCCTCCTGTGCCTCCTTGAACCGGTCAACCAGCAAGCTCTTCTCCCGATCACCGCTGTCGTCTGCTGCCTTCAGCCTGGCCTCCTGCTCCCTGATCCGGCCTACATCCCTCTCCCTCTGCTGCCCTGACTGGACCAGCTGGGACCTCAGCTCTTTCACTTCCTGCTCCAGAGAGCTTCTCAGTCTCTGGAGCTCCTGCTCTGCCAATTCCCTTCCTTCACCACCTCCTCTTTCAATCTGTGCCCTGAGGGCCAGCACCTCCTCTCTGGCCTGCTGGTGTTTCTCCTGTGTCTCCGTCAGCTTGGCCTGGAGCTCTGCTAGACTCTCAAGCAGCACCTTTCCCTCCCTTCCCGTCTCCTCATCCTGCTCAGGTATGAACCTGGCATGGAGCGTGCGGTTCTCCTTCTGCGTCTCCTGTAGTTTGGACTGGATGCTCCCTAGGGTCTCCCTCAGCAGCCTGATCTCCTCCTCGCCTCCCTCCTTCCCCCCCTCCTCACCCTCTTCCTCCTCCTGTCTCAGGGAGGTGCTGCTGAGCTCCAGGGCGGACCCTTCAGACATGTCCTCCTCGGTCCCCTGAGGCTGGATCAGGGCCTCGCTGGGGGACTCGTGGGTGGTGTGGTAGGAGGCGTTAGAGTTCATACTATCCGGACGGGACGAGTCCTCATGGCCACCCTCACCTCCCTGGGGAGACGGACGCTTCTACAGGGAGATGGAGAGATGAGATTAAGGAAAAATAAGTAAACACGGTTTAGTCTATTATTAGGATCTTAATGGATATTTCTTATGTAGAGTGATGAATTATAGTAAACAAAACACTGGTATTACTATTGACAGAGAAAAGGCCTATTATCACTATAATGGGATATCTACGCTCTTGGAATGACGAGTTGTTTCGTTTGACAGCTTACCTTGAGTATCTGGGCTAACTGCTGGTTCTCCAGAGACAGAGCAGTAATCTTTGCTTGTAGGGCCACTACTAGAGCTGAGTCTACCTTCCCACAGTCCTCTGCCTGTATCAACACAATTATACAGTTAACCTACAATGGTTTGGACTACCAGGGAATATGTTAAGTTCTTGGGGCATCTCATGAGACTTCCATAACCTTCCATTAGTACATGTAGTAATATTAGTCAACAGTGTGGGTGACTGTGTGGGGTGTTGAGCTACAGCAGGACAGTGCCCTGGAGCAGACAGGATTCTCTACCTGAACATCCCCAGCCATTAAAAACACAGCACAGCAGCTGTATAAATGGGTTCCAGAGAGATAGAAATGGGACAGAGAATGCTAGAGGCCTGGGATCAAAGCAGCTCAGGCAAGTGATATTAAAGGCCTGCGCTGTAGCTGTAACTCGCCTTGGGCCCCGGCTCCGTCTCCGTCTGGCTCATAGTCACAGTCTGGTCCACAATCTGCTTCAGATCCTCAATGGTCTCCAGCAGCATGCACTTCTCCCCCTGTAGCTTCTCCACCTCCTCCCTCAGAGACACGCTCTGCAACTCCTCCTCCTGAGACCGGGCACGGACAGACGAGAGAGAGAGAGAGAGAGAGAGCAGTGAGCAAAACCAACATAAACAAAAATATCGACACAGAACAAAAACATGACGGACAACAACCAAGATAATACTTTAGAGAAAAGAGCTATTCTTTTAAATGTAATAACTTCTAAGAAATTCTTGAGTGTAAGTGCTTGTACCTTATAATTAAATACTTTAGATCCAAAACTTTTACTGGAGACCGGAGTTTCATTTGGGGTCATGTACGCGGGAGAGTTGGGGCTAGACATCTAGAAAGTTTGGAAACACAAAACATAATTACATTTCTCACCGTTTACTCCTGCGTTCGGGAACTAGACATTTCAGTTACAGTACTCCAGCAATAGTCAATACATACAATTACACTGAGACACACAGAATAACAACCCTAATGCACTGAATACAAAGAGCCCTTGAATGAAAGAAGTAGACAAGCAGGGTGAGGGTCCAAAACATTTAAGGACAACACTGGGAATCCAAACAGATACAAAGGTAAACACATTAGAATTTTTACTGAAGACTGGAGTTTCAATTGGGGCCATGTATGCAAGAGAGTAAGGACTAGGCATCTAGAAAGTTTGAAAACACAAAACACGAATTACATTTCTTAAGTGTTCTGCTCTATAGACACAGTAATTACTACTGGGAATTCAAACAGACACATAACGAGGTAAACACATTTTACAACGTTCAAGAACTTCATTCAGAGTCAAAGTAAAGCGTTACCTGACACAAACAGGGCTAAGGATCAATCAAAAGGGAAGCAGATACATAGACAGCCACACAGGCGGGAAACAAACAGGCCGAAAACAGACAGGCAGACTGACTGGCAGGCAGACTGACTGACAGACAGACAGAGAGAGACATGCCTTTACCTGCACAGGACTTATGGGAGGTGGAGGTGCTTTTCGTTTTTTGGGAGTTGTGCTTCGATCGCCACCTAACCTAGCCACTTGATCATGCTGAGGTGTGAGTGAAGGAGTGGGAAGAAAGAAGAACAAAAACAGAAGAACGATCCCGCAGTGTTTAGTTAGGTTAGCTAGTGAAAAAGAAGAATCAAACATTTGGAGAACTTTTAATCAAAGAGAAGGTATTTATCCAGGAGTAGCAAGGGCTTGGCGATTGATCTGTTTAGCTAAGGTGTTAGATTCATGCTCATACATTGTCCTGTTTTGGGGTGGCAGGCAGCCTAGTGGTTAGAGCGTTGGGCCAGTAACCGAAAGGTTGCTGGATCGAATCCCTGAGCTGACAAGGTAAAAATCTGTCGTTCTACCCCTGAACAAGGCAGTTAACCCACTGTTCCCTGGTAGGCCGTCATTGTAAATAAGAATTTGTTCTTAACTGACTTGCCTAGTTAAATGAAATACAAAAAAATTAAATGCTTGAAGTGCATTTCAAAACGAGTTTCATTATGTAAAAAAAACATAAGGTTTAAAAAGAAAGCTATCAATCTCATTCAAGATTAGATTAGGTTGTTTAATGATGATACTGTGGCAAGAGGTTGGTTTTGACTGTTTATTGTGTATTATTCCTTCTGATTAGACTAATAAGTGTAATTTATCACGTTCAAATCAAGTGAATGTGTGTAGGGTCAATGAGCAGGACAACTGGTTGCAGTTGTGAAGTTTGGAAGAAGATAGAAAGATTGCAGAAGCTGAAGTACCGGTAACTTACCTGAGGAGTTTGGGGGGACTTTGGAGACTTCGGGGTGTCTGTGAATGAGGAGAGAAGGGGGAAAAAACAACATTCAAGGGACAGCCTGAAGATGGCAGTGTTGGGTCAATTCTGCATAACAGGCAAACTGAAAAGTTGCATTTCAAAGCTTGACCACAAAGAGGTCAATGATGTATCTGGGTAGATTATGGAGAAAAGGAAAGAAAAGCCCAACGTTCGTCTAGTCAAAACATATTTCTTTCTATAAATTTACGCAATGCATCATGTTACAACCAACAGCTATTAACATCGGAAATCTTGAATGTAATAACTTCCATACACCTCAAAAGAATTAAGCCTTTAGAAGTTTGCTAGAGCAGCGACTCCCAACTCCAGTCCTCCAGTACCCCCAACAGCACACATTTGTGATGTAGCCGCGGAGAAAAACACATGATTCAACTCACTGAGGGCTTGATGACTAGTTGACACGGTGGAACATGTGTGCTTGTCCGGGGCTACAACAAAAATGTGTATTGTTGAGGGCACTGGAGGACTGGAGTTGGGAAACACTGTGCTTGAATTTCATAACTTCCACACACCTCAAATAGATTTGAAGGGAAATGAAGCCTGAAGGAGTCTGCTAGTCTCTGGTTAACTGCCTCATACTAGGCACGATCCAGTAATGAAGACAGTTCCTGTCTCACCTGAGTCGGAGTGGGCCTTGTGCAGCGCCGCAGTGAGGATGGCCTTGACTTCAATGCTGCCAGACATTTTGGCGTAGTGCAGGACGTCGTGACCCAAAGAGTCCACAGCCTGGAGGTCAGCTCCTCTCTGAACCAGAACCTCCACTACAGACACACTGCTGCTCTCACTGGCCAGCATCACCGCTGTCCTGTATCACACAGTCAGAAATAGTATTGTCATTGTCGTCATCACAATACTCATCATTAACATCATCATCCTCCTTCTCACCATCATCATCACCCTCACCATCATCACCCTCACCATCATCATTCTCATCTTCACCATCCTCATCCTCACCATCACCCTCACCATCCTCACCATTATCATCATCCTCACCATCAAGGCATTATAAGGTAACGTGCTTGTAGACAACCCTGTAATGATGAAATGAAGTTATGAAGTGGAAGGCACGTGTGATCTGCCAGATGAGTCCTCCCCTACCTGCCGTTCTTATCACACGCGTTGACGTCGGCTCCCCAGTCCAGGAGGCTGCCGCACACCTCCGCCTGGGCGTGTCTGGCGGACAACAGCAGGGGGCTGAGGCCATCCTGCAGGACCCACACATCATAGTTCACTCACAGTAACAGTATCCTGTGTAGACGGTCTGTTCAGATGCCTTGATCATAGCAGGTGAACACAGAAGCACACATACTGTACCGAACTGACATAGTGACATCACATACTGTACTGTTAAAGGATCCACAACCTTGTTTCCCGGGAAAGGAAGAAGTGGGAGAAGTGATTGGAATGTAAGCGCTACAGTACATATTCAGCTGCTGCACACTAGAAGCATTGTTTGGTCTGCTGCAATGAAAACATACCAGACGCATAGCACAGAGAAAAACCAGCTGATTCGCTCATGTAGTCTATGACCACAATGCAATTCCTAAGAAGACAATTGGAGCTTTAATGAGTGGTAACAGGCTGGGCTACATCCTTCAGCATCCTGCTAAAATAAAAGCACGACTTTATAGCTCCAACCTCCACTCAAACAAACCAGAGCAAAGGCCTTTTATTATATTATTTTGGCATGTGGAGTTAGCCATTCTCCCCCACAGCTCAGAGAGGGAAAAAGAGAAACTTTACTCTACCCCCCTCTCTCTCACACACACACAGACCCCTTCGTACACCCATCCACACACAGCGTTCTCCGTCCCATGCACAGACAGTCCTCCTTATCAAATAATGTACACAACACAGCCAGCCATCCACATACGTTCCACATATTTTCTAAATTCCTTTCCTTATATCCTTTCTTTCCCAGGGTTTGGCTTGTCTTAATAATAAGGTTTAGGAAACTGACACCTCATCAAAAGCAGAGGCAGGCAATATCTACATGCGCAGCCTGTCTGCTTCACAGGACATTACACACACTGCCCTGGGCGTTGACTCTTAACACAATCAGGAGGATTTACACACTTAATTATTATGTGGATTATAATACATGGACATTTTTGTAGCGGTTGATACATTTTTCACAAGGGAAAATCAAGTCAGAAATTTCTAAGTGGAAATTGCAAACTTTAGAAGCCTTTTTAAACCTTGAATTCACAACAAATGTTTTATTTCCTGTGTTGCAGGAAATTCTCCTGCAAATTTCTGACTTGATTTTCCCTTGTGAAAAATGTATCAGCAGGAAATTCTCCTGCAACGCGGTGATCAAATTAAGATACTACATCTGTACCTTCAAAATCAACTCCAAAGTAACTTAATTACTTCTAACTTCTACCACACACTAAAACCAGGAGCCAGTTTAAAAATAATTTCACCATTTGCAACATACAATATACTTTCCCCAGAGATACACGTCACATACCATAACTAGTAGGTTGAGTGATTTCTCTGGTGATATTTACATTTCCAAGACCTTGTCTAGACGTAGACTACCAGCTCTGTCAAGGTGGTGAGGCTCCTGACAGCCAGGTGTGAGAGAACTGACAGTGACAGCTCTTATTCACCAAGAATGACCTTGGATGATACTCTCGTCTATAAAATGGAACCTTCCGAGTTGTTTAACATATCCGACGTTCAGACCACACTCTGGACAGTTAGACCATATTATTTGTCACTGGGGTGATTTCTGCTAAATAACATGGGAATCTTTTCAGACCATACTGTACAGTTTTAGTTAGTGTGTGTGTGTGTGTGTGTGTGTGTATATGTCTATACAGGTGTAGGATCTTAAATTTGATAATCCTGTTGCAGGAGAACTTTCCAGCAATGCATGAAATGTAAAACTTGTAGGCTATTTGAGGTTTAAAAAGGCTTCGGACTTGATTTTCTCTTACAAAAATGTATCAACCCCTACAAAAAGGTCAATTTATTATAATCCGCATAATAATTCACATTTCCTGTTGCTGCAGGATTATTTTCCTGATGTAGCAAACTGGCTCAAATTAAGAGAGATCAGATAAACCTTGGTAGGAAAGAGGAATGAACCCTAGCCATTGAGTGTAGGTGTGACCAATACAACATTTGACACTTGAGGAATCTAAATTGGCTTCAGAGATGTGTCAGAGCTGCTTAGTGTTAAACGAACACACACCACAAAGGGCAAAGCTATTATGTGGGTTTCTAAGGGCCTTATGTCATGTACTTACCAGCCGAAAGGCCTAACTTTCGTCTTGAAAACAGAACAAGACAAAAGTCCTGCTTTCCTCATCTCTGGCAGACAAAGCCCTGGCAGTCGCAGAGTGTGAATGTTGTCCAGAGTGTGAATGTTTTCATACCCCTCACAGTCTGGGGGCAAACAAGGGGATGAGAAATACGTGGACTGATCCTCATGCCTAAATAAAGCTACAGTATGGCATCTGTGGTTTAGGCCAGCAGAGCAGAGGCTGGCTGCCAGGGCCCAGGAGGCTAATGTAACAATCTAACATTAAAACCATGTGTAATCTCAGCACGGTGCACCACAGAAAGCTGTGGGTAAGGCTGTCTGGCCCGACACACAGAGATGGGAGGGTTAACCGTGAAGGAGTGCCCAGGGTCCTAGCAAAGCCACATTGTTACAGCAATAATGTGTCCCACTGGCTATAGTTTCCCATATTTCTACTCCATTCGCTCCTGCATTTGAGAGGCCTGCGTGACTACAGTAAGTACCTCATCACCATCCTGTAATGGTATTGACATAGTTCTGTCTCTGTGTGTTTTATCGGTGTGTTGACATAAACATGGATTACAGCCAACCACACGGTAAACATTCACCCCTCAGCGACTGTGAATGTTCAAAAACCGCCAATCCCAGGAATTCTCTCTTTGTTACATCATTTTGGCAGCATTTACAGTATTTAAAGAAGATATATAGGCATGTGGCACGTCAAGTATTAACAAGTTGGCATGTTTTTCCCAGCCCTTTCTGTTAGAAGAGAAGATGAATTAGATCCAGATGTGAGAGAGACCAGGATCCAGGTTCACCCTTCACTGTGAACCACGGCGATAGTGGTGTTGACCTACAGTAACACGGAGTAAGAGCCGGCGTTAGCTACAGCTCATCCCACTGAATGTGAAATGCAGCCAAATGAGGTACTTTGGCTTGACGTGTGCGCTGCTGATGACTGTCTCCATCACCTCCTTGTGAGGTCATACTCCGTGAACTTCACAAAACCTCTCAACAAGGATACATACCGCAGCTTGACTGCCTCCCGCGCCCGACTGTTTCTGAACAGCAGGCTCTGCCCACACACAGCTAATGTACCGCCGTTCAGATGGCATCAAAGCCCATTTGGATCGGATGGATAGCACTCCACCATTACCCGCGATTGTTTCTGAGAGAGACTTTGATTGCTGCAATAGCTCTCTAACAGAAACACAACATAGTTATCTTGTGTGTTTATTATCCGGAAGATACAGACACGATGACAGGCTCACTGTAATGAAGATGTGTCAACCAGGGTTTGAGTGGGGTGAGAAAGCGATGCACTTAAAAAACTCTGACTGGTGTGTGACTCCCTCCCTGGCCCTCCACAGCGCCCAGTTCCTTGGAGTGTATCAGTGTTCTGTGCTATTTCAGGATGAGGGAGGCTTGAGGAGAAGCCACAGCTGGATTGGAGAGGGTTGATATCTACACTGCAGCACAGCTCTTTTTTATAATATTTCCCCCATCAAAAGCTAACGTCTTTGATTGTGCCAAATTGATTCATTTGTTAACAAAAGAGTATCGTAATTCCTATCTTGTTTTAAGTATCACTTTCTCTCATGCGGCCAGCTGATGACAAATGCTCTATGTCAGCGTTATAGACTTGGCAAAAGTACAAGGAAATGCAGGATTTGAGAAACGTTTCAAACAATTAAGTATGAGGACAGCGGATGTAACTCAAACCCTCACTAAAGGAAGAGTATGCTTCTCTACGGCAGAGTTGAATCAGAGGTTCGGACTGTGCTCTATTGGATATTACTGAGACTTACATTCTTAAACATGTATCCCGTGGTAGACTGGCAGTAAATTACTGGATCAGAAGGACTCTAAAAACACTACATAAATAAAAGCCCTCGCGGCTCTTTATACGACCCCTGTGCTGCAATTAACGTAATTGGAAGTAACATAGGGATTTTTATATGAGAGTGAGTGTGTGTTGGGAGTGGGTTTGTCAGTGAAGCTGGCGGGAGGGAGACATCTTGTACAGCAGGGATGTGGCATCACGCCTCCCAAAGAGGAGGAGGAAAAACAACACCGAGCTGAAAGAAACCACAGACATGTAAAATGTCTCCATTGGAGACCACAAGCCCAGCTACCACGACACAAATACACAATGTATGCCTCCCACACACAGCGAACCCCCAACACACACACACCGTTAACGCCACAATAACACACCATCAACTCCACAAACACACACTTGCATGCTCAGCCGCACACACAGTCAGTCAGGGGATGTTAATTTGCTTGTCATTTGTTGAGGCACAGCAGAGACAGTACAGTGGGACTCTACTCCATGCAGCATTTATGCGGAACAGCCTTCTCTCAACCCACAGGGTAGTAATAATACTTCAGGCCTGGATATTTCTTTAGTTGAAGACGATACAAACAATAACTTGAATGAGAAAACTGCACTGTATCTGATCGAATGGCATACGTACCGTGTCTTTGATGTTTACCGGACACTTGTGCTCACATAAGGTTTGGACAATCCCAATGCTTCCACTGGCAGCTGAGGGAGAAAAATAAGATAAATGGATTGATAAGCTCAAAATGCCCTGCCTACCATGGAGTTATGTACGGCACGAATACAAAACGCCACGGCAGGTTATTGACTAACTTTGAGAGCCGTGTCAAAGCTCTCCCATAGGCCCCCGGCATGACTCCTCCTATAGCAGCTTGAATAGAACCCTACTGTGTCCAACATGGTGCAATTATCTTGCAGTCACCCATAGATGGACGTTGGAACCCTGGAGAAAAAAACCTGTCAGTAGAGTCTCTTACTATGCAATTGACATGGCTCTTTTTACTGTAGTCTTTGATCCAAGCCCCCGCCCCCCAGATAAAAGCATCCTCTGCTGGCCGAAGCCTCTCTAAATGTATATGTTCTTTAGTAAAGTATGGTTCACCCCAGGCACTGAAACATTCCTGTCATATACTGTATAAGAAAACCCCCGAGGTATATTCTGGTCTTATAGCCGCGGCCGATTCTGTAATCATCAGCAGGACTTTGAGCTGAGGTACAGCATTGAGATGGATGGTGTCATGGATGAGTACAGGACCGTGACTGAAAGAGGGGAATTGAGATCAGGTGCTTAGAGGATAGGCTATCTGCTGCTCTGCACCTAAGAGGAGGAATAATCAAGCCATTTTATCCTCCTAGGTTTGATGGTCTCAAGTAATACAAATAGATCTCAATCGATTTGTGATGAACACCACCATTTCAGTGTGAATCTTCAATGCCTAAGTTACAATTTTCCCAGAGCTGATGCCTAGGGATGTCCTGTAGACATAAAGTGTCATACGTTCATGTAGGCATTATAGAGGCCTTCTGCATACAAGTTATTTCTAACCAAGTCTTACCTGCGTGATGAAGGGCTGTCTTCCCTGAGCTGTCCAGAGCATCCAACACACATTTACTCTGGTGGGAAAACACAGGCTTAGGTCAACATCTATATTACCATATTATTTTTCCATCACTGTTATGTTTGTCTTGAAAAATTGGTCTGAGCCTTAAAAAGGGGAACCACGGCAAATTTCGGAATTTTGTCCAAGTGCCTAAACCTCTGTGCTTAGTGTTGGACTGTCTGTCAAAGTGTGCACCTCTCTCACTCAGGGGGAGCAAGGTAGAGCTAGAGCGAGAGCTACGTCACAAGGTTATGCGCCCCTCACTGAGCACTAGATAGAACTTTATGGAATACAAAAAATATACGGGGAAAGAAAATGTACGTTCCGTCACAGCGAACATACTAAATCTGGGAAGACCAATCGATTGTGCGATGCAACATAAACATTGTATATGATACATTTGGGTCACGGGTTCACAATTTGACCTTTTCTGAGATCTCTGCCAAGCAAGCAGCAGCTCGTGCAACAACACACGCACAAGAACTCCTCATAAAACACAACACTGTCACCGTCAGTTTTCAAAATACATCCGTCTTTACCACATCACCCAACACGCCTTTTATTATAGTCCTATAGTCACAAGCCATTTCTTTCTTTCAATGGCGTTCTCTTTAGCCTAAACCAAGCAGAGTCCCATGAGCAACACAACACACATAAACTTAAGCAATCGAGAAATATATACTGAAGCAAATTTCACCCACGTTTTAGATAAGAAAATATTCTCATACCTTATGGGGTAGCTAATCGAGCCTAGTTTGGAGACAGAGATACTGAAAGTTTATGAAGACAAAAGCCAAGCGGACACGTGGAATGATTTTATTTGAATGGATGGTTGACATGACAAAAAGGTATGAGGATATGTTCCTATCGAAAAGGTGGGTCAAATGTTGGCTTCAGTATACATTTCTGGCGCACTAAAGTTGAGTGTGTTGTTGTGTCGCACACGCATTTTCTACTTGGTTTACAGAGAAAGGGATTGAAAAAGAAATGGTCTGAAAATAGGACTATAATAAAAGGTGTGTTATGTTATAAGGAAATCAGTCAATTCAAATACATTCATTAGGCCCTAATCTATGGATTTCACATGACTGGGCAGGAGCTCAGCCACTGGGGAGCCAGGCCCAGCCAATCAGAATGAGTTTTCCCCCACAAAAAAGGGCTTTTATTAAAGACAGAAATACTCAGTTTCATCAGCTGTTCTCAGTCAATCCCACTTGTGAAGAAGCCGGATGTGGAGATCCTGGACTGGCGTGGTTACACGTGGTCTGCAGTTGTGAGGCCAGTTGGAGGTACTGCCAAATTTTTGAAAATAAAGTTGGAGGCGGCTTATGGTAGAGAAATGAACATTCAATTCTCTGGCAACAGCTCTGGTGGACATTCCTGCAGTCAGCATGCCAATTGCACACTCCCTCAAAACTTGAGACATCTGTGGTATTGTGTTGTGTGACAAACCTGCACATTTTAGATTGGCCTTTTATTATCCCCAGCAAAAGTTGCACCTGTGTAATGATCATGCTGTTTAATTTAGCTTCTTGATATGCCACACCTGTCAGGTGGATGGATTATCTTGGCAAAGGAGAAATGCTCAGTAACAAATTTGTGCACAAAATTTGAGAGAAATATACTTTGTGCGTATAAACATTTTCTGGGATATTTTATTTCAGCTGGTGAAACATGGGACCAACACTTTACATGTTGTGTTTATATTTTTGTTCAGTATATTTTGAAAACGGTCAGCGACAGTGTTGTGTTTATGAGAAGTTCCCTCGTGGGTGTGTTGTTGCATGTGCAGTAAGCCCACTATTGGCTGCTGTTTCCTGCTTGCTTGGCTGAGATGTCAGAAAAGGTAAAATTGTGAACCTGTGACCACAAAGTTCTATCTAGCGCTCAGTGAGGGGCGCATAACCTTGTGACGTAGCTCTCGCTCTAGCTCGCTCTCCTTGAGTGAAAGAGGTGCACACTTTGACAGACAATCCCACACTAAGCCGGAGAGCTTTAGGCACCGTTGTAAGCCATTTTTTAGACACATTTTCATTTGGAATTAATGGGAGGGCCTTTGCATCAGGTTTCCGACAGTGTGTCAAGTCAATCTGTACGGGCAAGTGGTTTAGCTGGCCATTCAAGTGACAGGCATTACCAGAGAGAGGGAAGGATATGTATTAAATCTGACTTCAGCGTCCCAACTATTTAGAAAATGGTCTCAATCTCAAGGAGACACTTAAAATGAACCCACTGAAAATAGTTCCCTCAGTTGTTGATAGGCTACATATCGATCACAAAAACAGCTTTAGTACAGAATTGCTACACTGAAGCTTTGAATTCTGCTGGTAAAAAACAAATATAAGAAGGACTGATATTAGCATTAAGTAGATGATGTACATACAGATATACTCACAGCAGAGTTCATTTTGGCAGCTATTTTAGATTTAGTTTTAGTCTTCGTCACATTTTAGTAATTACATCCATTGTTAGTTTCAGTTATCAGTCGACTAAAACTATTTTAGTCTAGTTGTAGTCACAGCCATTTTATTCACATAATAGTCAGTGCATTTCTTTCTTCTATTAAATAATTAATATTTAGGCTACCTCCAACTTCCATCATGTGCACATTCAGATAGCCTTGTCCAACTACACTTACTATCTCCTCGTATAACTTAGCTGGCAACATTGATATTGTGGCAGAGTGTAACCAAAGGCAGACATAATTAATCATACAGTGCATTCGGAAAGTATTCAGACCCCTTGACTTTCCCCCCCATTTTGTTACGTTACAGCCTTATTCTAAAATGGATCAAATACAAAAGAAATCCCCAATCTACACTCAATAAAACAGTTTTATAGATTTCTTTGCAAATTTATAAAAATAAAAAAAAAACAGAAATACCTTATTTACATAAGTATTCAGACCCTTTGCTATGAGACTCGAAATTGAGGTCAGGTGCATCCTGTTTCCAACTTGATTGGAGTCGACCTGTGGCAAATTCAATTGCTTGGACATGGTTTGGAAAGGCACACACCTGTCTATATAAGGTCCCAAAGTTGACAGTGCATGTCAGAGCAGAAACCAAGCCATGAGGTTGAAGGAATTGTGTCGAGGAACAGATGTGGGGAAGGGTACCAAAAAATTCCTGCAGCATTGAAGGTCCCCAAGAACACAGGGGCCTCCATCATTCTTAAATTGAACAAGTTTGGAACCACCAAGACTCTTCCTAGAGCTGGATGCCTGGCCAAACTGAGCAATCAGGGGAGAAGGTCCTTGGTCAGGGAGGTGAACAAGAACCCAATGGTCACTCTGACAGAGCTCCGGAGTTCCTCTGTGGAGATGGAAGAACCTTCCAGAAGGACAACCATCTCTGCAGCACTCCAACAATCAGGCCTTCATGGTAGAGTGGCCAGGTGAAAGACACTCCTCAATAAAAGGCACATGACAGCCCGCTTGGAGTTTGCCAAAAGGCAACTAAAGGACTAAGACCATGAGAAACAAGATTCTCTGGTCTGATGAAACCAAGATTGAACTCTTTGGCCTGAATGCAAAGCGTCACGTCTGTAGGAAACCTGGCACCATCCCCATGGTGAAGCATGGTGGTGGCAGCATCATACTGTGGGGATGTTTTTCAGCGGCAGGGACTGGGAGACTAGTCAGGATCGAGGGAAAGATGAACGGAGCAAAGTACAGAGAGATCCTTGATGAAAACTTACTCCAGAGCGCTCAGAACCTCAGACTGGGGCGAAGGTTCCCCTTCCAACAGGCCAACGACCCTAAGCACACAGCCAAGGCAACGCAGGAGTGGCTTCATCACAAGTCTCTGAATATCCCTGAGTGCCCCAGCCAGAGCCCGGACTTGAACCCGATCAAACATCCCTGGAGAGACCTGAAAAAAGCTGTGCAGTGACGCTCCCCATCCAACCTGACAGAGCTTGAGAGAATCTGGAGAGAAGAATGGGAAAAACTCCACAAATACAGGTGTGCCAAGCTTGTAGCATCATATCCAAGAAGACTTGAAGCTGTAATCGCTGACGAAGGTGCTTCAACAAAGGGTTGAGTAAAAGGTCTGAATACTTATGTAAATTTGCAAATATTTCTAAAAACGCTTTGTCATTATGGGATATTGTATGTAGATTGATGAGGGGAAAAAACAATTTAATCCATTTTAGAATAAGGCTGTAAAGTAACAAAATGTTGAAAAATTCAAGGGGTCTGAATACTTTCTGAATGCCTTGGCTACAGGTTAAACAATTTACAGCTCAGATTTTCTCCCCATCATGGGCTCCTGAGTGGCGCAGCAGTCTAAGGTTTTCCTTGCAAATGGGAGAATTTGAGCTTTACAAAAATGCCAGAAGTATTACTGCACTCCTAATATTCAACAAATAGCATTAGTTTTTCGCTATAGGAAAAAAGCAAACTCAAATAGCATTTGCGGACCATGGTGTAAGAGCGGCAACACAGACTAGAGAAAAACAGAGCACATGGGAAAATAGAGCTTCTGATGTAATCAAGGCAAAAATAGCCTACATTAAAGTAAGAGAGAGAGAGTAAACATTGTTTCTAGTTGAGGTTAGTTACAAGTCAAGTGTGCTGGCTTCGCATCAGTTCAAAAGTGTGACTGAAGTGACAGCTTGGGAGCTGTGTGGGAGAGCGGGGCAGATCAGTTCAATCAGACCACACAACTGAAAGATGTCAACTCTGCCAATGAGAGGATTGCATGAAATATTCTGCTGCATGCTTAGATTTGGACAAAACAGATAAAGTATCTTCATGTCAAATTAAAATGTCCATTAGTCTCACATGGAATTCTCGTCACATTTTTGAAGACTAAAATGAAAAGTAATTTGTAATAGTTATAGCTTTTTCCCAGGGCATCTAGTCTCATTATTGTCATAGTTTTATTCAGGAAAAATAGCTTGTTTTGCAGAGTATTTTTCATGATAGTTATTGTTGACAAAATTAACATGGACTCGCAGATCATATTACAGTAAGAGTCAGCCATTCTGATTAATGGCCAAGTATTGTCTTGTATGCACACTGTGGTGTAGACTTGATTCTGACAGCTTCATAAAATCATATTTTACGTACACAATTATGACATGTTAAACTGCTTCAGGATCGGATCCCTTTTTTTCAATTATCGCCTAAAATGACATACCCAAATCTAACAGCCTGTAGCTCAAGACCTGAAGCAAGGATATGCATATTCTTGATACCATTTGAAAGGAAACACTTTGAAGTTTATGGAAATGTGAAATTAATGTAGGAGAATATAACACATTAGATCTGGTAAAAGATAGTACCATCATCTTTGAAATGCAAGAGAAAGGCCATAATGTATTATTCCAGCCCAGGCACAATTTATATTTTGGCCACTAGATGACAGCAGTGTATATGCAAAGTTTTAGACTGATCCAATGAACAATAGCATATCTGTCAAAATGTTGTATCAAGACTGCCCAAATGTGCCTAATTGGTTTATTAATACATCTTCATAATTGTGCACTCTCCTCAAACAATAGCATGGTATTCCTTCACTGTAACAGCTACTGTAAATTGGACAGTATAGTTAGATTAACAGGAATATAAACGTTCTGCCCATATCAGATATGTCTATGTCCTGGGAATTATTTTTGTTACTTACAACCTCATGCTAATCACATTAGCCTACGTTTGCTCAACCGTCCCGCGGGGATGACACCGATCCCATAGAGGTTAAAAATACTGACTAACAACAGTTCATGCACACAGAAATCCCTGAACTACAACAGGACTTGAACAAGCTATCCACTGTACTTGTTGATTTCCACAAGCTCCTGCAGATGCATTAACAGACTTTTATTGTGTGGACGTACGCATGGCTGAACGGAGGTCATATCATAGTTGTGTGAAGGATAGAGAGGAGGTCATGGGTTAGGTCAGCAGATACACTAGGACAGACCTAAGAACCACCAGACAGAACACAACCAGATATGACACACCTCTCACCACAAGACATTACAGTCAGTCAGTGAACCCATCTTCACAATGGTCAGAGAGACACTTAAAAAAAAAATTGGGATTCAACGAAAAGCACAACTGTTTTAGCTCGCTTGCATACAAATGACCCATACATAAGGGTGATAATGATGAACTACCGGAGAACATATGAATGGCTTCATCCGATACAGCCAGTGAGTGAGTTGTCGGTCAACATTTACGTTTGCAGTTTCATTCATTCAGTAGCTCCATCTTACCTGTATAAGCTTTTTGGCACACTCCTGATGGTTGTTTTTGGCAGCGAGGTGTAAAGCACTAAAACCTGAGGGGGGAAAAAATACATCCAGGTGAGATATCTTCTGTTGCAGCTTCAGTTTAATTCAACGCCCTGCTGGTCTCAAGTCTATATCTGTAACCACTAGCAGTAAAATCATACTTGAGAAAAGTTTCTGGGCAGACTAGGTCTATAGGTGAATGTTCTCCTATACTATGTTCAGGAGATATTCACATGTTATGTAAGTAGCTCTGCCTAGAATTATTAATCTGGATCTTTGGGCAGGCACAGTACAACAAGGTATGTCAGTGGTTCCAATTCAGCCGTGTGTGTGTTTTTTTTTGACCGCAAGAATCCCAAACAGATATAGTATTTGACAAAAACTGAATCATTTCAAACCTTGATTACGTTGGGATACGATCACATATACCTCTATTTATGCATGGGAATACTTGGGAACATATTTACATCACTTCAAAATGATTTCCTGGTGATTAGACAGTCTTTTATGTCCAACAACGGAAATTATTTACAAAAAAACATTGCTCAGAAAACTCAAGGTGGCAAATAAAAATCACCTATTGGGGAACCCTGAGGAATGCAGTCCACTAACCTGAGGTGTCTATGACTGATGTGTCCACTCCATGGGCCAGGATGACTGCCAGACAATCAGTTTGACCACGGGTGGCAGCCACATGGAGACTGTATGAGGAGAGACAGGACATCAAGATGATCAGTCTAACACAATGGAATGGTACAGTGGAGATTAAACATGTCATTGGAGGAATAAACAGAAAATACAGCAATCAATTGTGAAGAAAAGAAATACTACAATTCCCTACACAAAAAGCAAACAAAGGTCAACAACACTAGAATTCAATCTTCACCAATGTGATCTGTCAATATGACTTTCACTGGCCAGATCTGCTTCTTCAAGTTGGAAACATCAAGAGAAGGTTAAGTGGCGAGGTGACTTTTGAATTCGGTGCTACGGAATGTGGTGTTAGAACAGGGTGAGTGCATTGCTGTGGATCAATGAGCTCTGCTCTAGGCCATCAAGCAGACTCAGAGCTAACACACACACACACACACACACACACACACACACACACACACACACACACACACACACACACACACACACACACACACACACACACACACACACACACACACACACACACACACACAGAGAGCACACACAGAGAGCACAGACAGCCGCATGGCCTCTAGCACCATTCAACTCAAGAACACGACAACAGAGAGCAATTACCACTGCTATAGAGGATGTCTTCCTCAAAACTATGAAACATAAATGTAGAAAAAGGAAAGCGCAGAGCAGGTTCCAGATTCCAAACATTCTGGTGCACTTCTTCAGAATGGCTTTGACTGATCCAAGGACGAGAGAAATATTGAAGTAGTCAGACTGAGTAATCCTCCAAGTGTGTTTGCACCTGTTAATAAATCAGTTCTGCTGTGAAAAGTTGTGATTTTAATTGGAAGAGATAACGAGACCATTTCTTTCACATAGTTTTTTGGAAGAACACAGATTTTTTGTAATGAACATGGATGATCTAATATTGGAACATTTAGATAAGCAAATGTTTAGATAAGTTAAGTGTCTAGACTATTTAATAGAGCTTACGCAGTGTATCTGCTGAAATGAATTACCCTCAGAATGGAAAGGCATTAATCAAACACACTTGCCTGACTAACATGTTTGATATGCCTGGCACAGCCTGATATGTCCGTTTCATTTTTAATGAATCTTTAATTAAGCATTCTCCAACAGCTTCCACAGTCAGCCCACATTTCAACACCAATTACACTTCCTCGGGACATCAATTGCAAGGTCAATAAATTATTATTCATTCATGATAACAAGTACAAGTGGAAGGGCACAATTTAACTCCTAGAAAACGATATTATCAATATTAATTTAAGACAATGACTTGCAATTACTCGTCATGTAATGAACTGAATTAGTTGCATTTTCCTAATGAATCAGGCTACATAGGACACACACACACAAACAGAGTTATCACGTGATTATCTGTGTGTGTGTGTGTTTTGCAATAATAATAATAATAATAATAATAATAATGAGAGATGTCGTGCTTTCAGACACCAGCAGTTTCCACCCATTCCAGTCATTACGCACAAATTAGAATTCTCCAGTATCTCCATGGCGACACTGGCTGTTTGGGTATGCCATGCCAGTCAGTGTGTGTCCTTCTGGGAAACCTTGGAAGGTCAGATATGTAAACAATGGTGGTCTTTGTATGAGTGACATTAAAAACACCTATGTAGCCTGATAGTTACATATCGCAATATTCTTTTTGGACGATATTATATAGACATTTGATTCCAAGTATCGATTTGTAATATATATTATGTATTTTGTTTCTGTATTCGGCTGTACCTGAGCCAAAACTCTGGTAGTTTTCATCCTATAGCTTGTTCTCCATCTTCCTTTTAAATAGTGAGCCAACATGTTTTCAGCCCTTTTATTTCCCGGACTGATCAAAACTCATTCTTTCTCTTGTCTCTCTGCAGCAGATATACAGTGAGCAATATTTTTGGAACATCAAATCGCAATAAAATCCGTTTCCGATTCGTAATACATATAGAATCGTGAGAATCGCAATACATATCGTATCGGCAACTAAGTACCGTGATAATATCGTATCGTGAGGTCCCTGGCAATTCCCAGCCCTAATTGTGTGGCTGGCTGGTGTGTGCAAATCTCCCTCAAAGTAAATGACTAAATATATTTAGGTCAGTGGTGTCATCTTTCACTGGTCTCTGGTGGTGGTGCTCTGTCTACAACTGTCAGAAAGAGGTCAAACATTAACACTGTCCCTCTGCATTATCTGGTCCAGCTAGGAAGTGGGAGCATGGCTGTCAAGTCCATTCAGAGCCTATAGAAATCAGGACAATATCAGGACACAATCACGCTTTGTGGTATTTGGAAGATTGTTAAACACAAAGGAGACCATGCCCTACACTATACAATTGGAATTATATTATGTTCAATAGGCTATCAATGAAAGGCCATAGATTCTCACAGGTTTGTACACATGAAAAGAGAGAAGGGTACAGGAATGGCTTTGCCAAAACAGCGCATGGGGTGCATTTTATTAATCATTAGCTCACCAATTGAATCATTTCCCCATCATGAGTAACAAAAGATGCCATTTAGACTTTAGCACATATTCATTATGGAATAGTAGGAAGGGCAAAGCTAAACAGATAGACAAAAGGAGGAAGAAAGGAGATATATGATGGCAGTGATGCTCGTACAGATATAATTACATCTCTATGGTGCTATACTTAGCAACTCATTGTCAGGGTGCAGTTAATTCAGAACCAGTGATTTGCATGACTTTAACTTTCTTTAACCATGATAATACCTCAACCTTCTCTGGCTCCAGATTACTTATTCCCTCCTTCAACAGGGTATCTAGGGCAGTTCAGTTCAGTAGCATCTCCACTAGTGACAGGGGCTATGGCTTATTGAGTCAAACAGTTGCCCGGGGCCAATTCCATCATTATCAACTATTGTAGGATGTACTGCAACTTCTATTCTGTACTGAAACAGTATCAGTGTTGGAGTTTTAGATGGTCTGGGGAAGATGAGCAAATATGTAATTGATTCAAACAATAAACATGACTATACTCATATTCCAAATTGTTCTTTAATTCAGTTTGCAAAACCCACCTCCCTAATCTCCAAGCTGTCCCAATTCCCCGTTTCTTATCTGTGTGTGGCTCAACACCATCCCTCAACCCTCGATACTCACGCTGACTTTCCCTCATTGTCCAGTTTGACCGCGCTGGCTCCTTTCTTGGTGAGGAGAGAGGCCACCTTCTCCACCTCCCCATGTTCCACAGCTGCCAGGAGGCGCTCATCGTTTTTGCTCCATTCATGGGCCTGAGGACGGAGAGAACGAAACAACATCACAGAGGTTAATGCTTCTCATTCACAGAGTAGAATGTACCTACTACCCTCCCACTACTGTTCAAATCCTGTGTGGCAAAAACCACAGTTCCTTACCCATTGTAGACAATTAGCATAAAAGATAAGAGACGTCATAGCTGTTGGTTGGTTTTACTCCACAGTGAACCTAGCTAACACAATTCAGCCTGTGAACATGGCCAGCCGTGTCTCTCCGGTAACCTCTAGTCTAGGTGATAATCCCATTTAGACTTAATCCTTAAATAGGGAACTCCTCATTACATAACCTGATGAACACAGTTCCATTATAGCTTAAAGGCATTAGGATAGCTTATAGGCATTCGACAAACTGCACCAGGAGGTTGTTTCAACACCATTAACAGAAGATTGTTTCACTTTTAACACATTTTTGGCCACGATGACCTGATGACCGTGGCTATACTGCATGACACTCATTCAGTTCGAAACCTTAGGCCTATCCCATGTTTTCTTGCCTGAGTCCACTGGATCATATTACTGTGAAAACACAATGCCTAGGGGAGCCAGCTTCCCTCTGCTCCTAAACCATGAAATCAATTGCTCAAATAAATGCTTGTCTGCACAGATTTACAAGGGCATTCATTTTACCAGAGCCCAGGGGCCTCATTTATCAACCGTGCACACATTTCTAACACAATTCTGGCCTACATGGAGATTCTAGATTTGCGTGCGCGACAAATAATTGAGATTAACGCTTCGAACACACCGACTGCGTCATTGCGTTTCGATACACCAGAAGTACATTCATTTCCAATGGAACGCTGCATTTGCCTTGCAGCATTGCGTTGCAGAGGCAGTTGCAGTGCGTTCTGTGTGGTGCATACGTTCCATAAATCGAACGTATGCATCAAATTGTATGAGTGGACTTGACAGAAAGTAGCAAAATATGAATGTAGATTTTTTTTTTGCACACATTCAGTAAAAATTTGGGATTACATAAAAACAGTTTGATTGCATAATTTCTTTACATTTTTTATTTGCCAAGTATATTATTTATTCGATGACATCCTCAAATTAATTGTGAGAGCCTATAATATAATTTCCCTCAAATGCAGTTTTGGAGCGAAATGCAATAATAAATAGTCAAGATAGGCAGAGTAGGCTCTTTCAACAATGAGACCAACGTTGAGGAAGGTGGTATGACTATTTCTTTCACACACACCTCATTGGCTAGGTTAGCAAGCTAGGTTAGCTAGCTAACGCTAACTAGCCACATCTAGCACAAGCTCACTACTAAACTGACCTGGCAATCCTACTATCGTGGACACTTGTCTCCAAGCAGCATTTTTTTGTGTTTATGTCCCTGTAGCTGTCAGCAGTTGTGTCAAAAAGACACGGTTTTGAGGATACTGCGAAAATGATTCTCTCCTCCATGTGTCCAACCGCATGCGACCATTTGCAAAAGGTACCTGCATCAGTATAGTTGCCTAGCTGCGCAAAATGTTATGCAGCAGTGATGCAACGACGCAGTCGGTGTGTTCGAAGCGTTACCAAACTGTCGCTTTCAACATATACGCATGTTTTCATTGATAAATCAGAGCCATATTATATTTCTGCGCTCGCGTTACCATCCTGCCTGCAAAACGCCCTCCATTCGCGTTTTATGGTAACATAAATCCCCTCATTGGCTGTATGATTTGAAAATGTTGGAACTGGGTCATGACAGTTTCTAAAGCGCTTTGTCAAATTTGATCTTTTTTCAAGAAATTAGCGAGTGACATTGTTTAGCAGCGACTGCCAAACACTGGCCGTGAATTTTGCAAAAGGAACTGTCTATTGAACACTTTAAAAGTGCATACGTTATGCAAAATACGAATTGTTGTTCAATATTTTGATTATCCAAATTTACTAAATAAAACATTTACTAAATAAAAAGCCCCTCCAAAAAACGTATTCATCAATAAATGATTGTGTTTCTATGTCCTGCCTTGGTATAGGTTTTGAGATTAAACAGGATATTATGTTGCGCAGACTCGAGCTTCTATCGCACAGCAATACTGTACCCTACCCATACTGTCATAGGCCAACGGTCTTTACTTTCGAGCATGGTTGACTATTGAATGAGCGATTGATAAATGGTAGCCTACTAATTGTTTTGTATAAACCAGTCATGTGAGAAAAGGATACATGCCCTGCAATATGATTATGATTTAGGCCTATATAATAAAAGTAAAATAAATAGCCTATATTAGGCGACATTGCTATGCGATCTTCTTACCAACAGAAAATGCACCCATTTTATCATTAGGCCTACTCTAATGTTTTATTCGCCTACCATTATTATAATTCCCGTGCATCAAACACCTCTATTTCCAACAAAATACAAATATTTGCTTGCAATACAATTGATAAACCACTAGAAGTCGTGTGTAAGCATGGTGCGTGGAAATACGCACACTTTCCCGTCAAGTTCAACATTGATAAATATGCATCTTTGCGGGAAACCAGCGCACGAAAGGTTTAGGGCATTTTTTTGATAAATGAGGCTACAGGAATGTTTGAAATGTCCCGAAAATGACTAATGTCCCAAAACAGGGAGGATTGTTTTTCTAACTCAGCCACAGTCCATTTTCACAACGAATTGCCCTCATTTGTAATCCTGACTGACTGTCAAGACGAACAGGGCTCCAGTCTGACCTCATAGTGGGAGGTCACTGGCTGGCCAGGCCACACTGACTCTGCCATACCCTGCCTGGCATGCTCATATGCTCGATGATAGCAACTATCCACCCATTCACTTCCATCTTTTTGGAGGGTTAAGGCACTGGCTTAACTGTTAGGATGATGGGAGGCTCCGTCTGGAACAAGTATCCATTCTCTCCGCACTTGTGTGCACACACACGCAGAGAGAGAGAGAGAGAGAAGGAAAAGTAAGGTGACGTGAGTAGAGTGGGAACTCTGAAAGTTGACTCTACATGCAAGAAGAGGACTATCCATCAGTCTGACAGTCTGCCTCTGTAACAGGGAGAAAAATAACACTGAGAACACTCCCCAGTCAAGAGGCTTTAGCACTCCCTCCCACACCAAAAACAAACCGGACCAATGCTTTGTGACTGACTCATGTACTCAGCTTTACGTGTTGCTTTGAAGGAAACTGTCTGGCCTGGTAGGTAGTATTAATTCCGTTTTATTTGAGGGCCATCCTACAATAGAAGTGTCATCAAAAGTCAAGATGTCTATCAGACATCAGTATGTGGACGGTAGGAGATGATGCTTATTCCATGGTGTCCTTTCCGAAGCTATTTCAAAGCCAGGTTTCCGTTGAAGCTATGTTATTAGTTCTTATGGGTTCTACCTGACACCGACACGTGAGCAGAGGAAGGGGACCTGTTGAAGAGACCTGCGACCTCAGGTATGCATAGATGAGCTGCAGAAAGAGCAGAGGGGTCAGACACTCCTCTAGTCTATCACTATTTTGGGAATGTTGTAACAGAAGCCAGCTCACAGACAGTCCGGGAATACCAAACCTTACCCTTACCCAACACCGGCAAAATGCACTGTTCTGATCTGGTACACACAGCAGGGTATGACACATTCATCATCTATAAACTCAGCTCACACACAACTTTCCACATAAAAAATACTATATATATATTTTTTTCTTTTTATAAATACTGTAGTGTTTTTGCGGACTTTACTGTAGTATTCACTGTAATCTCTTTTTGCAGAATCTAAAGTCTACACATTACTATTGTCTAAATATGGTATTAAAAGAAAACTGTAGTATATACTATAGTAATTAATTTAGTGCTTTTGTGGACTGTTGTATACTGTAGTGTTTTTGCAGACATTACTGTAGTCTTTACTGAAGTGATTTTGTTTCATTATCTTTTACATAGAAGTGGAGGCTTTCTCCTTGAGGAAACCTACTGGAGAAATACTAAAAGAGCAAATGTTCCATAACCTGTAGGTAGGACTGGGGCTGTCTGTAAGGAACACAATATATGGTCTATACTTGTCATCTACTGTAGGTTTCCCACTTATGGGTGGCACAAATTGCGATATTGGGGGAGGGGAATGGGAAGGTTATATGCAAATGAAATACTGTAGTATTTAAGGGTAGTGTTTTTGCGGACTATACTGTTTTTGTGGACATTACTGTACTATTTACTACAGTGATTTTTTTTTGCGGATAATACTGTAGTATTTACTATAGTATTCTACAACATTCTATAGTAAGTACTACACATGATCGAGGGATACTAGTGTGTAGTATAGTATTCTATAGTCTACTGCAGTTTAGTATAGAATTATGTAGTAAGTACTGTAGTATTTTTTCACGTGGGTAAGTGGACAAATATGTAAAACAAATCTGAAAACCTCCATGTGATTGGTTTCCAACTTTCCATACATGGTAATAGAGGGCATTTGGATTCAGCCAACTGGTTTTCATTGAGCAACTCAAACTGAAAGCATATCTTACAGTATTAGACAACACAAGCCTAGTGGTAGCAATTAGCGAACACATGTTTCTTCCCTGTAGAACTCTAGCTCCTAAATAGTGAAGGGGTTATACTGTCAGGATGATCTGACGTTGGTGTTGTATGGTAGATTATTCCTCTTACAAACATCAAGTTCAGGTACTGTGCTGGCAGACCACAGTCATCTCATCTGAAGGCTATTGCTGTGATCTATAGATAATGAACTGAAACGTGACATACTGTATACACTCAGTGGCCAGTTTGTTAGGTACACCCATCTACAGTAGTACTGGGCCGGACCACCTTTTCTTCCATAACAGCCTGAATTTTCCGGGCCATGGAAACATTGCTCAATTGGTATCAAGGGACCTAATGTGTGCCAGGAAAACATTCTCCACACTATTAGACCACCACCACCAGTCTGTACAGGTGACACCAGGCAGGATGGGTCCATGGACTAATGTTGCTTACGCCAAATCCTGATTCTGCCATCAGCATGACGCAACAGGAACTGGGATTTGTCGAACAAGGCAATGATTTTCCACTCCTCAATTGTCCAGTGTTGGTGATCGCGTGCCCACTGAAGCCCTTCTTCTTGTTTTTAGCTGATAGGAGTGGAACCCGGAGTGGTCGTCAGCTGCAATAGCCCATCCGTGACAAGGATCGCCGAGTTGTGCGTACCGAGATGCCGTTCTGCACACCACTATTGTACTGCGCCGTTATTTGGCCCGCCTGTTCGCTTGCACGATTCTTGCCATTCTCCTTCGGCCTCTCTCCTCAACGAGCCGTTTTCGTCCACAGGACTGCCGCTATCTGGATATTTTTTGTTTGTCGCCTCATTCTCGGTAAACCCTAGACTATGACATGTGTGAAAAGCCCAGGAGGCCAGTCGTTTGAGGTACTGGAACCGGCGCACCTGGCACAGACGATAATACCACACTCAAAGTCGCTTAGGTCACTCGTTTTGTCCATTCAAACGTTCAATTGAACAGTAACTGAAAACCTTGATGCCCGTCTGCCTGCTTTATATAGCAAGCCACGTGACTGGGTGTATAACGTCTGGAAAATAATACCCTTTGAAGGCTCCTACAGATGTCAAATATTACATATTGTGCACTGTAGGAACAGAAAAAAGGTACATTGTCAAAACAACATTTCTAGTATTATGTACTCATGAAAATGACTATACTGCATGAATTTGTCCAAGGGATGTGATTGAACAGTGGTGCTTACTGCTTACAGTGCTTTGTTTATAAATTGATTCATCCCTTTCTGTTGCAGCGCTACCTGAGCCGTGCTGGTGGAGGACTTGGTGACCTGCAGTTTCTACACAGCAGGGGCCAGGGGAAAGTAGAGCAGTGAAGTCAGCCCTGATATATACTGTAGAGGGCCCGGTGTGGCTGCTGGCTGCTAAAGTCTCTGTCACTATTTTTGGTATGCAGCGTAATGAGACACGGCTCTGCAAGAGATTTGGGAATAGCCAGTGTTATTCCAGTCGGCTAGGCTATCTACAGGCAGCTAGCTGAGGGTAAGGAAAAAGTCAAGCTGTAAAATGCAGCAGCTCATCACATGCAATCTCCTGGTCATTGAATCTCTGATACAGTCAGGGGTGAAAGTAAGGCGGTACAGTCCGGTACGGCGTCCCGGCAAAATAAATAGTGGGGGTACGCCGTACCGGTAAAACCTGGGCCGATCACAATAACTAAAACAAAATATCAAGAAAACTGTAGGCTATTACACAACTTTTTATCATACCCGCATGTCAGAAATATGTGCGAATGGACTTGAGGACTTGAATGGGCAGTGGTGGAAAAAGTACTCAATTGTCATACTCGAGTAAAAGTATAGATAAAAAGTTACTCAAGTAAAAGTGAAAGTCACCCAGTAAAATAGTACTTGAGTAAAAGACTAAAAGTATTTGGTTTTAAATATACTTAAGTATTAAAAGTAAAAGTATGAATCATTTCAAATTCCTTATATTAAGCAAAGCGGACAGCACCATGTTCCTTTTTTTAATATTTTTTTTTATGTACGGATAGCCAGGGGCACACACCAACACTCAGACATTATTTACAAAAGATGCATTTCTGTTTACTGAGTCTGCCAGAACATAGGCAGTAGGGATAACCATGTGTTCTCTTGATAAGTGCGTGTTCTGCTAAGCATTCAAAATGTAAGGAGTACTTTGGGTTGTCAGGGAAAATGTATGGAGTAAAAAGTACAATATTTTCGTCAGGAATGTAGTGAAGTAAAAGTAAGAGTTATCAAAAATATAAATAGTAAAGTACAGACAGCCCAAAAAAACGACTTAAGTAAAGTATTTTTACTTAAGTACTTTACACCACTGAAAATGGGTAGTACAAGCTACGCTCTAAAATGCGATGTGGTTCCACGAGAACACTGACATTTTGCCAAGGCAAGGATGAGTGGCCGACACAGCCGTGTGCAGACAACAGTGGACGCATTAATTCTGGCCTAATGACAATCGCCAAATGTCATGACACTTTTTGGTGTTTTGTGTAACGGGTTGTGTTCATGACACAATAAAAAGTAAAACATTTTAAAGTTAAAAATACAAATCTTTATGACTAGGCCCACAGAGATCCTCGTGAATTAATAGGGATTCGATATGCAATTCTATAATTAGGCTTATACATTTTTTTGGGTGCAAGCATTGCACACCTGTATTTGGGGAGTTTCTCCCATTCTTCTCTGCAGATCCTCTAAATCTGTCAGGTTGGATGGGGAGCGTCGCTGCACAGCTATTTTCAGGTCTCTCCAGAGATGTTTGATCGGGTTCCTGTCCGGGCTCTGGCCGGGCCACTCAAGGACATTCAGAGACTTGTCCCGAAGTCACTCCTGCATTGTATTTCGCTGTGTGCTAAAGGTCGTTGTCCTGTTGGAAGGTGAACCTTCGCCCCAGTCTGAGGTCCTGAGCACTCTGGAGCAGGTTTTCATCAAGGATCTCTCTGTACTTTTCTCCATTCATCTTTGCCTCGATCCTGACTCAGTCTCCCAGTCCCTGCAAAACATCCCCACAGCATGCTGCCACCACCATGCTTCACCATAGGGATGGTGCCAGGTTTCTTCCAGAAGAGACGCTTGGCATTCAGTCCAAAGAGTTCATTCTTGGTTTCATCAGACCAGAGTGACCATCGAGGTCTTGGTCACCTCCCCGATTGCTCAGTTTGGCCGGGCGGACAGCTCTAGGAAGAGTGTTGGTGGTTCCAAACTTCTTCCATTTAAGAATGATGGAGGCCACTGTGTTCTTGGGGACCTTCAAAGCTCCAGACATGTTTTTGGTACCCTTCCCAGATCTGTGCCTCAACACAATCCTGTCTCGGAGCTCTACGGACAATTCCTTCGACCTCATGGCTGGGTTTTTGCTCTGACATGCACTGTCAACTGTGGGACCTTATACAGGATGCCTTTCCAAATCATGTCCAATGAATTGAATTAACCAAAGGTGGACTCCAATCAAGTTGTAGAAACATCTCAAGGATGGTCAGTGGAAACAGGATACACGTGAGCTTAATTCCAAGTCTCATAGCAAAGGGTCTGAATACTTATGTAATAATAGTAATAATGTATAATACTTACATTTGCACAAAAAAAAATACCTGGTTTAGCTTTGTCATTATGGACTATTGTGTGTAGATTGCAGATTATAAAAAAATGTAAATCCATTTTAGAATAAGGCTGTAACGTAACAGAATGTGGAAAAAGTCAAGGGGTCTGAATACTTTCCAATGGCACTGTCTGCGTTTTATTTTTCATCAATTGTTTTTTTTACAAAGTTAGAATTTTTCTTCCACTTTGACATTAGAATATTTTGTGTAGATCTTTGAAAAAAATATACAATTAAATCAATTTTAATCACACTTTGTAACAACAAAATGTGGAAAAGGTCAAGGGGTGTGAATACTAGCTTCATTTTTTATTAATTTCCAAACATTTAAAAAAACATAATTCCACCTTGACATTATGGGGTATTGTATGTAGGCCAGTGACAAAACATGTCAATTTAATAAATGTTAAATTCAGGCTGTAACACAACAACATGTGGAAAAAGTCAAGCGGTGTGAATACTTTCTGAAGGCGCTGTACATATATATTTATATTCTGGACTCTGACATTGCTCATTCTGATATTTCTTAATTTCTTTGTTTATATTTTTTGGATTTGTGTATCGTTTTGTATTGTCAGGTATTACTGCACTGTTGGAGCAAGAAATATAAGCATTTCGCTGCACCTGCGATAACATCTGCGAAATATGTGTACGCGACCAAATATATGTGATTTGAAGTTACAGACAGTCAGTAACAAACTCCTTGGTAGTGCAGTAAGGGAGTGAGCCAGACAAAGATAGTCAGTATAAGTCAGTCAGTGTATAGTACAGTAAGGGAGTGAGCCAGCCAGCCAGATAAAGAGACCATAGCGGCTACAGCCATAATGTGCAGGGATTACAGATTAATACAGAGACACAGTGCAGCTACTTTAAAATGGTGGCAGTCCTGCTCTGGTCTGCTCTGTTCTCCAACACCATTAAAAACCACTCATTCTGCACATCTGACAGACTGGGGTTAAAGTCCACATTACCTTCCTGACCATTAGGCCTACACTCCAGCTGGATTTCACATGTCGACTAGCCTTATTCACATTTAGTAAATAGTTTATAATAAAGTTGTTGATTGGAGCCTGCAAAAACATTTCACGGTTTCAAAGAGAAGTTTCTCTGCAGTTCCAAACCACATCCACAGTTCCCAGTTCTCTTTCATTTGAACCCAGAGGATGTCTGTGGAACTGTGGTTGCACCAGCATTACTTCAACTGCAGTAGAACGGAGAAGATAACAAAACATGAAAATACTGCCGTGCTCTAGAAGAACTAACCAAACAGAACACTGAACAATATCGCGTGACTGTACGGTGTAGTGCGATAGATGAAACGGACACACAGGAGGCGGGATATTGCTGCAGTGGACTGTGAATGCCTTACCATTGCATTTGACAGATCTACAGTAGTGGACTAAGTGGAGCGGAATGCAATGCTCAAATTTCAAAGGGAGTGACATTCCATGGAATGGATCAAATTCAAAACCACTGTAATATGGGCGTGGCTGGATGCTGTGCCTCTGATAAAACTGCCATAAAACACACAACAGTAACCCCCCCCCATCAAGGAAATGTGATAATAGTGCTTGCAAATGCTAGATAATAGTAATATACACTTACTTATATAGTACAATCACTCACCACACTAAAATGTGTATGTATCAGCCCTTGCACATAAGTCATGCGAGGCACAAGACTCCTCACTGCTGCAGATTTTCACTCAAAACAAAATCTAGAGCAATAGCTAACTCGGCATTCTGTATCCGGGCTGAATCAGCCCCCTCCCAAAGCATGGAAACACTAGCTACAAATTAGGCCACTGTCCATCAGTAGAGGTACATGGATCACATTAGTGAAGACATGGACCGGCTTGGGCTGGAATATGCTCTTTTGTCGAACATGGAGACAGATGATCAGTTTGAGTGAGGGGTTGGAGGAAGTTACGATATACTCAAACTAATGCAAAAGTGAAAGAGTAAACAATTGAACAGATTTTCACTTGGATTTTGACGCGTATAAAACTAAACCGTGACTAGCTACATCCCTTCATAAACCCAGAGCTGAAAGAAATATTGTGTAAAATGGCCCAGTGGCTACCGGCTGGTCTGGGGTCTCTCTTGAGTCAGGGCCAAGCCCTGTAAAAACAGGAAATACTTAAAATTATCTGGAGGGGCTTGTGTGGCTAAATGACCATCAGGGTAAAGAAAGACATGGGACAAACATAACCACCCTCTTCCAAGAGTAAACATTCAGCCCTTATCTCTAACAGGTCTTCCTCGGGGGAACAAGAGGGGCGGGAACAGTTGTCCTCTGAGTAGTGTTTCCGAAAATCTGAGTAACGTTCCAAAATCAACTAATGAAACCTTTTCACAAAACTGTATCAATATTGTTCGGTTTGATCTAATGCAGGATAGGTGGGCCTCATTTGGTAGTTTGTACTGTATCAAGCTACACACACCTGCAATACTTCAAATGGGGGATTTTCAACTAATTGGATTGTTTCCATCTGCCTATGAAACTAACACCATTGATAGTCTCCCAACCTAAACCCCAGGGTACAGACAGTGTGTAACAGTATGGTGTCAACCCATAGTCAGGTTAAACATGTACCATCTCCTATACAATAGGCCAGTCAAACCTGTGAAAATGAACTCTGCTCCCTAAATCGCTACACAAAGGTCTCTGTTCATAGCTTGGCAGCAGGATAGCATACTGATAGAGAAACGACTCCCTTTTGGGCACATCACATGCAAAATACACTATCTTTGCCATGAATTACCTTGACAGAATTTAAAAAACTGTTATTATTGTAATGTTCCTGAGCAAGTTTTCCTCCGAACACCCCTATCCCTGATGAGTCCGGTTACAGTATGGTGTACAGGGGGACTACTTTATGTAAGGGCTGTGAACCTCACCAGACGCGCCGGTCAAAAACCCAACAGGTGAACCCCCTATCAATACTCTCTCTGAGACATACGTGACATCTCAGAAAAGAAGGCTTGTTGTCAAAACGGATAGTATCACTTTAAATACTAATCCCCATGGCGAATATCAAAACGAGTTTTGAATGGAACAGATATGCACAATTGCATCATAATTGAGCAAAAGCATTTGTCTAACCAGCATGGAGAATTCAAAGAATATAGACATGAATTAGGTGAAAATAAATGTTCACATCAAATGTTATTCCAAAATCTGTTCTAGACTTGAGTCCACTTCCTGTTCTCTGAGGCCCCATGTCTCCAAAATAAAAAAATAAACACAGACTGCAAAGTTGTAATTCCTTCAGCTACACTCAACGTATTTGTTTAGTTTTAGCCACTTTATATTAGGAAGAAGGAAATGTCTACATCAGAAGACTGCCCCCTCAAGCAGTGACCTGAGTATCCGGCTAAAACAAACTGTTGATCCTCTTACCAATGTTGCCATAATAACAATTACACTTAAAGGTGAATTTGCTAATTCATTCCAAAAGATTGAGTGGTGCCTGTCAACAAAATCTGTAGTGCAGAACTTATTTAGCCACAGGTCATGCAAGCACCTTGGTCTCCTAGCTGTACCAATGATCCTAACTGTGCCACTCCCATTACAGTACAGTAGGTAACTGGGCCAACATCATAAACACACAGTAAATGAAGCTCACTGGGTCACACCAGCTTAGCAGCACAGCGGTCGCTGGTGATAGCAGGGCTCGTTACTGGATAGCAGAGAAGAATCATGTATAGGAGGACTTACTGCAGAACAGAAACAAACTACATAAGACCTACTGAGAATTGCAGATGCAGCATTTCTGGAAACTGCTTGAGTGTCCCACTCAACAAAGCGGAGGCCATCTTGCAAAGCTCTATCCCGGAAGCAATTTCCTGAGGGCAAAAGTACACTTAGACCATAATCTGCAGCCCAAATCGTATAAATAGATTTGACCTGGGGGGGGGGGGGGGGGGTTATGGAGATTGTGAGAGGGAAAATCTAGGTAAAAGACACCAAGACCCCAGTAAACCATGTGATTACGAGTGTATGTTAAGCTCAACATGAAGCAGTCCATGGAAAGTGTGTTCCTTCAACTGTAAATACTGTGAAACAAGGCATGTACTTTCTACACAATAGTCAAGTATATGGGGTGTTCTGTTCTGGATTGCCATCCGAATACACTTTTCCATATGTAGACTTGTTCTCATTCCAATGCTCACAGTTGTGTCACTCAGCCAGCTTCTGGTATTCTCTCTATACTGTTACCGTGCCAACTATTCGAGGATTACTTCTCCACACAATAAGAGCAATGTACTGTAAAAGTATACCTGCTGCCTCTGGTATTCTCACTATCGTGCACTGTACTACCATACCGGGTCTGGTCTGAAGGACTTCCACTACGGCCTGCTGGTGAAATCATCAGCCTAGATTTACACAGAGACCACTTAGTGCAGACAGACAGCAACTGTAACAGTCACTCTCTCTTTCTCTTCTCTGGACCCCCAAGGACAGCCAAAACCCAAGAGCCATGATTTTAATGTTTGGTTTATGGAGAAAGTTTACACCGGTTTGTTGCAATACGGTTTGTTTCTCAGGCTCAGCAAAGACAACTGCACAAAACAAATGATCTGAGGAACAGCCGATGACCCGAGTTCTGACACCACTTCAAGTGCGTCCCTTTGGGTATTGTCTGTCTACCACCACACAGATGCATGTCTGTGTAGAAAGGGTGGCAAGTCTCTACAGCATTACGATAAACAATGGAAATGTTCACTTCAAGCACTTCCTAACGCAAAGCACATGCACAATGTCCCCAAAACAATGCATCCTTTCTACTAAATAACAGCTGAAATTGCTTAAGCAATCTCAAATAGGCTCGAGCAGTATACATGACTTTGAAACTCCAAACAAAATAAGGGATTGGAGACCACAGAAAAATCAGAGTTAAACAAATAACATATGGTAGGTTTCAGACAGAGTTCCACTCTCAGACATAGCAGTAGACTCATTCTGTTTTCATACAAAATAGTACATTTTCTCATGTACAGTATTACCTCATGGTATTAAACCTCTAAACGTATATGAATGCACACCCCCACATTTAGTCAAATTAACTTTATAGCCTATTTAGACTAGCAATTATAGCTAGGAATCCATTGTGTAGACATCATGCAAAAAATACTCTACTGTATATTGCCATAGCATCCATTACTGCTATATAAACAGGGAAGAAATTATAATTTCCACATTTCCTTTTGCTTCAAGTCTCTCAGTCCATCCTCTGGCTTCCCCATCCCCGCAGTGCAGACTGAGCTTGGCCAAATTACCTTCACTGTTTTTCATCTTGTAAAGGTGATGAGTAGCCAAGTCTGGGGTACAGACAAAGCACTGTTGTTGGAAAGCATATGTATCCTGCTATGGGTTTGAGAGTAAGAACATGATGTTTTCCCTCACATGTGATCTTGGCGAAGATGATGGTTTTCTGAACCATTGCAGTCGGCGGGGTAAGCACAAGGTTTATTATTGTGCAGGAGTTCCCTTTCAGTTACGTCCCCAAGCCGAGGCCTAAATGTCGCTTTTGATGCATACAGTAAAAATAAGCCCAGTACGAACACAAATAGCCTTTCCTGTTCAATAAATAAGCAACATTCGACTTGGAAAGCTCCCCATTTCCGGAAACACTGAACGCCTGTTGAGAAATTGTGGAAAAAACAGCTCTCCCTCACAGAAACACATTCATTACTTAGTTTCCTCTTCTCACTCTGTGCATTATGGAGGCGCAACTAACAAAGTACCAGCTGAATCAGATGGACCAGTGGAGGAATATTCTGCGAACAACAAATGAACACAAGGTAGAGGTCACACGTCATACAGGTCACACGTCATGCATGCAGTAATGCAAGATGTGCTAAATCCCAAAACTCCGTGCTCCAAGTTAACTTTAAAGGGAGGCCTTCCTCTACGTCTCTACTCTCCTTTACTTATGTTTCTCTCTCTCCCACTACTTTAGTGGCATTCCCTTTATCAGTGATCAGTGGACTGTATCATTACCTCATTCCTGGCGATAATGTAACCGACGCCAGCCCGAGCCCAGGAACATTTGATTTATTACCACATTTCTTTTCTTTTTTTCATTGTCACATTCAAACACAGACAGAATTAGCACTGCGCTCTAAACATCCACAGAGCCATTCTATACCATGCTCCGGGTCACAGTCAGCTCAACCTATAATTACTGGGAGGCAAGCCTTCTGTTATTGACCAAGTTCCACTACTTTGTCTCTGCTTCTGTAAACAACTGGTAAGGAAACCACGTGGTGCTAGTTTTAATAAACTCCATGTCAGTGTTTGGGCTGTCTCTGAGACCCCCCTCAGACAAGCCTCCAGGATCTATCCCCCCACACACCCCACCAGGCAGCCCAGATTAAAGCCCTCCTACACCGGTTTACTGTCACTGTCCCCCAATAAGAGGCCTTTCAGTGAGACGACAGAGACAAGAGACAGTGTGCGTGTAGCCTGCTCTGTGCTGAGATCATTCAGACAGCCATGTTTGGTGACTCGAGGATGCATAATCCAGCACACGCATGAATTAGACACAGTCTGGAGGCTAGAGGGGATTGGAGGGGGCGGTATGTTGAGACAAGCCTTTGTTAATCCCTCTGGGCAGCCAGGGCAGGGTAATACATCAACTCCAGTGCAGAAGTATGGTAGTAGGCTAGAGTCTGTCTGGGAGGGAGAAGGGTAATGCAGGGACACGGAGTATGTTGACATGACAACAAGATGAGCATGGTCACACATGGTTGTAATAGCTTCCAGTGTTGTTTACAATTTCTCTTCTTGTGACCGGCCAGACGGGGGGTATTTTCAATAGATATACCACAATAATGACTGGAACGACCTCGAGTACACATCCCAATATCTATATTTCTCCAATATTTCAAATGAGGAATATTGTGAAATGTGTAGGTGTGTGTGTGCAAAACTGTTCATGGTAACTCGGCCAGACCAGAAGGTAGCTACTGTAAACCACAGAGACCTTGGGAATAGGGATCTACAAAGACTCTAATAGCATAGTACTTCAGAGGCTTGGACTCCTCCCTGTCCCACTGCGCCCAGCCAGTCTCATTCCCCTATGCTGCGCCGCTGCCAGATTCTATGATTGGTCACCTGCAGTTTGGCCAGGTCTCAAGCTCTCTCCTGATTGGATCTGTGGTCTAGATACTGCAGCTGTGGATTTCTGATTGGTGACTGGGAGGGAGCAGACTGGATATAACCTGGTTTCTGGGAATGTGCTTGGCCATTAGCCACAGAGACTTACTGAGACAGAAAAAAAACAAGGCTCTCACTTTTGTTGCTATCTCCAAATGGGCTTAGACTAAAACGCTAACATTATTCACAGACACATACAACAACAAAAAAATCAGCTCTTCTCCTCTTCACCTTGTATAGCTTGACACTGTAAGACACCTGCTGCCGATAGTTTACAATGGCTGCTTTTTTTTAACAATGAAACTTGTTTTTAGACATGGCTCGCTTGATATAACATTTTCCTTCATGCAACGTTAAATCTGTTTAATACCAAGCTGGGAAAGCACATTTACACCACCTGGCCCTGTCAATACAGGCCTGCTAGATGATCCCGTTCCAAATTGGGTTGTGAAGGCGCTTGCATTCCGTTAAACAGCATCAGGTCAACGGAACAGTGTCTAACCTGTATGAGCCAATTGCAACACAGTCTAGCCTAACCAGTAAGACACAGTTGCAGTAACAGAGGCTAACCTGTAACAGAGAGTTGCATACATACTAGATGACTAGACTCAATGAAGGTGTCAGGTAAGGACAGGTCTATAGGGGATTACTGTCTAGTCTGAAAAAGATGCACTTGGGCTACAAGAAACAGGGGGTAGAGGAGGAGGTGCAGAGGGAAGGATATCTGAGACTAGGATGTATGAACTATAATGACATAGCTGGAAGTGCTGGGCAAGACTTTTCACTAATAATCACTGTAGACAACTCCACTCCATTCCTGAACATTCTCAGCTGAGTTCCCTGTTGTAAGAGTGATTGACTTGAATGCCTATTGCAAATAGATCATTGTAGATGAAGAAAATCCCGAGAGACACATTTAGCATTGATTTGACAGTTAACATTATCGTAGTCCTTGGATAAAATAGCAATTACATTAAAAGGACTATTTGGCAAATGGCTGACTCCATAAAACGATTTATATACTGGCATTCCAGGTCTCCTTGTTTTGTAAAAGAATGAATGTCTGGCTCTGGAATGAATTCCACCGCAATCTCAGGCTACCACACAGCCCTAAAATAGAATCAGGAGGATATTTTCTTTCTATTGCCCTTGATTAGCTTGGTATGGCTGAGGGAAGAATGAATGTGGTCTGTGGAGCTAGCTGATCCACAGTAATCCCACTACTCTGACATATGAGGAGGGTTTTCTCAGATTGTATGAGAGGAAAAGTCAAGCCTCATAATGGCACATGGTTCTGGTATTGACTTAGGCTGTCCATCTAAACGCCACATGGAATATGTACAGGCCGATAGCTCAACTTGAGAACCTCTCATGAGCCTCTTCTTAAAACTAGTAGTGGCATGTTACATTCATAAGATGGGATCAATTGTATGCTAAACCAGAGTATGCTAAACCAGAGTTCAGAACCATCAGCTGGTTCTGATGGTCTACGGCTGGTTCTGATGTTTTTTTTCCCTGAGTGAGCAGTTTTGAACATTTGTTTTGAATGTATTCAGTCCAAGACTCTACCATGACCACCAATGAACGATGTGTTTCTTGTGAGGATGAGAGTAGAGAACCGGGTCACAGTTTAGGTCCTTTTCGATCTACTAACACTAAGGCAACCAGTGGAAAGAGTGAACTGTAGCCAATCTTGAGGACAGAAGAGGAATTTTTAATAGCAAAAAAGTGGGAGAAGTGATTATGTGGGTGTGAAGTAGATGGTTACAGAGATACAGACTGTTCCTAAGCAACCTAATGTGAAAAACACCCACGGGTTGCAACTCCCACTGTTAAACTACATTCATCAGCAATAAGCAATGGCTATGTTTCAACACAAAAGCATCAGATCCACGACTCCATTATCTGTGGCATTAATATTTGCATTTAGCCTCAGACTTTTATAATTACAAGCTAATAGAGGTATCTAGGTTAATAATCTCCCATCAGATTTGAATTATGCAAGAAAATATACCTTCCATGTATGTCCTATGATTTAAGGCGCACGACTAGTGCTAAACAGAGTACTTTTCCCACAGATAATCCCACCCTGAAACAGTTTTTGGGCCTATTGGCAACTCTTAGTATTCCAGTGACACAGGAGGAATCATCAACTCCTACATATTTCAGTGAAGGTATTCTGCATCTAAAATCTCTGCCTGTCAATAACATAGGAACGGTTCTGAAATGTAAATTGATTTATGAAAACCCAAACTTGAGTGTTCTACTCCCTGACTTTTGGACTCCTCCCCAGCTTCCTGATTAGGTACGTACTCCTCCGAGATGACGGAGGTAGCCAATTTAAAGTCTCTAAATCGCCCCCCTTCATGGCCACACTCTGGCACTAATGCTGTCTGATACAGGTCACCGTGACGACCGATGAGTCATACTCAGTGGAAGCTACTCACTTCCTGTAGGATCTTTAGAATACTCCCTGCCTGGAAAACTCACACCCAAATGATTCAGTCACAACTATGGAGAAACTACCTATGGAGGCTGTTATTGAAATAGCTTTACGGCTGAGGGCTTCATTGCTATGACAGTCACAGAGCCATACGGATGAATGGATGAATGAAAACATTCTGTCAGGCAATAACATACCACCACCACCCAACCCCACTGACAAGTGATACATGTTCTTACGTCGCTCTTCCTAAACTTTGCTTTAAGGCTCTTCATGTTAAGCCTGGTCCATACAGTTTTCCCACTTGTCCAGGAGAGTCTCTGAAACAAAACAAAAAAATGCATAGTTACACATCTTAAACTTTTAATAAGCCTCACTGCTGAAAAAACGAACTCTAAATAGTATTTAAAGTGCAACAGGGCGAGGCATTTAATAAAACGTGAAAATGTAATGTAATTACATGATAACTTATTTGAGAGTTAGCCCTTATTAGTATTAATATTATGTAACTGGGTAATATTAACAATTTGCAATAGAAACGTGTCTTGCCCTCTGCTCATTATCCTAAAGGCGCCATAGCCTATCCAGCACTAATGAATGAAAACAAACTCATGGGACTGAAGTTTTTGGCTGCTACAAAGTATCAAGCGAGCGCTCGAGTCCCATGGCACGTTGGACGTGATTTTGAGGTGTCTACAGTAGCCTGTAGCAATAGATTACTGAATATAATGGCTACACAATGTGCACAATGTTCAACGGCAAGGTTTTAGATTTTTTTATCCGATACATTTGTATCATTCAACCAAACTTGCTCGTTAGCGAACGATACGAACAGCTAGCGAGCTAACAATTCAGTCTAGCATCAACTTTGTAAATATGAACACTGGACACTTACCCTATAAAAGTTGGACTCACAGAGGAATAGCCTGCTCTTGGTAGACTACAAAACCTGTTCAATGCAGAGTTGACTAAATTGTCAGTCGGTAGAAATCTATTCAAATAGCATCGAGACATAGAAAAGGAGTGGCTAATATGAACAAATAGACCACCAAGATAGGCTATGCTGGCTAGGTTCAGGCAGAATACATTAAAAGTTGGGCTATTCAAGTCCCTGTCGCTTGCCCGGGAGCTCTCTGATTGTTCAACGGGTTGAAAAGGTGACGTCATTCTTCCCTCGTGACCAAACTCTTCTGCATATTCCCATTCATGAATAAACATTTCGTACAATAAATGCGCAATTCAATTATAGTCTTGCTTTTATTGCAATTACAGGAGTAAAAACTGTTTACAACACCGACATCGGGGCGATCACACATCTCTACCACTGTAGACAAGAAAAGCGTCAACACAAAATCACACTACATTTCTGCAGATTAGTGATGGGCATTCCGGCTCTTTTAAGTGAGCCGGTTCGTTCGACTCAGCTCACCAAAAAGAGCCGGCTCTTTTGGCTCCCAAACGGCTCTTTAAAAAAATATGTTTTGTATTTTTTCAAGTCAAACAGTTTGCGATAGTTTGACTATGATTTGGTGTTAAAACAATTCTAATTAAATTATTAAATGAAATCATACTCTACCTTAACCACAATGTATTTAAAAATGCATTGGTTTGTTATGAAAAAGAATGCTATTAAACATTTGCATTTAAAGAATAACTTTTTAATGTATATAAACAAAGTGCATATAAATCTAACCATTCAAAATGAATACAATCTGAACAGCATAATAGAATAGTGCACCATATCAAAGAAAGAATAAATAACAATGTGCAAAACTGCAGCATCCCACTTAAAACATTAAACTGGTCCCTCTTTTCTCTCTCTTCTTTATTGCCATGTTATAACCAGCAGCACACAGCAATGCTGACCATATTTTGCTTTTATAAGAGATTTGCATTCAGAAATGCCGGCCGCCTCACTTTCGAGGGGCTGATGCGGTTTCTTCTCTCAGTAATTATTTGTCCCGTTTTTGAGAAGACCCTCTCAGAGGGAACGGATGTGGCCACTGTGCAGTCTCCCTGTCATGACTTTAGTAAGCCGTGGGTAGACAGAGGCCTTGTTCTTCCACCAGCTCAGAGGATCTGCAGATCTTTGGAGGTGGGGCTCCTCCAAATAGGATCGTACCTCCATTATGACATCTGCTGAGGGATTCCTTCGTGCTGCATTCTTAGTTGCTCTCTCGTCAAACAGCATCCAAACAGCAGACATATGTGGCACTACAGCTGGTGCTTCTGTTCCATCTGATCCCTCTTCTTCCTGTTGCCCTGGTGCCTGAGCCAGCTGACTGCTGGGGCTGTTCCTCCCTGCTGCTGAGGTTATTCTACGAAGAGCCTCATCAATCGCTCTGGCATCACTGAAGGCTAACTTCTTAAACCTGGGGTCAAGTGCAGCGGTTTCTGATAGCACGTGATTATATTCCATTCTGTGGAACTTTCTGTCCATTGATGAACATAGGGTGTCCATCAACTCTGTCACATGTCCTGTGGTTACATTTGCTTCTCTCTGGCGGCTGGCTGTGATTAGCTGCAGACCCTTACACAGGAGTATCATTTTGTTCATGTTTTGTCTACTGATACTACATTCTCATCTACTGCTCATTTATATATATAATACTGGATTAAATAATGATGTAGTAATACCTGCTTACTGTACCTCTCTCCACTGATCTCCACTGTAACCTGCTCAAAGGGTTCCAGGACTCTGCACACCCCCTCCACCACCTCCCATTCTTCTTGGGTCAGAGCATCAACAGGTGCATTGACAATGGCCAGGGTAAAGATGATGGCATCCTTTGACTCAAGAAACCACTTCAACATATAAAATGTTGAATTCCACCTTGTAGTGCAGTCTTGTTTAGGCCTCAGCTTAGGCATCCCCATCTGGCATTGTGTAGACTTTAGTTTTTCAGCACCTACTATGCTCCTGTGGAAGTATTCCACAGCTGCTTTCACTTTGTCCACAGTGGGCTTCATCACCTTCAGAGCATCTCTTACAATCAGGTTGATTGTGTGGGAAGACATGGCATTCAAATTTTCATGGCTTTGGTTATGTTAGCTGCATCGTCGCTAACTTAACAGACCATTTTTGCATCTACTTGCCATTCTCTGGCCACTCTCAACAGTTCCTCTGCCAAGTTCTCTGTGGTGTGTCTGTCGCTGAACTCATAGCAGTCCAGAAGACAGCTAGACATCGAAAAATCTTCGATGAAGTGACATGTAACCGACATGTAAGAAGTGGTTACCCTTGATGTCCAGCAGTCAGTGGTAAGGCAAACTGCAATAGCTTTATGGACTCTTTCCTGCACTGAAGCCTGTGTGCTCTCATACAGTTGTGGAATAAGTGATTTTGAAAGGGTGTTCCTGCATGCAATTGTGTACATTGGATTTAGACTATTGCTATAATTTCTAAAACCTTTGTGCTCCACGATTGAAAATGGCTGGAAATCGGTGGCAATCATTTTAGCAAATGCAATATCAACTTGGCCTTGTTTTGCTACAGACATTGGCATAAACTGGTTCATAGAAGACTGCGTTGCTGTGGGTCGCGGAGTAGGCCTACTTGACTGAGTGGCTCCACCACTATCACTAGCAGGCCCGTTAGTTTCTCGAAGCTCCGCTACAGCTAGCTTCACAGTTGGGTGCACAGTTCGCATATGCCGGTGTAGGTTGTGTGTAGAACCGGCTTTATATAAGATTTTGTTTTGGCAAACTCTACACTGTGCTCTAACATTGTCTACATTATTAAAATGCATCCAAATGCTACTGTGCTTCTGACTCATTTTCCAGCTGTTGTTTTCACAGCTGTCCTTCCTCTCTCTCCTCGGCTGCTAAGTGTGTGACTGTGAGTGAGTTGGCTTGGCCCTCCCTCATGCATCTTTGGTTCATTGGTTGGCACTGCGTGTCTGATTGACAGGAACAACAGGTGAGGCTGTCAGTCTGAGCAGACAGTCAGAACGAATGTGTGTGCGCTTGAGCATTTATTTTATTATTTTATTTATTTTTTCGTTCTTTGAATTAGTTAATTCTATTCATTTAAATCTTTCAATTATTCATATCTTCATTTTTAATATTTTTTTTTAAGTTTCGGCTTTTCTGATATGCAAGCCGGCTTCCGACGTTCACCTACAAGAGCCGGCTCTTAGAGCCGACTCGTTCGCGAACGACCCATCACTCCTGCAGATTCAATTTCTGCACTCTCTTGAAGGCTGCGCCCCGTGATAGAGCGCAAAAATAGCAACACTCCTGTCTGTATGAACTCCAAATAGACTTTGTAGTATAGTTGGCCGGGCAGTCAGTGTTGTGCAGTTCTGTCTATTTGTCTGCTTTCCCCACCAATGCACATCTTTTTTACTTCTGATATGGTTGGCTATGTCTGCTTTGATGCTCTGTCTATATCCCACGTAAACAACTGTGATATGATAAGTCTCTTCTCCTCAGCAGCATGGTTTATTACAATCACAAACATTTAGAAACCATACTTCAGTCCATTTTGAATCATCCATGAATCCATGTTACAAAGACATTTGGCTGGATTAATGAAACAACAAAAGCTGCCTTAAGCAGTGGTAGTCTACGTCTGTCCAAATACTAATCCACGTTGCCATAGGCTTTCACCGGCCTGGTTATGTTGTATATTTACAGCAGGCCTATGTCAACTGTAATGTTAATACTGTGTTGGAACACTTCCTATGGGTCCCCACGACCAGGACTGAAGAACAGCCTATCCCAGTCCCTACCTAACCCCAATTTTGTTTCAGCATGTTGGAAATTGAGCCAACTCTACTGTGAAGACTACCGGAGGAGTATCACTGTATGTCTCAATCATGATGTAACGGTAGTGAAATATCCTCCACTGAGGGTTTTGTGGAAAAACTGTCTGGATTAATGAGGTCATGAGCACAAAAGGGATTGATGTGTATAGATCTACTTATTTTTCCCTATTTCTTTAACTAAAACTGTTAACAGTGATGGGACATTTCTGCACCAAAACTTACCTTCTATGCACCTTTTTCTTGTCAGGTCTGGCATTCCTCACTCAGAATCGTCCATAAAATATGCCATTAATTTCAACTAATACTCACCCTGAGATTGCATCAATATTACAGTTGTGTGACGTTACACCGTGTGAGGCACTTTCGTAAATACTTTTGTCCAGTAGATGGTGGTAATGCTCTGTAATTCCCTCTCTACTCTCGTTCGTCAGTATGGCGCTGAGGCCTGTGAGTCGTAAAGTGCAAGATGCTCTGCTCTGGAGATATATAACCATTGTGAACATAGAAGGAGGGCCTGGCTATTAGATTGCCACTCTCTGGTCTCCCTTGGCTCAGAGATGAGATTGCTTGGCTCAGTCATAGTGGGCTGAAGTTGAACCCACAATTAGGCTTCTACTCTCTGATTGAATCAACTGTCAGACATGCTATGTGTTTCTTGCACTTACATTGATTGAAGCGTTTTACTTTGACATGACACATCCACAGAAAACGATCTCATGACAGCACAGCAGTGAGCTCTAAAAAGGGTATTAAATTCCCTATATTTTTATCTTGATATTTTTCCCAATTTCCCCAGGTTTTTGAGGCATAAGATTGGTACTGAAAGTTGCAATCCTCCAGCAAAGATACTTCTGCTCCCATGAGTCCCTCCTCTCATTAACATTGTAATCCTCTTCATCCATCATTAGTCTGATGTCAGTGTTATAGTATTTTAAAATCAAGAACATCTCTATATTAGTTTTAGAAATAATGGTAGCCAATGAGATGTGTTGTTGTTGAAAAAAGTTGTCCCTCAAGCTATCCGCTTGAACTCAGCAGGGTGGCTTTGCTTGTTTTTTTGGTTTTGTAAATTACTAAGTGACATGATCTGTTTTACTGCATAATGAAATATATTTAGCAGACAACACAAAAGTGAATAGTTGTTATTGTGCTTGTCTTTGCTGTGATCTTTGCAGTTCATTCTTGCCCTGTGACTCTTTACATATTTGTATAATGTAAATGTGTGCTGTGCTGCACTTACCAAAGCATTTACATGGTTTCAACAGAGGGCATCCAAAGCTTAATGTTTAGCTCAGCTTGAGAATGCATTGAAAAGCCCCACACAATTTTTCAGTGAAACATGCATCTTCTAGAACAGTGGCGATTTTAGCATGTAAATCTTGTTGGGGCAAACACATTTTTGGGGGGGGATGAATGCCAGCAAAGCCACTACACAACACAACACAACACTAAACAACACAAGAATTGCACTATAACGGTAACAAACTGTGCCCACAAACTTTTAGGGCCTACATAAGGCCTAACAGCAGAGTCCCAACAGCAGAGTCCCAACACCTTACCACTGCAACACCTGGCTATCAGCGAAGCCTTGTCTGGCAGTGAAACAGTTCATTCAGCCTCATTTACTGCCTTTAAAAAAACATAGCTGATAGGGCTGACTTGCTTAAACAAATATGTTTTCTACTGACAATTGAGATGTACAAACTATGGCATAAGAGGCCATCCGTAATTTCGATTAAGACATTAATGAGCGAGCTAGGACAAGCGTAGTCAATATAACTATTTGTTCAGCACTTTTTGAAATGTACATTGACAGAATTCAGAACATGGGCCATTCTTACAGCATTCTCCCTGTACATCAAGTCAGAACCATAAGATAAATAAAGGGGGTGTCACGCCCTGACCTTAGAGATTATTCTATTATTCTCTATGTTTGGTTAGGTCAGGGAGTGACTCGGGTGGGAAAGTTTATGTTTTCTATTTCTTTGTTTTTGGCCGAGTGTGGTTCCCAATCAGAGGCAGCTGTCTATCGTTGTCTCTGATTGGGGATCATATATAAGTTGTCATTTTCCTTTTGGGTTTTGTGGGATCTTGTTTTCTGTTTAGTGTTTGTGCCTGACAGAACTGTTCGCTTTCGTTTTTTTGTCGTTGTTATTTTGTTTTGGTGTCATCAATAAAAAGACGATGTACGCCTACCACGCTGAGCCTTGGTCCACTTTTCATTCTACCACCAACGAGAGCCGTTACAGGGGGCATATAAGCAGACAATGAAAGCTCTTGATTACAATGATTCTTTAAACAGGTTATAGGCTACATGTGCACCACCAAGTCAGAACAGTAGGCAAAATTAAGATTGGAAAATAGACCAAATTATTAGGGTGAGGCACATGGGCTACTAACAGCTTACTACACAACACACACTTAGTATTAATTTCTTAGCTACAGTATACATATCTCCCTGGCATATTACACATTTTACACATGCTCACCTGAACAGAAAGGTGACGCGGCAGTCCTTCGTGGGCAGATTTTGTCATCAAACTTTGATATCAAAGTGCCATTCTCTGGATTTATGGTGCGTTCAAGACAACTTGGAACTCGGGAAAAAAACAAGGTCGAATCATGATGACGTCAGTGATCTTCAGGTTGTAGGTCTAGAAAGAACCCAGAGTTTCCGAGTTGGATGACCGTTCAAAACGTATTTTCCCAGTCGGAGCTCAATTTTTCCCAGAGTTCCCAGTTGTCTTGAACTCACTGAAATCAGATTTCCCAGTTCTGAGTTTCCAGTTGTTTTTAGCACAGCAGAAATTATGCTAGATTTGACAGCATGGCCAGTGATGAATGTTTACCATTTTAAGCTTGGAAAAGAGACCCTTAAACCCAGAATTGGGACCACACACCCACTCCACTGAATAGCAGGCTAGTGATTGCTTTGCAATGCTTGCAGTTAGCCACGGATTCCCTCCAAACCACTCATTGTTGAATTTGAGATTTCTAACTTGTTGTGTAATGTTTATGTCCAGTGGCCGATGAGCCCCGAAATGTTTTATCTATAATTTCTCTTCATTATTTCTCTTCACATGATAAGGATAAAAAAGGATTTTGCCAGTGGATTGTTGACTTGATTCATGATGATGACTGCTAGCTAAAATTTTCAAAGTAAGTCCAATCAGTCCAATCAAAGCTACTGTAGATATAACGTGATTTGACGTCTTTTTATCTGTGGCCAATGACCTTGAGCCTTCTTGGATGGGCACTTCTAATGTAACTCTATGGCAGCACCCAAGGGGATTGAATTTTCGAGCTCTACCCTTAGATTTGGCAGTTACGTAGTGTCCCCATGAGTTACAGAACACTGAGCCAATCACGGCGCAACTAGAGAACATTAGCAACCCCTACGCTCCGTATTTCCAGTGGCTACCCCACCACCACAGAAACACCTGCATTTTGGAACTGTCTTACTCAAGAAAGCAAAAAAGAGACCATGGTTGTATGCAGCTTTATTAACTCAATTATTTATTACATTTTTTACATGTTTGCAAACTGATATGTGACACATATTAATGCCAAAATAACAATCAAAACAAGCAAACCCCCCCAACCAAAAAAAAAGTTGTTATTTTGCTAAAAATGTGGGGCTCAAATTGTTACTTTTTTTTATTATAGTTTTTTTGCTAAAAATGTGGGGCTCACATTGTTAAGCATAGAAATGTAACCAAACTGTGTGGACCACACACGCAGATATACAGTTGTAACCTGACGCCCATGGACTGTTCAAGCTATACAAAACAGAGATGCCGGCGAGGTAATGGATATAGCTAAAGCTGATGTCCTACAGAGATGTCCTACAGAGAAATCTTGTTTGATACAGAGATCCAGCAAAGACAACCGGTCTCCCTAAAGGAAATACATAAATGACGGGTTGCCACTGCTCTAGAAGGAAAAAGAAAACTGTCAGGAAAAAGTGAACACCACAACAGTTGCAGTTACTCTTTATTTTAAACAGAGAGGCAAACGGGTGATGACATAAACACATGTATTGTATGAGCCTTAGGGACCTAGGAGCTGGACTGTAATTGATTCTAGTTCAAACAATCTATGGTCTGACCCATTACATCCTTACAGTATGCCAACATTGGTGGTGTTTGATTGATGTTTGATGATCTTGTGGATCCAATCCAGGTGTCTTTTGGAGAACCGGGTGTACACTCCAGGCTTCTTGGGGTTGCCACAGCCCAGTCCTCCAGACACCAAGCCTACAAAGGCTTTCTTACACTCCAACGGACCACCAGAATCCCCCTGGAAAAGGTCAACAAACATTTGACCTTTCATGCAGGTTAACATGGATGTTGGTTGGACCAGGTAACTAGAGCTCATGGAATTTGACTGGATCAAAGGTTAATGCAACAAATTACCATGAAAAAATACCCACACAGTATGTTGCAACAAAATGGTAATCAATGGAGTTAGATCTACTAGTTCCCCCACAAACCGTACCTTGCAAGCATCTGCCTGTCTTTTGCTGTTGCTAGCACAGAGCATGTCCTGGGTGATCACAGGGTTTCTGTTGTAGAAGCAGTCACAGAGCTTCCTGTCCAGTATGTCCACCTCTGCCCCCTGCAGTGTGTCTGACGGCATGCTACCCGTAGCACTTACCACCCCCCATCCTGTCACCTGGCACTGTGTGCCAACCTGGAGGTCTTTGCCAGACTTTGAAACCTCTTTCACTTTCACTGCCTTGCTGTTTACCTTGACTTTCATCTTCAGCTGTAAGAACAAAACACCCCCTACTGTTAAGCATCAGGTAATCAGCTTGTGAAGATGACATGCAGACTTGGCGTATCTTGCGTATCTTATCATCCTCATTGCATCTTCAATAAACAAATACAGTTGAAGTCGGAAGTTTACATACACTTAGGTTGGAGTCATTGAAACTCATTTTTCCACCACTCCACAAATTTCTTGTTAACAAACTATCGTTTTGGCAAGTCAGTTAGGACATCTACTTTGTGCATGACTCAAGTATTTTTCCCAACAACTGTTTACAGACAGATTATTTCACTTATAATTCACTGTATTACAATTCCAGTGGGTCAGAAGTTTACATACACTAAGTTGACTGTCCTTTTAAACAGCTTGGAAAATTCCAGAAAATTATGTCATGACCTATGAGAAGCTTCTCATAGGCTACTTTGACATAATTTGAGTCAATTGGAGGTGTACCTGGGGATGTATTACCTTCAAACTCAGTGCCTCTTTGCTTGACATCATAGGAAAATCAAAAGATATCAGCCAAGACCAAGAAAGATTGTAGACCTCCACAAGTCTGGGTCATCATTAAGAGCAATTTACAAATGCCTGAAGGTACCACATTCATCTGTACAAACAATAGTACGCAAGTATAAACACAATGGGACCATGCAGCCGTCATTCCACTCAGGATTGAGACGTGTTCTGTCTCCTAGAGATGAACGTACTTTGGTGCGAAAGTGCAAATCACTCCCAGAACAACAGCAAAGGACCTTGTGAAGATGCTGGAGAAAACAGGTACAAACGTATCTATATCAACAGTAAAACAAGTCCTATATCGACATAAACTGAAAGGCCGCTCAGCAAGGAAGAAACCACTGCTCCAAAACTGCCATAAAAAAGCCAGACTACGGTTTGCAACTGCACATGGGGACAAAGATCGTACTTTTTGGAGAAATGTCCTCTGGTCTGATGAAGCAAAAATAGAACTGCTTGGCCATAATGACCATCTTATGTTTGGAGGAAAAAAGGGGAGGCTTGCAAGCCGAAGCACACCATCCCAACCGTGAAGCACGGGGTGGCAGCATCATGTTGTGGGGGTGCTTTGCTGCAGGGGGGACTGGTGCACTTCACAAAATAGATGGCATCATGAGGTAGGAAAATTATGTGGATACTTTTGAAGGAACATCTCAAGACATCAGTCAGGAAGTTGAAGCTTGGTCGCAAATGGGTCTTCCAAATGGACAATGACCCCAAGCATACTTCCAAAGTTGTGACAAAATGGCTTAAGGACAACAAAGTCAAGGTATTGGAGTGGCCATCACAAAGCCCTGACCTCAATCCTATAGAATATTTGTGGGCAGAACTGAAAAAGTGTGTGCACGCAAGGCCTACAAACCTGACTCTGTCAGGAGGAATGGGCCAAAATTCACCCAACTTATTGTGGGAAGCTTGTGGAAGGCTACCCGAAACGTTTGACCTAAGTTAAACAATTCAAAGGCAATGCAACCAAATACTAATTGAGTGTATGTAAACTTCTGACCCACTGGGAATGTGATGAAAGAAATAAAAGCTGAAATAAATCATTCTCTCTACTATTATTCTGACATTTCACATTCTTAAAATAAAGTGGTGATCCTAACTGACCTAAGACAGGGAATTTTTACTAGGATTAAATGTCAGGAGTTGTGAAAAACTGAGTTTAAACGTATTTGTCTAAGGTGTGTGTAAACTTCCGACTTCAACTGTATATCCAGGACAACAACCAACTATATCACTATTGATTCCGTTTGACCAACTAATGAGGCACAGCGCCCCAGAGGCATGCTTTTGCTGCGATAAATTCACCTTGATTAACATGATGTCATCTTCCTTGGTTCTGTCACTATAGGTGCCAGGTACATAGTACTCCTCAATGGCTACCCGCTGTGTGTTTTTGCTGCTTGTCAGAGAGTGAGCTCCAAGGACGGCTTCCACGAATTTCTTAGACTCACCAAAGACACTGCAATTCAAGACCACGTTTTTCTTGTTCACATTACATAATTTCCTCTGAACTGCCATTTCCAAATACTTTAACCACATGCAAATGAGGTAAAAGCAAAAATGCACATATTTTCTAAGCATGGTGTATGTACATGTCTGTATGTCCTTTTCTATGGTTTTAAATGTCTGTTTGTACACAATGTTTTCATGTTTATATGTTCACCTGCAGATGTCAATTAGCTTTCAGCTAAATCTGGTGCAAATGATCACTTATCATACTCTGAGACTTATGTTTTGTTGTACATTGTCCCTGCCAAATAAACGTTATAAATAAAAATAAATATGTTGTCCTTGCCTGAACTCAGTAATTGAGATATTAACATGGTGTTAAATCCAAGTTATCAGTCAATTAACCTACCCCTTACAGTGAGCTGCCGTCAGAACCCACTGGTCTCGGATCAGAGTGCCCCCACATATGTGATTGTTCTTGACCTGAAGGGACACCATCCACGGCCTGGAGTGAGGCTTGACCTCATGTCCCCCCACGATTGTAACCTCAGAGCAAGCTGAGAGAAGAAGACATCATCATCATCATCGCAATGTGTCACAATAGATACAGCACAGCGCTTTAGAGTGGCACAACATGACACAGCCAGGCACAGGTTGAAAGATAGACATGGAAGTGAATTACCCTTACCTGCTAATTTCCAAACAGAGGCAATCAAGAGGATGGTTTGCAGCAGTGGTCCCCCAAAACGTATGATTCTGCTGAATCTGTCCATCTCAACTCACTGAGTCCATGGAAGAAGGCACATTTTATGAGTGTTCAGTAGGAGAGGTAAGGGGGCTGAGATGGCTCTGCTTTTGCTGTGAGGTTTCTCTTGTGGTTTTTACAAACACATCTGCTGTGCACAACACCTGCAGACAATGCCTTGGTTTTGACACCTTTGCTCTCTCACTTTTACACGGCTTGCACAATATGTGAATTTTGAGCTGGAAAAATGTGTCATGTGTTTTAGCATTGTATAATTAAGAACAGAGTAAACATTGAAATGGTATACAAGATAAGTGGATAAAGGTTTGATTTAAGGAGGAACTTCTGAGATAACTTCTGAGATAAGTTCAAGACTTGCTCAAATGAGTGCTACCCCACTGGGCACAGAAGTCAGTTCAAAGTCTAGTTTTGATATACATTTGGTTGAGTTATCAACTAATGTGAATTCAACGTGAAATCAACAAACAGTTTTACCCTGTCATTAGATTTAGGTTAAAAGTTGGGTGAAAAAAATACACAATTCCTTTATGTCAATTAGTTTTTGCAAATCCAATCAGTTTTCCACGTTGAGTCAACGTCATCACATTGATGAAACATTTTATGATGTGGAAACAACGTTGATTCAACCAGTTTTTGTCCAGTGGGGTGCTAGAACGTTAGTAATCTTGTTTTTATATGACACCAGTCGTGGAGATACACCTTTCTGAGGCTGTTTCCTCTGAGGCTGTAACACTGTTGTTTTAGAAGCAGCTTGAGAGAAGAGCTTTCTTCCCAGCTCAGTGCTGCTTAGTCAGACACTGCAGAGCATGCTTCCTGTCAACACTGTTCACTCACACCTTTTTTGTCTTCACCCCTTGAGATCACACCCTTGAGGTATACATTTTTTTCATAACTGTTAATTATATACCTCAATGTTCATAACAGATGGTGATGTACAATTTCCTTGCAAAACCGACAGTGTGAGTTTGAAGACTTGATTTACTCTCTGTGATGTTTTTCTACAGAAATCTCGAATATGTTCAATGATGTTAAATATATTGTCTTGCTTTATACATTGTCATTCTTGAAATGGCAGCGCTGTGTAAGTTTAAAGTCACAACTGTGCAAATGAGTCACTTTTAAAAGCCTTTGACACTGACAATCAGTGGTTGTCTGCTTGGAATGATATGGGTTTTTATGCAGAAAATCATGGCCAGGTCGCAGACTAACCCCAGGCTACAACCCCCAGTTTCCTTTAAAAAAACGTTACCTCTCAAGTCTATTATTGAGAGCTTAAACAAAAAGCTGAGAATCATGTTTTCTCTAGTTAGAAAATACCATTGAACGGATGGTTCAGATTCTCTTATTTTCCCCCAAATAGGCACAGACACTCAAATCACACCGAGTTAAAAGTGTTGAAGTTTGTTGAACTGATGAAAAGTTGCATCAGGGGAAAAAAACACTGTCACCCACTTGCCCTATGACAGAGTTTGGTAGGCTGCTACCTTTACGTTCCGTGACATCCCTCTGAGGGTTGTTTTCTCGCTGTGCAACAGTAGATCACCTTTCATCTCATTTCGGAACGATTTGAAGGCGAGTTTACCTGAGATAAAAGTGTCTTGCTTAATCTATTATTAATTAACTTGTATGTCTCTGTGTAAGGCCTACCTCATACCTGTAGATTATACACATATTAATCTTTATACTGTCTGTGGTGAGTTTTTAATCTTCAAGCCATTTTAATGTTGTTTTCCTGTTAGTTCTATCAAAGCAAACAAACAGACCATTAACTATGAATAACTTAACTTCATATAACACCATGGCCAGAATGTTCTTTATGCTGCACCAAAGACGTACAACACACTTCCCAATCCGGTTCCTTGGGCACTCAAAGTTGACATCTACATTGACGGGGTCAAGGCAAAGCAACTACAGTTCAGAATGTCTTTGTTCTACTTTCACCACAGATGCTATGGGTGTATAATCAATGGCTGGTGATGAAATAACACTAAATGTAGTGTACCGCAGACAACCTTTATAAAAGATGAAGATAGCCGACTGCAACTCCTCATTAATTATTGAAGGGCCAAATGTTACAGTTGCTGTTAGACACAAAAAGATGCCAGATGACCTGGGACCAAGAGCACTACCATAAGACAGTGTGAAATCAGATCACCAGTTCAGAGCGTAAGGTTTACCGTTCAAACAAGGTATAGGGACTATGTTGTGTGTATGACTTGTGGATAACAACTCCCTTCCCCACATCTGAGTTGAATATGATAGACAAAAAGAAACTAAGAGTGTACAACACAATACACAATACATGATCTTTCGCTTACTGTTTTATCATATTGATAATAACAGAACAGGGCATTATACCTCATAAGAAACTGGACACAAACAACAGAGATGAGGCTACTGTATGTATTCTTCCCACACATTTTCTCCAAGGCAAGAACAGGAAGGGTAACAGTCCAACGTCTGTAAGGTGGAAGATAAAATACATGTTTAAAAGCCCATCAGACACAGCTCCAACTCTGACCAGCTCTATTACCATGGCCATCCATTAGCCTTGAGGTAAACAAAAATAGAATAGTCTGAATGAATTGACCATGAATTGATACCTGTGCATTATCACCTTAACCGTCATTTAGACGTTTTCTTCACTACTGACAAATACTGTACTTCATTTCTAACTAAATATAACAAGTTGAAATAAATTAACTAAAATAAAAGGAAAAGCTCGCTACCTCCTGGGTATAACTATTATTATAGTTTGGATGTGAAATACCTCACACACTGTATTTTTCCTAGAGGTAATTCTTATCATGTAAATTATAAATGTAGTTGAAAACAGCAGGGAAAGCACTCTATTCAACTCTAACAAAGTTGTTATATTGCTTTTTCACTTCCAAGTCTCTCACTGAAATAATTGTAAAAACATGGTGGTGTCCAGCTGTCATCTTTCAGCTGAATATGTGTTTTCAAAGAAAGGTGGTACAATTGAATCAAGGTGACGTATTTTAAGTTTCAATGCCTCAAGAGTATGTGAAAGAGGTTGCCAAGTGACAATGACAGAGGCCATTCTCAAGAGGAGGAGATAGTAAAAATTACAGGCAGGCCTTGAAGTGAGGCACTCACACCTAGACAATGCCTTTCAAATCCTTCTATTGGGATTGCTGTGTGTGTGTGTGTGTGTGTGTGTGTGTGTGTGTGTGTGTGTGTGTGTGTGTGTGTGTGTGTGTGTGTGTGTGTGTGTGTGTGTGTGTGTGTGTGTGTGTGTGTGTGTGTGTGTGAAAGAGAGAGAAAAAGAGAGATGGGGTTTTGATAAAGCCTTTGAACGTGTGCTTCTACCGTTGAGGAACAGGTTTTCTCTCTGGGACTAAATTTAAGCTTTTCATTAAGAGGTGAATATGCTGTAGCTTCACACTATGCCACTCAAAGCCTTCACCAGCGAAGCACAGTTCTTGTTGAAAACAACTGCTTTCTTCTCCTTTCATCTCCTACTTTTCATCACTGCTCAAAGTACCACAGAGAGGACAGCCCACCAAAACAAAAATAACTGATTAATCTTTATATAGCATTGACTCAGTTAACATGACATGTCTTAAGGAAGATTAAAACATGTCCTTTGATGGTATGGTTGTTGTCAGCATCTGATGTCTTCCCTTTCAAGACTGTACGACTTCTATCAGATTTTAAAACCATGCGTGTAACCCTGCTCATCCCAACTACCAGACTCTCACTATAGTAGATCAATAAATAAAACATTCTCACAGATCATTCTGCATGCATACTAATAACTGTGCTGAGAGACTTGCTGAATAGCTTCAATTTGACTCTTCAGCAAAAGTAGTCAACTGATGATTGCCACCTTGTGGTGTCTTGCCCAAACAGCAGCGAGCTTTAACTTGATACAGTATCTTTGAAAGTTGACATTTAGATGGTGCACAATATTGAGCGTCGACCACCCAGGTACATGCTTGTATGAGGATCCCGATCACATAAATTCACCACTTTAGATTCAGTAAAGTCATCAGATGTATGAATAAGATTTCTCCCGACTCTAACTGTGACAATATTAACTTTAGTATATCTGAATATTGGCTTTTCATTCATGTATGCCATTTAGCAGGCGTTTTTATCCAAAGCGACTGACAGTCGTTCGTGCATACATAACCGTAGCACTTGGAAATATTTACAGTCCTCACGCTTCCTTATCACGTGGCATTTACTCAGGAAAATGTAAAAAACAGAGAGTAGAGAGGTCAGAATTGAATGGAATAACACAAGCAGTGAATGTGAATAATGTGTGAGAGAAAATCCTTGATTGCCAACTGAGTGACGTGATGATTTACCATGGTGGTGTAAGATCGTTACAGGTTGTATCCAATATTGGAGGTGGTACCATGTACATACAGTACAGTGCAGGTATCTAGGTGCAACAGCCAGGGTTGGGGATATTTCCACAAATGAAATTGTAATTCAATTCCTCCTCCTTGTAAATGCCATTTAATTCAATTCAAATTCCAGGTCAGTCTTTGAATTCAGAGATAATTAAATTACCCGCAGTTCCATTGTTAGGTAAATTTCAAGAATTCAACCCCAATTCAATATTATCCCCAATAATTCCACAAATTCCTATTTAAATTCAATTTCCTCAGGCGTTTAGGCTGATCATGTCACTGTTCAGACAACTTAGCTATACTGGAAATATAGACATAAAAGTTGAAATCATTTCAAATAAATCATGCAGTTAAATATTGATACTAAGTGTATTAATTCCATTAACTGGAAATGTACAAATATTGAATTACAATTATATTCAATTCCAAAGATTAAATGTTTTTACAATTCCAATTAATTTCCAATCGAAACAGTCCAAAAAGTCTAATTCCAACTCAATTCCAATTCCATGACTTGGAGATTGTTGCAGTTGAATTGAATTAAACATCATCTTTCCACTTCATGAGTGAATTCAATAATTTAATTGGAATTTCAAATTAACACTGGCAGCAGCTGGCAGCATCAGTGTTAATTATACAGTGTCAAGGTGTAAAACAGGTGAGGATAATCAAGATAATGATTATATTATTCTCTCACTGCACAATCAGTCAATTATGAAGGCCTTTCACATCAACAGTTATCAGAAATTGATTTAGAATGGATGACGGAGATTGTACAAGATTGATATATACATATCATTAAATTAAAGGGGGGGGGGGGGGGGGGGGGGTATTTGTAGCCTAGTGGAAAGCCTGACTGGAAAGCATGGCTCTCTCACATAACTGTGGATAATGTGGCAGTGGAATTGAAACCACACTTTTAATTGTATAATATATTGAAGTTTTGCAGGTGATATGGAGCTCTCCAGAAATAATGGCAGAGTAATACCAATCATGGATCTGTGATTAATGCATGAGCTCAAATGGTTAAGGACTCCCTTGTCGTTCCATTAAAGATTTACTGTAGTGGGGAGCAGAGGAGAAGCTATTTGATTTTGATAGATTCTTTGTCGCTCATGCACAGTAAATAAACGGCCCGAATTCAGCACTGCGCACCGTAAGTGCACATGCGTGAAAGGCATATTGTCCAATCCCCGCGAAGACGCTTGAATAAAACGCGTCCCCAGCAGATCATTTCAAGTCATATTACAGTAAACACTCAGAGGAAGTGTCCCGTCATGTTGTCTTGATAATATTAATATAACTGGTCACACCATATGATTTTCCGCACGATTTTCCGCATGATACAATGATATTTTTTTTTAATAAATACAATTTAAGTTTAGTTTTTCTATTAAAACTTGATAATGGATACATGCATGAAAACACTTTTACTTTTATGGCAGTTGTCATCTGGGACCGGGTTTCGACCATTTCAACGTGGATTTGACATCTAGCAGGTTGTTGTGTGTTAGCAAGTGGCAACAAGAACACTAACCATGGGATTTAGGGAGAACGCCGAGGCTGCAGCAGGTGCGTCTCAACAGTTGGGATACGCATAACATCCAAGGCAACTGGCAGAGCATGGAATGGATTTTCTTAACGGCAGCAGTGCTGGGTTGAGGTCGGAGATGCAGGGGAAACTTACAGAGGAAGGTTCCGGATTCTATCCTGTTTCTGCGTTGAACTTCTCTTTCATGCTTAATGAAACGAACCAGTCCTTTGATTTCCTGGGGGATGGATCCGCCGTCCTGAGAATAATCATCTCTGTGATTTACTCTGTGGTCTGTGCTTTGGGGTTGATAGGAAACGTCCTTGTCTTATACCTAATGAAGTCTAAACAAGTATGGAAAAAATCGTCTATTAACCTTTTCGTGACGAGTTTAGCAGTGACTGATTTCCAGTTTGTATTAACTCTTCCCTTTTGGGCAATAGAGAACGCGTTGGACTTCACTTGGCTTTTTGGAAAAGCCATGTGCAAGATAGTGTCTTACGTGACAGCGATGAATATGTACGCAAGTGTGTTTTTCCTGACTGCTATGAGTGTGGCACGGTACTGGTCCGTTGCTTCTGCGCTCAATAGCAGGCGGCGCCGTCCGCGTTGTTGCTCCGCAGGCTTTATGAGCATTGTCATATGGGTTGCTGCTATATTCGCAGCTTTGCCCCATGCGGTGTTTTCCACAACGGCGACCGTCTCCAACGAGGAACTGTGTCTTGTTAAATTTCCAGACACTGTCGACGCACAATTCTGGCTTGGACTTTACCATAGCCAAAAAGTACTGATCGGGTTTCTAATCCCGCTGGGGATCATCTCCGTCTGCTACCTGCTCCTTCTGCGCTTCATCACATCCAAGAACGTGAACACCTCCACCGCAAAAAGACGCTCCAAAGTGACTAAATCAGTGACTATAGTGGTCCTGTCATTTTTCCTCTGTTGGTTGCCGAACCAGGCACTAACGGCTTGGGGGATTCTTATAAAACACAACGTTTTGCATTTCAGTTGGGCATATTACACCACGCAGGCATATGTATTCCCAGTGTCTGTCTGTTTGGCGCACTCCAACAGCTGTCTAAACCCCATATTGTATTGTCTAATGAGAAGAGAGTTCAGAAAGGCTTTGAAAAAACTTTTTTGGCAAATAACGTCTCCATCGGTGACCAACATGAGACCGTTTACGGCAATGACCAAGCCGGAACAGGACGAGCACGGCCATGCGATGGTTCCGTTAGCCCTCTGTCCGGCAGAGCCAGCCTTGGTTTTCTATCCACCTGGTGTTGTTATTTACAATGGGAGAAACGATATGCTCCCGAATAGTACGTAGCCTGTCCTAATACATTTGCCAAGCTGTCTATGGTGCCAAGTCGATTTAAAATTAATGAATTATTTGAATGCATGTATTGTTGTGTTGATCGATTTATTTATTCAATGTATATTTATAGATGTATTTATTCATTTCTATCACCACTATTTTGTCAATTTTACGCATTAAACAGATTAACCAGCTGGCATGCTCTCAACTGATTGAAGCAAAAACTGAATAAAGGCATTTCCCTGTTCAAAATGTATTTAGATGCAAATCATTAATGTATAAAAGCAGCCAGCTGGTTAATCTGTAAATTGTAGGCTTTAATGTATATGTGTGACACATCAAAATAAAGACCAGGATAATCTTAAAGACCGTAAATAAATCCTACACATGCTCATGAGTTTTACATCCCTAATTACTTGCATTGCCTTTTTGTAATCACAGTGCTAGATCTAACCTGTGGGGAATGTATCCAGTGGGGGCAACATCTATTTCAGTTGTGCAAAGAAGTTATAAACCAGTAATTGAGGTGGAAATGAAATGGGCTATCATAGCCTCTCCTCTCACATTTATGTGGATGACATGTCCTTTAACATCTTTTAGAGTTCAATTTAGAGGTGTAGTACAGAGATCGTCACTATAATAGGAGCAAACACCAGCAGTGACAAGTCCTTTATTCTGAGTTAATTGCTTCTCGGAAAGATGGGCATGCGAGAGGTGTGCAGGGGTGATCTGTAGAGTTTCTTATGAAAGGTGGGCAGTTGACAGACACATACTTACTCTCCCTGGAAGTGAAACAACTGAAAGAGCACTGCAAGGGGCACATCATTGACAATAACCCTCTGTGCAGAACACATGACATTCTGCACCTCTGTGCATACATACCACATGATATACAGTGGCTTGCGAAAGTATTCACCCCCTGGGCATTTTTCCTATTTTGTTGCCTTACAACCTGGAATTAAAATAGATTTTGGGGGGGTTGTATCATTTGATTTACACAACATGCCTACCACTTTGAAGAAGATATTTTTTATAAACTTGAGCGTGCATAACTATTCACCCCCCAAGTCAATACTTAGTAGAGCCACCTTTTGCAGCAATTACAGCTGCAAGTCTCTTGGGGTATGTCTCTATAAGCTTGGCACATCTAGCCACTCTGATATTTGCCCATTCTTCAAGGCAAAACTGCTCCAGCTCCTTCAAGTTGGATAGGCCCCGTGTGGCTCAGTTGGTAGAGCATGGCGCTTGCAACGCCAGGGTTGTGGGTTCGATTCCCACGGGGGGCCAGTACAAAAAAAAGTATGAATGTATGTACTTGTAAGTCGCTCTGGATAAGAGCGTCTGCTAAATGACGTAAATGTAAATGATAGGAAGTTGGTGTACAGCAATCTTTAAGTCATACCACAGATTCTCAATTGGATTGAGGTCTGGGCTTTGACTAGGCCATTCCAAGACATTTAAATGTTTCCCCTTAAACCACTCGGGTGTTGCTTTAGCAGTATACTCACAGTCATTGTTCTGCTGGAAGGTGAACCTCCATCCCAGTCTCAAATCTCTGAAAGACTGAAACAAGTTTCCCTCAAGAATATCCCTGTATTTAGCGCCATCCATCATTCCTTAAAATCTGACCAGTTTCTTAGTCCCTGCCAAAGAAAAACATCCCCACAGCATGCTGCTGCCACCACCATGCTTCACTGTGGGGATGGTGTTCTCAGGGTGATGAGAGGTGTTGGGTTTGCACCAGACATATTGTTTTCCTTGATGGCCAAAAAGCTAAATTTTAGTCTCATCTGACCAGAGTACCTTCTTCTATATGTTTGGGGAGTCTCCCACATGCCTTTTGGCAACACATTTCTTTCTTTAAGCAATGGCTTTTATCTAGTCACGCTTCCGTAAAGTCCAGCTCTGTGGAGTGTACGGCTTAAAGTGGTCCTATGGAAAGATACTCCAATCTCCGCTGTGGAGCTTTGCAGCTCCTTCGGGGTTATTTTTGGTCTCTTTGTTGCCTCTCTGATTAATCAAATCAAATCAAATCAAATTTTATTTGTCACATACACATGGTTAGCAGATGTTAATGTGAGTGTAGCGAAATGCTTGTGCTTCTAGTTCCGACAATGCAGTAATAACCAACAAGTAATCTAACCTAACAATTCCACAACTACTACCTTATACACACAAGTGTAAAGGGATAAAGAATATGTACATAAAGATATATGAATGAGTGATGGTACAGAACGGCATAGGCAAGATGCAGTAGATGGTATAGAGTACAGTATATACATATGAGATGGGTAATGTAGGGTACGTAAACATAAAGTGGCATAGTTTAAAGTGGCTAGTGATACATGTATTACATAAAGATGGCAAGATGCAGTAGATGATATAGAGTACAGTATATACATATACATATGAGATGAGTAATGTAGGGTATGTAAACATTATATTAAGTGGCATGTTTAAAGTGGCTAGTGGTACATTTTTACATAATTTCCATCAATTCCCATTATTAAAGTGGCTGGAGTTGAGTCAGTATGTTGGCAGCGGCCACTAAATGTTAGTGGTGGCTGTTTAACAGTCTGATGGCCTTGAGATAGAAGCTGTTTTTCAGTCTCTCGGTCCCTGCTTTGATGCACCTGTACTGACCTCGCCTTCTGGATGATAGCGGGGTGAACAGGCAGTGGCTTGGGTGGTTGTTGTCCTTGATGATCTTTATGGCCTTCCTGTGACATCGGGTGGTGTAGGTGTCCTGGAGGGCAGGTATTTTGCCCCCGGTGATGCGTTGTGCAGACCTCACTACCCTCTGGAGAGCCTTACGGTTGTGGGCGGAGCAGTTGCCGTACCAGGCGGTGATACAGCCCGACAGGATGCTCTCGATTGTGCATCTGTAGAAGTTTGTGAGTGCTTTTGATGACAAGCCGAATTTCTTCAGCCTCCTGAGGTTGAAGAGGCGCTGCTGCGCCTTCTTCACAACGCTGTCTGTGTGGGTGGACCAATTCAGTTTGTCCGTGATGTGTACACCGAGGAACTTAAAACTTTCCACCTTCTCCAATACTGTCCCGTCGATGTGGCTAGGGGGGTGCTCCCTCTGCTGTTTCCTGAAGTCCACAATCATCTCCTTTGTTTTGTTGACGTTGAGTGTGAGGTTATTTTTCTGACACCACACTCCGAGGGCCCTCACCTCCTCCCTGTAGGCCGTCTCGTCATTGTTGGTAATCAAGCCTACCACTGTAGTGTCGTCCGCAAACTTGATGATTGAGTTGGAGGCGTGCATGGCCACGCAGTCGTGGGTGAACAGGGAGTACAGGAGAGGGCTCAGAACGCACCCTTGTGGGGCCCCGGTGTTGAGGATCAGCGGGGTGGAGATGTTGTTACCTACCCTCACCACCTGGGGGCGGCCCGTCAGGAAGTCCAGGACCCAGTTGCACAGGGCGGGGCCGAGACCCAGGGTCTCGAGCTTGATGACGAGTTTGGAGGGTACTATGGTGTTAAATGCTGAGCTGTAGTCGATGAACAGCATTCTCACATAGGTATTCCTCTTGTCCAGATGGGTTAGGGCAGTGTGCAGTGTGGTTGCGATTGCGTCGTCTGTGGACCTATTGGGTCGGTAAGCAAATTGGAGTGGGTCTAGGGTGTCAGGTAGGGTGGAGGTGATATGGTCCTTGACTAGTCTCTCAAAGCACTTCATGATGACGGAAGTGAGTGCTACGGGGCGGTAGTCGTTTAGCTCAGTTACCTTAGCTTTCTTGGGAACAGGAACAATGGTGGCCCTCTTGAACCATGTGGGAACAGCAGACTGGGATAAGGATTGATTGAATATGTCCTTAAACACACCAGCCAGCTGGTCTGCGCATGCTCTGAGGACGCGGCTGGGAATGCCGTCTGGGCCTGCAGCCTTGCGAGGGTTAACACGTTTAAATGTTTTACTCACCTCGGCTGCAGTGAAGGAGAGCCCGCAGGTTAAGGTAGCGGGCCGTGTCAGTGGCACTGTATTGTCCTCAAAGCGAGCAAAAAAGTTATTTAGCCTGTCTGGGAGCAAGACATCCTGGTTCGCGACGGGGCTGGTTTTCTTTTTGTAATCCGTGATCCATAATCCGTAATAATGCCGTCCTTGCCTGGTCTGTGAGTTATGGTGGGCGGCCCTCTCTTGGCAGGTTTGTTGTGGTGCCATACTCTTTCAATTTTTTAATAATGGATTTAATGGTGCTCTGTGGGATTTTCAAAGTTTCGTGTCTTTTTTATAACCCAACTCTGATCTGTACTTCTCCACAACTTTGTCCCTGACCTGTTTGGAGAGCTCATTGATCTTCATGGTGTCGCTTGCTTGATGGTGCCCCTTGCTTAGTGGTGTTGCAGATTCTGGGGCCTTTCAGAACAGGTGTATACAGTTGAAGTCGGAAGTTTACATACACCTTAGCCAAATACATTTAAACTCAGTTTTTCACAATTCCTGACATTTAATCCTAGTAAAAATTCCCTGTTTTAGGTCAGTTAGGATCACCACTTTATTTTAAGAATGTGAAATGTCAGAATAATAGTAGAGAGAATTATTTATTTCAGCTTTTATCTCTTTCATCACATTCCCAGTGGGTCAGAAGTTTACATACACTCAATTAGTATTTGGTAGCATTGCCTTTGAATTGTTTAACTTGGGTCAAACGTTTCAGGTGGCCTTCCACAAGCTTCCCACAATAAATTGGGTGAATTTTGGCCCATTCCTCCTGACAGAGCTGGTGTAACTGAGTCAGGTTTGTAGACCTCCTTGCTCGCACACGCTTTTTCAGTTCTGCCCACAAATTTTCTATGGGATTGAGGTCAGGGCTTTGTGATGGCCACTCCAATATCTTGACTTTGTTGTCCTTAAGCCATTTTGCCACAACTTTGGAAGAATGCTTGTGGTCATTGTACATTTGCGACCAAACTTCAACTACCTGACTGATGTCTTGAAATGTTGCTTCAATATATCCACATAATTTTCCTCCCTCATGATGCCATCTATTTTGTGAAGTGCACCAGTCCCTCCTGCAACAAAGCACCCCCACAACATGATGCTGCCACCCCGTGCTTCACGGTTGGGATGGTGTTCTTCGACTTGCAAGCCTCCCCCTTCCCCCTTTTTCCCCCAAACATAACAATGGTCATTATGGCCAAACAGTTCTATTTTTGTTTCATCAGATCAGAGTACATTTCTCCAAAAAGTACTATCTTTGTCCCCATGTGCAGTTGCAAACCGTAGTCCGGTTTATGGCAGTTTTGGAGCAGTGGTTTCTTCCTTGCTGAGCGGCCTTTCAGGTTATGTCGATATAGGACTCGTTTTACTGTGGATATTGATACTTTTGTACCTGTTTCCTCCAGCATCTTCACAAGGTCCTTTGCTGTTGTTCTGGGATTGATTTGCACTTTTGTACCAAAGTACGTTCATCTCTAGGAGACAGTCTCCTTCCTGAGCGGTATGATGGCTGCGTGGTCCCATGGTGTTTATACTTGCGTACTATTGTTTGTACAGATGAACGTGGTACCTTCAGGCATATGGAAATTGCTCCCAGGGATGAACCAGACTTGTGGAGGTCTACATTTTCTTTCTGAGGTCTTGGCTGATTACTTTTGATTTTCCCATGATGTCAAGCAAAGAGGCACTGAGTTTGAAGGTAGGCCCTGAAATACATCCACAGATACACCTACAATTGAGTCAAGTGATGTCAATTAGCCTATCAGAGGCTTCTGAAGCCATGACACCATTTTCTGGAATTTTTCAAGCTGTTTAAAGGCACAGTCAACTTATGTATGTAAACTTCTGACCCACTGGAATTGTGATACAGTGAATTATAAGTGAAATAATCTGTCTGTAAACAATTATTGGAAAAATTACTTGTGTCATGCACAAAATAGATGTCCTAACCAACTTGCCAAAACTATAGTTTGTTAACAAGAAATTTGTGGTGTGGTTGAAAAACTAGTTTTAATGACACCATCCTAAGTGTATGTAAACTTCCGACTTCAACTGTATGTACTGAGATCATGTGACAGATCATGTGACACTTAGATTGCACACAGGTGGACTTTATTTAACTAAGTATGTGACTTCTGAAGGTAATTTGTGGCACCAGATATTATTTAGGGGCTTCATAGCACCACTTTTCCGTTTTTTATTTTTTTAAATATTTTTTGAAACAAGTAATTTTTTAAATTTCACTTCACCAACTTGGACTATTTCGTGTATGTCCATTACATGCAATCCAAATAAAAAATCAATTTAAATTACAGGTTGTAATGCAACAAAATAGGACAAACGCCAAGGGGGATGAATACTTTTGCAAGGCACTGTACTGCACCTCCGTGCATACATACCACATGATATACTTCACAATACATCCTACAGGGCGCAAATGTCAGTTCAATGTCTAGTTTTGATTAACATTTGGTTGAGTTGTCAACGAATGTGAATTCAACATGAAATCATCAGAACATTTCACAATGTCATTGGGTTTAGGTAAAAAGTTGGGTAAATAAAATGAAAATCCCTTACGTTGATTACTTTTCCCACGTACATGTTTTATTTTTTCCCCCTTTATTTAACCAGGTAGGCCAGTTGAGAACAAGTTGTCATTTACAACTGCGTCCTGGCCAAGATAAAGCAAAGCAGTGCGACAAAAACAACAACACAGTGCGACAACATCATCACATCAAAGTTTTGGGTTGAAATGATGTGGAAACCATGTTGATTCAACCAGTATTTGCCCAGTAGGATGCTTCTGTGCACATGTGTTTCAAAGGAGTTCAACCCACATGAAATAACGTCTAGGATTTCTAACTTCTTTCATTTTAATGAATTCAATTTCGAGTGATGTGCTTGACATAATTCATCTGGGGCAAGTTGGCTCACAGTTTCGACTTCGATACAGATGGATTTATATTGGTTAAAAGCCTCGCCTAAGGGCACACCATTAGTATGCCCCAGCTGTCTTCACCAACATATTTTTTAGAACATCTATTGGTATAGCAAATGGGGAACATAGGGAGAATGAGTGGAACACATTGATCTGAACAGTTTGTTTTGCCTTGCTCAAGAGCATATGAAGCAGCTTTTAATCCATGTACAAAAACCTTAATGGGGTGTAAGGAAGAGGGAGACGAGGTTAAAGGGTATAAGTAAATATCTTTATTAAGAGGTTATTCCGCGTATTTGATGAAGAGGGCAATGAACAGACAGCCAATTAGAGACATTGTCGACGCTGACAGGACCACCACAATCACACTTCCTGCCATGTTAACCAATGCCCCCAGTCCCACCCCCACGATGATCTGAGCCAGCTGCACCATACACGTGAGCGCTGCACAATCCACGCCGGTGCCTCGATCCTGTCCTGCAGGACTCCCTTTCCCCATCTTCCTCTGCAACTGGTGTCACAACAGGAAGAATCCATTTTAGAAATGCTACTTACTGTATAACAAACACACTCTCATAGTCGCACACACAGTCCACAGTCCACCCAGTATATGACATGCTGTGAAAGAACATGTTGTAAAACTAAAGGAAATCTAACCTGTTGTGACGCATTACAAGAACAAGAGCAGCTGTGGAAGCATTTTGTGAACATAGCCTAGTAAGCAGAATTACAAGCAATGCTTCAGCTCCAAATCAATAAACTAGTTAACCCAAATCCCCTTCATGTCCTGCTCTAAAGGGAGTTAATAGATTGATAGGAAATGGAGCTGAAACTAGATATGTTTGGTCTGATATAAATCTGTGTAATTGACTAATCTATCAGAGGGAAATAGTGGAAAAACAGACATGAACATGATAGTGATTTGAAGGAAAAGTACAATAGTGGAAAACACTTTTGCTTTGTCAGTTGGAGACATTGTTGGAATCTTCCATCTGTTTGATTATGCAGTATTAGTCTTTCCCTAACTCTTGGTGAAAGCAGCAATTTAGGGATTATATGTTCCAAAATTAATCAGCCTCGTGCATTGGCAGACTGGACTACAGTTAGTAATTTGGGGTCTTTATTGCTGAATTGATGTTCTCAGGTGGATAACATATCACTTGCCTATAAAAAAGCAATATATGTTGTTTTTTTATCTAACTTTCCCATTTTCATTGAGATAAAATGTGCGTTTCATCAATCTAAATGATTTGGATCAAATGTATTTCCCCACGTCCTGAGATTATAGAATATACGTCTACTATTTTCACAATTAAACATGGAGCGCTGTCCAGAGATGCCCTTACTGAAGGTGACAGAAAGTGTTGAATCCAAAGTGAAGTGCAGATTGGCTAAACTGAATCTCATTAATCCCTTTTTTCCATCCAAAGCCAAGCCTTTCCCTATTTACATAATGAAAGGGTGTTCACTGCGTAGCCAAAGCACTAACAGCAGCTTGTCTAAGCGAGGCCTGTTGAGCATCAGCGTTAAGGAAAGGAACAGGTTGTCCAATCTGTCTGTAGAGACAGGGGAGGGTGTTTGGGAGGCCTGTTTGTTGTGAAGGGCACACCTGCTCTTAGCACGGGGACCACGCTGACCAACACACCGTTGACCACTCAACATTGAAAGGCTCAACAGATAGCTGGGATCTATGGCCTGGCAAAGAGTCATGCTCACGGGGAGTGGGGAGACGGGGGTTGGGAGAACAGAAGGTCACCCATCTGATGGTGAAGGGAAGTGGTAATGTAATCAGAAGCAGGTCTAGTGATGCACGTGGGTCCACTCTGTCATCATCTCACTGTATTAAGACACATTTGGATGCCATTCCTCACCACTCCTTGTCTTATAACACACTCTTCTTTGGAAGGGTGATGGGTATTGATTTAGACAGTTTGGGAATCAATTCAAAAGAAATGCGGGTACAAAGTTATTTTCCCCAAATGACATTCAAGTATTCCAGAGGAAGCAACCTATTAGTGGGATTACATTTGCAATGTGAATTACAAGTGATTTATGACACTCGCTGGACATAAAACCGAATAAAGACAAAATCAATCAATAGAATTAGAAAGTAACTCTACGCGAAAAGGGGGGAGCGGTGATACATGACACATGGTGAGTATTCAAGTTACAGATGTGCATCACTCCGTGTATGAGCTACAGACAGGTGGTGGACGAGGTTCACAACTACTACACATTATTAGCTTTTAACGTAAGCTGCTACAGCCTCGGAATGTACATTCCACTATCAGTTCCAACTATCTGAGGTGTTAGAGAGTAGCCTGGTCCCAGATCTGTTTATGCGGTCTTGCCAACTCCTATGGTCATTTGTAATGGGACAACCAGATCTGGGACCAGGCTATGAGAGAGAGGGTACTGACCTCCTCCTCGCGGTGGTACTCTGAGATGAGGTTGAAGGGGATGGTGTACAAGGTGCTGGACATGACTCCGAAGACACTGCACAGGATGAGGGTGGTGATAATGTTGGGGAACAGGCCGATAAGACTGGTGCCCAGACCAAACACAAAGTATCCTACGAAGTAGAGCCCCTTCAGACCGATGTAGGGCAGCAGCAGCCTCTGGACATCTGCAGACACATCAGAGAGAGAAGGAAGGAGGGGAGGGTGGAGAGAGGGTGAGAGGGAGAGCGAGAGAGATTTCAGCTTTAACCCTCCTGCTGTGTTCCGGTCAAATTGGAACTATTTATATGTTTTCTCTCTGAAAAATGTAGTTAATTTAATCTGATTGTCACAAGGTTCCATGACTTTGTCCACAAAGGTCATCTGAACACACTAAATACATTTTGATGATTTTCATAAAATTGTGGGTGTTTTATTTAACTTTGTACACCTGTGGTATTCCCGGTCAAAAATGACCGGTCATTAGAAATGAATGGGTGAGACTACAATTAGTGTATAAAATTGAGTTCAGGCACGTGCCCAGTCATCAGATGGACCCACTTCCATTCCCAGACCCCCACATGCATGTGTGTTTGAGCACACACACACACACACACACACACACACGCACACACACGCACACACACACACACACACCTCACTCCCCTTCTTGGCTTCCATGGCAACCCCCACGGGAACCTTTCCTCAATATAATCTTTCCCCCACAGGAACCACACCTGTTGGCATTCTCACAAACAATCGCAACATTGTTTCAATAATATATAGAACTTTTCTCGCAGCTCTGGTATATAAAGCTTTTTTGAGGCCTTGCTCACAATTAATTCTGTGGCAGCACAATGACCAAACAATATACTGTATGTGAGGCTCTTGATCATATATTTGATCATGACACTGGTGAGGAGGAGAGAGTCCTTGTTAAACTTTGACACAAAGTAGTCTGTGATAAATAGCACAATATGTTACATCTGAGTATTTGTTATAGTCAAAATAATCCATACATTATGCGTTTTTTAAACTCAAAAACAAGTTGTATGAGCTCAGGTCATTGAGGCCTACAGGCCATAAATAGCAAATAGAAGTTCAAAACTTGTAATGTTCACAAGAACTTAAGTTGATAAAAAGATCTAACACAACATTAGGTATATATGGTATATATATGCATTATTATGGATTTATAATCAGCTATAATGGGGGCGGTTATTTTGGACCGGGAACACAGAATGAATTAACATGAAACGAACACAACAGAAGGGTTGAACAGTATGTGGACTGGTACTGCCAAGTAAGCCTTTTTTGTTACATTATATACTACTGTTAATAAACTGGGTGATTCGAGTCCTGAATGCTGATTGGCTGACAGCCATGGTATATCAGACCATCTACCACGGGTTTGACAAAATTTTCACTGCTCTAATTACATTGGTAACCCGTTTATAATAGCAATAAAGCACCTCAGGGGTGTGTGGTATATGGCCAATATACCACGGCTAAGGGCTGCATCCAGGCACTCCATGAAGCGTCGTGCGTAAGAACAGTCCTTAGCCATAGTATATTGGCCATATACCACACCCCCTCGTGCCTTATTGGTTAAGTATAAGAACACAGAACGTGTCCAAGAAGACCACATGTATAATTAAGTAAGGCATAATCAACAAGTGGCTATGCGTTCTATGGAAAATAATGAATAACGTGGAAGGTGTGTTCCATGACACGCTAGCGCTCCAGAGCGCTCAGGACCTCAGAATGGTGTGAAGATTAACCTTCCAACAGGACACAATCACTTCAGACTTAAGCTGGAAAGACAGCAAACTAGCTGTATTTCGTTTAGTTTGACCTGTTTTTCTATTGACATTTCTTTGTATATATACAGTAGCAGTCAGAACTTCGGACACACCTACTCATTCAAGGCATTTGTACTATTTTCTACATTGTAGAATAACAGTGAAGACATCAACATTATGAAAAACACATATGGAATCATGTAGTAACCAAAAAAGTGTTAAACAAATCAACATGTGTTTTAGATTTTAGATTCTTCAAAGTAGCCACCCTTTGCCTTGATGACTGCATTCTCTCAATCAGCTTCATGAGGTAGTCACCTGGAATGCATTTCAATTAACATGTGTGCCTTGTTAAAGGTTAATTTTAAGTATGACACCTTGAATTTTTCAACATTTTGTTACAATACAGCCTTATTCTAAAATTGATTAAATTATACATTTTTCCTCATCAATTTTCCTCACACAATACCCCATAACGAAAAAGCGAAAACAGATTTTTTTTACATTTCAAAACAGAAATACCTTAGTTACATAAATATTCAGACCCTTTGCTATGAGACTCGAAATTGAGCGCAGGTGCATCCTGTTTCCATTGATCATCCTTGAGATGTTTCTACAACTTGATTGGAGTCCAACTGTGGTGAATTCAATTGATTGGACATGATTTGGAAAGGCACACACCTGTCTGTATAAGGTCCCACAGTTGACAGTGCATGTCAGAGCAAAAACCAAGCCATGAGGTCAAAGGAATTGTCCACAGAACTCCGAGACAGGATTGCATTGAGGCACAGATCTGGGGAGCGGTACCAAAAAATTACTGCAGCATTGAAGGTCTCCAAGAACACAGTGGCCTCCATCATTCTTAAATGGAAGACGCTTGGAAACACCAAGACTTTTCCTAGAGCTGGCCGCCCGACCAAACTGAGCAATCGGGAGAGAAGGGCCTTGGTCAGGGAGGTGACCAAGAACTCTATGGTCATTCTGACAGAGCTCAAGAGTTTCTCTATGTAGATGGGAGAACCTTCTAGAAGGACAACCATCTCTGCTGTGCAAAGTAGCTGTGCAGCGATGCTCCCCATCCAACCTGACAGAGCTTGAGAGGATCTGCAGAGAAGAATGGGAGAAACTCCCCAAATACAGGTGTGCCAAGCTTGACTCAAGCCTGTAATCGCTGCCAAAGGTTTTTCAACAAACTGGTTGTGCTACCTTTAGCTGCAACCAAATACTTCCTGGAGTTATTGATTAGTCTCATGTCGCTGTGGAGGAATTTTGGCCCATCTTCCATGCAGAACTGCTCTAACTCAGCAACATTTGTGGGTTTTCAAGCATGAACTGCTCGCTTCAAGTCCTGCCACAACATCTCAATTGGGATTAGGTCTGGACTTCGACTAGGCCATTCCAAAACATCAATTTTGTTGCTTTTTAGCCATTTTCATGTAGACTTGTGTGTTTTGGATCATTGTCTTGCTGCATGACCCAGCTGCGGTTCACCTTCAGCTCACAGACGGATGGCCTGACATTCTCCAGTAGAATTCTCTGACACAACACAGAATTTTATGGTTCCTTCTATTAAGGCAAGTCGTCCAGGTCCTGAGGCAGCAACACATCCCCAAACCATCGCACCACCACCACCATGCTTGACCATTGGTATAAGGTTCTTACTGTGGAATACAATGTTTGGTTTTCGCCAGGCATAATGGGACCCATGTCGTCCAAAATGTTATAATTTTGATTCACCTGTTCATAGAACATTCTTCCAAGAGTCTTGATGATCATCCAGGTGCTTCCAGGTGCTTTTTGGCAAACTTGAGTCAACTTTTTGGATGAGATGGGTCCCATTATGTGTTGTTTTTTAACTCAGGTTCCTTATCTAATACTGGGTTTTGGTTGAAGATCTGATAACATTCAGTATCACAAATATGCAAGTAGAGAAAATCAGAAAGGGGTCCTTGAGCTAAATCACATGTTGTGGACATTAGCTGACTCCAATAATGTCTTATGCTTGCTGCGACACGACTTACAGGAGTAAAGAGCAGAGGAGACGGCGTTGATGCAGAGACCCCAGCATCCAATCTCCACCCCCCTCTCATACCGCTCGTAGGCTGTGGAGTTATGGTCCGCATATGGGTTGCCCTTATACACAATCTGTCAACACACACAATCAACTCAACCATTATTATACACAAGTTATGCCTAAGTATGATAATTATGATAATCACATACAAAATGGAGGCAAAGTCACCCCCACAAACAATCAATACAAGTGGTGGTATGGATATTGAGGATTGAGATAAAAGCTAGTGCCTGCATGAAGTGAGGGATAATGAGGATGATTATGATGCATTTGCTTTATAGTGCATGTGCTGTACAGTAGCTTATAACAGTTAACAAGCTCCATCCCATTTGTTATCATATAGCTGCCAAAGCCTGTATCAACATCATAAGCCATCTCAGTGCCACAGCTCTCTATTGACACAGCCAAAGCTGGGTTTGTTCACGCCTGGCATGCTGCTCAATCTGCCTCAGTCTGCCTGCAACCACTAATTCACCATGACCACCGTGTAACTGCGGCCTGTGTGAGTGCTTGTAGCATCCAGATCAGCCGTGATCACTATAACCGCCTGTCTGTCATTACAGACCAATTCATCTGAGCACACAAAACCAATCAGCTAATGCTGTGACAAGAGACTGCTCACCAACCAGGGTTTGTTGTGATGGCGCTAAACCAACAGAGGAAGCCTATTAATGAACACGATGGCAAACATTTTGCTATCGCCTAAAGTTAAAGACGAGATGAGAATTTAAATTGAGTGAAAAGATTCACTTCTTTAATGACCACTGTCAAATAAGAGTAATCAGTAGTAGTGAATGAGTGATAGCATTAGTTTAATGTTTAATGGTAGCGACACTAAACGAACGACCCACTCCTCCCGCCACACAGACACAGAAACAGACACACACGTACACACACTCTCACTCCATCTCTCACTCCACCTCTCTCTCTCTCTCTTTTTCTTCTCACCTGTCCCATGAAGTCTGTGAAGAAAAGCATGTTGCAGAGGAAGGCAGTCCAACCCAGCAGGTGACTGACACAGAGACAGCGGTAATGACTAGGCATGTTAATCATGGCCAGGAGACATGACTTCAGAGTCATCCTCTTCTGCTGCAGTATAGAGAAACACACAGGGTCAGGTCATGAGACTTCAGAAGGACCCACACAGGAACAGCAGGGGGTCAGAACAGAGGGAATTAAAAAAGAACAAGGAACAGTCGGGGGTCAGATAAGAATAAAGAGAGAGGTCAGATGAAGACTTTTAGCTAATGACAGATATACTAGCCTAATCCTGCAAAAATCCTGTTTTAACAAGTCAGGAACCGAGGGGGGAAAAACAAAGGACAAGGGATTAAAGAAACAGGTGAAATAAAATGTAGTGTGTGTTCTATTTCTATAATCGTGTTCTGGTTTAGTATAGTAACTAATGTTCTCTCGGATTGAACGCTTTTTTATATTGTGTAAATGTACACAGTGTGGCATGACAGCATACAATAAACTAATGTTATTATCCCCAAATAAATTCCCAATCAACATTTTCTAGGAATTCTGTGAAGTGGCTGTACCCATCGAAATAGAATATGAAAATCTATACCCTGTCTGACTACTGTGATAATAGAGGACCCTTGCCTGCTGGAATAGTATCATCTAAGAACATACAGTAATCATTCCTGTCTCTTTTCATAAAATGTTGAATAACTGAAAAGTCAGTCATAATTCATTTCCAGCTATAGTTACACGCTGGGCATAAATACAGTCATTACATTTCCACTGTTATGGTGCTGAATTAGATTGTTGAATACTAGTCTGGGTTTCAATGTGTCTCTTTCAGAGCACTGGTTTGAATGGCTGTCTGAGCCTTAGAGGTCATGTAATTCATTTAATTCCAGGGGCTGAGCTACCTATACCTGTAGCAAGTGGCGGATTTAGGTATAGGCGACATGGGCAGCTGCCCAGGGCGCCATCTTGCCAGGGCCGGCACAGGACGCCCGCACAAAAAAATTAGGAATGGGGACATTTGCGTGATCGGTTTTCTATCGCTCATTTGCACGTCATGTCAATGATATGATGTCACCGTGTGGGACTGTGGGTCAATTAACCTTGTCGGAGTGGGCGCCCTGATTCTAGTTTGTGAGCTAGGGAGGCTACTGCCTGGGAAGGTCTCCCACTCAGAAGTACGAGATGGGGAGGGAGGCTGGGGTAGGTTGACCTCATGTCTCCCCACTGGAAGCCCGAGGTAGGGGGAGCGGGGGAATCTATCAAAAAGTGCACCTCTAAATTTGTACAGTACTAATGCAATTAGTCAAATCAGTCACACTACGAAATGCTACCAGATAAACTATAATTCATTCATAATACTGATCATATGTAGTTTCACAGACATATTGTTGCATTTTTTTCTGGTTTGTGCGAAATCGTTAAGAATAATATAAAACCAGTCTGCACACCACCAAGGTGAATTGGTTTAGTCTTGACTCTTGGTTGACAGTGTTGGGGGATGGGTAATGTATTGATGCTCGAGTGCCAAATCAACATTTGTCTTTGTTACTTCTTATTCTTTTATATATTTTTATATTTATATAGTTTGAAATGTTATGATTACAAGCTAAAACCACCACTGCCACAGTACAGTATAATGATGGTTTAAATGGCTTTCTCGTGTGAGGTGACATTGCAACCTTTTAGTGGTTGTTTTACACTCTAGCCAGACCTGATGACTGCCTGGTCTAATCAGCGTCAAGGTAACCATGCATGTAATCCAGCTGACGCTGGTAACTAAGAAAACCTGTTTCCTCCATTAACACTGGGTTTGGGAACAGACAGACACTAGTTACTGTTTCCTGCTTCTTTAAATAACTGCATGACCCTTGTCCTCTAACAATCCTGCTGTCTCCAATCCCCACCTCTCACCTTCCCTATCCACTCTCCTCTATCCAAACCATATATAGAAATTATACACATTGAAATACTGTAAAATTCTAATTATGTGGTCACCACTGCCACACACCAGAGCAATGTTACACCATAGAGACGTGAAAGCACATATCTCACACAGCGATGCCACATTTGACTAAGGACACAGACCACTCACAATGCTCCAAAGAGAGATATGCACACCCAGACTGTTTGCGTAGTCTAATATTGAGAGTATTGACACTCATGGCTTTATAAATGACTTGTTCTCATACTTAAAGCTCAAGCATTCATTTTGCGTTATCAGTATACAACAGGGTCATTGTTACTAATACATAAGTACTTTACATAATTCCCAGGCTTTAACCTATCAAAAACAAACCTAAAGTCAGAGCCTGGAGCCTAGTGGTCAGGGCCTGCGTGCGAGCAGCGTTTAGTGAGACACGTGTCAGAAAACACAAAGGTCACACTATACTGTGTAAATAGTATATAATACATATCTCCTCACGAGGAAATCAAGAGCTTTTACCCAAGGAGATGCTGTGGCGGCAGGGTAGCCTAGTGGTTAGAGCGTTGGGCTAGTAACCGAAAGGTTGCAAGTTCAAATCCCCGAGCTGACAAGGTACAAATCTGTCGTTCTGCCCCTGAACAAGGCAGTTAACCCACTGTTCCTAGGCAGTCATTGAAAATAAGAGTTTGTTCTTAACTGACTTGCCTAGTTAAATAAAGGTTAAATGTAAGTCGCTCTGGATAAGAGCGTCTGCTAAATGACTTATATTATGCTCGAGAGGTAGTCACCTCTTTTTAAGTGCCATAGAAGTGCCATGAGATATGAACATAAAACCCTAAATCAAAGCATGTATACTGCAGTGTACATTAAGATTACTCTACAGTGTGATCACATTCTTCTTAATAAACACTGATGCCATTAAACACTGATGTGTTTCAAAGGATTTGACATTCCATTAGTGTGTGTAGTTTCATAGACTGATCTGATTTGTTTTGTTACCTGTAAAACACAGTATTGGTATCAAAGTCAGGATCTCATAGAGAAGGTCAGCCAGACTAGACTTCATGGTGTGTCTTTGTCATACCTCTTTGTTGGGTTGCTTGGCACTGGATGTGACGGAATTGGCTTCCCCCAGGGCAGAGAATGAACGAGGACGGAGGTCTGCCTCCGACTCTTGGGACATCGATCCATGCAAGGATCCATAGCCACCACTGCTGCTGTGTGTGCTGAGGAGGAGGAGGGCATTGGGGGTCAACACGTCCAAGCTAATGTCCTTGGCCAGGGGTGTCTCTGGGATGCTGAAGAGATGCACGATGAGGAATACCATCCAGGTCAGAGCAGAGAAGAAGTAGATGACCTGGTACTCTGACCCCAGCAGTCGGCCCAGGGACGAGTGACCCCAGTCCATGGCTCCCACGAGGTACCCAAAGGCACCCCCAAGCCCTACAACAGACAACAGGCACAATAGAGATTGGTTATCAGGTCAGTTGGTGGGGGTCCTAGGCTATTGGTCATAGCACAGTCATCAGACGGCATCTGCAATCCAGGAATTGTACTGAACATTTTCAAAAACATTTCATCATTAATAATAATAATTTGGAGGGTGGTTATATTTGTCCTATTTCACACATGTACAAGTATGTATCATACACGTGTGAATTGGTCATGTGTTTTTTGCATATGCAAACTCCCCGAGACATCCTCTGGGAGTGGGGTCACGGCTAAGGTCTTAACATTAGGATTAAGTGTCTTGCTCAAGGGCACATCAGCAGATTGTTCACCTTTGTCTGATCTGAATTTGAACTATTAACCTTTCGGTTACTGGCCCAACGCTTTAAACACTAGGCTACCTGATGCCATTTTGCCTGTGGGGGTTTTGAATTTTCCAAGGAAGATAACGTGGGCTGTATTTAATAAATACAGTGTCCGATTTATAATATAATGCTTCTTGCATCTGAATTTAAAGCTCATGTCACAATGTAACATTTAGGCTGGGTGAAATCAGAGAAGCTGGGAGTAATGTTGTGATAAATGAGTTGTCACGTAGTACGATCCTGCACACAGATAAGTGGCTTGTTCTGTCAGACATATCCCTATAATCTGGACATACTACTGTCTGTTCCCTAAATTCTTACACCAGCATCCTACATTGGGAAACCTGTAACACAAACCTTCTCATAAATGATGCAGCAATTTTGAGTACGTCTAACTAGGATTTTACGTCAACTGTTTCTGCATTGTCTGGACATACAGTACCAGTCAAACGTTTGGACACACTTACTCATGCAAGCAAGGGTTTGGACACACTTACTCATGCAAGGGTTTTTCTTTATTTTGACAATTTCCTGCATTGTAGAATAATAGTGAAGACATCAAAACTATGAAATAACACATATGGAATCATGTGTTAAGCTGTCAAGGCAAAGTGTTAAACAAATCAAAATATATTTTATATTTTTGATTCTTCAAAGTAGCCAGCCTTTGCCTTGACAGCTTGGTACACTCTTGGCATTCTCTCAACCAGCTTCATGAGGAATGCTTTTTCAACAGTCTTGAAAGGGTTCCCACATATGCTGAGCCTTTGTTGACTGCTTTTCCTTCACTCTGTGGTCCAACTCATCCCAAACCATCTCAATTGGGTTGAGGTCAGGCGATTGTGGCCAGGTCATATGATGCATCACGCTCCTTGGTCAAATAGCCCTTACACAGCCTGGAGGTGTGTTTTGGGTCATTGTCCTGTTGAAAAACCAATGATAGTCCCACTAAGCGCAAACCAGATGGGATGGCAAATCGCTGCAGAATGCTGTGGTAGCCATGCTGGTTAAATGTGCCTTGAATTGTAAATACAGTTGAAGTCAGAAGTTTACATACACCTCAGCCAAATACATTTAAACTCAGTATTTCACAATTCCTGACATTTAATCCTAGTAAAAATTCCCTGTCTGAGGTCAGATAGGATCACCACTTTATTTTAAGAATGTGAAATGTCAGAATAATAGTATAGAGAATGATTTATCAGCTTTTATTTCTTTCATCACGTTCCCAGTGGGTCAGAAGTTTACATACACTCAATTAGTATTTGGTAGCATTGCCTTTAAATTGTTTAACTTGTGTCAAACCTTTTGGGTAGCCTTCCACAAGCTTCCCACAATAAGTTGGGTGAATTTTGGCCCATTCCTCCTGACAGAGCTGGTGTAACTGAGTCAGGTTTGTAGCTCTCCTTGCTCGCACACGCTTTTTCAGTTCTGCCCACAAATTGATTGAGGTCAGGGCTTTGTGATGGCCACTCCAATACCTTGACTTTGTTGTCCTTAAGACATTTTGCCACAACTTTGGAAGTATGCTTGGGGTCATTGTTCATTTGGAAGACCCATTTGCGACCAAGGTTTAACTTCCTTCCTGACTGATGTCTTGAGATGTTGCTTCAATTTTGTGAAGTGCACCAGCCCCTCCTGCAGCAAAGCACCCCCACAACATGATGCTGCCACCCCTGTGCTTCACAGTTGGGATGGTGTTCTTCGGCTTGCAAGACATTTCTCCAAAAAGTACGATCTTTGTCCCCATGTGCAGTTGCAAACCGGCTTTTTTATGCCGGTTTTGGAGCAGTGGCTTCTTCCTTGCTGAGCGGCCTTTCAGGGTTATGTCGATATAGGACTCGTTTTACTGTGGATATAGATACGTTTGTACCTGTTTCCACCAGCATCTTCACAAGGTCCTTTGCTGTTGTTCTGGGATTGATTTGCACTTTTCGCACCAAAGTACATTCATCTCTAGGAGACAGAACGCATCACCTTCCTAAGCGGTATGACAGCTGCGTGATCCCATGGTGTTCATACTTGCGTACTATTGTTTGTACAGATGAACGTGGTACCTTCAGGCGTTTGGAAATTGCTCCCAAGGATGAACCAGACTTGTGGAGGTATTGGCTGATTTCTTTTGATTTTCCCATGATGTCAAGCAAAGAGGCACTGAGTTTGAAGGGAGGCCTTGAAATACATCCACAGTTACACCTCCAATTGACTCAAATGATGTCAATTAGCCTAACAGAAGCTTCTAAAGCCATGACATAATTTTCTGAAATTTTCTAAGGTGTTTAAAGGGACAGTCAACTTAGTGTATGTAAACCTCTGACCCACTGGAATTGTGATACAGTGAATTATAAGTGAAATAATCTGTCTGTAAGCAATTGTTGGAAAAATGACCCGTGTCATGCACAAAGTAGATGTCCTAACCGACTTGCTAAAACTATAGTTTGTTAACAAGAAATTTGTGGAGTGGTTGAAAAACGAATTTTTGTATATTCATTAAACTGCTCCGTTTATACCAAGTTCACTCTCCTGCGCCTGACTTCCCTGCCACCAGCACACACCCTTTACCCCAACTAATAATGCAGATGCAGACTTTTTCCAAACCGTCTCTATGGATAGATACAAAAAATGTATAAAGTTTCCTGCTGATAATGGGCCTCTGTACTAGAGGTCGACCGATTAATCGGAATGGCCGATTAATTAGGGCCGATTTCAAGTTTTCATAACAATCGGAAATCGGTATTTTTGGACACCGTATTGCCCGTTTTTTGAGGGGAGTTTTTCACCTTTATTTAACTAGGCAAGTCAGTTAGGAACACATTCTTATTTTCAATGACGGCCTAGGAACGGTGGGTTAACTGCCTTGTTCAGGGGCAGAACGACAGATTTTTACCTTGTCAGCTCAAGGATTCAATCTTGCAACCTTACAGTTAACTAGTCCAACTCTCTAACCACCTGATTACATTGCACTCCACGAGGAGACTGCCTGTTACGCGAATGCAGTAAGAAGCCAAGGTAAGTTGCTAGCTAGCATTAAACTTATCTTATAAAAAACAATCAATCAATCAATCATAATCACTAGCTAACTACACATGGTTGATGATATTACTAGTTTATCTAACGTGTCCTACGTTGCATATAATCGATGCGGTGGCATTCGCGAAAAAGGACTGTCGTTGCTCCAACGTGTACCTAACCATAAACATCAATGCCTTTCTTAAAATCAATACACAGAAGTATATATTTTTAAACCTGCATATTTAGCTAAAAGAAATCCAGGTTAGCCGGCAATATTAACCAGGTGAAATTGTGTCACTTCTCTTGCGTTCATTGCACGTAGAGTCAGGATATATGCAACAGTTTGGGCCGCCTGGCTCGTTGCAAACTAATTTGCCAGAATGTTACGTAATTATGACATAACATTGAAGGTTGTGCAATGTAACAGGAATATTTAGACTTATGGATGCCACCCGTTAGATAAAATATGGAACGGTTCCGTATTTCACTGAAAGAATAAATGTTTTGTTTTCGAGATGATAGTTTCCGGATTCGACCATATTAATGACCTAATTTATTAGGTATTTCTGTGTGTTATTATGTTATAATTAAGTCTATGATTTGATAGAGCAGTCTGACTGAGCGATGGTAGGCACCAGCAGGCTCGTAAGCATTCATTCAAACAGCAATTTCGTGCATTTTGCCAGCAGCTCTTCGCAATGCTTCAAGCATTGAGCTGTTTATGACTTCAAGCCTATCAACTCCCGAGATTAGGCTGGTGTAACCGATGTGAAATGGCTAGCTAGTTAGCGGGGTGCGCGCTAATAGCGTTTCAAACGTCACTCGCTCTGAGTCTTGGAGTAGTTGTTCCCCTTGCTCTGCATGGGTAACGCTGCTTCGAGGGTGGCTGTTGTCGATGTGTTCCTGGTTCGAGCCCAGATAGGAGCGAGGAGAAGTATGGAAGCTATACTGTTACACTGGCAATACTAAAGTGCCTATAAGAACATCCATTAGTCAAAGGTATATGAAATATAAATGGTATAGAGAGAAATAGTCCTATAATTCCTATAATAACTACAACCTAAAACTTCTTACCTGGGAATATTGAAGACTCATGTTAAAAGGAACCACCAGCTTTCATATGTTCTCATGTTCTGAGCAAGGAACTGAAACGTTAGCTTTCTTACATGGCACATATTGCACTTTTACTTTCTTCTCCAACACTTTGTTTTTGCATTATTTAAACCAAATTGAACATGTTTCATTATTTATTTGAGGCTAAATTGATTTTATTGATGTATTATATTAAGTTAAAATAAGTGTTCATTCAGTATTGTTGTAATTGTCATTATTACAAATAAAATAAAATAAATTAAAATCGGCCGATTAATCGGTATCGGCTTTTTTGGTCCTCCAATAATCGGTATCAGTATCGGCGTTGAAAAATCATAATCGGTCGACCTGTACTCTGTACCCCTATGTAAATATTCCATAAAAAATCTGCCGTTTCCAGCTACAATAATAATTTACAACATTAACAATGTCTACACTGTATTTCTGATCAATTTGATGTTATTTTAATGGACAAAACATGTGCTTTTCTTTCAAAGACAAGGACATTTCTAAGCGACCCCAAACCTTTGAACGGTAGTGTATGTATTTGTGTATTTCCACTAATGGACTCTCAATTTCATCACCTCTACATTCACAGGCTAGTAAAGTTTTTGAGTTGTGAGGGTAGTCAAAATTAAGTTTGGGGCGTTTTTTTATGTTTAAGTTGTGTGACTGCAATGATAAAACAGTACAAAAGAGAAATATCATAACAGCCAATTCTTGTGTATCAAGAAAACACACACACATTCCTCCACATACCAGGGCTACGGTGAATAGCAGGTCATGTGCCTCCCCTCTCTCTCTCAGCTCCAACTCATGACTCCAACACATGACTGAGTATCTGCTGGATTAGAACCTACTGAACAAGCTCACACCACCCCGTGCCACCCCGAGTCCACGCACTCGCTCGCTAGTACACTCCAATACTTACTCACGCGCTTCTTGACTGACTCACTCACTGTGCGAGCTCTGAGGGCCGGGCTCCAGGTTACTAAACAGCCACTTCAAAGCACAGAGCGTACTGAGAGGTATTTACATCACATGTGAATATGCACTCTGTGCTGCAGGGACCCTCTCCTCCCCACACCCAGACATGCACTCTGCACTGAGCCAGTGATCCCAGTCTGGCTGCCTCACATGCACTGTCTAAAATATCTTCATATAAAGGAGTGTAGATTGGGACGCCAGTTTTCTTTTTCTAAAACAATCACATTAACTACATGGCAACAAAACTCTGAAAATATACATATAATATCAATATAAAAGTAAACCTATATCAATAAAGACAGCAAATAAAGCAATGAATCTCCACATTTGCCTACCAATTAGAAGTTCTGTATTCCCACAAGCATAACAGTAAAAGCCTATCACTCAAACAATATTCAATCTGACTAGTGGGAGGGAGGTTATATAATATTTCTCTTACCTGTGAGAAGGGCATGGTAGTGCAGTCCTCTTTCCTTGTCTGTGTATGAGCAGACGTCAAAGAGGTAGGCCTTGACTGGCCCATCGATGAAGTCTGCTGCGAAGTCAAATAGCACCACTCCAAACATGACTATGACGATGGCCCATATCCTCTTCAATGACCTATCCTGTACTAACGCTGCAAAAGAGGAGAAAGACAGGAGTTTACTTCAAGTTAAGGCTTCAGTCTGTCCGATTTTTCACTCATCACTACAACTAGATCCATTTTCAATAACAGATAGTTCTGAATGTTTTTTTGTGTTTGTTTAGGATGAGGCGTAGCAGCTGAATCATGTCAGTTTGCCTTAAGAAGTACATATTTCGCTCAGCCATTAACTTCAAGACAGACACTGGCCCAGCTGACATTTAGACGTGATGAGACATATTTTCCAGGGCTTCTGAGGTAAACAGTGGACTTGTTAGCAACTTGATCAAACACATTTGACCATGTAGTTTCAGTACGTTGATACTTACGGTTTCATCAAGATCGATGGGGGCTAATATAATCGTGCATTCACCACATGGCAAGGAACAGCATGTTTGAAACCACATTCCTTTTGTTCAACACAATGCAAGGAACAGCATGTTTGAAACCACATTCCTTTTGTTCAACACAATGCAAGGAACAGCATGTTTGAAACCACATTCCTTTTGTTCAACACAATGCAAGGAACAGCATGTTTGAAACCACATTCCTTTTGTTCAACACAATGCAAGGGCAGTTCAAAAGGCACCTTTTTTTTTGGCCTTTAAAAAGAAAATAAACTCAAATTGAAACCCATTGCCAGCGTGGCTCTGTCTGGCTAGAAAAACAACTCCTACTTAATTGTATGTTAATATCCTCAATCTGACACTCTGTACAACATTTGTATGAGTAATCACAGTATCTAGTGTTGATGCTCATCAAAAAGAGATACTGTTGCAAATCAATCAGAATAATTGTCATAATTATGTTGTGCACACGGTCGGAGCACAAACAAACAGAATTATGTCCTTAATCTTGAGTGAGAAACAATTGGCTGACAGATTGCAGCAGAATTAAAACCTGCACAGACGTATTTAATTTTCGGTGATTACTAATCCCAGTTGGGTGTTGTGTTGCAGTCGTATTAGGCATGCCGGATGTATTGAGGCCTACGTTTTGATCTTGGAGAAATTCAAGAACTTTCCTCAAAGCTTAGTTTTATCCGTTGTATCTACATATACTGTACTGTACACTACAGTAGCTAACACACTGGGTGTGCATTGTCACAGATCCAGTTTTGCTATTTACTACAGTGTTGAAGAATGGAAATAATCAACTTAACAAAAGTACTGTAAGTGGTCACACTTTGTATTGTACAGTATTATTACAGAGAAGGTGAAATCCGGCATAACTGAAACCAACAATGAAGGCATTCACTGAAAACAAATCAGTCAGATCAATGTACGATAGTGCTGCAAAAAGAAATCCAATCCCTTATGGAGAGAATGCATTTCCATATTTTAGTATTATTCTACTTACATTTATACTTTTCAATACACAAGCACAGCTCAACTATTTAAAAGTATTTGAAATATGTATTTTGAGCCAGGTCTTACGAGCTAACCATAGACCTGACCCAATAAATTAAACAATCCCTTTTCAGTAAGCTCAAATTCATGGACGGACATGAAAATGAACAACATAAACAACAGTGGATATAACAGTTTGTGAAAAGAGGTATGGTCCGAACATGTACACTGAACAAAAATATAAATGCAACATGCAACAATTTAAAAGATTTTACTGAGTTACAGTTCACAGTTCAAAACTTGAGACATCGGTGGTATTCTGTTGTGTCACAAAACTGTCCATTTTAGAGTGGCCTTTTATTGTCCCCAGCACAAGGTGCACCTGTGTAATGATCATGCTGTTTAATCAGCTTCTTGATATGCCACACCTGTCCGGGGGATGGAGTTCCTTGGCAAAGGAGAAATGTTTACTAACAGGGATGTAAACAAATCTGTGCACAACATTTGAGAGAAATAAGCTTTTAGTGCATATGGAACATTTCTGGGATCTTTTATTTCAGCTCATGAAACATGGGACCAACACTTCACATGTTGCCTTTACATTTTTGTTCAGTGTACGTCTCAGTATTTGCAGAGGTGTAAAGATATGCCATATCTCTTTCATTTCTGTTCTTTGCAGATGATGATAGTTAGTTTTTACCTTGAGACTCAGGATTGTCTCCAGCACTCAGAGTAAGGTTTCAATAATTGCTGTTGTTCAAGGCCTGCGGTTGAGCATGTTTTTTTCTGAAATAATTGCTGAACATCTTGTGCGATCAACATGGTGAAGGGAAACAGTCCAGTCAAAATAATAGGAACATTTGACCCTTCTGTCTAGACACACTAAGACACCATCTCATTAATGGTTATGAAACACATTCAACAGCCAGACAAACACACACACATCTAAATTATGCAGTGACGTGTCTATAAATATGTAATACTATCATTCTTCGTTTTCTGCCCTCTTCTGGCAGCTGTTAATTAGTTTGACTATCTCAGACTGTGTCTGAGCAAAATAATCTGGTGTTCAGATCATTTAATTAGCAGTTTGAGTTCAGAGCGTGATACCCTCATGTTTCTCCTAGGGTAGGGGTGGCTCGGGCAGGGCGTTAAAACAAATATTTACATTTTCTATCAACATTGAAACAGCCCATTAATTAAGCACAAGTTTAAATTAAATATAATACGTATGTTACAGTGGAAGTATTTTGGTTTCTCATATCCAAGCTGCCCAACTCCGTGACAACTATTGAAAAAACATAGACTAGTTCTCACATACATTGTAGAACACTATGCCTTATAGCCATGGGCTCTTACCTGATATGACTGCATCTCCATTTAGAAACAAGGTAAGGCCCATCAGCATCATAATCCCCAGTGCGAGGATGTAGGGCCTCCGTCGGCCCCACGGGGACCTGCAGTAGTCGCTGGCCGAGCCGATGATGGGTTGCAGCAGAAAGCCCAGGATGGGGCTGATCAGCCACACAAGGCTGTACAAGCTCTGAGGAAGTCCGACACTAAGCAGCACCGGCGTGACAAAGGCTGCCTCCACCGCATAGCAAAATTCCCTTCCAAACATCACCATGCCATGCAGCAGCAACCTCCCCCGAGACCGCCTCGGAAGCTCCACCACCCCAAACACAACGGGCTCCATACTGTCCAAGTAGTCCTCCTTCATAGACTCCCTACAGTCCACACTCCCCACTGAGTAACAGCCCAGACCTGAGATGTGTGTTCCGGGCTCCGGAAGCCTGCATGGCTGGGGTTGGTCCCCTGTGAGGAGGGACATAGCTACTGGGGGAGATGAAGGGTGTATGGGTATAGCTCTCAGCCCGCTTGTCAATGTCAAACAGCCCAATCTCTGCTTCTTGGCTCAAGCTAATTCTCTACTGCATAGTTGAGCAATGAGTTCAAGTAGCCTCAAGTCCTGATCTGAGGCAAGGAGAGGAGAGGCTGCGGAGATTGGAGGAGAGATGGGGTGTGGCTGTTGGTTTGATTTAGATGAATGAAGTTTCAACTTTCAGTTTTTTTTTTTTAAAGCACGTGACTAAGATTATGGCTTTTTAACCCCATCTCACAACACTACATTCCTTTACATCAAAATTATTCCTGGAATAATTTGGTGTTCCATGAAATTATCACTTAATGATGCATTACCAGAAATTCAGTAGTCCTAACAGAGAGAATTGGATGACAGGAGAATGACGAGAGATTCATTTACAACTCTGCTAAAGCATGTTACATTGCATGCGTATCTGAATCCTTGCTTTCCTGTTTTTATGCAGTTTTCTCACAAGGGCTCTTTTGTAGTCTGCTCGTGTGCACATCAGGTTGATCAAGTGATGTAGCATGTGATCCCCGAGGAGAAAAGGAGTTGTAACCCTTTGATGGAAGAGTGGAGGGGGATGGAGGAGGATGGCCAGCCAATGTATTTACAGTAAACAATTCCTGGAAGAGAAGCCTGGATGCATTACACTGGATGCCCAAAGACAAGGATGTACCCTCGGCAGTTAAGTTATTTCCTCTATGTATTACAATTCTAAAACGTTGTTAGTATTTGTCATGAGACACTAGCTAGTTGCCCTGCCTCAGTCATGTGAGACATTGAGGCAATTCCCAGGGGTTCTCATGGGAACCAAGCCCGCCGCCCACGTCAGAGGAACCTAGGGAGGCGTCAGACAGATTTAAAGGCCACATTCTCACCAGACCCAGAGTCCTAGGGTCACTAACATAGACACGTTGGTATTTTTAACTCTGGAACACAATGAGTGAGGGCTAGGTACGATCGCGTGTTTGACTACTTTGAGTGGAGGAAGTGAACATTCTTATCAATGTGGTCCATCACGATTAGATTAATTATGCTAGAAAAGTGAAGGGGTCTGAATACTTTCTGAATGTACTGTGTGTGTCTATATGCCTGTAGTAAATTACATTCCTGATTTAACGCGCTGTATCTATAGCTTTGGGTGATACTTAAATTATCAAATATAATTCTAGGTTTCTGAACATCATGCATTAAATTGATCTAAAAGCTGTACTACAAAATAAAATAAAAAAGAAACATGACTTTAATTGAAGCATTTTAATTCAAATTGTCAAGAAATATTATTAATGGGGTGCCCATTCAGCTTTGAAAACATTCAAGATAAAATACAGGCACTTCCGTCAATAGCTGAGAATAATTTCTCACCATATTTATAGAATTACAAAGACTATTCAGAGAGGCACATTATGACATGTTAATGTATTCGGTACTGGTACTCCTTGAATATAGCCTCGTTGTTTTTATTGTGTTACTATTTCTTTAGTTAGAAAATATTTGTCTTACTTTTTAACTTTGCATTGTTGGGAATGGGATCGTAAGTAAGCATTTCATTGTAAAGTCTACACCTGCTGTGACCAACAACATTTTATTTGATCATGTAAAATCATCACAAACCTTGGATACAGGTAATAACTGACATGAAAGAGTACTTACAGTCAAGGGTCATCATTCTCTCCGCCTCCTCCTGCTCTACCTTACTCTAGAAATGACTGACATATTGTCATTGCTACCTAGCTATTAACATAATTACAATTAAGTGCTTACAGTCCAAACACTTACAAAGGCAACAGGGCTTGCAGTAGGTGGAAGATGTTCTATTGAAGCAATTATTGCATATTAGAAGGAAGCCATTACTACAAACACCTGTAAGTTACATATAATAATAACAATTATATGAATTAATTGCATTTGCAGTGTGATTTATCCAAGGGCTCCAAGTACTTGAATAGCTCATCCACCAGCAATGCATGGCACACCATGTATCAAAGACGGTTGTCCAACTTTTAAACACTAAAGTGTACATTGGAGAGCCGGGGTGTTTTTCTTAAAGAAGGACAAAGGGATGGAGGGAAGAGGAGAGAGGCAGGAGGCAGTAGAAGAAGAAAGGCCTGGCTACAACCGTGCTTTGGCTACGTTACACTCAATAATACCAGCTGAGAGCAACTGGTCTACCTCTGCTAGTTTGAAGCCAAACTCCTCTAGAACGAGGCGTGTGTGTTCCCCTATAAGGGGGTCCTGGGCCAGGCAGGGGTCAGCAGGGGTACGGGACAGGACAGGTGCGGGGCTCGGAGTCACCTCCCCATGGGCGTCCCTGTGGAAGGAGGCCCTCTCCTGGTTATGGGGGTGGGAGATCACTTCGTCCAGAGAGAGAACGGGAGTCACACAGGCGTCCTTTCCGTCGAACACGCGACCCCACTCCTCCTGTGTCTTAGTCGCAAACTGCTTAGTGAAGATCTGCCTCACCACTGGCCAATCAGAGAAGCTCATCTGGGGAGGAAGGTTGGCAGCATCTAATCCCAGGCCTAGAAAAGGTGATATGCAAATTATGAGATATGAGTAACACATAGATATGGATGCAGTAGAGGAAATAGGTTCCCACTAGATGTGGCAAAGTCAAAAAGTTAGCTACATCGTAAAACATTATTTATTTCTTTAAAGGTTAGGGTTAGACAGTTTAGCTGTGTGGTTAAGGTTAGGTTTATGACTTTGCCACTTGCCCAGATAGTGACGACAGGAAAGAGAAGTAATCTCTATTCAAACTAATTCCATATGTAATGAACAAGCACCCATCAATGTTTAACATTAGAGAAAGATTAAATCATTGATATTCCTTTTATCTGGCTCAAAAATAATGGAATGTCAATTCAAGCTGTGTGAGAATGACGCATTTCATTATTTTAGAGAAATCTTTAAACAAACACAAATGAGTTAATCAAGAGGTGTCCTGTGGGTATTTACAGTGTCTTCAGAAAGTATTCATACCCGTTGACTTATTCCACATTTTCTTGTGTTACAGCCTGAATTTAAATATGTTTTTTCCCTCACCTATCTACACACAATACCCCGTAATGACAACATGTTTCTCGACATCTCATCACACCCGATTCAATACTTTGTAGAAGCACCTTTGACAGTGATTACTCTAAGAGCTTTCCACACCTGGATTGTGAAACATTTGCCCATTATTCTTTAAGAAAATTCTTCAAGCTCTGTCAAACTGGTTGTTGATACTTGCTACACAACCATTTTCAGTTCTTGCTATAGATTTTCAAGCAGATTTAAGTCAAAACTGTAACTTGGCCACTCAGGAACATTCACCATCTTCTTGGTAAGCAACTCCAGTGCAGATTAGGCCTTGTGTTAAAATGTTTAATCTCTATTTAATTGATTTTAAATGAAGGCTGTAACAACAACACCCAACAAGTAAAGGGTGTGAATACTTTCTGAAGGCACTGTATCTGTCCAGTTTTTAAAATGGATTTTCACAGCTGCAAGACGGTTACATAAAAAAGAATGGCGTGAGTGTTGTTTGCACTATCTTGCTGTGCATGATGTGTTCATGTGTGTGTGTGTAATATGCATTATACATGACAGACTGTTAGATGTGCTCAGTATGCCAGGGGAGGGAAGGAGGGATAATCTGCAGAGAGATGCGGATCAGCCTGCCTGGACACAGTTGGGAGAAGCGGTGGAGGAGCAGGAGAAAGACAAGCAAGAGAGAGAAGCAGGAGAGAAAGGAAATAAGACAATCAGAGAAAGTTGAGCAAAACTGACCATGGATGAGTTGGTTATAGAACTGTGTCTCAATAGCCCCGACAGCCATGTATTTCCCATCAGAGGTCTGGTATGTGTCATAGAATGGAGCTCCACTGTCCAGCATGTTCTCCCCACGCGAGTTGTTCCACATGCCAATACTACGAGATTTCCACACAAACGAGCCAACATAGGCAGCTCCTTCTACCTGGAAATAAGAGGGAAGTGTAGGGTGAATATACTGTTTGACGATTGGCATACAAACTGCAAACAAAGTTGCACTGATTCCAACATCATCCATGGCCTACATTTCCCTAAAAATGTTTAAATCAAAGCTTCAGGGAAAATCTTTAGACCTGCCAATCAATGGATTAAAAGGAGACGTTTACCCAAAACCTAAAAACGCTCAAGTGATTCCACACATTTTTTCTACACTGTACAAAAATATAAAAACGCAACATGTAAAGTGTTGGCCCCATGTTTCATGAGCTGAAATAAAAGATCCCAGACATTTTCCATACGCACAAAAATCTATTTCTCTCAAATTCTTAGCACAAATTTGTTAACATCTGTAAGTGAGCATTTCTTCTTTGCCAAGATAATCCATCCACCTGACAGGTGTGGCATATCAAGAAGCTGATTAAACAGCATGATCATTACACAGGTGCAACTTGTGCTGGGGACAATTGAAGGCCACTCTAAAATGTGCAGTTCTGCCACACAACACAATGCCAAAGACGTCTCTAGATTTGAGGGAGTGTGCAAATGGCGTGCTGACTGCAGAACCGTTGACAGAAAATGTAATGTTAATTGCTATACCATTAGTCATCTCCTACGTCGTTTGAGAGAATTTGGCAGTATGTCCAACCGGCCTCAACTGCAAACCACGTGTAACCAAGCACTTACAAATCCTGCTTTTTCACCCAATGTACCGGGGAGATGGCAGACAGTGTGTCTAGTGTCGTGTGGGCGAGCGGTTTGCTGATGTCAACGTTGTGAACAGAGTGTTCCATGGTGGTGTTGGGGTTATGGACAATGAACACAATTGCACTTTAACGAAGGCAATTTGAATGCACAGAGATACCGTGACGAGATCCTGAGGCCCATTGTCATGACATTCATCCACCGCCATCACCTCATGTTTGTACACAATTCCTGGAAGCTGAAAATGTCCCAGTTCTTCCATGGACTGCATACTTACCAGACGTGTCACCCATTGAGCATGTTTGGGTGCTCTGGATTGACGTACACAACAGCGTTTTCCAGTATCCGGCAATATCCAGAAACTTCGCACAGCCATTGAAGCGGAGTGGGACAACATTCCACAGGCCACAATCAACAGCCTGATCAACTCTATGCGAAGGAGATGTGTTGCGCTGCATGAGGCAAATGGTGATCACACCAGATACTGACTGGTTTTCTGATCCATGCCCCTACCTTTTTTACCAACAGATACATATCTGCATTGCCAGTCATGTAAAATCCATAGATTAGGGCCTAATGAATTAATTTCAATTGACTGATTTCCATACATTAACTGTACCTCAGTAAAATCTTTTGTTTGTTGCATGTTGCATTTATATTTTGTTCAGTGGAGTTTGACCTCTCCCTCCCTGTAGTGCTGTACTGAAACAGCAGCAAAAATGGATGCAGGCCTCACTCTGCTCTGTTGCCTGGGAATTCATTATTTGAAAAGTGTGGACAAATTCATTGTCAAACTCAAAAGTACTACCAGTTGAGACAGGAAAAGTGTACTTTCCCACCAAAAACATCTGTGTTTATCTTATATATCATTATTTTATGTAGCCGACTGCCACAGAAGCAGAGATGGGTAACAACTGCGCATGTTCACCCTCGTGGGGAAGTCCCTGCTATGTAGAAGCCAGGGACTTCGCTAGGCCTATTTTAGGCCCCCTAAAATATTCATTAGCCCCCCTCTGAATAAATCAATCAATATATTTTCTCTTTGATTTCTTTTTTCTTTCTTCCGTCAACCATTCCATCGCATCTTAAACGTCTAGGCACTAGGACCTGGGGGGGGGGGGGGGGGGGGGGGGTTGCTGCATGCACTAGTGACAGTTAGGTCTACTTGTAGCTAACATTTTGCTTAACGTTAGATAACAGTCTCAAGCCACAGCAGTAGCTAACAGTAAACTGACAGGAAAAGGCTCTGACAGGACGGATTCATGCAGATAGGCTACGATGTGAACTTGTGGTTAGTTAGAACAGAGAGAGTATTCACTACAATAGACTTCGTTCATAATCAAAGCTTGTTTAACCATTACATTTTTATTTGAGGCTGCAAGTTACAGTGTTACAGACGTTGCGAGCTAGCTAAAGGTAACGTTAACGGTGTCTTTTAAATTCGACATAAGTTATGTGGCGATGATATCTAGTTAACGTTGTATTTAATGTAGTTTTGCTATCTGTGCCAGGCTATAAATGAGACAGATGACGTAACATCATGCACATATCTTTTCATATACTCAACTGCTTTCATTCAGTAGGCCACTGCAAAACAATTATCAGTAGGTCATGTGTAGAAAAGGTGACATAGTGTTGATCACAATGTCATTGTATTATCCTCAATTTCTCAACTGTAGGCTAGCTAACGACTAACGTTAGATGGATATACAGAAATTCTTCAAGCGAGGCAGTGCCAGCAGCTCTGTCGAAGGCCAATCCGGTGAGAACTGAAGATTTTCCCAGTTCAAACAAACAAATTAAAACTTAAACTGATTAATAACCTATTACGCCTTGAGTTATTGTAAATGAGTTTAATAACAATACATGTCAAAACACAGCAGACAAGAATGAGGGAACAAAGCTGGAGGCTGACAGGGCTGAGGGAGCATGTCTGATGAAGGTTAGTGATAAAAAAGCGGGTAGATGTTTAAGCTTTCAGTTAAATTTGTACAGCATGTCTTACTTTTGTTAGGCATAAATAAATGATGTTCATGATATCTTAAAGGGTCATGCAGAAAGAGAGGCTTCTGTGCAAGGCAGAGATCAACATTCGAGCTGTATTAAGTGAGAGAGAGCAAGCATGCCCAGAGAGAGAGGGACAACAAACAGATCCAGAGAGAGAGGGACAACAAACAGATCCAGAGAGAGAGAGGGACAACAAACAGATCCAGACAGAGAGAGAGAGACAACAAACAGATCCAGACAGAGTGAGGGACAACAAACAGATCCAGAGAGAGAGAGAGACAACAAACAGATCCAGAGAGAGAGAGAGACAACAAACAGATCCAGAGAGAGAGGGACAACAAACAGATCCAGAGAGAGAGGGACAACAAACAGATCCAGAGAGAGAGAGAGACAACAAACAGATCCAGACAGAGTGAGGGACAACAAACAAATCCAGACAGAGTGAGGGACAACAAACAAATCCAGACAGAGAGAGGGACAACAAACAAATCCAGACAGAGAGAGGGACAACAAACAGATCCAGAGAGAGAGGGACAACAAACAGATCCAGACAGAGTGAGGGAGACAACAAACAGATCCAGACAGAGTGAGGGAGACAACAAACAGATCCAGACAGAGTGAGGGAGACAACAAACAGATCCAGACAGAGAGAGGGACAACAAACAGATCCAGAGAGAGAGAGAGGGACAACAAACAGATCCAGAGAGAGAGAGAGAGGGACAACAAACAGATCCAGAGAGAGAGAGAGAGGGACAACAAACAGATCCAGAGAGAGAGAGAGAGGGACAACAAACAGATCCAGAGAGAGAGAGAGAGGGACAACAAACAGATCCAGAGAGAGAGAGAGGGACAACAAACAGATCCAGAGAGAGAGAGAGGGACAACAAACAGATCCAGAGAGAGAGAGAGGGACAACAAACAGATCCAGAGAGAGAGAGAGGGACAACAAACAGATCCAGAGAGAGAGGGACGACAAACAGATCCAGACAGTGAGGGACAACAAACAGATCCAGACAGTGAGGGACAACAAACAGATCCAGACAGTGAGGGACAACAAACAGATCCAGACAGTGAGGGACAACAAACAGATCCAGACAGTGAGGGACAACAAACAGATCCGGACAGTGAGGGACAAACAAACAGATCCGGACAGTGAGGGACAAACAAACAGATCCGGACAGTGAGGGACGACAAACAGATTCAGACAATGAGGGACAACAAACAGATCCAGAGAGAGAGGGACGACAAACAGATCCAGACAGTGAGGGACAACAAACAGATCCAGAGAGAGAGGGACGACAAACAGATCCAGACAGTGAGGGACAACAAACAGATCCAGACAGTGAGGGACAACAAACAGATCCAGAGAGAGAGGGACGACAAACAGATCCAGACAGTGAGGGACAACAAACAGATCCAGACAGTGAGGGACAATAAACAGATCCAGACAGTGAGGGACAACAAACAGATCCGGACAGTGAGGGACGACAAACAGATCCAGACAGTGAGGGAGAACAAACAGATCCAGACAGTGAGGGACAACAAACAGATCCAGACAGTGAGGGACAACAAACAGATCCGGACAGTGAGGGACGACAAACAGATCCAGACAGTGAGGGACAACAAACAGATCCAGACAGTGAGGGACAATAAACAGATCCAGACAGTGAGGGACAACAAACAGATCCAGACAGTGAGGGACAATAAACAGATCCAGACAGTGAGGGACAACAAACAGATCCGGACAGTGAGGGACGACAAACAGATCCAGACAGTGAGGGAGAACAAACATATCCAGACAGTGAGGGACAACAAACAGATCCAGAGAAAGAAAATAATCAAGCCGCTGCAGCAACTCCTTCCAGAAATGAGAGCGATTTAGGTGACACTGGGCACAGACAAGTGAAGGTGAAGTTTTGGTACACCGAAAAGTGCATTTCAGCACTGCTGGTTTGAGAAATACAATTGGGTAGAGTACTCTGTCCACAAAAACACTGCTTTCTGCTTTCCATGTAGAGTTTCTGGCAAAAACATTCAATTTGATTATTTTGTCAGTAATGGCTACAAAAATTTGAAAAAAGCTTTGTTTATCTTTGGTAAACATGAGATGGCACAAATACACAGAGACAGTGTTGTGGCATGGCAAAGCTACCAGGTAACTAACAAAGGTGCAATTATCCATCAAATGTGACGTCTCTCTCTCCAGAATCTCAGAATGTAATCTCTTGAGCACAGCATTCGATCAAGTCAGACACCTTAGTCTTTGAGATGTCAAAGTCTGGAATGTATGCCATGTTGGCGGATGAGGCCAGGGATGGGCAGTCTCAACAGTTGGCTCTGTGTGTAAGGTATGTGACAGAGGGGACAGTTAAGGAGTGTTTACTAGCACTAGCAGAAATCAAGTCATTTGATGCAGCTCCAAATGAGAGAGGTAGCAGGCCTAAAGTGTGTTGCACAGACCTATGATGGTGCAGATGTCATGAGTGGATCCAAAGCAGGTGTACAAGCACATTTCAGAGTGCTGCATCCGGAGGCAATTTATGTACATTGCTTTGCTCATGAGCTTAATTTGGTGTTGTGTCATACTTGCAGGGCTATTCCGGAGGCTGCTGAGTTTTTCAGTTTCTTGGAGAAAGTGTATTCGTTTTTCACTACATCCCTAGTTAACCACCACAAGTTCAAAGAAGCTCAGCCCAAACTTGGAATAGCATCAGCTGAACTTGTACAACTCTCAAACACTCGCTGGGTGTGCCAGCTGCGGTCCATAAATGCAGCCCTGGACACTAACTGCTATTTTTGATTGTCTATCAGCCATTGGATCCCTGATGGCTGTTGGTCTAAGAACAAAGCTTCATAAGTTCTCCACCATGTATTTGCTACTGATGTTTCAGTTCCTTCTTTCTGTAACTGAGGGACGACACAAGTTCCTCCAGAAAGAGACTGTAGATCTGGCAGAAGCTTGTTCGCCAAACAAGCTGTATGTGACACACTGATAGGCAAACGCACAGATGCATTTGCCACAGAACTTTATGATAGAACTAAAGCACTCTGTGAAATTCACAATATTCCAGAGGCAGATGCAGCAAGAAAGCACAAACAAAGTACAATGGGAGATTTTGTGGTGGAGACCTCCTTGGGTTTAGGCACAGAATTGTCATGTTCCCAAACAATGAAAACAGAGTTGTTGTTCACCCTGCTTGGACAGGATGGTTTGTGAGCTTGTCCAGCGATTCTCGACTGTAGATGCAGGTCTGCTCAAAGGCATACAGGCATGCAGCCCCAACTCAAAAAACTTCCTAGATACATCATGCTTAACTGAGTTTGCCAAGCACTACAGTATTGATGTTAAAACAGAAGAGATGTTGGTGGCCAGAAAGTTTCTTGCCCGGAAAAGAGAGGCTGGACGTCCTCTCCCAAAGATATGCTTGCTGTGCACAACCTCCTGGATGATGATGTGTTTCCTTCTCTAAAGGAAATCATTCAGGTTCCCTCACAATTCCTGTGAGCAGCTGCTCCGGTGAAAGGTCCTTTAGTGCACTGTGCCGGCTGCACTCCAGGTTGCGTATGGGTCAGAAAAGGCTTTCAGCCATGTCCATATTGAGGATGAAGTGCTTGGGCCACTAAGCCACAATAGTGTTATTGACCTGCATATCACTGACTCACTCAGTATTTTGGCTACATAGTACAGCCATTTTAGTGCCTTTTGTTGGTGTTGGATGGATGGAAGACGCAGGGTTTTGAAAAATTCTAAATATGCTGTGTCCGTCTCGCAATGGAGCCTTCAACCGCAAGGGGGCGTTGCGTATGGCATATCGCAGGTAAAGTTAGCTACGAAAAAAGGAAAAGGAGATGGCAGCAACAGCAAGCTGGTGTTCGGTCCCTGGCTGCACTTTATACACGAAATAGGGAAGGCGGCACCAAATTTGACCGTTTTCAGATAAAAGATACGGAGAGATGCAGAAGATTGTTTGATAACAATTTGATGTAGTAAATATGACGGAAATACTTCTGCAGCCATCCTTGCATCGCAGCGTGTGTATAGCAAGTACTTCAGCGACGATGTATATGAACGAGATATGAAATCTGAAATGATGGGGACAGAAAACCAAAGGATACTAAAAGATACAGCTGTTGCTACTGTATTTCCATGGACTGGATCTGGCCGGGGACCCCTTTTGTGATAGCAAACTCATCAGGGACACCCTCATTATCAAAACACAACTCAAGTGAGATAAAAATAAGAGTTATACTATGACTTTGGCAATGAATGGCTTGACGAACCAAGTCTTGGGCCCTGGGAAGGAACATTTTAAAAGGCCCATCTCTTGGCATTGGAAAGAAAATGTTGCAGCTATAAAGCTAATATCCTGCAATTCTACACTATTTTGCCATTAGGACAGAGATAAACCTTTGAAGTTTTAAAACTTAAATTACAGTGCATTTATGTTAAAAGAAATGCAATTTTGGGGAATAAAATAAGTTTTGAGTTGGAAAATGTATAAATCGGTGAGGTACTGTGGATACCATATCCATGTGAGCCTCCCATGCCCATGTTGCCCAGGGTTAAGAACATACATTTTAGAAGTACATTGTATTGTATTATACCTTCAACTTGCTCCATGGATCCCTTGGCCAAAATTTGTCTAATCTGTCGTTGTCGGTAATATTCACCCCAATTATAATTATTTTTTAACTTGATTTTGAGATCTGGCCGTGGACCCCCTGCAGTACAGCGGACCCCACTTTGAGAACCCCTGCTAATCAGGTTAGCATATGTGCCCTATGGGGGGGGTTGAGAGACAATAGACATTGCATCACCTTACATTGCAGAATAGAATATACAAAAAACATTGTGATAAATAAACATAGGCTATATAGTGTTTTGGACTAATGTGCAAACATAAACCCACTAATGGTCCCGCTCATAGAGGTTTATGATAAGTGATCATTCAATAAAGTAAAGTTTAGCTATTTACTCATTGGATCATTGTCCATTTGGCCCAGGTGGAACAGGGTTGGGTCTCCAAACAGTTTTTGACCTACGGACTTTTCCCCCCCAGGACATTTATGTGGGCTGCAAAATCCCTTTCTTTGCAAAAGCAAACTAACTGCTCTTCATCGTCATCATCATCATTATGTTCCTCCATTTCTATAACTATTGTAGTCACATATTCAATCTCTCTGAAGCACAAACATTCCTCGGGAATGTGTTGGGGCTGTGGTCCAGCTGCTGCGGCGGCCATCTGAAGCTCAATTCGCCTCAATTCTTGGTCCGAATACTCAGGCTCAAATAAATACGATTTGACGACATCATCGGCGTCCCTCCAGTAGTTTTCTTGATCACTCGCGAGTATTTCGTCGCCAGACATATTTGTAGGTTGTTGTTAACTTTGCATAAATAATGTGTAACGCCGTTATCACCTCTCCGTCGAAAAAAACGTACACCTGTGAATAAGGGCATAACGTGCTGTTTCTACGTAGCAGGGATTCCCTCGAGAGCGTCCATGTGCAGTCGTTACCCATCTCCACTGCCGTGGCAGTCGGCTACATAAAATAATGATATAAAAGAATCACAAATGTTTAAGGTGGAAAAGTACACATGTCCTGACTCAAAACGGATAGTACTTTTAACAAAAATAGGTAATTTGGCCTTATGCTTTCAATAAAACAATGATTTTGCCCACACTTTGTGGATTTCTGAATCATGAATTCACTGGCAATGGAGCTGAGCGAGTCCTGCATACAGCAACGCCACGAGTCACATGACCCGTTCTTGCAGCTGTTTCAGTACAGCACTACAGAGAGAGAGAGAGGGGGAAAGGGAAAACTCCACTGAATTAGTTTCAATGTATGGAACTATTTGGGAGTTTCTGGATTTTGGGTGAACTTCTCCTTTAAGTATTAGTCTTTAAAAACATAATTAGCAGTCGGTAGAGAGACGCTGGCACTCTACTGCAGCTGCGGGGAGAGGGCAGTGTGTGAGAGATGGGAGCGAGCAGATGGAGGGACCAAGGCAACTCGGCTACAGCAAAGACTAGCTAACCTGTTCTCATCCTCCTAGATCTATCTGCTGCCTTCGACACTGTGAACCATCAGATCCTCTCTCTCAGGGCTGGGCGTCTCAGGCTATGCACACTCTTGGATTGCATCCTACCTGACAGGCCGCTCCTACCAGGTGACGTGGAGAAGATCTGTGTCTGCACCCCGTACTCTCACTACTGATGTCCCGCATGGCTCAGTTCTAGGCCCGCTCCTCTTCTCTCTATACACCAAGTCACTTGGCTCCGTCATATCCTCACATGGTCTCTCCTATAGTTGCTATGCGGATGACACTCAACTTTTCTCCTTCTGACACCCAGGTGGCGACACGCATCTCTGCGTGCCTGGCAGAAATCTCAACCTGGATGTCAGCCCACCACCTCAAGCTCAAAAACACAGAACTGCTCTTCCTTCCGGGGAAGGCCTGCCTGCTCAAAGACCTCTCCATCACGGTTGACAACTCCAGTGTCGCCCTCCCATTGGGTAAAGAACCTTAGCATGACCCTGCACAACACCCTGTCGTTCTCTGCAACCATCAAAGCAGTGACCCGCTCCTGCTGTTTCATGCTCTACAACATCCATAGAGTACGACCCTGCCTCACACATGAAGCGGCGCAGATCCTAATCCAGGGATTTGTCCTCTCCAGTCAGGACTACTGCAACTCGCTGTTGGCTGGGCTACTCAGCTTGCGCCATCAAACCCCTGCAACTTAACCAGGCGGGCTGCAGCATTCTGAATTTCAAACTTCCCATGTTCTCTCATGTCACGTAACTTTATTCCATCTTGCATTGCGTTAGTGAACTCTAACTCCACTTGCTACACATTGAGCCTCTTTGCCACTTTGATGGGCCAACATAAACAACAAGCTACACACGTGAAGGCTACTGGTTGGGGCTACCAGTCTTTTCATGGTGCGCATGTCATAAAAACTACATTGAAAAGTTTGTTTTATTCAATAATTTAAAAAGTCATGATGTATCCTTGTATGTAACATGAACGTTTTAATTTAGAAGAAGCCTTAATGTTAAAATAGGCCTATCATTTTTTTCCTAGCAAATATTGATACTCACACAAGTATTTGAATACTAACGTCCGTTTGAATATTAAAATAACCACGCACATCCCTAGCAGTCGGCATTCAGATCACAGCTGTTGGCTTTATGCATTCCTTATTATTAATGAATGATTAGCATCGGGCTATTAAATACATCATCATGCCTACTTGGAAAGGCCTCATATTAGTCTCTAGTGCTCAAAAATAAGAATACAACTAATTTCTCATTCTATCTACGTTTGAACCTCACCATAGTGTGTATTACATCATTTTGGGAATAACCTTGACAGTCAGCTTACTACATACTAGTCTCTCGGGTTCAAAACACAATAAATAAAAAATAAAAAATTCAGTCAGTGCCTTAACATTTTGTACCTCAACATATTCTGTATTTAGGTCAACTTGGGAATAGCCCAACAGTGACAGTGTTCTTTCTTTTACACAGGGGATGCTGCTAAGCAAAAACCACAATGTGTTTAGTATGTTTTTGTTAATAGATGTAAATCAACTCACTGAAGGGACATCGACAGTGTAAAGCTATTTCCAGGGCTTTGTTAGCCTGCTGGTTAGGGGTCCATTTCTCGAAAAGTTTGTCCACACTACTGGATTATGAAAAAAGCAGGGGACATATCAAAGTGAAAACCCAGCATGCACTGACACTGAACTGTTTTGTTGGAGTGGCGAATCAGGGAGCTTTTGAGAAATTCTCCTTTGAAACAGCTTCTTTGTGGGTCTCAAACCAGAGCCATGCACAAAACACATGCATTTCAAAAGGTTGGACCATCAATTAAATACATTTCTCACAGGATCAGTAACCATCCCTATGCCAAATGATGTCAGGAACAGAGTGCTAAATGTTCAAGAAGCCATCCAAAAGCATTCTAAGCAGTCCTTTTTCAAATAAAAGTTTGTGTGCATCTTCAGCCTTTTCCCCAATATTTTTCTTTGAGTGTGATCAGAAGAGCATGGATTTCAATTCCACATATCTTATAGCAACAGGAGTCCAGGAATAAGAAGTTGTTGGTACTTAATCCTTCTGAGTAAAAAACATTCATGTGAACAATTTTCAAATGAACCGTCCATATCTTCTCTTACTGGGGCGAATGAGTCAGAGAAAGGATGAGAAGAGGCTAAGGATTAACCGTTCTAGAAAGTGGGGAATCATACAGGCCTTCAGAAAGTATTCATACCGCTTGACTCATTCCACATTTTGTTGTGTTACAGGCCGAATTCCAAAATGGATTAAATTGTTGTTTTTTCTCACCCATCTACACACACTACCCCATAATGAAATTTGTGCAAATTTATTGAAAATGAAATACAAAAATCTAATTTACATAAGTATTCACACCCCTGAGTCTTTACTTTGTAGACGCACTTTTTGGCTAAGTCTAAGAGCTTTCCACACTTGGATTGTGCAACATTTGCCCATTATTCTTTTCAAAATTCCTCAAGCTCTGCCAAATTGGTTGTTCATCATTGCTAGAGAACCATTTTCAGGTCTGACCATAGATTTTCAAGTAGGGAGAGGGGTGGTCAACCATGCTCGTAATTGATTTAGGTTTGTCCAAAATTATTTATTTGGGGTATCAGGTTGATTGTGGAGGTCTGCGCACTAAAACATTTATAGTCATTTACTCTACAAATGCATTGAGATACCGATCTGTCATTAACATGCCTCTCGCGACAAAAGCTCCAGCTGAAATGTCATTGCCAGAATCCATAAACAAAATTGTGTAATGAAGCATGTGGAACTATGAAGCAAAGGTCTAAAGCCATGGTTTTACAAGTTGGATTGTACAACACTGAACAAAGGTTTTGAAAGGATGAAGTGTCTGGTTTTGTGTTTATTTTGTCTACAACCCAGAATGAAGGGTTTGAAAGTGTCTGTGGTTTTATGCGTTGATTTTGTTTACTTACTCCTTTGATAGTTTAAGTAATAACCAAATGAATAAAATGTAATGATAATTATCAAAGAGTGAGTGATAAGAGGGAATGTGATGGAACATTTTAGGTTTGTGCTTTTCTAATAACCAATTGCTGTGTTCATGCAAGTGACTGAACGTGCCTGGGAGCAATCCTCACTATCAGTATCTGCAATTTGGTAGTAGGGCCAGAACCTTGTTTTGAGAAAGGGATATCTCAGTTTGGAGAGAAGAAGCCTCGTGAGGTATTGGTCGGTCACATGCATGAACCAAACATTAATGATGAATTAATTATGAATAAGCTAAATCATGCAAATATAACTTGTCTGTGTAAGCAGTATATAAGAGAACTAAACGGGACTGCCCCAGTGGAACTCACTTCAGACCGGTACTTTATGCATCTAAGTTTAACTGTGACCTCTCCGGCATGCTGTTAATAAACAATGATTAATTTAAGATTGAAGTGTCCCTGTACAGAATCCAGTGCAACGTATGTGACTTGTTAAGAACATTTGTACTCCTGAACTTATTTAGGCTTGCCATAAAAGGGGTTGAATACTTACTGACAAAAGACATTTCAGCTTTTCATAAATTTGTAAAAATTTGAAAAACACAATACTACTTTGACATTATGTAGGCCAGTGCAAAAACCATCTAAATGTAATACATTTTATACTCAGGCTGCAACACAACAAATGTGGAAAAAGTAAAGGGATGTGAATACTTTCTGAAGGCACTGTAACGTGAACTAACTCACTTTTGCACGTCACGCTGGTCCGTACAATTGACCTCATTTTAGCGCCCGAAAAACGTAATACTTCCAGATCTAATACACACAAATCTAACAATTCCCCAACAACTACCTAATACACACAAATCTAATGCATGAGAATATGTACATATAAGTATATGGATGAGCGATGGCCGAGCAGCATAGGCAAGGTGCAGTAGATGGTATAAAATACAGTATATACATGTGATATGAGTAATGTAAGATATGTAAACATTATTAAAGTGGCATTGTTTAAAGTGACTAGTGATCCATTTATTAAAGTGTCCAGTGATTGGGTCTCAATGTAGGCATCAGCCTCGGAGTTAGTGATTGCTGTTTAGCAGTCTGATGGCCTTGAGATAGAAGCTGTTTTTCCGTCTCTCGGTCCCAGCTTTGATGCACCTGTACTGACCTCGCCTTCTGGATGATAGCGGTGTGAACAGGCAGTGGCTCGGTTGGTTGTTGTGCTTGATGATCTTTTTGGCCTTCCTGTGATGTCGGGAGGTGTAGGTGTCATGGAAGGCAGGTAGTTTACCCCGGCGATGTGATGTGCAGACCTCACCATCGTCTGGAGAGCCTTGCGGTTGAGGGCAGTGCAGTTGCCGTACCAGGCTGTGATACAGCCCGACAGGATGCTTTCGATTGTGCATCTGTAAAAGTTTCAGGGTTTTGGGTGACAAGCCAAATTTCTTCAGCCTCCTGAGGTTGAAGAGGCGCTGTTGCGCCTTCTTCACCACACTGTCTGTGTGGGTGGACCATTTCACTTTGTCTGTGACATGTACGCCCAGGAACTTTAAAAAATACTTTCCACCTTCTCCACTGCTGTCCCTTCGATGTGGATAGGTGGGTGCTCTCTCTGCTGTTTCCTGAAGTCCACGATCATCTCCTTTGTTTTGTTGACTTTGAGTGAGAGGTTGTTTTCCTGACACCACACTCCGAGTGCCCTCACCTCCTCCCTGTAGGCTGTCTCGTTATTGTTGGTGATCAAGCCCACTACTGTTGTCGTCTGAAAACTTGATGATTGAGTTGGAGGCGTGCATGGCCACGCAGTCGTGGGTGAACAGGGAGTACAGGAGAGGGCTGAGCACACACCCTTGTGGGGCCCCAGTGTTCAGGGTCAGCGAAGTGGAGATGTTGTTTCCTATCCTCACCACCTGGGGGCGGCCCGTCAGAAAGTCCAGGACCCAGTTAAACAGGGAGGGGTTGAGACCCAGGGCCTCCAGCTTGATGATGAGCTTGGAGGGTACTATGGTGTTGAATGCTGAGCTGTAATCAATGAACAGCATTCTTACATAGGTATTCTTTTTGTCCAGATGGGATAGGGCAATGTGCAGTGCGATGGCGACTGCGCCATCTGTGGACCTGTTGGGGCGATATGCAAACTGAAGTGGGTCTAGGGTGGCAGTGATATGATACTTGACTAGCCTCTCATAGCACTTCACGATGACAGAAGTGAGTGCTACGGGGTGGTAGTCATTTAGTTCAGTTGTCTTTGCCTTCTTGAGCACAGGAACAATGGTAACCATCTTGAAGCATATGGGGACAACAGACATAGGGATAGGGAGCGATAACAGCCTCCACTCTCCTGGGAAGGATTTCCAGTAGATGTTGAAACATTGCTGTGGGGAATTGCTTCCATTCAGCCATAAGAGCATTAGTGAGGTTGGGCACTGATGTTTGGCAATTAGGCCTGGCTCGCAGTCGGCGTTCCAATTCATCCCAGAGGCGTTTGATGGGGTTGTGGTCAGGGCTCTGTGCAGGCTAGTCAATTTCTTCCAAACCGATCACAACAAACCATTTCTGTATGGACCTCGCTTTATGCACGGTGGCATTGTCATGCTGAAACAGGAAAGGGCCTTCCCCAAACTGTTGCCACAAAGTTGGAAGTGCAGAATAATCTAGAATGTTGTAGAGTTAAGATTTGCCGTCACTGGAACTAAGGGGCTTAGCCCGAACTATGAAAAACAGCCCCAGACCATTATTCCTCCTCCACTACAGTTGGCACTATGCATTGGGCCAGGTAGCGTTCTCCTGGCATCCGCCAAACCCAGAGTCATCCGTTGGACAGTCAGATGGTGAAGTGTGATTCATCACTCTAGAGAACGCGATCCACTGCTCCAGACTCCAATGGCCGTGAGCTTTACATCACTCCAGCCGACGCTTGGCATTGTGCATGTTGATCTTAGGCTTTTGTGCAGCTGTTTCAGGCCATGGAAACGCATTTCATGAAGCTCCCGACTAACAGTTCTTGTGCTGACGTTGCGTCCAGAGGCAGTTTGGAACTTGGTATTGAGTGTTGCAAACGAGGACAAACGATTTTTAAGCACTACGCACTTTAGCAGTCGACGGTCTCGTTCTGTGAGCTTGTGTGGCCTACAACTTCACGGCTGAGAAGTTATTGCTCCCAGACGTTTCCACTTCACAATAACAGCACTTACAGTTGACCGGGGAAGCTCTAGCAGAGCAGAAATTTGACGAATTGACTTGCTGGAAAGGTGGTCTCCTATGACTGTGCCTCGTCAGCAACGGGTGTGGTTGAAATAGCGAAATCCACTAATTTGAAGGGGTGTCTACATACTTTTGAATATAGTGTTTTCCACAACTACCGGGTAGTTTTGCTTGTTGAGTTCACATATTTCAGCTGCTACTCCTTCCTATGGGCGACTGGGGAGTGGAGTGGTGATTAGAAGATCCCTCCTCTGAATAGGTTTGGACACCTGACAGTCTTTGCATGTACTGACTATTTCCTGGATGTGTTTACTTATTCCAGGCCACCACACACTACCTCTAGCTCGCTCCCGGCACTTCACAACGCCCTAACAGCCGTCATGTACACGCTCTAACATCTAATTTCTCATGTTTTGTGGCACTACTATTCTATTACCATACAACATTAGTCTTTGTGAGGTTGAGAGGTGCTGTCGGCAGGTGTAGTAGGCTTTTAACTCGTCTGGCACTTTGACTGCATACTTAGGCCATCTTGTTGTCACAGTGTTTCACGATCTGCAGCTCTGCATCCTGTTGTGTCTGCTTCTTGACGACGTCAAACGTGGTGGGTGAGATAGCATGCGGATCATACAGCATGGCCTCATAGGCCTCGATTATACTGGTCAGCTCTGCGATCTTTTATGTAACAGCTGCCTGCGGATGTCTGGAAAGGGTGTAGGGTTCTAACGCATCATTCACGTCAACAGTCTCTGGCACCTCAAAGGCACTAAGTCAAGGTCTTTGCAGTGGAATGAGAGGGTTGTGATATCACTGCAGTGTGAATGCATCTAGGCCACACAGATACCTGGTAAACGTCTCACATGCCCAGACTGCTGCGAGACACTACTTTTCCATCTGTGCATAAGCGCTTCTCTGCATCGGTGAGAGTCCTGGAGCAATAAGCTACTGACTAACTGTCCATCGTATTTCTGTAGTAGGACCCCGCCTAACCCATAACTACTGGCATCTGCACTGACTATGATAGGCTTTGTCACGTCATAAAATGCCAGTACAGGATGAGTTGCTTTAACTTCCTAAAGGCCTCCTCCTGCACTGCAGCATCACTCTTGAGCAACTCGTTGAGTGGTTTGGTGACATCGGCTAGACCCGGTAGGTACCTGCCTAGGTAGAGGATCATACCCAGGACCCTGCTCAGATCAGTCACGTTGCTTGCCGGCTCCAGCTGGGTGACGGCCTGGATCTTGGCATCAACAGGAAGAATGTCATTCTCGTCAAAGCTATGTCATATGTAGTTGAGACGTTTCTGTCGCAGTAGATTTTTGTCTGGGTTGAGCTTCAAACCTGCATCCTCCAGTGTGTATAGGAGTCTCACATCATCCTCTGCTGTGTGAGTAACTAAGGATCTCATCCATGTAAATGACCACGCCCTCTTAGTCCTTCAGGAGCACTGTCATCTCACTCTGGAAGATTTCTGGGGCACTAGTGATTCCAAATGGAAGTCTGCTGAAATAGTACATTCCAAAAGGCGTTATGAATATGTTAAGCTTGACGCGCTCTCTCTAGTGGAATCTGCCAGAAGCCACTTCCTGCATCTAAAAGAGAAAACACCTTGGCACCAGCCAACTTTGGCAGGATATGTAGGTAGAATGTGTGACTCTCTTTTCACTGAGAAGTTTAACATTCTCAGATCAGCACATACCCTCGGCTGATCTTAGTTCTTCTTGGGCACCAGGACCATAGGAGCACACTGCTCTGTATGCTCCCTGATCACGCCACTCGCCACCATGAGGTCAAGCTCCTTTTTCGCCTTGTAGAGCATGGGCAGTGACACACGACTGGCTGTGTTTACCCTGTAGGGTACCGCATCATTTTATTTTTGATTGGTTTTATCTTCAGCTTGCTCAGGTCTGCAGGATGAGCACACAAGCTCCTCTGTGCTTTTGACCTCTTCTATTCTCTTTATCACACTTTGAACCTAAAACGGCTGTCCTTTCCAAATAGTAGTAACAGTAAAGTGACTCATACAGCTCAGTTTACCCCCTGGGCTGTCTAGTTACTGTGCTCTTTAGTGGTGGCATGTTTTTTTAGTGTGCTATAAGTCTTTTCTGATATGACAATTGTATCTGCCCCCGTGTCAACCTAAAGGTCTATTGCAGTACATTTTATTGGCAGTTTCTACTGTCCATGCATTATTTGAGTCATCAACATCTGTGACTTCTCCCAGGAAATAGAACTCATCCTCTTCTCCGCCCTCGTTGGCTGCAGTAACCTCTGACCACACAGGACAAACAACCGCAAAATGCGCCGGCAACGCTATAATAAAATATTTCCAATACAATACACAAGTCACCAACTGTAAACATAATCATGCGGTACTGTGGGCATAGCCATTCATAGATACATTTTTTTTTTTAAATAACATCTCAACTGAACTCTATTAAAGTCCTCACATGCAATATTGAGTAATAGCCAATAGAAAGAAAGCGTACCCAAATGTGCTTCAGCCAGCTCGAACACAAAGGGAATCAGGTGCTTGACAGAGACTTGAAAAGGTGGGAGGCACCTTCATAGCCTGGCAGGGGAGTGTCCCATTAGCCATGTTAATCGTAAATGTCAATAGTAGCAACTAGACATCGGCTGATCAAACAAGTAAATAAAGTATGAGCATTCTAAATTCCTACACAAACATTCTACTTGTATAATAACAAAATAAGAAGTTTAAAAAAAAAAAAGGTATTAAGTAGGTTTAAGGTGGGGGGGGAATTGATAGTTATACGTTGGGATATTATTTGACGATATCATATTGACAATATCGCAATATTATATACAGTTTGTGCAATTGTAGTAAGATTAGGGAGGTAAGGCAATAAATAGGCCATAGTGGCGAAATAATTACAATTTAGCATTAACACTGGAGTGATAGATGTGCAGATGATGATGTGCAAGTAGAGATACTGGGGTGCAAAAAGAGCAAAAATAAATAACAAATATGGGGATGAGGTAGTTGGGTGGACCATTTACAGATGGGCTGTGTACAGGGTGCAGTGATCAATAAGCTGCTCTGACAGCTGATGCTTAAAGTTAGTGAGGGAGATATGAGTCTCCAGCTTCAGTGATTTTTGCAATTCGTTCCAGTCATTGGCAGCAGAGAACTGGAAGGAAAGGCGGCCAAAGGAGGAGTTGGCTTTGGGGATGACCAGTGAAATATACCTGCTGGAGCGCGTACTACGGGTGAATATTTCTATGTGACCAGTGAGCTGAGATAAGGTGGGGCTTTACCTAGCAAAGACTTATAGATGACCTGGAGCCAGTGGGTTTGGCGACGAATATGAAGCGAGGGCCAGCCAACAAGAGCATACAGGTCACAGTGGTGGGTAGTATATGGGGCTTTGGTGACAAAATGGATGGCACTGTGATAGACTACATCTAATTTGCTGAGTAGAGTGTTGGAGGCTATTTTGTAAATGACATCGCCAAAGTCAAAGATCAGTAGGATAGTCAGTTTTACGAGGGTATGTTTAGCAGCATGAGTGAAGGAGGCTTTGTTGTAAAATAGGAAGCCGAATCTAGATTTAATTTTGGATTGGAGATGCTTAATGTGAGTCTGGAAGGAGTCTAACCAGACACCTAAGTATTTGTAGTTGTCCACATATTCTAAGTCAGAACCATCCAGATTCTAGTCGGGCGGGCGTGGGCAGCGATCGGTTGAAAAGCATACATTTAGTTTTACTAGCATTTAAGAGCAGTTGGAGGCCACGGAAGGAGTGTTGTATGGCATTGAAGCTTGTCTGGAGGTTTGTTAACAGTGTCAAAAGAAGGGCCAGAAGTATACAGAATGGTGTCGTCTGCGTAGAGGTGGATCAGAGAATCACCAGCAGCAAGAGAGACATCATTGATATATACAGAGAAAAGAGTCGGCCCGAGAATTGAACCCTGTGGTATGCCCAGAGACTGCCAGAGGTCCGGACAACAGGCCCTCCGATTTGACACACTGAACGCTATCTGAGAAGTAGTTGGTGAACAGGCGAGGCAGTCATTGGAGAAACCAAGGCTGTTCAGTCTGCCGATAAGAATGCGGTGATTGACAGAGTCGAAAGCCTTGGCTAGGTCGAGGAAGACGGCTGCACAGTACTGTCTTTTATCGATGGCGGTTATGATATCATTTAAGATAAGGTACGGTGGGATTCAAAATGGTCAGTGATTTGTTTATTAACTTGGCTTTCGAAGACTGAAAAGGCAGGGCAGGATGGATATAGGTCTATAACAGTTTAGCACCTCTGACAAGAGTGTCGGCAGTACATTTTTTGCTGTTAACATAGAACAGATTTTCCGCCGTCAGCCTCGTTAAAATCCTCCAGACCCCAAGATGTCAATACCATTATTTTTGCCTGCTTAAAATTTGTAGCTAACTAGCAAGATGCGCTAGTGTTGTTGCTAGCTCGCTAGAATTTGTAGTAAGCCCTTGTTGATACTAGCTTAGCGAGCAACATTATAATTAAATCACAATGGATTTGTTTTTGAATGAAGCAGCTGCCTGTTAGCTGCCGAGAGTCAGTTGAATAGCTAGCTACCTATTTTGTGTTAATTCCCATGAGTCTATGCGATTGGGGGTGACATATGGAATTGTTTTTAGATGGTCATACCATGGTTCATTTAGCTATTTGATTTAGAATTTTAGGACCCCTTCAAGTATTCCCCCCAAAAATATATACATTTGATATGATATTGAATTTGGCCTTTACTACTACAGCCCATAGACCCACATTGAACACATTCATAAAATGGCAAACAAGGACAGTACAACAAAATAAATCATAAGGAAAAAGGGGGTGGATTACACCGGGAAAAGTGCCGCTTTTTTCCTTTTGACGTCACGCGGACAGTAGTGCTCTTTGATTGGCTTTGCCGGCCACCGACAGGCAGACGATTCTACATTTAGAAATGTCTGGTTCGTCAGTACTAGGTCGGTACACAGCAAGTGTTGTCTTTTGTTCTAGCAAGAGAAGGAATTACCTCCTACTGTGCTAAGTACCTATCGGCAGTCAGTCTGACCCCTCACAGCTGTGTTCATGTTTGCCTGGTTTTGATTCCCTGTGGCGATAGGTTAAGGGAATCTTCTGAGATGGTTGTCATTGAACAAAATGTCAGGGATAATTGCCTTGCAGACCAGCAATAACGATGTGATTGTCATGGCCCCTCACTGAGGCAGTTATCAGCATATTACATGTACTTCTTACTGATAAAGCATCAATCATCTACATCACAGGCATGAATAGGAAGTAGCCGGCTGCTTGTATACAATTTATATACCTACAGATGCTGTCTACATAAAATATAATTATGTCTTTGTTGGTTTACAGAATGCATTTTAATAGCTACAATATGATTTTTCCTGTAACGTAAACAGTCTAATTCTTTGGAGGGGTACATTTGGAGATCTCCTTAATACACAGTATTAGCCTTAAAATTGGGGTCACTAACTTTGGAAAAGATATGGAAAAGTACCAACAATCCCTGGAGGAAAAAGAAAAGTACAAGCCTTAGGCAAAATGTAATGTTTACAGCGATCATGGAGGGGACGTTAATATATTCATTGAAAGTGGGGCTTCAGGCATCATGGCGTCTAGGGATCTAATAAAAATATGACAGTGAGATGCGGCAAAAGTCAATAAAACCACATCTTGAGCACATCTAGTGCTTGACTTGTACTGAAATAGGTGCTGGTACTCATTTTAAGTGCTGGTACCGTTTATGTACTAAACAAAAATATAAGCGCAACATGCAAAGTGTTAGTACATGTTTCGTGAGCTGAAATTAAATATCCCAGAAATGGATATTTCATATGCACAAAAAGATTATTTCTCTCAAATTTGGTGCACAAATTTGTTTACATCCCTGTTAGTATTTCTCCTTTGCCAAGATAATCCATCCACCTGACAGGTAAGGCATATCAAGAAGCTGATTAAACAGATCATTACACAGGTGCACCTTATGCTGGGGACAATAAAAGGCTACTCTAAAATGTGTAGTTTTGTCACACAACACCACAGATGTCTCAAGTTGAGGGAGCTTGCAATTGGCATGCTGACTGCAGACATGTCCACCAGAGCTGTTGCCAGACAACTGAACGTTAATTTCTCTACCAAACGCGGTTTTAGAGAATTGTGCAGTACGCCCAACCGGCCTCACAATCACAACCTCCACATCCGGCTTCTTCACCTGCGGGTTCGTCTGAGACCAGCCACCCTGACACCTGATGAAATTATGAGTATTTGTCTGTAATAAAGCTCTTTTATGAAGAAAAAAAAAGTCTGATTTGCTTGGTTCCCAAGTTGGTGGGTCTATGTTCTCCCAGGCCCACCCATGGCTGAGCCCCTCCCCAGTCATGTGAAATCCATAGATAATGGCCTAATGAAATTATTTCAATTGACTCCTTTCCTTATGAACTGTAACTCAGTAAAATTGTTGAAGTTGTTGAGTTTATATTTTTGTTCAGTATATTTAGGTGCAGGAACTCCTTGATACTATTCTACACGAGGTGCAGGTACTCAGTTCCGGTGAGCTCCTACCTAAGTCAAGTACTGAGCACATCTTACATCCCACCTAATCTCCATACTGGACATGAATGGCATTTAAAATTCACATGCTACTGTACATGAGAATGCTTAAAAATATCACAGATACAGTATTCTTTACTTTTTTCAGTTGCGATTGTGGTACTGGGTTAGTTTAGTGATGGAATTGATCTGGGATTTTACAATGTGTAGTGGGACTGTACTGAGCTAACCACAAGACATGCTGATTGTGTTGTGATTGTGATGTCTGTGTCTGAGCAGTGTTCAGGTTAAAGGGGTAGGAAAGAAAAACACTGTTTGGAAGGTTCTGCTGTTGTTGAGTGCCCTCGTTCAATGTCACAGCGTTATTAACTGTTAAATATACATTATATCCTACAGCATTCGTCAGGCAAAAATCTGTATGCTGCAATGTACAAGCCTTTAGAGGATATGGAGGTGTACAGAAAACAGTACTGTAGGTGTTGTTGATGCCTGGCAGCGTACTGAGAACAGCACTGTGGGTGTAATTGTCACCTTTGAATCTGCTCAGACCTCAACTGAGCTGATGTGATCTCGTACTCACCATGCTGGTGTCAACGACCTGCCCTATTCCCGACCTGGTCCTCTCCAGCAGGGCCAGGACCACCCCGAGGGCACAGGTCAGACCCCCGCCTGCAAAGTCTGCCAACAGGTTCAGAGGAGCGTAGGGCTTCTCATGGCTCCGGCCCAGCATGGACAACAAGCCTGACACAGGAAGAGAGGAATACATGGAGTGAGAGAAGCAGAAATGGAGGAGGATACATCATCCTTTCTTAATGTCTGTATGGACCATGGTACAAACATAAACAAAGTAAATGATCTAAAACAAATCTAGTCTAAATGATAAGTCCTTACAGTGGCTTGCGAAACTATTCACCCCCTTGGCATTTTTCCTACTTTGTTGCCTTACAACCTGGAATTAAAATAGATTTTTTGGGGGGGGTTGTATCAGTTGATTTACACAACATGCCTACCACTTTGAAGATGCAAAAAAAAAAATATTGTGAAACAAACAAGAAATAAGACAACAACAAAAGAGAACTTGAGCGTGCATAACTATTCACTCCCCCAAAGTCAATACTTTGTAGAGACACCTTTTGCAGCAATTACAGCTGCAAGTCTCTTCGGGTATGTCTCTATAAGCTTGGTACATCTAGCCACTCAGATTTTGTCCATTCTTCAAGGCAAAACTGCTCCAGCTCCTTCAAGTTGGATGGGTTCTGCTGGTGTACATCAATCTTTAAGTCACACCACAGATTCTCAATTGGATTGAGGTCTGGGCTTTGACTAGGCCATTCCAAGATACTAAAATGTTTCCCCTTAAACCACTCGAGTGTGGCTTTAGCTGTATGCTTAGGGTCATTGTCCTGCTGGAAGGTGAACCTCAGTCCCAGTCTCAAATCTCTGGAAAACTGAAACAGGTTTCCCTCAAATATTTCCCTGTATTTAGCACCATCCATCATTCGTGAAATTCTGACCAGTTTCCCAGATCCTGACGACGAAAAACATCCCCACAGCATGATGCTGCCACCAACATGCTTACCTGTGGGGATGGTGTTCTCGGGGTGATCAGAGGTGTTGGGTTTGTGCCATACATAGTGTTTTCCTTGATGGCCAAAAAGCTCAATTTTAGTCTCATCTGACCAGAGTACATTCTTCCATATGTTTGGGAAGTCTCCCACATGCTTTTTGGCAAACATCAAATGTGTTTGCTTATTTTCTTCTTTAAGCAATGGCTTTTTTCTGGCCACTCTTCCGTAAAGGCCAGCTCTGTGGAATGTACGGCTTAAAGTGGTCCTAAGGACAGATACTTCAATCTCCACTGCGGAGCTTTGCAGCTCCTTCAGGGTTATCTTTGGTCTCTTTAATGCCCTCCTTGCCTGGTCCGTGAGTTTTGGTGGGCGGCCCTCTTGGCAGGTTTGTTGTGGTGCCATATTCTTTCCATTATTTAATAATGGATTTAATGGTGCTCCGTGGGATGTTCAAAGTTTCTTATATTTTCTTATAACCCAACCCTGAACTGTACTTCTCCACAACTTTGTCCCTGACCTGTTTGGCGAGCTCCTTGGTCTTCATGGTGCCCCTTGCTTAGTGGTGTTGCAGACTCTGGGGCCTTTCAGTACAGGTGTATATATACTGAGATCATGTGACACTTAGATTGCACACAGGTGGACTTTGTTTAACTAATTATATGACTTCTGAAGGTAATTGGTTGCACCATATCTTATTTAGGGGCTTCATAGCAAAGGGGGTCAATACATATGCACGCACAACTTCCGAATTTTATTTTTTTCATTTCACTTCACCAATTTGGACTATTTTGTGTATGTCCATTACATGGATTCCAAATAAAAATCTATCCAAATTACAGGTTGGAATGCAAAAATATAGGAAAAGGCACTGTATATGCACACACACTGCCAAGAGTATGTGAACACCCCTTCAAATTAGTGGATTTGGCTATTTCAGCCACACCTGTGGCCGAGTTCCAAACTGCCTCTGGAAGCAACATCCGCACAAAAACTGTTAGATCGGGAGCTTCATGAAATTGGTTTCCATGGCCGAGCAGCTGCACACAAGCCTAAAATCACCATGTGCAATGCCAAGCGCTGGCTGGGGTGGTGTAAAGCTCGTCGCCATTGGACTCTGGAGCAGTGGAAAGGCGTTCTCTGGAGTAACGAATTACGCTTCACCATCTGGCAGTTCGACGGACAAACCTGGGTTTGGCGGATGCCAGGAGAACGCTAACTTCCCAAATGCATAGTGCCAACTGTAAAGTTTGGTGGAGGAGGAAAAATGTTCTGGGGCTGTTTTTCATGGTTCGGGTTAGGCCCCTTAGATCTAGTGAGGCAAATCTTATCGCTACAACATACAATGACATTCTAGATGATTCCGCGCTTCCAAATCTGAGGCAACAGTTTGGAGAAGGCCCTTTCCTGTTTCAGCATGACAATGTCCTTGTGCACAAAGCAAAGTCCATACAGAAATGGTTTGATGAGATCGGTGTGGAAGAACTTGACTGGCCTACACAGAGCTCTGATCTCAACCCCATCGAACACCTTTGGGATGAATTGGAACGCCGACTGCGAGCCATGCCTAATCGCTCAACATCAGTGCCCGACCTCACTAATGCTCGAGGCTGAATGGAAGCAAGTCCCCGCAGCAATGTTCCAACATCTAGCAGAGATTCTTCCCAGAAGAGTAGAGGCTATTATAGCTGCAAAGGGGTGACCAACTCCATATTAATGCCCTCATTTTTGAATGAGATGTTCGACCAGCAGGTGTCCACATACTTTTGGTCATGTAGTGTAATTAAAAACAAAAAACTACATTTTAAGTGAGAAGTAGGCATTTGTCTGAAGCTGAAAAAGGAAATTCCCATGAACACCACAATGCCTACTCCATCTATGCTCTACCAAGGTTTTCCAGCACACAGCTTTGACCTACTACAGTAGCTATGTTGGTCTATTGTACACAATGTGTATATAGGTTGCTTAGGATTCAATCCTTCTGAAACAGTGAAATCTAAAATCACTTGAAGTTGGGATGTCCCTCCTACCATTTCATTTGCTCTTCCGACTGTCCATCTATTCATGGCTGAACCCTACGTCATAGCCACTGACAATGCACATGCATGCAATCCTTACATTGTAGCGCAGCAGGAGAAAGCGGTTTGTTCACTATAGCACATTTGGAGATGGACTTAGCCATTAAATCTAAAATAATGAATAGATTTTAAACCAAAAACACTGTCATAGATGGACAGGATTAATATGAGATGCAAGGTGATTTCAGGAAGCCAAGCTAGAGCTCTGTGGGATGTTCACAGCACTGAACATCCCACATCCCACAGAGATCTCTCTTGATGTTTTGATCAAGAGAGACCTTTAGAAGATATGCACATTTTCAAATATGTATTTTAGGCCACATTATACAATGGGTGTGTCTAATCCTGAATGCGGGTTGGTTAAAATTGCATTCCAGCTGGTGTCTATTCCACAAGTTACCACTGGCAGAATCGATGATGTTTAAAATGCCTATTAACTCTGTTCCATCTGACTGCGCAATCGTCTCATCAGCCCAGCCAGGCAATTTACACTGCTCAAAAAAATAAAGGGAACACTTAAACAACACAATGTAACTCCAAGTCAATCACACTTCTGTGAAATCAAACTGTCCACTTAGGAAGCAACACTGATTGACAATAAATTTCACATGCTGTTGTGCAAATGGAATAGACAACAGGTGGAAATTATAGGCAATTAGCAAGACACCCCCGATAAAGGAGTGGTTCTGCAGGTGGTGACCACAGACCACTTCTCAGTTCCTATGCTTCCTGGCTGATGTTTTGGTCACTTTTGAATGCTGGCGGTGCTTTCACTCTAGTGGTAGCATGAGACGGAGTCTACAACCCACACAAGTGGCTCAGGTAGTGCAGCTCATCCAGGATGGCACATCAATGCGAGCTGTGGCAAGAAGGTTTGCTGTGTCTGTCAGCGTAGTGTCCAGAGCATGGAGGCGCTACCAGGAGACAGGCCAGTACATCAGGAGACGTGGAGGAGACGTGGAGGAGGCCGTAGGAGGGCAACAACCCAGCAGCAGGACCGCTACCTCCGCCTTTGTGCAAGGAGGAGCAGGCGGAGCACAGCCAGAGCCCTGCAAAATGACCTCCAGCAGGCCACAAATGTGCATGTGTCTGCTCAAACGGTCAGAAACAGACTCCATGAGGGTGGTATGAGGGCCCGACGTCCCCTCCACAGGTGGGGGTTGTGCTTACAGCCCAACACCGTGCAGGACGTTTGGCATTTGCCAGAGAACACCAAGATTGGCAAATTCGCCACTGGCGCCCTGTGCTCTTCACAGATGAAAGCAGGTTCACACTGAGCACGTGACAGACGTGACAGTCTGGAGATGCCGTGGAGAACGTTCTGCTGCCTGCAACATCCTCCAGCATGACCGGTTTGGCGGTAGGTCAGTCATGGTGTGGGGTGGCATTTCTTTGGGGGGCCGCACAGCCCTCCATGTGCTCGCCAGAGGTAGCCTGACTGCCATTAGGTACCGAGATGAGATCCTCAGACCCCTTGTGAGACCATATGCTGGTGCGGTTGGCCCTCGGTTCCTCCTAATGCAAGACAATGCTAGACCTCATGTGTCTGGAGTGTGTCAGCAGTTCCTGCAAGAGGAAGGCATTGATGCTATGGACTTGCCCGCCCGTTCCCCAGACCTGAATCCAATTGAGCACATCTGGGACATCATGTCTCGCTCCATCCACCAACGCCACGTTGCACCACAGACTGTCCAGGAGTTGGCGGATGCTTTAGTCCAGGTCTGGGAGGAGATCCCTCAGGAGACCATCCGCCACCTCATCAGGAGCATGCCCAGGCGTTGTAGGGAGGTCATACAGGCACGTGGAGGCCACACACACTACTGAGCCTCATTTTGACTTGTTTTAAGGACATTACATCAAAGTTGGATCAGCCTGTAGTGTGGTTTTCCACTGTAATTTTGAGTGTGACTCCAAATCCAGACCTCCATGGGTTGATAAATTTGATTTCCATTGATAATTGTGTGATTTTGTTGTCAGCACATTCAACTATGTAAAGAAAAAAGTCTTTAATAAGAATATTTCATTCATTCAGATCTAGGATGTGTTATTTTAGTGTTCCCTTTATTTTTTTGAGCAGTGTACAAACTTGACCTCCACTACAAAAAGCATCTTGACATTATCTCCCATTTCTTTTAGACTAATATTTTGTTTTCAACAGCAGGGATTTGTATAAACCTCGCTGTCTGTCTCTCCGACATTTGCAACATTGTTTCAATATTCAAAAATTCGATCTCCAGCTGTCCCATAGTAATGAACGTGTCGGGAGTTGGGACAGGAAGCAGCTACTGTTGTTATTCATTCTGCACTGTTTGACGTGACTGTAAGGTAGCAGTAGTTGGCTAGCTAGCAAGCAAGGGATAAGAACGTTGCCAACCAGTATGGCAATGTAACATTTAGAACGAACGACTGGGTCGCGTCTCTAGCAAACGACCAGCCGGTTTGGGTAGCAACCCTAGATTTGTGTCAGGACTATATCTTGTGGAAGGATGAAATAGTATGAATACATTCATACAAATAAAAATGTAATGAAAATATGTCAATCATTATTTGAATATGTTGGTAACCCGTTGAATAAAAGTGATAATGCCCTCGAAGCCGGTGTTAGGATATATTGCCATGGTTTGCCTAACAACACCTGTGAAAATATATTTTCCAAACACTGGCTTCTCTGGCATTTTCATTTAAATAGAATTCTGCTGTAGATTACTGAGAATTTTCAACATGGAGGTAATTTTCAAAACAGACATAACTTGTAATTTGTTCTTTGTTTTTGAGCTAACTTAGTTTTAAAAGAGCACAACCTCTTCTTTAATATAGTGTCCCATAGTTCAGTTGGTAGAGCATGGCACTTGCAATACCAGGGTTGTGTGTTTGATTCCCCAGTATGAAAAAAGTATGAAAATGTATGCACTCACTACTTACTGTAAGTCTCTCTGGATAAGAGCGTCTGCTAAATAACAAAAAATGTAAATATGACACCACATTTATGTCAATAGGAATTACACTAATTTAGTATTCCATTGTGTAAAAACACTCACTATCAAAAAACAATTAACACTCAACACAACAAAAAACTAGATTATTTAAAATTTGACTAAATTTGACTAAATTACTCATTCAAAAAGTATAATTATACTATACATAAAAATATTATTTACATAAAAATATATATATTTTTAAATAATCCTAAATGTGACCAGAGGACAATATCAGAAAGTATTTCAAAACCCAATTTCTATATAAGATTTGTAGGACAAATTCATGTCAGTGTTTGTATTTAGCCTACAACATGTCATGACACTTCTTGAAGCACGGCAAAATGTAAAAATAGTACTTTGACAACAATTCAGTAAATGCATTAGATCGAGAAAGATTCTAAATGCACCCATACAAAGTAGGCTATTGTATTGACAAAGATGTTTACTTCTGTAACAATGTAAAAATGCAAACAACTTACTTAATTACTGACTATTGTCCCTCCCCATGGGGATTTTTTTTTGCAGTATCATGTACACTTTTAAAGTAGAATCTAAATACAGTAGAAAACAAATTTACAATACAACATTCATAACAGTTACATACCAATAAATAAAAGAGACTAGCCTGCTGCCCTTACTGGGTCAATAGGAACATTAGCCCGAGCTGTTTAGGAGGGATATCACACCTGGCACAAATGATTGTCTAGTTCTGTTTTTCCTGCTGGGGGTGCCCTACACCTGCACCCAGATGGGAGTAGTTCAAAGTTCAGGTACAGGGGATGGCTTAGGTCTAAATAATTGTGAGCCTTGCTGAGAACCTGACCTTAAAGACCTCTGACCTTAAAGACCTCATCCAAGCCTGTCTGTTTGACTCCAAGTACCTTGCCTGCTGTGGTGATAATCCTTCTCCGCATATTTTTCTGGCTGACAGTGGCATTGCCAAACCAACAAGCAATACAAACATTTTAAACCTGTAAAATTGAGAGTATTAGTAGGCACAATTGACTCAACACAGAAGTTTACATAGTCTGAAACATCTGGGAGTTCGTTAAGATCAGAGCTGCTGTCCTCAAATACCTCTCACATAGTACATTCAAAACACCCTTGGAGACGAGTGATACTATTGTCGTTCCAGATGAGGACAGGTATAACTGTAGATTTCTCCCTCTCCAGGAGCCGACAGTCGGTTGGCCGAAGGTAGACAACATTGTGGTCTGATGTCCCCAGTGTAGGTCTGGTGGTGGCAGAGAAAGCATTTGGTATTGTCCCATAGCACAAATTCCGAGTCTTATTTTTCCTGGTGTGACATTTCACATACTGTTGGTACGTACATAGGACCTTGTGCAAAGTGCAGTTGTTAAAATCCCCTAAAATGTATTTTGGGTGTGTCGGGGAGATGGATTCCAGTTTCTGTGACAGATTATAAATAATCTCTGATGCCTTTGCTGTATTAGCTTTCGGTTGAATGTACACAGTACAATGTCGGGGGTACAGAGTCGCTCTCTTACCAGGATCGATCTACATCACTGGTCCCTGACAAGCAGGCGGATGCCACCGCCGTGATGTTTCCCTGTGACGGTCAGATCACAGTCCGCTCTGAATCAGTGTGAAGCCGGCCGGCTCCCCTTCCCTGTCCGGGACTCTGTCATCCAGCCAAGTCTCAGTAAACGGCAGCAAACAGGCCTCCCACTATTCATGTTAAAAGTACAGATTCGCGGACAGCTCATCGGCTTTTGCCCTCGCTGACTGGGCATTGATCAGTAAGGTGGTGGGTAAGGGAAGTTAGTTCATTTTTTTAAAAGTCTGTCATTCCTCCACGTTCTACACATTTGCATTTGGGTTTGTAATCCACTCGCAGACAATCAGGGATTAGATATGCCACTGAGATATCCAATGCGTTCATGTTTGAGTTGCATTGAAGTAGAAACTCTCTGCTGAATATTGGATTCTGCTGCCAACAGGGTTTTCCTAATTTAGTCCATTTGTAGCAGGTATGTACATGATCAGTCTCAATGATGAAAATAATCATGGCCTCTAAATCTTCAAGCTGCATAATGGATCCTATTCCAACTAAACTACTGAAAGAGCTGCTTCATGTGCTTGGCCCTCCTATGTTGAACATAATAAACGGCTCTCTATCCACCGGATGTGTACCAAACTCACTAAAAGTGGCAGTAATAAAGCCTCTCTTGAAAAAGCCAAACCTTGACCCAGAAAATATAAAAAACTATCGGCCTATATCAAATCTTACATTCCTCTCAAACATTTTTGAAAAAGCTGTTGCGCAGCAACTCACTGCCTTCCTGAAGACAAACAATGTATACGAAATGCTTCAGTCTGGTTTTAGACCCCATCATAGCACTGAGACTGCACTTGTGAAGGTGGTAAATGACCTTTTAATGGCGTCAGACCGAGGCTCTGCATCTGTCCTCGTGCTACTAGACCTTAGTGCTGCCTTTGATACCATCGATCACCACATTCTTTTGGAGAGATTGGAAACCCAAATTGGTCTACACGGACAAGTTCTGGCCTGGTTTAGATCTTATCTGTCGGAAAGATATCAGTTTGTCTCTGTGAATGGTTTGTCCTCTGACAAATCAACTGTACATTTCGGTGTTCCTCAAGGTTCCGTTCTAGGACCACTATTGTTTTCACTATATATTTTACCTCTTGGGGATGTCATTCGAAAACATAATGTTAACTTTCACTGCTATGCGGATGACACACAGCTGTACATTTCAATGAAACATGGTGAAGCCCCAAAATTGCCCTCGCTAGAAGCCTGTGTTTCAGACATAAGGAAGTGGATGGCTGAAAACTTTCTACTTTTAAACTCGGACAAAACAGAGATGCTTGTTCTAGGTCCCAAGAAACAAAGAGATCTTCTGTTAAATCTGACAATTAATCTTGATGGTTGTAAAGTCGTCTCAAACAAAACTGTGAAGGACCTCGGCGTTACTCTGGACCCTGATCTCTCTTTTGACGAACATATCAAGAATGTTTCAAGGACAGCTTATTTCCATCTACGTAACATTGCAAAAATCAGAAATTTTCTGTCCAAAAATGATGCAGAAAAATTAATCCATGCTTTTGTTACTTCTAGGTTAGACTACTGCAATGCTCTACTTTCCGGCTACCCGGATAAAGCACTAAATAAACTTCAGTTAGTGCTAAATACGGCTGCTAGAATCCTGACTAGAACCAAAAAATTTGATCATATTACTCCAGTGCTAGCTTCCCTACATTGGCTTCCTGTTAAGGCAAGGGCTGATTTCAAGGTTTTACTGTTAACCTACAAAGCGTTACATGGGCTTGCTCCTACCTATCTTTCCGAGTTGGTCCTGCCGTACATACCTACACGTACGCTACGGTCACAAGACGCAGGCCTCCTAATTGTCCCTAGAATTTCTAAGCAAACAGCTGGAGGCAGGGCTTTCTCCTATAGATCTCCATTTTTATGGAATGGTCTGCCTACCCATGTGAGAGACGCAGACTCGGTCTCAACTTTTAAGTCTTTACTGAAGACTTATCTCTTCAGTAGGTCATATGATTGAGTGTAGTCTGGCCCAGGAGTGTGAAGGTGAACGGAAAGGCTTTGGAGCAACGAACCGCCCTTGCTGTCTCTGCCTGGCCGGTTCCCCTCTCTCCACTGGGATTCTCTGCCTCTAACCCTATTACAGGGGCTGAGTCACTGGCTTACTGGTGCTCTTTCATGCCGTCCCTAGGAGGGGTGCATCACTTGAGTGGGTTGAGTCACTGACGTGATCTTCCTTTCTGGGTTGGAGCCCCCCCTTGGTTTGTGCCGTGGCGGAGATCTTTGTGGGCTATACTCGGCCTTGTCTCAGGATTGTAAGTTGGTGGTTGAAGATATCCCTCTAGTGGTGTGGGGGCTGTGCTTTGGCAAAGTGGGTGGGGTTATATCCTTCCTGTTTGGCCCTGTCCGGGGGTATCATCGGATGGGGCCACAGTGTCTCCTGACCCCTCCTGTCTCAGCCTCCAGTATTTATGCTGCAGTAGTTTATGTGTCGGGGGGCTAGGGTCAGTTTGTTATATCTGGAGTACTTCTCCTGTCTTATCCGGTGTCCTATGTGAATTTAAGTATCCTCTCTCTAATTCTCTCCTTCTCTCTTTCTCTCTCTCGGAGGACCTGAGCCCTAGGACCATGCGTCAGGACTACCGGGCATGATGACTCCTTGCTGTCCCCAGTCCACCTGGCCTTGCTGCTGTTCCAGTTTCAACTGTTCTGCCTGCGGCTATGGAACCCTGACCTGTCCACCGGACGTGCTACCTGTCCCAGACCTGCTGTTTTCAACTCTCTAGAGACCGCAGGAGCGGTAGAGATACTCTTAATGATCGGCTATGAAAAGCAAACTGACATTTACTCCTGAGGTGCTGACTTGCTACACCCTCGATAACTTCTGTGATTATTATTATTTGACCATGCTGGTCATTTATGAACATTTGAACATCTTGGCCATGTTCTGTTATAATCTCCACCCGGCACAGCCAGAAGAGGACTGGCCACCCCTCATAGCCTGGTTCCTCTCTAGGTTCCTTCCTAGGTTTTGGCCTTTCTAGGGAGTTTTTCCTAGCCACCGTGCTTCTACACCTGCATTGCTTGCTGTTTGGGGTTTTAGGCTGGGTTTCTGTACAGCACAGCACTTCGAGATATTAGCTGATGTACGAAGGGCTATATAAAATAAATTTGAAATTTGATTTGATCAGTCCAACACCACTGTAAAGCCATTGTTCCTCTCCATGTTCCTCTCCACTCTCCTCTTCCTCCCTGCTTTCTGCTGTTGATCCCCGACTCCCCACATCACTTCCCTCGTTTTCATTGACCGAGAGGAACAGGGAGAGAGAGGAGCGGAGCAACAAATAGGCTACAGTTGTGGTCAAGAACATCATCTCTCCTTCTCACACGTCTCTCTCTTCCTTCCTCCTTTTTCTCAACCATACACATGCTCTCTTCCAAATAATCACCTCTTAGGGCAGCGGTTCCCAAACTTGGGGTTTCGACCCCATGTGGGGTCACCTGATATGAAAATGGGGTCGTGGGAGAATTTCCAAAATTTTGGTCAACATTTTATTTTAAAAAAAACTGGCATACAAAAAAACTGGTCTCAAAAACATTGTAATATGGTTAACCTTAAGGACAATTATTCAAATCTAAAAAGTTCAAATCAACCACATTACTTAAATCATGGGAAAAGGCAGTACTTGACCGTTGCACTTTTATCATTCCCACAGTGAATGGCTAAGCCTGCTACGCTATGAAACCACACACTATTACAGAGACTTATATTACCGGCCACAAATAATATTACATTTTTTTATTTAACTAGGCAAGTCAGTTAAGAACAAATTCTTATTTACAATGACGGCCTACTCCAGCCAAATCCGGACGATGCTGTGCCAATTGTGCGCCGCCCTAGGGGACTCCCAATCACGGCTGGATGTGAACCAGCCTGGATTCGAACCAGGTACTATAGTAACGCCTCTTGCACTGAGATGCAGTGCCTTAGGACGCTGCAACACTCGGGAGCCCGGGAGAAATGGTGAAAACAATGTGTGGGGAGACAGAAGCACAGACATTCACATCAATACCTTTGTCAGATAACACTGTGAAACTAAGAATTGATGCTATGACTAGCAATCAAGAGGAAACTCTGAACGATTCAAAAATGTCCCACCTTAATCTCTCCAAATGGACGTTAGCTGTGGGAACCGAGATGCATTGACTTTTGTTCGCTACAGTACATGTCGGGGGATGCTATTCACGAGGACATATTGTTCTGTCTCACGATTCCCGAGCATGAAACGGCACAGAGGATGTTCAGTGTGCTGCGTGGCGATATTGACGAAAAACAGATTCCATAGGATCAAAATGGTGGGCTTTTGCACAGATGGGGCTCCATCTATCACGGAACAGCGGGCAGGCCTCTGAATTTAAACTCATGGCACGTGGATTCAGTGCTCTCGTCTGCATTAAAAACAAATATCGATTCAGGTTGGATGTGACAGGAGAGATTAGGTCAACCACACCCCCTGACTTTGAGATGCATCAAGCATACCCATCTCATTAATGGTGCTGAGATAAATTGTCAGACTAATTTGCAATTGATTGTCATAGTCCCATATTAAAAGTACAGTTGAAGTCGGAAGTTGGCATACACCTTAGCCAAATACATTTAAACTCAGTTTCACAAATCCTGACATTTAATCCTAGTAAAAATTCCCTGTCTTAGGTCAGTTAGGATCGCCACTTTACTTTAAGAATGTGAAATGTCAGAATAGTAGTAGAGAGAATGATTTATTTCAGCTTTTATTTCTTTCATCACATTCCCAGTGGGTCGGAAGTTCACATACACTCAATTAGTATTTGGTAGCATTGCCTTTGAATTGTTTAACTTGGGTCAAACGTTTGAGGTGGCCTTCCACAAGCTTCCCACAATAAGTTGGGTGAAATTTGGCCCATTCCTCCTGACAGAGCTGGTGTAACTGAGTCAGGTTTGTAGGCCTCCTTGCTCGCACACGCTTTTTTAGTTCTGCCCACAAATTTTCTATAGGATTGAGGTCAGGGCTTTGTGATGGCCACTCCAATACCTTTACTTTGTTGTCCTTAAGCCATTTTGCTACAACTTTGGAAGTATGCTTGGGGTCATTGTCCATTTGGAAGACCCATTTGCGACCAAGCTTTAACTTCCTGACTGATGTCTTGAGATGTTGCTTCAATATATCCACATAATTTTCCTACCCCATGATGCCATCTATTTTGTGAAGTGCACCAGTCCCTCCTGCAGCAAAGCACCCCCACAACATGATGCTGCCACCCCCGTGCTTCACGGTTGGGATGGTGTTCTTTGGCTTGCAAGCCTCCCCCTTTTCCTCCAAACATAACGATGGTCATTATGGCCAAACAGTTCTATTTGTGTTTCATCAGACCAGAGGACATTTCTCCAAAAAATACAATGTGCAGTTGCAAACCGTAGTCTGGCTTTTTTTAATGGCAGTTTTGGAGCAGTGGCTTCTTCCTTGCTGAGCGGCCTTTCAGGTTATGTCGATATAGGACTCGTTTTACTGTGGATATAGATACCTTTGTACCTGTTTCCTCCGGCATCTTCACAAGGTCCTTTGCTGTTGTTCTGGGATTGATTTGCACTTTTCGCACCAAAGTACGTTCATCTCTAGGAGACAGCGATATGACGGCTGCACGGTCCTATGGTGTTTATACTTGCATACAATTGTTTGCACAGATGAACATGGTACCTTCAGGTGTTTGGAAATTGCTCCCAAGGATGAACCAGACTTGTGGAGGTCTACAATTTTCTTTCTCAGGTCTTTGCTGATTTATTTTGATTTTCCCATGATGTCAAGCAAAGAGGCACTGAGTTTGAAGGTAAGCTTTGAAATACATCCACAGGTACACCTCCAATTGACTCAAATGATGTCAATTAGCCTATCAGAAGCTTCTAAAGCCATGACAATTTTCTACAAAGTAGTCCTAACCGACTTGCCAAAACGATAGTTTGTTAACAAGACATGTGTGGAGTGGTTGAAAAACGAGTTAACGGCTAACCTAAGTGTATGTAAACTTCCGACTTCAACTGTATACACTCCAATTTAGGCACTCCACCTTCTCTCCAAACCTTACATCTTTTATGGTTCGACAGGAAGATGAAGTAATAGGGTAATAAACCATAATTTCTCCCTTAAGGGGATCTGACCTGACCTCAACCCCTGATTTGCCTAATCCACAGATGTCCATCCGTATCCCCTGTAGCAATCCTGTGACTTCCTCCCGTCCACCCAACACATTCCAAAGCCATCTGGCTCCTACAGAACCATTAACTTCTGATGTAAAAACCGGTCTCCATCACTCCTTAGATATGATACTTATGAGTATCAACAATGTTCCAAGTTTAACACAGAATCTAACAAAAGTAAAAGATTAAAGATGACACTATGTGCAGGTTTAAAATAATTAATCTATTTTGATGAGTCCTAGTTTGTAGGGAGACGATCAAAGGGTCGCAAGCGAAGCACAACGGTCTCCAAATCTCATTTTCTTGCCTGACATACTAACTATAGAATTCTCCAATGTTAGCTGATTAGTTAGAAAGCTAGGACAGTTTCCAAATGAATTGCACCGGTAGAAACAGGACAAAACAAGCAACTTGTTAGCTGGCTATGTAAACAAATATCACCGCAACTCAATATCATATGACCTCCACTGCGCGGGCATCTACCCTAAGTAACATGACAGCTAAACTGTCAAATAATAGGAAAACAAGGCAATGTATAGCCTATGAATATCTGTGCCTAGTAAACATGACAAATCATGACCTAAGCCCAAAAGAAAAACACAAATTACTTGAATCTCCATTTCTGTGGCTAGTTAGCTGGTTGTCTGTATGGCTAGCTCGTGAAAGTGACAGGTGAGGTTGACGCGTCGCAACCGCAGCCAAAATTTAAAACCACACACAATTTTTCGTGCCTGACAGACTAGCTAGCAAGCAGATAGGGCCGTTTCCATATTAATTACATCGTTAGAAACAAGATAAAACAACCAACTAGTTAGCGGACTATATACACAGCTAAACAGTGCAATCATTCGAGCTCCTGCTCCACCGCTAATGTGTTCGCCTGTACCAACCAAGTGATCATGACAGGATTTGCTAATCTGAGAGCTATTCCCCAAGTTTCACAGCATCAAAACACCAGACATATATCTGCTGTTTACTTATTTCACTCACCTCGACATCATCGCTTTAAAAGTGCAAGGACATGTTCGAATCCGTATTACCAGATACAACCTCTTCCATAGTGAAAAGTCGTGGCCGCGTCGGCGCCGTTATTTTTAGTAATTAAGTGATGACAACAGACACGCAAATATGAAAACAGGTTGCTAGAAAGTTAATTTTGTGATAGACACAGATTATTGGAAGGAAAACAATGACGATCGCAAAATAAAGAAAGGCCATTGATGGCGGTAGGGGTTCTAAAGGGTTAATACAAATATGTTTGAATTAGCTTGAGTTCAATACTGCCCTACCAAGCAAAAAGGCAATAACTATTCATAGGGTGGAACTGAGAAAAAGGTTTTCAAAGTTTTTTTTTAATTGTCCAGCCAAATGAATTCTAGGGAGATCATTGGAGATTTTTTAAATTTCACCTTTATTTAACCAGGTAGGCTAGTTGAGAACAAGTTCTCATTTACAACTGCGACCTGGCCAAGGTAAAGCAAAGCAGTGCGACACAAAACAGAGTTACACATGGAATAAACAAACATACAGTCAATAACACAAGAGAAAACGTCTATATACAGTGTGTGCAAATGAGGTAGTGATCTGCTGTCTTACAATGGGTTAATGTTTTATTCATGTTGACCCTAACATGACCTTTGACCCTTAAACGACAGTTACTGCCTTCTTCCTTGACATGATATGTTATAAATTGCAGGGTAATACCAAAGCAAAGCCATTTTCATTTGTTAGTTTAATATACTTCTCATGTATGCTATTAATAACAGTGTAATTACTGGCAGTGTAACAGAGTTGAAACTGCATCCTTTGTGTGTGTCTTCCACTAAGATACCACTTGCATTTACATGGAGACGTAGGTTCTGTGTCAGTCACATTACATACTGTGTTAAATAACTAGCCCATGTCTTGTTATAAGAATAAATGTGAAAAGCTGCACAGCAATTGTTTGAAGTACATAAAATGATGACCTATCTTGTAATATATAATGATGTATTGGGACATAGGGTAATACTAATTATAAGAATTGAACATGATATTGCAAATTCAATTATTTGTATAGATTTTGTTTTAAAGACACTTACATAGACAATTTTGAATAAATAACAGCTTTAAGAATGAATTTTAAACATACAGCATTTACATGTGCATATTCATAAGAGGACACAAATGACATTTAGCTACAATTGATAAAATGCTGAATAGTTAAGTAACATTTACATTTTTAAGTAAAACTTCTTCAGTGCTCTTCCATATCACTCCTCATCCTCAGCAATGCTGTTCACAGCCAAGGCATTCCAGAACTGCCTTTGATTTGCAGGCATCAAAGGACACATCTTGGTGATGATGTCCATCTTTTTGGACTCATATAGCCCTATTGCATGAACGGACATTGACAGGAATAAAACCTAGTGGCACCTTTGGTCCGCATAGATACAATAATCATCTAGGCCACAGGGATTGGTGGAAGTCATTTTGGCAAAACAGTATTTTCCCACATTCATGTAATGATGGCAGCGAAACAGACACAATGAGCACATATTTGGCATGCCAAAGCTTGTTGTACTAATTACATACGCCACCAACAAAGGTGATGGACTCAATTTTGGATTTTAACTTTCCTGACCGGAACAGTCCTTCAATACTGGAATATAAAAGAAAACCAGAAACCCTGGACATGTGAGTAGATATATTATTAATGAGGTAGCAATGCTGTGTGTGTGCTCAACCAGAAAACGAGAATGCGTGGCTTTTGACAATTCAGTAGCGCTATGGGGTGCACGTCCAACTGACTGTCAGCAATAACCTCAACCAAACGTTTTCTGTAGTTGCGGATCAGACCTGCACAACGGTCAGGAGGAATTTTGGACCATTCCTCTTTACAAAACTGTTTCAGCTCCACAATATTCTTTGGATGTCTGGTGTGAACTGCTCGAGGTCATGCCACAGCATCACAATCGGGTTGAGGTCAGGACTGACTGGGCCACTCCAGAAGGCGTATTTTCTTCAGTTGAAGCCATTCTGTTGTTGATTTACTTCTGTGTTTTCAGTCGTTGTCCTGTTGCCTCATCCAACTTCTGTTGAGCTTCAATTGGAGGACAGATAGCCTTACATTCTCCTGCAAAAGGTGTTGATAAACTTGGGAATTCATTTTTCCATCGATGATAGCAAGCGGTCCAGGCCCTGAGGCAGCCCCAAACCATGATGCTCCCTCCACTATACTTTAAGTTGGGATGAGGTTGATGTTGGTGTGCTGTGCCTTTTTATCTCCACACATAGTTGTGTGCTCCTTCCAAACAACTCAACTGTAGTTTCATCTGTCCACAGAATATTTTGCCAGTAACGCTGTGGAACTTCCAGGTGCTCTTTTGCAAACTTCAGATGTGCAGCAATGTTTTTTTGACTCCTGACTCCAATTAGCTTTTGGAGAAGTCATTCGCCTAGAGGTTCACATACTTTTCCCAACCTACACTGTGAATGTTTAAAATGATGTATTCAATACAGACAAGAAAAATAAACTAATAACACACAAATTATTGTAAGCACAATGTGTTCCTATTTTTGTGACTTAGATGAGATCAAATTTCATGACCAATTTATGCAAAAATCCAGGTAATTCCAAAGGGTTCACATACTTTTCTTGCCACTGTGCAGTACCAGTCAAAAAACTGTGGACACTTATTCATTCCATGGTTTTTCTTTATTTTTTAAAACTATTTTCTACATTGTAGAATAACCAAAACTATGAAGTAACATATGGAATAATGTAGTAACCAAAATATTGTTCAACAAACCTAAATATATTTTATATTTGAGATTATTTAAAAGTAGCTTTGATGACAGCTTTGCACACTCTTGGCATTCTCTCAACCAGCTTCATGAGATAGTCACCTGGAATGCATTTCAATTAACAGGTGTCCCTGGTTAAAAGTGAATTTGTGGAATTTATTTTCTTGTTAATGTGTTTGAGCCAATTAGTTGTGTTGTGACAAGGTAGGGGTGGTATACAGAAGATAGCCCTATTTGGTAAAAGACCAAGTCCATATTATGGCAAGAAAAGCTCAAATAAGCAGGGTAACGACAGTCCATTTAAGACATGAAGGTCAGTCAATACGGAACATTTCAAGATCTTTGAAAGTTTCTTCAAGTGCAGTCGTAAAAACCATTAAGCGCTATGATGAAACTTGCTCTCATAAGGACTGCCACAGGATAGGAAGACCCAGAGTTCTCTGCTGCAGAGGATAAGTTCATTAGAGTTACCAGCCTCAGAAATCTATAATTAACTGCACATCAGACTGCAGCCCACATAAATGCTTCACAGAGTTCAAGTAACAGACACATCTCAACATCAACTGTTCAGAGGCGACTGCGTGAATCAAGCCTTCATGGTCAAATTGCTGCAAGGAAACCACTACTAAAGGACACCAATAATAAGAAGAGACTTGCTTGTGTTTCTTGGCCCAAGCAATGGATATTAGACCAGTGGAAAACTGTCCTTTGGTCTGATGAGTCCAAATTTGAGATTTTTGGTTCCAACCACGTGTCTTTGTGAGATGCAGAGTAGGTGAACGGATGTCCTCCGCATGTGTGGTTCCCACCATGAATCATGGAGGAGGCGGTGTGATGGTGCTTTGCTGGTGACATATTTAGAATTCAAGGCACACTTAACCAGCATGGCTACAACAGCATTCTGCAGCAATAAGCCATCCCATTTTGTTTGCGCTTAGTGGGACTATAATTAGTTTTTCAACACACCTCCAGGCTATGTAAGGGCTATTTGACCAAGAAGGAGAGTGATGGAGTGCTGCATCAGATGACCTGGCCTCCACAAATCACCCGACCTCAATCCAATTGAGATGGTTTGGGATGAGTTGGACCGCAGAGTGAAGGAAAAGCAGCCAAGTGCTCAGCATATGTGGGGAATCCTTCAAGACTGTTGGAAAAGCATTCCAGGTGAAGCTGGTTGAGAGAATGCCAAGAGTGTGCAAAGCTGTCATCAAGGAAAGGGAATGAAAGGATGGCTACTTTGAAGAATCTGAAATATATTTTGATTTGTTTAACACTTTTTTGGTTACTACATGATTCCATGTGTGTAAGTTCATAGTTTATGTCTTCACTACTATTCTACAATGTAGAAAATAGTACAAATAAAGAAAACCCCTTAAATGAGTAGGTGTCCAAACTTTTGACTGGTACTGTACTTCCATTCATTTTGATACCGGGGAACTTCAGACGAGTCTTGTGAGGCTTGTGGGCGTCCTAGAGCAAAACACCACAGTGTTCGAGAGAGTCTCATCTTTCAATAGAGTGGTCATAATAGGCCAAACCGTTCAGACGTTTTCATGAGAAGACCAATTTTTGAGATGTCTCATGGTCTGACAAGCACTCCTCTAGCTTTGCCACCTTTCACTGCAGATGCAGAAGGGCGATATCGGCGGATGAGGTGGATTGAGATGCAGCCCATGCAAAAAATCTCTATCTTAGACTGATGGGGATTTTTTTATTATGTTAATTAAATTTCTGCGGGGACGTGACCATTGTTGTGACCATATACTGTACTGTATATCATCCACTGCATCTTGCCATCTTTATGTAATACATGTATCACTAGCCACTTTAAACTATGCCACTTTATGTTTACATACCCTACATTACTCATCTCATATGTATAGACTGTACACTATACCATCTACTGCATCTTGCCTATGCCGTTCTGTACCATCACTCATTCATATATCTTTATGTACATATTCTTTATCCCTTTACACTTGTGTGTATAAGGTAGTAGTTGTGGAATTGTTAGGTTAGATTACTTGTTGGTTATTACTGCATTGTCGGAACTAGAAGCACAAGCATTTCGCTACACTCGCATTAACATCTGCTAACCACGTGTATGTGACAAATAAAATTGTATTTGATTTTGATTTGTTGGCTAAGGGTTAACCTCTCTAGGCTAGGGGGCGGTATTTTCACGTCCGGATGAAAAGCGTGCCCAAAGTAAACTGCCTGCTACTCAGGCCCAGAAGCTAGGATATGCATATTATTAGTAGATTTGGATAGAAAACACTCTGAAGTTTCTAAAACTGTTTGAATGATGTCTGTGAGTGTAACAGAACGTATTTGGCAGGCGAAACCCCGTGGACAAACCAACCAGGAAAAAACATTTTGAGGTCACTCTTTACAATGGGTTTCAATGGGAATCTAGATTGCTTGCAGTTCCTATCTCTTCCACTGGATGTCAACAATCTTTAGAAATTGGTTGATGTTTTTCCTTTGAGAAATGAAGAAGTAAGGCAGTTCAGAACGAGGGTCGAGTGAAGTGTACTGTTGTGGTTGGGGCGCGTGACCAGGAAGCTCGCTCCACTTTGTTTTTATCAGCTATTGAACGCAGTTTATCCCGTCTTAAATTGTATCAATTATTTACGTTCAAAAATACCTAAAGCTGTTTGAAGTGTTTGGACAAAGATTACATGTAATTTATTAGATATTTTGTAGTCCTGTTGCACGAGTTGGAACCGGTGTTTTTCTGGATCAAACGCGCCAAATAAATTGACATTTGAGATATAACGACGGAATTAATCGAACAAAAGGACCATTTGTGATGTTTATGGGACATATTGGAGTGCCAACAAAAGAAGATCTTCAAAGGCATGAATTATATTGTTATTTCTGAGTTGTGTCACGCCTGGCGGGATGAAATATGATTGTCTGTGTTTGTTTGATGGGATTCTATCCTCAGATAATAGTATGGTTTTCTTTCGCCGTAAAGCCTTTTTGAAATCTGACACAGCGGCTGGATTAACAAGAAGTGTATCTTTAATCCTATGTATAACACTTGTATCTTTCATCAATGTTTATGATGAGTATTTCTGTAATTTGATTTGGCTCTCTGTAATTTCACTGGATGTTATTTGAGACAATGCATTACTGAACATAACGCGCCGGTTTTTGGACATAAAGAGGGACTTTATTGAACAAAACAAAAATGTATTGTGTAACATGGAGTCCTGGGAGTGCCAACAGATGAAGATCAAAGGTTAGTGATTAATTTAATCGCTATTTCTGACTTTTATGAGCCCTCTCCTTGGCTGGAAAATGTCTGTATGTTTTTTGTGGCTAGGCGCCGTCCTAACATAATCGCATGGTGTGCTTTCGCCGTAAAGCCTTTTTGAAATCGGACACTGTGGTTGGATTAACAAAAAGTTTACCTTTAAAATGATGTATAATACTTGTATGTTTGAGGAATTTTAATTATGATATTTCTGTTGTTTGAATTTGGCACCCTGCAATTTCACTGGCTGTTGTCGAGGTGGGACGCTTGCATCCCACAAATCTCAGAGAGGTTAAAGGGAACTTCATGTAATATAACATGGTTTTAAAATGCAATAGGGGTGCACAATTTATATTTACAATATCAAAAGGGACGCAAAAATGGCACTCTACTCGTGCAGCCACAGAGATGGTTGCCATCGAGACCATTCATTAATTGTAGTGCTATCAGTCCTAAGTAAAATGCCATTGAATAGTGTGTATTTCTATATCTGATTTTTAACTGAAGCTGTTCCACATCTTATGTCCTGGATGGACGTAGAGTCAAGTTGTTTCTACCTGACATGGCGAGGTAGTTGATGTCGTGACCAGCAGCCTTGGCATAGGCTCCACTCTGGCCGTAGCCAGTGAGGCGTGCGTAGATCAGACGAGGGTTCTCCTTCAGTAGCTCCTCTGGACCCAGACCCAGCTTCTCCATAACTCCTACACAGAAACACACAGTTAAAGGAGAGGAACGGACTTTACATACCTTCAAATTAGGAATAAAAGTACAGAGGCCTAACAAAGTGTACCATTAGCCAGGCACAGCTTATTCAAAACCAAACACTTAAACCACATCCACAGAAACAGAAGACAATGCACCACAAAGCAAATAAAGCCTGAAGCCTCTTGCAAACCACTAAAGTCTGAGTCATGTAGTTGAGGTTGGTCCAGGGACACTGTCTGGCACGGTCTATTTCTTTCTATAGACCCTGCACTCATATGACCATCAGACACACCAACCACAGTGCAAACCCTGGGAAAAATGTTCTTTCAATACAGCCACCACTGAATAGAGGGAAAGTAAGCACAGCTCACGTTCAACAGAAATACTACCAAAAAAGATTTACAGAAACTTGTTACAAATGAATCACCAAACTATATTTTGAAAGAGGAAGCAAAGTACTTTAAGCATATGTTGTTTTCATTTCAGTCTCCTCCATCTCCACTAACTGAATATTTGTTCTGTTAAAAGTGTAAAATTAACAGCTGTACAGAAAGACTCATGTGAAGGACAAATTACAGAGGAACTTCTTGACGCAATTAAAGCCTTTAAATCCGGGAAAACTCCAGGGCTGGATGGCATACCAGTTGAGGTATATCAAACCTTTTTGATGTACTCAGAGGTCCTTTATTAGGATGTTTTAGCCACTCCTATAAAAATGGTAGACTATCAGACACTAAGCAAGTTTTATTATTTTTATTATATGAGCAAAAAAGATTCAATTTTATTTGGCAAGGCAAGCTTGACAAAATGACAATTATACTGAACAAAAATATAAAAATGCAACAAGTGTTGGTCCCATGTTTCATGAGTTCAAATAAAAGATCGGCGAAATTTTTAATACGCACAAAAATCTTATTTCTCTCAAATTATGTGCACAAATTTGTTTACATCCATGTTAGTGACCATTTCTCCTTTGCCAAGATAATCCATCCATCTGACAGGTGTGGCATATCAAGAAGCTGATTAAACAGCATGATCATTACACAGGTGCACCTTGTGCTGGGGACAATAGAAGGCCACTCTAAAAATGTACAGTTGTCTCACACAACACAATGCCACATATGTCTCAAGTTGAGGGAGCGTGTAATTGGCATGCTGACTGCATTAACGTCCAGAAGAGCAGTTGCCAGAAAATGTAACGTTTTTTTTCCACTACCAACGTTGTTTTAGAGAATTTCACAGTACGTCCAAGCGGCCTCAGAACCACAGACCATGTGTAACCACGCCAGCCCAGGCACTCCACATTCAGCTTCTTCACCTGCGGGATCATCTAAGACCAGCCACCTGGAATGCTGATGAAACCGTCTCAGGCAAGCTCATCTGCGTACTTGTCATCCTCACCTGGATCTTGACCTAACTGCAGTTTGGCGTCGTAACCGACTTCAGTGGGCAAATGCTGAACTTCGATGGCTACTGGCACGCTGGAGAAGTGTGCTCTTCACGGATTAATCCCGGCTTCAACTGTACCGGGCAGATGACAGACAGCGTGTATGGCATCGTGTGAGCGAGTAGTCAACGTTGTGAACAGAGTGCCCCATGGTGGTGGTGAGGTTATGGTATGGGCAGGCATAAGCTATGGACAATGAACACAATTGCATTTTATCAATGGCAATTTGAATGCACAGATACTGTGCCGAGATCCTGAGGCCCAATGTCATGCCATTCACCTGCCGCCATCACTTCATGTTTCAGCATTATAATGCACGGCCCATGTCACAAGAATCTGTACACAATTCCTGGAAACTGAAAATGTCTCAGTTCTTCCATGGCCTGTATGTGTCTTCTGCATTTAACCTGAGCAAAGAGCTTAGCCTTTTTTACACCAAAGGAGGAGAGAAACTCACATTGTAACCCAGCACAGCAGTAGAACAGATGAGAGCAATTGATTTCACTCTGGTTTTAATTGCCGTGTTTAGTAATGGCTGCTTCGACCCATTTAATAGGGAAAACAGTGGACTACATTTGTTTTTGGACAACTATGATTCATTAAAAAAATGGAGGCTTCTTCATGAAAATAAAGAGCTAAGAGTGTTCCCTTGATTAGCAAGGAGGAGTCTCCTTTTATGAATTGATGGTGCAATTTCTGATACTATACATTGGAATGTATCCCAAGTGCACAAGATGTCCCTCCGAATCCAGTATGAAATTATTCCATTTTGATTTCTGAGCTGAAAATAAAATGCACTGGTCTACGCATTGCTGTCTATGGATAAACCAATGATGCGTCAAAGGCTTATAGTTCCATCACACGTTTCCCTTTGACGTGTGTTCTGAGCAGAATACATGTGGGAACAATCAAACTGTGTATGAGAATCTCTTCCTTATTTACGACTTGGCCAACACCAGCTGGTGCATACAAATGCATTTTCTTACACTGTATAGTACATCCACTCCCAATCAGGCCGTGGTGGACATGTAATGTTGCTCTCTTCATTTAGTAAATGGTTGATACAGTACACGCATGCTCACATGTGCACACATATTATGGATGCAGGAGTTACTGCTGGACCTTCAAAAGTAAGTTTGAATTACAAACCTTTAACCCTGACTCTCATCTCTTATCACCTGTCAATAATTGACCATGTTTCTATCAAATAAAGTGGCATTCAATAACCCCATATGTCTAGTCTTTAAGGGGGCATTTTCACAATTCAGTAACTGAAGTATTCAAAGATATCCAAATGTGAACATATCTGACCTTTGCGGAAGGGCTCAAGGACGACATCGGATTGAATGCAGAGTTTTTTCAGCACAGCTACTCCCTCTGGGCTCTTCAGGTTGATCGCCACCGAGCGCTTGCCTCGAGCCTGCGTGTCCATTGCCATTGCAACCTTGGTCCGGTCCACTCGGATCACCTTGGCGCCAAAGTCAGCCAGAATCATGCCGCAAAAGGGCGCTGGGGCCAGGCCCGCAAGCTCGATGACACGCACACCAGCAAGCGCCATGAATGGAACCGCTGTTGAAAAATGGGTGTTCTGATGTATTTTATGTGATGTAATGAACATGTTATTCAGTGTGACCGTGTGCAGTTAGCCTATCATAACAATTAAATCATATGAACACCTTTATTAACTATATATATTAATTACATTGTGTTACATGCTACTGTGCAGTCAATATAGCTTGATAAAATGTTTTGTACAATATAAATCTATTCAATGACTGCCGCGGGCAACTTACAATGAATATGGGTCATAGTTCACTTGGCAGGGTTGCTTCCATCACTATCTAGGCTACGTTCTCTTTTGGCATGCTATGTAGATAAATAGCGAACACGCAGTACATGTGCCAATGTCTAAAGTATTCAATTATAGTGTTTGGGCATAACTCTATTTCATAGAAACTCAGAAACACCTACCTTTGCTGGACAACAACAAAACTCAACAAAATATTTCTGACTACGGGAACTTCCTGATGACGTCCAACTCCTGGTGGTGCATGGGAATTGACGTCTTTAAAGAATCACTAAGCGTGGAGAACTCGTATTAGACAGTCATTGGTGGAGAATAGAAGGCATAGCATTAGCGTATTTTTGTAGGTACTAACGGATGCCATAGTCTGATTAATCAAGCTGTAATACACAATTAATTGGTATACAACATGACACGAATGCTTGCAAAATCGTGTAAATATTGCTTACAAGCCAGAACGTTGAATACAATTACATTTTAACTTACTTTACCGGTATGCTGTGCGGTTTGTCCTTCAGCTGACATTTGGGACAAATTATCCACAAGAATGTATTGTTTATCCAAAGAGGAAGAGGCGAAGCGAGAGGTTATACTCCGCCAAAATCTGTCCAAGAAAATACGTTTTGATATGGAGGTCAATGAGTGTCGAATTTGGTCAACAACATTTTTTATTGCTCATTTGCTATGTGGGACTTATTTAATCGAATAGACGTTTTGTAATAATTAGGTTATTACAAATCCACTGATATAAGTGGACGAAATTGGCATTTCAATTATTTTATATCAGAGTTGTGCCTGTTGTCATAGAGATAGATAGAGGACTCATCGTGGATACATTTTAGCACCGGCATTGCCATTGAGGCAGGGCTGACAACTTTTCAAGAAAGCTTGGAGTGAGAGTTGCTCTATGAATTTAATTTCCCCCTGGCACAACCCTAGACAGGAGATCTGGGGGTCTTCCCCAGTAAAATGTTACTGTTTTAAAGTTAATTTTCTGCCATTCTATGTATTTTGACATGGCTTAGGCCTATTACCAGGGTGGAAAATAAAACAAATAAAAAACACAGGTCAGGCGTATTCAGCATGCTTTGAACAATAAATTAACACTCAAAATGTGAAAACTTTGTTACTTTGGGGGATGAAATTTTAAGTATGCTAATATTTTTTTACATATTTTTTAGGTGGTTTGACACTTTATTCAGACAGTAATTACATGAGATGGGGAGACAGACAAATGAAAGAAACAGTGGGAAGGTTGGAAGTAGGGACTGATCTCTGTTCTCAGGTGGAAAGCTGAAGTGTTACTACTAAACCTGGCTCTGCACAGGGAATAGTACTATTAATGGTTGATGGCAGTGGGTAACCAAATCATAGATTGCAATTTCCTTGTCCATAGACTGCTTTCAAGGTAAGGACACAAACATTTAGGATTTTGTCATTTGAAATAGGGGTGGAAGAAAATCCTGCTTGCTCTCCAGGAGGGTTGGCCACCCCTGATCAATGTTTCCCAAGTGCTTGGTGTTTGAAAATGTTCTTGTTATAACAATACTTTTTTCTCAAAATCACCCAGCCTTCAAGAATAATCGAATTAATATCAATATTCAGGTGGTTTATGCCTACTAGTTGAAGATCCTTGCCATCATCTTACTCTACAGAGACTAAATATGATGTGTTTGTGAGTTGTGAGTCCTCCTACCATCTCTGCCTAGCTTGTGCACAATACTAAAATATCAAAAATTATATTTGAGGCCTGGAGAATTTGATATCCAATGCTTATTTGAGTTATTTCAAACTGTCCATGGGTGGCTTCAACAATACATAGCCTCATTTAATTCATTTTCAAAGACACACATAGGCATATCACATTTAAAATATGTGATTACACTGGCAAAATTGGGAAGAAGTGGAATAATAGAAGTGTAGGGAATAACAGTAGTGTTCTTGGTAATAAGCACAGTAATTACCCTATATTTTAGCCCATTGTTAAGAATGAGAATTGTTCCACTGATCAGGCTAAATAAAGTAAATAGATAATAAAATCTCCTGAGACAAGTTGACATACATTTTCCCCTACACCATAACCAAATTATTTTAATATTTATCTTCCCCGCTCCCCCTCCCTGGCGCTCGATGGCGCAAGGCTCCCCAACATTGCACACTCCTGCCACCATCATTACGCACACCTGCCTTCCCTCTGTCATGCGCATCAGCGATTATTGGACTCACCTGGACTCAATCACCTCTGTCATTATCTCCCCTATATCTGTCTGTTTCCCCGCTCTGTTCCCTACTTCAGCATTGATTGTCATATGTCCTTGTATACTCGTGTGCTGACACTGTTCCTGTCTTGTTTCATGTCTGTTCCTGATTAAATGTTTGACTCCCCGTACATGCTTCTCATCTCCGACATCGGTCCTTACACCCCTCTAGAATCAAACGTACACTTTTGGGTTCACAATCTGTTTGACAAAATAATTTTTGCAGTTACTCGTCAGGTTACCCTACCAAACTTCCCTGCTAAAACATACCGTAGGTCTGTCTGTTGCCTTTTCATTGTCACAGCCTAAATGCCAATCACCGAACGAGGGGACAAATGCAAGTGTGGATTAAATCGACTGTAGTACATGCTGTCAAAAGGCTGCATTCTGCAATAGGAACGGGAGTAACACCAACCTAATTTTGTTGGCAACATTGTACATAATACAGCGCTACCATGCTGCACTTTTTACAGTTTTATAAACTCAGCAGAGAGTTCTCTCTCTCCATTCAGCTACACTCTAATCTTGAGGGGTGTTTCTTTAAAACGTCATATGCTTCAATGTATCGCGGTTCACAGTGCTGTGGCAGGACAGGACAATGATAGACGTTTCCGCTCGTGATGTTAAATTGCAAGTTCAGATGCTCCGATTTCAAAACGATTTGGAGCACAGTTCAAAATTTAACGTACTGACTATACAATGGACTAATTAGAAAAATAAAAGCAGTACTTTCAATGCGTGAGATATAAGAGGTGTGGCGTGTGAGTGTCAGAAGAGAATCAAATGTCTCATGACCAATGCATGAGAGTTGGCAGCTCTGTTGAGGGCTTCCACCATTTTAAAGTAGTCAACTGGGTGAGGATTCCTATGAGTTGGTAGCAATCAGCCAATGAAGAGGAAGAAAATTTACTGCTTTAAAATGGAGATAGTTTCAATGTTGCTGCCTAAGCTGTCACAGATGCTATAATTGAGCCCCACAGTGGACACATCATAATACCCATAGAACCTAGCTGTCAAACAAGGAAATGGTTCCAATCCTTTTTCCAACATTCATGTTATTCATTCTGGATTTGAGAAACACTTCAAATAAGGGCTGTGTTTTGTGTAGGCTTACCCTGGGGTTACGTTTTGATAACCGTGTAAATCTCTCTCGGACAAAGTGACTTTTATCAATATAGTCAGCTCTATTTACTCTCAGATTCGAACATGCTAATTAGCAACAAAGTAGACTTCATGCAAGACTACAAATCCATGCAAGTTCCAGCCATCTCTAGCTGACACCTTTGCTGTCAACTAACTAGCTACCTTGATCCAAAACGAAAGATACACTGAGTATACCAAACATTAGGAACACCTTCCCCACCCTAGTTTTCACCTGGATTCACCTGATCATTCTATGTCATGGAAGAAGCAGGTGTCTTAATATTTTATATACTCAGTGTATATTGAAAATGTTAATTTACTGATCCATATTTTGTTTAACTAATATTTGTCTTATTTATGCATTTGGTCTTGTCTTGTACAGAATAGTATCCTAGTAGCAGTCAGATATTTATAATGTGCAATGAATACTAGGCAATTTGTTTTGCAAAGAAGCTATATAGCTAGCTAGCTACCTACCTAGATGATGTTAGCGACATACCCTTATTTTACCAGATCCTATTTAGCCGGTGGAGGTCTTTATTTCATCTCTTATAATTTCTGCCAACTATATGAACAGGGTGAAATCTATTTCAATTCATGGTGTCAGAATGTACTGCTGTATTAAAGCAATTCAGAACTAGCTTGTTGACATGTTCTGTTGCAGATTCAAAGCCAGATTAAGCCATTGCAGAATGTATCCAAAATCATGAATGAACAAGCATATTTATTTGGCAAGAATGCACCTAGTCACCCATCAATCACATCAAACACAGGAACTACAACAATTACATTGTTTAAAAAAAATCGAAATTGTAAATAATGCATAAATATGCCTTTTATACGTAACATATAAACATCTGAATTTAAGTAAACATTCATCAATGCCACAAACCTTGGACACCGAAGAGCACCATTTGAACCAGTATTGCTTTCCATGAGCGCACAGATTCTTCTGCTTTTCCATTTTAGGAATTAGACCAGCAAAAATAAGACAAAATGTAAAACAGCATATTGTGACTTTGGTTGGTGAGTTACAAATGGAGAAACTGGATGTGTACGGTAGGCTTTATATAAAATACTAGGTCAACTCCAGCAGAAACAGAAACACACTTAACAGACTCAAAACAAGAAAGCTGTGCCTAAACACAGCTATATCAACACAATTCTTATCAATTTAAGAGAGGAACCTAAAGGCACATACTGTACCAACCAATACTACTCACCCTACAGACAGGTGCCTTGGCTGCTTTGGCTGCAGTCTTCTGGTGTACAGCTGCTCCCATCTTCCTAGAACCCACCACAATGGCATCAGTCAACAAGTTCAAGTTCAACTTGAGAGTGAGCATGCATTATATATCCACAATGGATCAAATTAATGGTGGAAAAACGATTTTAACCATTTCCGTGTTTGACTGCTAGGTTTTATGACTCATACAGTGGTAGACTATGGCACAGATACAAAGATGAGTCCTCTATCTATCTATATGTCCCATTGTTAACACGCGTATCTGCCCTCTAATTGGCTACAAGGGTCCCACCTGATCTGGCCTCCTCTCCCGCCTGTCCTTCCATCTTTGAGGACATGTATTTTAATTGTTAGAAAGGTCACTCAACTACTTTGTCAATATAATAGACAGTATTTGTTTTGCCCGACTTTTTAGAGAGCCGGTAGGTGGCCTATATGGTTCTGCAGGGATTTAGTACTGGTGGTTTCTTCCCTACCTTCTTTCTGGCGGTTGCGAGAACTTGTGTGCACTGTGGACGCCAATCATAACGTTGAAAAAAAATCTAAATTCACTGTGTGTCTGCCTTGATATTCATAAAATCCCACAGACCTCCTCTTGCGCAGTGAAACCCAGAAGTGGCCACTTGCTTACTGCAACACCGTTCTGCTGAGGACACCCAAACCAGAGTGGCCACCCAAGGAGCATGATCCTCTCTGGAAGTTGCTGTAGCTCTGCTTGGTATATTTAGCCTACATTGGCTATTGGTTGAGACGCAGGAACCGTTCTAGATTGGTATGTCAGGGTGGGCAATTGAAATGTGAATTGGTCCAAGTTGGAGGTAATAATGTATTTAAGTTATAGTTTATTAAGATGCATACACCACACCAAAAGCTTGATTTTATGGCTGTTTTAAAATTAATTTCCTGCAATTCTACATAGTAATGATTTATGTTCACTACTTGGTCAATTGATTTGATAGCATGTCTAATCGATGCAAATACATTCTATGAATTGATAGTTCACCTCTCTGTTTTCTTAATTTCTGTAAAAGGGTATATTGTAACCATATGTTCAAGATTATCAAATCAAAGTGTATTTATGATATTGCTACACAATGCAATGATATTATGCTATATGTAGGCTATTTATACTTACATTAGGCTAAAGCCTACAAATAGCTATACCACATAGTGGTAGGCCTATTATGCTATTTATTGTTGTTTGTTCCTGAACTGGCCGAATGACAGAGCTATCCTTCGGCTTTCCTTCAGCACCATAAGTTGGTTCAACTTCTTAAACACCACTGCACCATCCTGGTGCTGTCCTTTCAGCACGACAGAGGGTGCTCCAATCCCTTAAAATCGAATAAAAATATGGTGTCTATGCCTAATAGCCATACCCACTTATTGTTATTATTACAAATAGAAGAGTATCACTTTTCACAATGGTGCTTGTTTAAAAAAGTTAGATCAAAGCTGAATCAAACTCTCACAAGATCACATAAGGATCATTAGCATTTTACATAACAGAACCAAATATAATAATCATAGCATGGTAGGCCTGTAACATTACTGTTACACCAAAAAGACCTCCTCATTTCTAATGAGTTGTTGATTGTTCTCCATCCTCCCCTGATTCAGAATATACCATTTTCATTGTCATGGCCTGGCATGCTTGTTTCAAATGCTATTGCGCGACAACGGAGCGTGCCACTAGGCAGGAAATATGCTTTGATTGAAACAAAATACAAGAAATGTTAATAGTTTGTTAGAACCATGTGCTCAAATGCGTTCACCAAACTAATTCAAGAAGATCTGCATATTCCCATGACACTGATTGAGGTCAATCAAGTGATTGGAATGGAGATGTAGTTGGGAATTTTCACCAGTAAAACGTGAAGAATTATCATTCACGATTGCCAGTGAGGTTGAACTATTTTGAAATTAGATAGCCTACGCCTAACTTGGTGTTTTCAAGTATTAAGCATATAAATGTTTCTTTAGACAATATATGTGGGCATAGGCAGACGTTGCAATTGGAGAATGCATTTTATGCATATTCAAATCAAACTTTATTTGTCACATGCGCAGAATTAAACAGGTGTAGACCTTACCGTGAAATGCTTACTTACAAGCCCTTAACCAACAGTGCAGTTCAAGAAGCACTTAAGAAAATATTTACCAAATTAACAAAAGTAACACAATAATTTTAAAAAGTAACACAATAAAATCACAGTAAAGAGGCCATATACAGGGGGTACCGGTACCGAGTCAATGTGCGGGAATACAGGTTAGTCGAGATAATTTGTACATGTAGGTAGGGGTGAAGTGACTGTATATAGATAATAAACAGTGAGTAGCAGCAGTGTAAAAACAGGTAGAGGGGGGGGGGGGGGGTCAATGTAGATAGTCCGGGTGGCCATTTGATTAATTGTTCAGCAATCTTATGGCTTGGGGGTAGAAGCTGTTAAGGAGCCTTTTGGTCCTAGACTTGGCACTCCGGTACCGCTTGCCGTGTGGTTGCAGAGAACAGTCTATGACTTGGGTGACTGGAGTCTTTGACCATTTTTGGGGCTTTCCTCTGACACCGCCTAGCATGGGTGGCAGGAAGCAGTGATGTACTGGGCCGTATGCACTGCCCTCTGTAGCGCCTTACGGTCAGATGCCGAACAGTTATCATACCAGGCGGTTATGTAACCGGTCAGGATGCTCTCGATGGTGCAGCTGTAAAACCTTTTGAGCATCTGGGGACCCATGCCAAATCCTGAGGGGGAAAAGGTGTTGTCGTGCCCTCTGCGACTGTCTTGGTGTGTTTGGACCGTGATGGTGTCCATATCACCAACAAACTAAGTAACTTGAAACTCTCGACCCGCTCCACTACAGCCCTGTCAATGTTAATGGGGGCCTGTTCAGCCCGCCTTTTCCTGAAGTCTGCGATCAGCTCCTTTGTCTTGCTCACATTGAGGGGGAGGTTGTTGTCCTGGCACCACACTGCCAGGTCTCTGGCCTCCTCCCTATAGGCTGTCTCATCGTTGTCGGTGATCAGAACTGAGCGCAACTGTAGATCGGGTCACGGCACCACTGTAAAGGACATCACGCTGCTTCCTTAGCGAGTACCACTTGTTTCCGATTCAGCCCATGCCTTGCGCAAATTCTGGACCTCTGCCTTGCTAACACACGTGACCGCCCTCCTGAAGGGTCTTACCAGTTGTGCCTCACGAAAAGCTCGCTATTAACTGGCACAAGTGCGGACACTTCAGGCTGAGGAGTAAGTTTCACACATCCCCATGTGCTACACTAGCGGAGAGAGGACTAGCTTATGTTCCAGTCACCAATATTGGCTACTCTGATGTTTGGCTGATCCCTCGCAGGGTTATATACAGAACAAAAATATAAACGCAACATGCAATATTTCAAAGATTTTACTGAGTTACAGTTCATAGAAGGAAATCAGTCAATTGAAATAAATGAATTAGGCCCTAATCTATGGATTTCACATGACTGGGCAGAGGAGCAGCCAAGTGGGTGGGCCTGGGAGGGCATAGGCCCACCCACTTGGGAGCCAGGTCCACCCACTTTGGAACCAGCCAATCAGAATGAGTTTTCCCCACACTTTATTAATGACAGAAATACTCCTCAGCACCCCCCTCCCCCTCCTCAGAGGATCCCGCAGGTGAATAAGCCCGATGTGGAGGTCCAGGGCTGGCGTGGTTACACATGGTCTGTGGTTGTGAGGCCGGTTGGATGTACTGCCAATTTCTCTAAAACGACATTGTAGGTGTCTTATGGTAGAGAAATTAACATTTAATTATCTGGCAACAGCTCTGCTGGACATTCCTGCAGTCAGCATGCCAATTGCACCCTCCCTCAAAACTTGAGACATCTGTGGCATTGTGTTGTGTGACAAAACTGCACATTTTAGAGTGACCTTTTATTGTCCCAAGCACAAGGTCCACCTGTGTAATGATCATGCTGTTTAATCAGCTTCTTGATATGCCATACCTGTCAAGTGGATTATCTTGGCAAAGGAGAAATGCCTACTAATAGGCATGTAAACAAATTTGTGCACATCATTTGAGAGAAATAAGCTTTTTGTTCATATGGAACAATTCTGGGAACTTTTATTTCAGCTCATGAAAAATGGGACCCACACATGTTAATTAATACAAATGGCTCGAGTAGTAGTTGAAACTGACTCCAAGTAGAGTTCCTTGCAGATGGAGTTTCCCATGAGTGTACAGCCTTTGTCTCTTCTCAGGTAGCCAGTCCCAGTGAGAAGCACGTTTTGGACTTCCCTCCCTTTGAGGGTCTTGATAGTGCAGAGCAACTACAAGCCAAAACCCTGTTAGACAAGTATAGCACTTTGTTTGCTAAGAGTGAAACTGATGTTGGGTGCACTAATCTGATCACCCATGAGATTCCGTTACTAGAATCTTATGGGTGATCAGATTAGTGCACCCAACATCAGTTTCACTCTTAGCAAACAAAGTGCTATACTTGTGATCAGCCCTACCGCAGTATCCACTCTTTCCAGAATGAGTTGGTCAGGGCCCATATCAAACAGGTATTGAAGAGTTCCTTCTTATCCGGGAGAGTAGCAGCCCTTTCTCGTCTCTTACAAGGATGTGTGTTGACTATAAAAACAAGGAACGGTGCTTTTCCCCTGCCAACAATAGAAGAATCATTGGACTCTGGGGCTGAGTGGTTCTCAGCTCTTGAGTTGGCAAGTAGATAAAGCCAGGCAAAGATGCCCTAAAAAGTCCAAGACTGCCTTTTACACACCATTTGGCCTATTTAAATTCAATCAGATCTCGTTTAAATTATGCAATGCTCCAAGTACATTCCAGCGCATCATGGAGCGCATGTTCACATGTTCGCTTCCAGTCTGTTCTTTTGTATCTTGATGATGTGATCATATTCTCGTCCTCGGTAAAGCAACGCTTTGAGAGGCTGGAGGAAGTGTTCTCCCGGTTGCACCAGCAAGGACTGAAGATTAAACTGTCAAAGTTGCATTTCTTTCAGAAGTACCTCAGTCATGTAGTCTCAGCAGAAGGTGTTGGCACTGACCGGGACAAAGTTGCAGCCATGAGAGAATGGAGAGTTCCTACCAACCTGGCCGATCTCCACTCTTTTCTGGGGTTTGTCAGCTACTACCGGTGGTTTATAGCAGGTTTCGCCAAGATTGCAGCACCCCTCCACCGAGTAGTGGCCCAGCTGACACCCCGAGGTAAAAAGGGAAAGACCCATAGGAAACCACAAGCAGAGGCTTGGACAACAGAATGCGAGGCAGGTTTCCACAAGCTTTGATCTCGGCACCTATCCTTATGTATGCTGACTTCCAAATGCCTTTTGTATTAGAGATTGATGCTAGCCATGGGGGATTAGGAGCGGTGCTCTCTAAAGAGCAGGAGGAGAATCAGGCCTGTTGCCTTTGCTAATTCTAGGCAGAGTTCCCCTGTCCAGTGTCTGTGTTCTTTTGCCCATCTAAATCTTTTATTTTTATTGGCCAGTCTGAGATATGGCTTTTTCTTTGCAACTCTGCCTAGAATGCCAGCATCCCGGAGTCGCCTCTTAACTGTTGACGTTGAGACTGGTGTTTTGCGGGTACTATTTAATGAAGCTGCCAGTTGAGAACTTGTGAGGTGTCTGTTTCTCAAACTAGACACTCTAATGTACTTGTCCTCTTGCTCAGTTCTGCACCGGGGCCTCCCACTCCTCTTTCTATTCTGGTTAGAGCAAGTTTGCGCTGTTCTGTGAAGGGAGTAGCATTGTATGGGATCTTCAGTTTCTTGGCAATTTCTCGCATGGAACAGCGTTCATTTCTCAGAACAGGAATAGACTGACGAGTTTCCGAAGAAAGTGTTTTTGAGCCTGTAATTAAACCCACAATGCTGATGCTCCAGATACTCAATTAATCTAAAGAAGGCCAGTTTTATTGCTTCTTTAATCAGAACAACAGTTTTCAGCTGTGCTAACATAATTCCAAAAGGGTTTTCTAATGATCAATTAGCCTTTTAAAATGATAAACTTGGATTAGCTAACACAACATGCCATTTGTTTCTGATAATGGGCCTCTGTACGCTTATGTAGATATTCCATTAAAAACCAGCCGTTTCCAGCTAGAATAGTCATTTACAACATTAACAATGTCTACACTGTATTTCTGATCAATTTGATGTTATTTTAATGGTCAAAAAAAATATATATATATTTCAAAAACAAGGACATTTCTAAGTGACCCCAAACTTTTGAACAGTAGTGTACATTTTTATTTTTTGGGGTATTTTACCCCCTTTTTCAATTTTGTTTCATCGCTGCAATTTCCCAATGGGCTCAGGAGGCGAAGGTCGAGTCCTTTGAAACAGGACCCGCCAAACTGCGCTTCTTAACACCGACCTGCTTAACCCAGAAGCCAGCCGCACCAATGTGTCGGAGGAAACATCAATGACCCTGGTTGGCATTGGCTAATAATAAGTTAATTATCTGAGAGAGCCTGGTGAGTGAGAGGTAATTGAAGCAGGCTGCTGGGAGAAGGGAATTATAATGATTATATTCAGCCCAAGGGCACATTTTTTTCACATTTTGTTATGTTACAGCCTTATTCTAAAATGGATTAAATAAATACAATTCCTCAGCAATCTACACACTATACCCCATAATGAGGAAGTGAAAACAGGTTTTGAGAAATGTTTGTACATTTATTAAAAATAAAAAAACAGAAATAGCTTATTTACATAAGTATTCAGACGCTTTGCTATGAGTCTCGAAATTGAGCTCAGGTGCATCCTGTTTTCATTGATCATCCTTTGAGCAATTGATGTGACATCGTTTGGAAAGCCACACACCTGTCTATTTAAGGTCCCACAGTTGGCAGTGCGTGTCAGAGCAAAAACCAAGCCACGAGGTCGAAGGAATTGATTGTAAAGCTCAGAGACAGGATTTTTTTGAGGCACAGATATGGGGAAGGGTGCCAAAACATTTCTGCATCGTTGAAGGTCCCCAAGAACACAGTGGCCTCCATCCTTCTTAAATTGAACAAGTTTGGAACCACCAAGAAAGAGAAACAAGATTCTCTGGTCCGATGAAACCAAGATTGAACTCTTTGGCCTGAACGCCAAGCGTCACATCTGGAGGAAATCGGGCACCATTCCTACGGTGAAGCATGGCGGTGGCAGCATCATGCTGTGGGGATGTTTTTCAGCAGAAGGGACTGGAAGACTAGTCAGGATTGAGGGAAAGATGAACGGAGCAATGTACAGAGATCCTGCTCCAGAGCGCTCAGGACCTTAGACTGGGGCGAAGGTTAACCTTCCAACAGGACAATGACCAGAAGCACATAGCCAAGACAACGCAGGAGTGGCTTCGGGACAAGTCTCTGAATGTCCTTGAGTGGCCCAGCCAGAGCCCAGACTTGAACCCAATCAAGCATCTCTGGAGAGACCTGAAAATAGCTGTGCAGCAACGCTCCCCATCCAACCTGACAGAGTTTTAGAGGATCTGCAGAGAAGAATGTGAGAAACTCCCCAAATACAGGTGTGCCAAGCTTGTAGCGTCATACCCAAGAAGTCTCGAGGCAGTAATCGCTGCCTAAGGTGCTTCAACCAAGTACTGAGTAAAGGGTCTGAATACTTATGTAAATGTTATATTTTCGGGATTTATATTTCTAAAACCCTACTTTTGCTTTGTCATTATGGGGCATTGTATGTAGATTTATGAGGGGGGGAAAACAGATCAGGGCTTTACATAAGGACAATTCAGAGTATGCTATTCTGTTCTTCTGAAATAGATTCTTCTGAGCTACATTTTCTTCATATCATGTTTCTTTAGACCTGTCTCAAATAAATAATGGATTTATTTGGATTTAAATGGATTTATCAGACTTTTTAGACTGTAGATGTTCCAAAGGTCTGCATCAGTGGCTTGTAGGCTATGCGTGGAAGCTAGGAGATGCTAAATGTGTTTATGTTAATTAATGGTCAATTACCGTGAGACCGGCAGTTATTTGCTTGACAATCACTGGCTGACAATTTCATGACCGCCACAACCCTAGGCATGGTACAGTTTACTTTTTTGTCCTTTTTGTCCTCCATCCACTTTCATGGGATTTCCTCAACCTTCCAAAGGACCCATTGTGACATGACTTCCAACATTCTATTCTATTAGCTGTAAACAATGTTTTACATAAATCAGCTACAATTACCACTTTCCCAACAAGTTAGACAAAAAGTATGACATCTTGGTGCCTCCTTTGCCCTGGGCTAACGGAGATTTTAGCCCAGGGCTATGCGAGTGTTTACACTTGCACATTCGAAAGTGGGCTAGCACCAACCTTAGCCCAGGGCGAGCTGACTCTGCTCCAGAGCAGGATTAGCACTGAATTTCTGGCCCCAGAACACGGTGCCAAAATAGCCAATGAGAAACGGGTCAAGAACAACAACTAGAATGTTCTCTGTCCAATCACAAAAGCTGCACTGCCGCTTATTTTGATGAGTGAAGTCACACTTTCATCCTTCCATCTGAGGACAAAAAACATACTTTCATCTGTGCAAAAACAAAAATGATTGCTATGCAGGCTGGATAAAGTCTTCTCACTTAGCCAACTAAAGGTACAAACTATACAGCTTGAAGGGCAGAATAGTCTCCATTTTCATCTGTTTTCATAGCTTTTCTATTGACATTTTAATTGGATATATGCATAATAATATTGATGCATTATTTGCCTGGATCAGAAAAGTTGTTTGTGCACAGCATTCTCTGTACAGGGGCAAGATAGAATTTGAAAGTGGAACATTGTTTCAAAGGGCAGACAGGCAGACAGTAAAGTTTGTACAACCAATCACTGTTGAAAATCAAATGCTCGGCTAGAAGCAAGATTAAATCATGTGTTAATACATGTAAATACGGTATTTATGTTTTCATTTGTAATATATTTGCAAAAATGTCTAAACACCTGTTTTCACTTTGTCATTATGGGGTGTTGTGTGTACATTGATGAGGGAAAAATGTAATTGAATCAATTCTGGAATAAGGCTGTAACTTAACAAAATGTGGAAAAGGTGACGGGGTCTGAATACTTTCCGAATACACTATAAATAAGCATCTCTAAAACAGTGTACAAGAATACTTTTCAAAAGACACTCCATTGAATGAACTATGCAGGATTTCCTTGAATGAAGCACTATCCTCCCCGTTGATGGTTATGAAGGGCTTTTAAAGCCTCCGAGAGAGACCACAATGTTTTGTATTTCTGTAAAAAATCAGTTATCAGCATAGTCGCAGTGAGACAAAGCAACCCATGCAGAGATAAACATCCTGATGAGTGTGTTGGGTTTTCATGTAGCAACTCTGTGCTCATCTGAGAACCTGCAGCTGTGAGTCATTAAAATCAAACGGGGGCTTATAAGTAGCAGGCTTAATTTGGCTGGCTTTTTTCTTTATGTCTTGGTTTGAAAAAGAAACAGATGAAAGGAAACGGTCAGGTCTGTCATTTCCCTAATGATGTGATGAGAGCAGGAGGGAGTGAAAAGGAACTTCGGGGTCTCTAAAGACATGCACTACTGCAGGGATGTAACTTAATTCAAAGACTAACCCAATGTCATTACTTTGTGAAATGTATGCATGCTGTGTATAGACGTGACAGCTTCCCAATATGTTTCCATTTGTTATATACACTAAGTGTACAAAACATTAGGAACACCATCATAATATTGAGTTGCACCCTCTTTTTGCCCTCAAAACAACCTCAATTCGTCTGGGCATGGACTCTACCAGGTTTCAAAGCAATCCACAGGGATTCTGGCCAATGTTGACTCCAATGCTTCCCACAGTTGTGTCAAGTCGGCTGGATGTTCTCTGTGTGGTGGACTTTTCTTGATACGCGGGAAACTGTTGAGCGTGAAAAACCCAGCAATGTTGTCGTTCTTGACACAAACCGTTCTTGACCCAAACCGGTGCTCCTGGCACCCATTCAAAGGCATTTAAATATTTTGTCTTGCACATCCACCCTCTGAATGGCACACACACACAATCCATGTCTCAATTGTCTCAAGGCTTAAAAATAATTATTTAACCTGTCTCCTCGCCTTCGTCTACACTGCTTGAAGTGGATTTAACAGGTGAATAATAAGGGCTGGCATTTCCAAAATAATAAACCCCCTCTCTATCTCTGGTTGATAAAATCTGTCATTTTAGTCGATAGGTATATTTGCTCCAGATCTCGATAAGCATACAGTAGCTGTCAAATGCAATACGCTTTGATTGGTTATGAGACAATGACCTGCCACTGGCATTAAACAAAGCATGTGTGTCCATGTATGCTGATGATTCAACCATTTACGCATCAGCAACCACAGCTAATGAAGTCACTAAAACCCCTAACAAAGAGTTGCAGTCTGTTTTGGAATGGGTGGCCAGTATGGTTGTCACGCCCTGACCTTAGTTATCTTTGTTTTCTTTATTATTTTGGTTAGGTCAGGGTGTGACGAGGGTGGTATGTGTGTTTTTGTCTTGTCTATGGTTTTGGGTATGTCTAGGTGTGTGTGTGTAGTCTAGGCATTATGTAGGTCTATGGTGGCCTAGATTGGTTCCCAATCAGAGGCAGCTGTTTATCGTTGTCTCTGATTGGGGATCCTATTTAGGTTGCCATTTTCCAGTTTGGTTGGTGGGTGATTGTCGATGTGATGTTGCATGTTTGCACTCAGTGTTATAGCGGTCACGGTCATTTTGTATTGTTTGTTAAGTGTTCTTCATTATTAAAAGGAAGAATGTATTCTAATCACTACGACGTTCGTGACAATGGTCTTGAACATCTCTATAAGTAAGAGCATTGTATTTGGTACAAATCATTCCTTATGTGCTAGACTGGTCCTGAACATCTCTAAAACTAAGAGCATTGTATTTGGTATAAATCATTCCCTAAGTTCTAGACCTCAGTTGAATCTGGTAATGAATGGTGTGGCTGAACAAGTTGAGGAGAGTAAATTACTTGGCGTTACCTTAGATTGTAAAATGTCATGGTCAAAACATATAGATTCAACGGCTGCAAAGATGGGGAGAGGTCTAGCTGTAATAGAGGCTCTTCTTTTTTTGACACCACACTCCAAAAAGCAAGTTCTGCAGGCTCTATTTTTGTCTAATCTTGATTATTGTCCAGTCGTGTGGTCCAGTGCTGCAAGGAAAGACCTAGTTAAGCTGCAGCTGGCCCAGAACAGAGCGGCACATTTTGTTCTTAATTGTAATCAGAGGGCTGATATAAATACTATGCATGCTAGTCTCTCTTGGTTAAGAGTTGAGGAGAGACTGACTGTATCACTTTTTATGAGAAACATTATTGTGTTGAAAATCCCAAATTGTTTGCATAGTCAACTTACACACAGCTCTGACACACACACTTCTCCCACCGGACATGCCAACAGGGGTCTTTTCATAGTCCTCAAATCCAGAACAAATTCAAGAAAACGTACCGTATTATATAGAGCCCTTATTGCATGGAACTTCCTTCCATCTCATATTACTCAAATAAACAGCAAACATGGTTTCAAAAAACAGATAAAGCAACACCTCACGGCACAACGCCGCTCCCCTATTTGACCTAGAAAGTTTGTGTGTATGCATTGATATGTAGGCTACGTGTGCCTTTTTAAAAATATATGTAGTTCTGTCCTTGAGCTGTTCTTGTCTAATGATGTTCTGTATTAAGTCATTCTGTATTATGGTTCATGTTTTGTGTGGACCCCTGGAAGAGTAGCTGCTGCTTTTGCAACAGCTAATGGGGATCCTAATTAAATACCAAAAATACATCAGGACCCATTTACCCAGAGCAACAAAATAGTGTCTGAAAACAACTTGTGAATTAAACAGACTTGATGTTGTTACTAGACCACCAGTTAAAATAATATAGCTAGAATTCAATCAAAAGCACAGTATTGGAATTATTTTTACCAGGTAAGTTGACTGAGAACACATTTTCATTTACTGCAACGACCTGGGGAATAGTTACAGGAATGAGCCAATTGTAAGCTGTGGATGATTAGGTGACCATGATGATATGTTGGCCAGATTGGGAATTTAGCCAGGACACCAGGGTTAACAGCCCTACAATAAAGTGCCATGGGATCTTTAGTGACCACAGAGAGTCAGGACACCCATTTAAAGTCCCATCCAAAAGACAGCATCTTACACGGGGAAATGTCCCCCATCACTGCCCTGGGGCATTGGGATATTTCTTTAGACCGGAGGAAAGGGTGCTTCCTACTGGTCCTCCAACACCACTTCCAGCAGCATCTGGTCTCCTTTCTAGGGACCAACCAGGACCAAACCTGCTTAGCTTCAGAAGCAAGACAGCAGTGTGATGCAAGGTGGTATGCTGCTGGCCACACACAAATTTGATTGAATACAAAATCCTGGTTTGTCGGATTGATAAAGGCAAATCTTTCACTTGCATACATAGAATGCGATTTCTATCAGATTGGCTACTTGAGAAGAGCACAGGACTTTGAACTTTGAACAAATCACATACTGTATATCAGAATGGAGCCTGAAATAGTGTCCAGTGATGCATTCTGATTATGGTAAGGTTTACAGAGTTTGTCCTGGGCTTTGCAAAACGAGTGGTGATTCTGGTCCATTTCTGTAGAGATCTGAGGCACACTCAGATGCATAAACAGTCGAGCACAACCCCACCGAGGTTGTTTTTAGGCCTACAATGTTAACAAACTCCTCACTGGGCCAGTAACCGAAAGGTTGCTGGTTCAAATCCCAGATCAAAAAACATGAAACATTTACCAATGTGCCCTTGAGCAAGGCACTTAACCCTAGTAGCTCCTGTAAATCACTCTGGATAAGAGCGTCTGCTAAATTACTAAAATGTACTTATTAAATTGGTTAAGAGAAACTGGAACATCATTTTTGGGTCAGTGGCAAGTAGCCTAGTGCATAAAAGTGATGGGCCAGTAACTGGAAGGTTGCTGGTTTGAATCCCCGAGCCAACTACATGAAAAATCTGTCGATTGATAAATGTCTGCTAAATAGCTAACATGTAGATGTACAGTTGAAGTTGGAAGTTTACATACACTTAGGTTGGAGTCATTAAAACTCGTTTTTCAACCACTCCACACATTTCTTATTAACAAACTATCGTTTTGGCAAGTGGGTTAGGACATCTACTTTGTGCATGACAAGTCATTTTTCCAACAATTGTTTACAGACAGATTATTTCACTTATAATTCCCTATATCACAATTGCAGTGGGTCAGAAGTTTACATACACTAAGTTGACTGTGCCTTTAAACAGCTTGGAACAGTCCAGAAAATTATGTCATGGCTTTAGAAGCTTCTGATAGGCTAATTGACATAATTTGAGTCAATTGGAGGTGTTCCTGTGGATGAATTTCGACGCCTACCTTCAAACTCAGTGCCTCTTTGCTTGACATCATGGAAAAATCAAAGGAAATCAGGCAAGACCTCAAAAAAAGAATTGTAGACCTCCACAAGTCTGGTTCATCCTTGAGAGGGATTTCCAATGCCTGAAGGTACCACGTTCATCTGTACAAACAATAGTATGCAAGTATAAACACCATGGGACCACGCAGCCGTCATACCACTCATGAAGGAGAAGCGTTTTGTCTCCTAGAGATGAACGTACTTTGGTGCGAAAAGTGCAAATCAATCCCAGAACAACAGCAAAGGACCTTGTGAAGATGCTGGAGGAAACAGGTACCAAAGTAACTATACCCACAGTAAAACGAGTCCTATATCGACATAACCTGAAAGGCTGCTCAGTAAGGAAGAAGCCACTGCTCCAAAGCCGCCATAAAAAAGCCAGACTATGGTTTGCCACTGCACATGGGGACAAAGATTGTACTTTTTGGAGAAATGTCCTTTGGTCTGATGAAACAAAAATAGAACTGTTTGGCCATCGTTATGTTTGGAGGAAAAAGGGGGAGACTTGCAAGCCAAAGAACACCATCCCAACCGTGAAGCACGGGGGTGGTAGCATCATGTTGTGGGGATGCTTTGCTGCAGGAGGGACTGGTGCACTTCACAAAATAGATGGCATTATGAGGGAGGAAAATTATGTGGATATATTGAAGCAACATCTCAAGACATCAGTCAGGAAGTTAAAGCTTGGTCGCAAATGGGTCTTCCAAATGGACAATGACCCCAAGCATACTTCCAAAGTTGTGGCAAAATGGCTTAAGGACAACAAAGTCAAGGTATTGGAGTGGCCATCACAAAGCCCTGACCTCAATCCTATAGACAATTTGTGGGCAGAACTGAAAAAGCACGTGCGAGCAAGGAGGCCTACAAACCTGACTACATTACACCAGCTCTGTCAGGAGGAATGGGCCAAAATTCACCCAACTTATTGTAGGAAGCTTGTGGAAGGCTGCCGAAACGTTTGACGCAAGTTAAACAATTTAAAAGGCAATGCTACCAAATACTAATTGAGTGTATGTTAACTTCTGACCCACTGGGAATGTGATGAAAGAAATAAAAGCTGAAATAAATCATTCTCTCTACTATTATTCTGACATTTCACATTCATAAAATAAAGTGGTGATCCTAACTGACCTTAGACAGGGAATTTTTACTATGATTAAATTTCAGGAATTGTGAAAAACTCAGTTTAAATGTATTTGGCTAAGCTGTATGTAAACTTCTGACTTCAACTGTAAACTCCTCCTGTAAGCTGATAAGCATATCACTGCACCTGCTAAACTGTGTACGTGACCAATAACATTGGCCAGCTTTAGGAAGAGTGTTGGTGGTTCCAAACTTCTTCCATTTATGAATGATGGAGGCCACTGTGTTCTTGGGGACCTTCAATGCTGCAGAAATGTTTTGGTACCGATCCCCAGATCTGTGCCTTGACACAATCCTGTCTCGGAGCTCTACGGACAATTTCTTTGACCTCATGGCTTGGTTTTTGCTCTGACATGCACTGTCAGCTGTGGGACCTTATGTAGACAGGTGTGTGTCTTTCCAAATCATATCCAATCAATTGAATTTACCACAGGTGGACTCCAATCACGTTGTAGAAACATCTCAAGGATGATCAATGGAAACAGGATGCACCTGAGCTCAATTTCGAGTTGCATAGCAAATGGGCTGAATACTAGATTTATGAGGATTTTTTTTCTTCTCCATTTTCTAAAAAGGCTGTAACGTTACAAAATATGGAAAAAGTCTGAATACTTTCTGAGTGCACTGTATATAGGGCAGCAGCCTCGAAGTTGCAGGGTTGAGTAACCGGGTGGTAGCCAGCTAGTGATGGCTATTTAACAGTCTGATGGCCTTGAGATAGAATTTGTTTTTCAGTCTCTTGGTACCAGCTTTGATGCACCTGTACTGACCTCGCCTTCTGGATGATAGCGGGTGAACAGGCCGTGGCTCGGGTGGTTGTTGTCCTTGATGATCTTTTTGGCCTTCCTGTGACATTGGGTGCTGTAGGTGTCCCAGTGATGCACTGTCAGCTGTGGGATACAGCCCGACAGGATGCTCTCAGTTGTGCATCTGTAAAAGTTTGTGAGGGTCTTAGGGACCAAGCCGAATTAGAATACAATATTTGACAAACTTTCTTGTTTTTTCTATGCACCGTTACACTTGTTAACCCTGTGATTTACTTTGCTCAAAGTTTACAAGACATAAAGCATGAGGATATCAAGTTATGCACAGAAAAGACTGAGGTCATGGAAAGAAACAAAGAAAGTTACCAGACAAGAGGTACATTGAGGCGATGCAGACTGTACAGTTTGTGTGTGAGTTCAATAACCATGAGAACTGTGTCCACTGCAGGGATGTATTGCTGTGGATTAATTGAGGATCACCCCTGCTGTTCAATGTCCGCTAGCTCTGTACGGCTGAAGAGCTTTCCCCATAAAAAAAGTGTTGAGATCAATCGTCTGCCTGTCCCTCTCTGTGCTATCTTTGTCATTGTTCAAGTTAGCAGGCGTGCTATGAACCAGATCAATGGTGAGCATCAGCGGTCCAAGGACAAGGATAAATTACTAGAAGCATTGATGGAGGAAGAAGTAAAACATGACTTACAATCATTTATGTGCATTAGGTAAATCTGTTCTGAAGATTCAGCACATTATCTTGTTTGATAAAATATCACTTGAGTGCTTGTGGGGTACGTCCTCTAATACTTGTTCATCAACTCAGGCGCAACTAGAATGTGTTCTAAATTATACATAGTCCGATGTGATGATAGATGCACATTGTTAATACCCCCAATCTAAACTTTAGTTTCACAAGGGAGTAACTGCCAGTAGTTCCAGCAGACTTCTTTAATGAACTGCCCCGGGCTAATCGTGTCAAATGAACAGGTGGATTTACTACCGTTATCAGTCCATGGCCACTGACCCTGATGAGAAAGACCCAATGTACTCTCTACTGCTGAAAGAACAATCTGTTCCTAAGGCCGGATTTACACTGGTCCATAGCTAGGGGTGAAACTGTCTCTCTGTGAAGACTTAAGGATGGATCTGAAGTGTCGACCTTGAACAAAGATAAAATAATGTATTTTGTCATTTTGGAGTCATTTTTATTGTAAATAAGAATCTAATATGTTTCGGAACACTTAATGTGGATGCTACCATGATTATGGATGATCTTGAATGATTCGTGAATAATGATGAGTGAGAAAGTTACAGATGCACAAAGATCATGCCCCCAAAACATGCTAACCTCTCACCATTACCAATAACAGGGGAGGTTAGGATTTTCTTGTTGGTATGGTATTTATATGACAAGAAAATAGAAGTGTTTGGCCACACACACCAGCTGTAGGCTTGGCCTTCGATAGAACAATGCATATGCAGAAAAACCTGGATACCTCTGCCAGGAGGCTGAAACTTGGCTGCAAGTGAATCTTCCAGGAAGACAATAACCACAAAGCACGCATCAAAATCACACATGTCAAATCACAAATCATTGCCATATGAATCCAAAAAACTGTGAAAGTTATGCCCTTGGAACAAAACAAAAAAAAACGCTAACTGGGAAAAGGACAGACATTGGTGCCAGTAACAACAAGCCCTGTCCACAGGATGAACCATCCCTGACCTACTGAGGCAAGATATGCAGGTCACAGATCAGCCTGTTCAGCCATCTCTGGACCCATGGCCAGCGAGACCCACACCACAACCAAGACCCGTGATACCTGGAGGGAAATCATACTCTGTGTGTGTGTGTGTGTGTGTGTGTGTGTGTGTGTGTGTGTGTGTGTGTGTGTGTGTGTGTGTGTGTGTGTGTGTGTGTGTGTGTGTGTGTGTGTGTGTGTGAAATAGAAATAGACGTGGCGTAGGCTGCTGAGGGTCTGCTGAGGAAACCTAGGAAATGTGTGCGACAGGACCTTCTCAAATATACTGAACAAAATATAAACGCAACATGCAACAATTTTACAATTCTTAGAAGGAAAACAGTAAATTGAAATAAATTCACTAGGCCTTAAACTATGGATTTCACATGACTGGGCAGGGGCGCAGCCATGGGTGGGCCTGGGAGGGCATAGCCCCACCCACTGGGGAGCCAGGCATAGCCAATCAGAATTTGTTTTTCAACCAAAAAAGGCTTTATTCAGACGATCACTCAGGTGAAAAAGCCGTATATGGAGGTCCTGGGCTGGAGTGGTTACACGTGGTCTGCATTTGTGAGGCTGGTTGGACGTATGTTGGAGGCGGCTTATGGTAGAGAAATTAACATTAAAATCTCTGGTAACAGCTCTGTTGGACATTCCTGCAGTCTGCATGCCAATTGCACACTCCCTCAAAACTTGAGACATCTGTGGCATTGTGTTGTGTGACAAAACTGCACATGTATTGTCCCCAGCACAAGGTGCACCTGTGTAATGATCATGCTGTTTAATCAGCTTCTTGATATGCCACACCTGTCAGGTGGATGGATTATCTTGGCAAAGGAGAAATGCTCACTAACAGGGATGTAAATACATTTGTTCACAACATTTGAGAGAAATAAGCTTTTTGTGCGTCTGGAAAATTTCTGGGATCTTTCATATCAGCTCATGAAACATGGGACCGACACTTTACACATTGTGTTTCTATTTTTGTTCAGTATACTATTTAAGTATGGCTTATTTAAGTATGGCTTATCCACTGGCATCATGGTTCAATACATAATGTACTCAGACTATTGATTTTATCCTGGCTAGTGGTTGCATTGATTGTGCTTGTTTTCTGTGACATTGCTATAATTGGCCAATGTTTAGGCACACTGAGGATCTTGCACAGGAGGCAATGATATGCTGCGCCCCTGTGGAAAATAAGAGGACTACACGACACCGATACAGTTTGCTCATTGTTCACAAAACTATTTTCTTAAAGTTACATTTGAGACGTCTGGCCATCAGAGGGCGCTCATGTACAGTCATTGCTCATGAGTCCTGATTAAAAGAGTGTCCTAATGGAGTGTGTGTAATAGTCTCACAAGGTTGTGCAAATGGAGTGTCACACGGTAGTGTAGTGCAAGTCATTAAAATGGAACAGGCCTCTCCCGGGAAGCATCTTTAAAAGGACATAAAACACAGTAAAGACAACACAATCCCATTTCAAAGCAAAGTGGCACTCCTGGGACATGCATTTGCGTGCACAAAGTGCATTCATTAATCCAAACCTGAGACAAGAACGGAGGAGGAGGGAGAACTGGTAATGACATGAGTCTTGAAACAGGTAAACACCACCAACCATATGCCAGTTATTTAACTCCCCATTTACACCATCATAACAGTCGTTGAAAACAACAGAGGAAATTATTATACATATTAGCTCCATTTCTTTAAATGTAACCACATTGTTTGATGGGGATTGCTCATCATTTTGTATGTAAACGAGTCGAGCTTCCGCCAGCACCAAGTTTAATCCCAGCCAGCTGGACGTAAAACCACTGGATGATAAGGCAGCAGTAGCAAATTATGCCATTCCATCTAAGAGAGGGTGCCAGGTGATCACAGGAAAGGGACATCCTGAGCTCCGTCTGCCAGACATGGACTACCACGTCTTCTGTGACAGATGAAGCCCGTTGAAGTTGCTGTATACAGATGGAAGGTGCACTGGACTGGAGACTTATAAATGGAGAGGATTTACGCACATCCAGGCATTACATGACACAGTCATGCAATGAGAAGAAATGTTTGAGTTTATTTTATTTTTACAGGGACAGTGCACATTAATCAACGTTTCAGTAAAAGTGCCGGTTTTAGCCAGCCGGCTAATTTTCAACCGCAGTCCCTGGGTCTGCTTACTATTTGCTGCTACTGACTAACAAGACTCATAAATAATACATCTCTAGTCTATATAATGGTATAGAGCATGGGGTATTCAACTCCTACCCTACGAGGTCTGGAGCCTGCTGGATTTCTGTTCAACCTGATCGGCCCGTGTAGCTCAGTTGGTAGAGCATAGCCAGGGTTGTGGGTTCAATTACCATGGGGGACCAGTACAATATAAGTATTAAAATGTATGCACTCACTACTGTAAGTCACTCTGGATAAGAGCATCTGCTAAATTACTAAAATGTAAATGTAAAATCATTAATTGCACCCACCTGGTGTCCCAGATCTATATCAGTCCCTGATTAGAGGGGAACAATGAAAAACGCAATGTAACTGGCTTTGAGGTCCAGAGTTGAGTTTAAGGAGTATAGTGTGTATAGCACAGTTGGCTTCTGAGGGGGGGGGGAGCTTAAAGTAATGAATGGAATGGTATCAAACACATGGTTTCCATGAGTTTGATACCATTCCATTAATTCCGTTCCAACCATTTCTATGAGCCCATCCTCCCCGATTAAAACCTCTACGGGATTGGTGTCCCTAAACCGGAACAGTTGTTGCTAACATGCGCTATTGTGACTAGAATGACGTTGCATACAACAGCCAACTTTCCGGGACATAGACATGTATTATATGGGCAGAAAGCTTAAATATTCTTGTCAATCTAACTGCAGTGTCCAATTAACAGTAGCTATTACAGTGAAAAAATACTATTGTTTGTGGAGAGTGCACAAGAACAAAAAAATTTGATCATAGCTAATGGTTTGATACATTCACCTCTGAAGGTAAATAATGTACATACATTCAGTAATCTTGCTCTGATTTGTCATCCTGAGGGTCCCAGAGATAAAATGTTTGACAAAATCATTTTTATGTTCAAATGTAGGAACTGGGGTCTACAGTTTGACCCCACTGCTGTCTCCACACCCACCCCGCCCGACCATCTAGATGTGTGAAAGTTAGTGTATAAGCTAATGATCCATCATGTATGACATTCCTGGGAGTTTGTAGACTTAAATGTTTTATTATCATAGCATTTTTGAATGTTCTCTATAGTTATATACTTGAAAATGTATCAATTGACCAATGCAGCACATTTGGGCAAACTACTGGCAGACTTGATACAAAATACTGTGCAGTAATGTAATTCTTCACTGGATCAGTTTGAAACGTTGCACACACACTGCCGCAATCTGGTGGCCAACATCTAAATTACATCTAGACTCCTATCTGAAAGTATGGCCTTTCTCTTGCATTTCAAAGATGAAGGAACAAAAAACAATGTGAATTTGTTTTGTTTGCATTATCTTTGACCAGATCTAATGTGTTATATTCTACTACATTCATTTCACATTTCCACAAACTTCAGGGCTTCCTTTCAAATGGTATCAAAAATATACATATCCTTGCTTCAGGTCCTGAGCTACAGACAGTTAGATTTGGGTATGTCATTTTAAGCAAAAATTGACCTCCTTTCAGTATATAGTCATTAAACAATACTGCCTGCACATTAATTACATGAATGAAGATAGAAAGTGTAAGGCGCACCGAGAACACTGATATCCGTTTCTCCGCAGATCTTCAAAACCTTGTAATGCAGTGTCATGTTAGTACACTAGATGGCAGTATGTAGTATTGGAAATGTAAAAGAGTTACAAAGTTGTGAATATACAGTTGAAGTAGGAAGTTTACATACACCTTAGCCAAATACATTTAAACTCAGTTTTTCACAATTCCTAACATTTAATCCTAGTAGAAATCCCTTGTCTTAGGTCAGTTAGGATTACCACTTTATTTTAAGAATGTGAAATGTCAGAATAATAGTAGAGAGAATGATTTATTTCAGATTTTATTTCTTTTATCACGTTCCCAGTGGGTCGGAAGTTTACATACACTCAATTAGTATTTGGTAGCATTGCCTTTAAATTGTTTAACTTGGGTCAAACGTTTGAGGTAGCCTTCCACAAGCTTCCCACAATAAGTTGGGTGAATTTTGGCCCATTCCTCCTGACAAAGCTGGTGTAATTAAGTCTAGTTTGTAAGCCTTCTTGCTCGCACACGCTTTTTCAGTTCTGCCCATACATTTTCTATACGTTTGAGGTCAGGACTTTGTGATGGCCACTCTAATACCTTGACTTTGTTGTCCTTAAGCCATTTTGCCACAACTTTGGAAGAATGCTTGGGGTCATTGTCCATTTGGAAGACCCATTTACGACCAAGCTTTAACTTCCTGACTGATGTCTTGAGATGTTGCTTCAATATATCCACATAATTTTCCTGCCTCATGATGCTGATCTATTTTGTGAAGTGCACCAGTCCCTCCTGCAGCAAAGCACCCCCACAACATGATGCTGCCACCCCTGTGCTTCACGGTTGGGATGGTGTTCTTCGGCTTGCAAGCCTCCCCCTTTTTCCTCCAAATATAACGATGGTCATTATGGCCAAACAGTTCTATTTTTGTTTCATCAAACCAGAGGACATTTCTCCAAAAAGTAAATCTTTGTCCCCATGTGCAGTTGCAAACCGTAGTCTGACTTTTTTATGTCGGTTTTTGAGCAGTGGCTTCTTCCTTGCTGAGCGGCCTTTCAGGTTATGTCGATATTGGACTCGTTTTACAGTGGATATAGATACTTTTGTACCTGTTTCCTCCAACATCTTCACAAGGTCCTTTGCTGTTGTTCTGGGATTGATTTGCACTTTTCGCACCAAAGTACATTCATCTCTAGGAGACAAAACGTGTCTCCTTCCTGAGCGATATGATGGCTGCGTGGTCCCATGGTGTTTATACTTGCATACTATTGTTTGTACAGATGAATGTGGTACCTTCAGGCGTTTGGAAATTGCTCCTAAGGATGAACCAGACTTGTGGAGGTCTTACATTTCTTTCCGGAGGTATTGGCTGATTTCTTCTGATTTTCCCATGATGTCAAGCAAAGAGGTACTGAGTTTGAAGGTAGGCCTTGAAATTCATCCACAGGTACACCTCCAATTGGCTCAAATTATGTAAATTAGCCTTTCAGAAGCTTCTAAAGCCATGACATAATTTTCTGGAATTTTCCAAGCTGTTTAAAAGGCACAGTCAACTTAGTGTACGTAAACTTCTGATCCACTGGAATTGTGACATAGTGAATTATAAGTGAAATAATCTGTCTGTAAACAATTGTTGGAAAAATGACTTGTCATGCACAAAGTAGATGCCCTAACCGACTTGCCAAAACTATAGTTTGTTAACAAGACATTTGTGGAGTGGTTGAAAAACAAGTTTTAATGATTCCAACCTAAGTGTATGTAAACTTCCGACTTCAACTGTAGATGGAGTAGTGTAAGATGAAAGATGGTATCTTATGGCATATACTGTATGTAACCACTTCCCAATGAGTTAGTGGTGTAAAAGACAGGCAGAGGAAGAGACAATTACACCTCTGGACTATCATGCTAAGACCACTTAATAGAAATGTGAATACTGTAAACAAAAAAGGTTTATAACACTGGTCAGTGGTCACAGTGGCCATACAGGGTAAATTGAGATATTTAGTTTTGACGTTTGTATTTACCTGGCCACTGACTAAGATCAGTAAATGGTGGATGATGTGATATAATTTATTAGTCAAGTTTCTTATCTGCTTCTTCCAGAGACACACCCATTATTGTATAGAAAGCGTCCCACACTTCACAGCTGCCATTTCACAGAACCCTTTGAACAATGCCGCAATGTCAGGAGATAAAGTTCACCATGTGCTCGTAACAACCAAACCAGGAGAGAGGTTGTTTGTCCATTAAAGAAGAGTACTGTAGGCTACGTAAGGCTTCTACGTTTCTATTATCCTGTCAGGTGTATGTTCTGTATTGTTTGAGACTTTGTTGTGTTTAAAAATAACAAATTATTGTAATCTGTGATAACGAAATGAATAAATGGGAGTTCCATGTACAAACAAGTGAAACAAATCCTGTACAGTTCAGGTACTGTACTACAGTAAGTCTTAAAACCTTCTATTGATTTGTTGGGATTGAACAGCATTACAACGTGGCTCTGCTGTAATCCTGAGAGCCCAGACATGGAGCAGTCCTCAGTCACATGACTCTTCCCATGTGGCTGCTGGATTCCTATCGTTCTGTGATCACATACTTACACTAGGCCAGGGGAAACTATTTATATACCGGGTGAAACCAGAGGTCTGTCCAACAGCATACTTTGTTCTGCTCTGCCTAGTTTTAGTTGGCATGGGAGGGAACTTGCCAACTGGGCCGGCCGAAACTTCAGAGGACTTAGAAACCCTTCCAGACACAGCAGGGTTCTTATCTGATATCTTTATCAGCTGAGTGACAGTAGAGAAGTGGTGAGAACTGGGCCAGTCCGGCAGAGAAAAGACATAGTAGCAGCACAACAGCACCTACACAAAGGAAAGTGCAATCAAGTCAGAGGGATGGTACCGTATTACACAAGGGTGTCAGGACCAGGGTTGAGGAGGAAGAAACTCTACTGAGGCACATCATGGGATACACAGAACTTTCCGGTCACAGGCAAGTTGTTCAAAGCTCCTTTGACTATTAAAAAATCATCATCATTAACTCACACACATTGACTTAGAACAATATTAGTCAAAGTCTCCCAAAATAACGTGATAAAATAACATATCTGCACAAATAAATGTTTTAATGAAAATGTTTAACTTTTGCATAGCTGAAGAAGTGAAGGGCTGCATACACGCTGTGAAACTCTGGGATGCTGAGAAACCCCAAAATCTTCTTCAACAGTGGACTACTTTACAGCTGCACAAATTAACACACAGGCAGGGTTGTTCTGGTAGCAAGGAGACTACATGTCTCGAAATATAAAGATAAAATGCGCTCACTACAAGTTTTCGTTGTAGCCTTCTCACCCAAATTTGGGCACCCTCCAACTTAAGTCAGTAACATCAACCCTGGCCCATAGAAGGAGTCTCTTCGCATTGATTACATGTAACAATATACAGTATGTATATACATCAAACAGTTGCTGGAAACTATTAGAGCTTAATAACAATATTAACATCATTATAATAGCATGTGTTCAAGGAATGTCAAATGGACCACAATGTACAGTGTGTTACATAAGGTGACATCAGGGTCGGCAGGTAGCCTAGCAGTTAAGAGCGTTGGGCCAGTAACCGAAAGATCACTGGTTCAAATCCCCGAGCCAACTAGGTGAAAAATCTGCCGATATGCTCTTGAGCATTGCTTTTTGCTCCAGGGTTTCTGTCAATAATGGTGGATCCCTGGTTATGACCCCACTCTCAGGGGGAGTGGGATATGCAACAAACAAAACAAATTCCAATACACATGTGTATAATACACACTATACATGTGTAAAATAGAGCAAATGTAAGCACCCAGCTATTTATTATATTGATTATTTACCTGCATTAGACATAGTATAATCCGTCCCACATACATGGCATGAGTCATCATTATAACACGCCACATCCGCGAGTAAGAATACCTGGACTTTTAGCTTGAATACATGTTAATCATTAAATCTATGCCCAAATAAGAGGTGGTTACAGTCCATAAAAAGGCAGAGCTCAGTGTCCATGATACATAAACTAAAAAAAAGGTTTAACTCTAACTTATTGTGATTTAATGACCATGCACATTTTGTTTGCATAAATGAGTCTATAAGGGCAACTTCATCACATTATCACATTTACAGAACGCATAGGGAGATACTGTTTTAGTTGATCCATCTCTGTGGATTCATGGTGACCATAACAGTCTCTCTTGTATTGTACTATATTTCTGCACAGAACAGAGTCCATACTGTCCATATTGTAGACTATGGTCGGCAGTGAAAAGCAGCTGGAGAGTACAGGCTTGTATATCTCCTCAGTGACGTTAAAGCACCCTCTCTTTCCAACATTCACTCATAACCAAGGCCATCATCCCGTCCGGCAGGAGAATACCATTTATAGACCCCGTCGCTGGAAGATAAAAGCGACAGTTGTTACTATAGAAGTGAAATTTGTTTTTGCCACACAATTACAGAGCAGCTTTTGTATAAGCACTGGAATAAGCAGTTAAAAGAGAGATGGATAGCATGTTTAAAATGACCCCAGATTCCTTGTCAGACCCAGCCTCTGAACACCACTAACAGCTCCACATCCATCATTATGCCCCGAGTCTTGTTTGGTCTGTGTGTGTTCATATTACCTTTTGTAGGGACAGGCAGCCAGGCAGGCATAGTGAGGAACCAGCTGCACGTCTGCTTTGATCTGACTGTTACAGCCAAATTCAGATACTAAGTCACCCTGCCACCGGCCTGGCCCACACAGAAAATGGGCTATATAGGGTGTGGAAACATTGTGTAATGCTCTCCCTCTCTGTCTACTGCTCTCCCTCTCTGTCTGTGTAATATGTATCAATGTGTTCAAGGATGGGCTTAGGCAGTGCCAAGCACCCAGCTTTATTCCCATTCAGGGCCTCCCTTCAGATGTGAGCAGAATTAGAATGTGATGCTTGGCTTGATGCAACTGGGGAATATCACCTTCCAACAGCAACAAGAGGGGTCTAGTCAGTTTTTGAATTGTCTTTTACAATACCACTGGATTCAGAACAGCCGGAGAAGCTGTGTGTCTTGGCACAACAAGAGAACAAACTAAGGGTAATGATGATAAAGGGGCATCAAAGGTCAGAAAAATGTCCAAGATGTCTTGGAAACTCAGACATACAGTACATACCGCATCATATTGCATTGATGTCTGAGGTTTCGACTGAATCTGATGAAGCTTCATGCGGTCCATTTGTGTTCATCCTAATCATATTGAGCTTCTCGGTTCCATTCCTCGTCTCCTCTTTTCTTCTCCTCTTCCGCCTGCAAAGTTTATGTCGACTGAGACAGAAGAAGAATATTAGAAAGTAACCCATTCCAATTTGTGATGACATCATTTACTTATTATGTTCTTTGAGAATGGTATCATCTGTCTTGACTCTGACATGAGCTATTCACCAAAACATTCTCGCAGTATCACAGAGTTTAGTTATGTAAGGTATTTGTTTAGCACAAAAGACTCTTTTGTTAAACTGATACAACACGTGGCACTCTGTCTCTCTTTTGGGTAAAAATGAGAGGGGAGAGCAGGGCAGATACATACAGCTTGATGAAAACCAAAGGTAACATGGCCACAAGCGTTTCATTAAAACTTGGCCATTCATGGAATACACACAGATTCCTTACGTCCCATCCCAGGGCTAGTATGACAGGCTGTGAGGTGATGAAGCTGTATGTCCACCTTTCCCACTCTCTCACGCACGCACACATACTCCCACGGACAGGAAGGTTGCAACATAAAGTAAATCTGTCTGTTTGCTACTTAAAGAATGTGTATTTTACTCACTGTGCACAGATGCAGATGAATATGATGAGCAGTATGAGGAAGACCAACGCTGCTATCACACAGGCTATGATGATCTGCCGCTGGTCTCCTATACGCCAGGCCAAATCAACATACTCACACCTGGACCCAATGTACCCTTTTTCACATCTGAGACAGAGCAAACACACAATTCACCTGCTGTGATTAAAATGTGCTCAACAAGTTTGTTTATTGTTCCTATTTCTTGTCGCCCGAAAGAAAAACAAAGAAATAACTTGAAGCACCTGGGCTATGAGAAAACAAGCAGATGCTGGTCTGTCAAATTAGCTATTCTAGCTGTTCCATATATCTGCCTTGTTGTTTTAGTTTAAGTGCATGTGTTCTGTGCAGGGTCACAGTAAACAAGGTCAGTACATTCAGCAGGGTCAATGAGGGATTTCAGTGTTACTTGTCAGACATGAAAGTAAAAACAAAACATCTTTATCATGAACACAAACTTCATACTTGTAATAATAATGGATAATAATTCTGCTACAAAATATATACAAATTAAACATGTTTTCACTGCAGTGAATGTTGAGTACGCAGCATGTTCTTGGCTTGAGACCGTCTGCCTTGAACAGATGTACAGATAAATGATTGGGGCCCACAGTAAGGGTCGGGTGAGTTGATTTACCTGCATGAAGGAGTGTCATGTTCCTTCACAAAGCGGCACGACCCATGGATACAGTAATTCCTGAACTCCTTTGGACATTTGGTGAAATGGCCGCTCCATTTGGCTTGAGTTGCAGTTTCTATCGAGTCTATGGCAAGCGCAAAGAGACAAATACAGGGGAAAGGGGGATTATAAAGTAACTAATTTGATATATAATACCCTTCTTACAAAAAGATTGCATTGAGAAGGTGATGTAGAATAAGATATACGTTTGAAGTGAGAGCCCCCTTTCAAACTTGTCATGAGGCTCCTGTTTTCCCTTAGTAACCTGACTCAGGGGGGCCAGTGTGACTTGTCATATAAATAGGCTTCTGGCATCATGATCTGAGGAAGGACTAGAAACTGAACTGACCATTGGGGCAAGACTGGTGTGATTGAGGATAATAATGTGTCATTTACAGATTTATAACTAATGAAATTCTGTCAAAATAAAAAGCAACTGATATCCTCCTCAGCCTAATTTGATAGTTGTGTAGATATACACACACAGAACATTCTGACCACTATAGTAAAGAGGATGGAAACCTTCTTTCACTATGTTATTCTCCTCTATTCCCTTCCAGTGAGTCATTGGGTGGGTAAAAGAATAATGAGGCTTAATTAACATCACAGAGAGGGAGAAAGCCCTAATTGTAGTGTGAAACATGAGAGCATGCCTTTAAAATGACCTAAATATTGAATAGGTGCGGATCTGGTTACAAAGGAACAGCAGGTGTAAATTGATCTAGGTATTTAACTGAGTAGCTGTATGTGCAGTCAGTCATCATGCCATATTTCCCAGGAATAAGTAAGTAGCTGGGAAATGCTGCTGTTTGGTCAACTGATTTCCTGAGTGGCGCAGCGGTCTAAGGCATTGTATCTCAGTGCTAGAGGTTTCACTACAGACCCTGGTTCGATTCCAGGCTGTATGACAACCGGCTGTGATTGGGAGTCCCATAGGGCGGCGCACAATTGGCCCAGTGTCGTCCGGGTTAGGGTTTGGCCGGGGTAGACTGTCATTGTAAACAATCATTTTTTCTGAACTGACTTGCCTAGTTAAATAAAGGTTAAATACAAAACATTTAACAAATGTAAACTGAACATAAGAAGAATAGTACATTGCAGAGAGGTAATCAGGAACTACCCCCACCTCCCCCTAATAAAATAAACTTCCCTGTATCCCTCCATGTGGGTAAATACAATGGTACGATCAGTAGTTGATTAGACCTCTTAGTTGTGAGGATTATCATCAAACAGCAATTGACAAATCCTGAATAGTGGAGGCCCTAACTGAGGCTGCTTCAATTGACACCTGATGTCAGCCTGCCATCTATGCACATCTAATTAGCAGTGAGGAACCGAACCCAGTGCACATACAAAGCTGGTGCTACATTTCACAATTCCACTCACAGGAAAGGTAATGACTGCATGGTCACTGGTGGCAAGAAGGCTTTAATTTGCACTATGGTCTCTGTTGGGGATGGTACATGACACCTCCTCCTGATACTAAAGGGCTGGGTGGAGAAGCATTTGATATTCCAACTGTTTGAATGAACCACTGTGTGAATGACGCACTCCTGGAGTACGGCCTTCAATTTAATGACAGAGCAGGAATACTTAGTATAAGAATGTTTTTCAAGGGCACTTAGTCTCTTTACAAACTTACCGTGTATGTAATCACAAAGGCATTCATTTTCTAATCCAACAGGTTGCTTCTAAACCTGAGTAATTCAAACACGTTAACACATGTGCATGTCAGATGGTAAGAAACACTTTTATGTGCGCCTTCTTCAAACTTCAAACAAACTTTTATGGCATGATTATCCCTCCATAAGTTTATGTTTCTCTGGGGGGGAAACAATATACCTGTGAAGTTGTTTGTGTTGCCTTGGTGATGGCGGGACACAGTCTTGTTGGCCGGCTCCTCAGTTGCATTCCATTCAGCCAGAGAGCATTTGCATAGGGCCAAAACTACAACCAGAAAACAAACAGAGCTGGTCGCACAATGCCCAAACATCAAGTCAAATCCATACAATTAAATTGTTTTAGAATCTGAAAGTTAAGGACAGACCAAAGGTTGTGGAACTTAATCTTTGACAGTAATTTGACAGTAATTCCCCCGGCTTGGGTGTTGGGTTTCTGGGATTCCCAACACTGTGATAACCTTACTAAAGATAGTCTTGCATTCAATCCAACAACACTGTTAGTGTTTCATAATATTCAGGACAACAAAATCCAGCCATGATACAAATGTGGGTAATGGAATAAAGCTACTGTATCTATGAAGCAAACAGATGTGGTTATTGATAGTCTATGTTATTGGTTTGGATATTGTTGGCATGTGCATTGGGGTACTCTATTTGCTAATAGAGGGCTATGGAGTGGTGGATCATTTGTTGATCATCAGTCACACCAGCATGTTAATTGCTGCTATCAATCACAGTATAGACAGGCACATAAGATTAGTTATATTTTAGTCATTTAGCAGACGCTAGCAGAGCGACTTACTGTAGTGAGTGCATACATCTTCATATTTTCTTTATACTATTCCCCCGTGGGAATCGCACCTAAAACCCTGGCGTTGCAAAAGCCATGCTCTACCAACTGAGCTACACGGGACTACATTACAGACTACATTACATATACCAAAGTTAGAGTTTGAATAAACGAAAACTAGTGAAGTAATATAAGAAAGAAAATTGTACTAATACCTGAAAGATATAAATATAAAAGGAAATACAATCTTGAGATTGATGTTGTAAAACAGTACTAAGTCAGTTATTAACCAGATTATAGGCAATTATATTCAGTTACAATGAGTAAATAAAGTTAGTGTGAGGTTGAAGAGTTATTCAACTGGTACACAAAACGGTGCCTCTTACCTGTGGCTATTCCGACGTACAGTTTGTATGCCTTTGCCATGTCCGTGAGCAACGAATATACTTTTCCGGGTGGATAAATAGGTAAACGTAGATTTCGTTTCTTAAATAAAATCCGGTCAAAAAGCTCACTATTATATCCTCTGTTTAGTAGGATACCCTGCTTCCCGACTCACGAATAACGTGGTTCCTTCATGCGTGATCGCGTACCGGTGAACTACATGGACAAGAGACACTGCGCAGGCTAGAGGTTTGAATGGGTGAAATGGAACCTGAACCTAATAGTGCCACGCCCACCTAATCATGTATGTGCGAGTACACTACCAGTGCAGTTTCATTATGGCATGCAGCTCAAACTGGAGATTGGCTACTAGGCTATTAATTAAGGTGCAATCCGTTTGATGTGCGCATAACCTAATGCAACAAGTTCTTAATATACTGTCATTAAAACATATGACAGTTCTTTAGAACATCATTTGAAGATATGATGTACCTTTACCAAGATAGTTGTCCTGATAGCAAAAAACGTAAACAATTGAAGAATATTCCAAGGTGCATCCCATGAAATGTGCATTTACAAATATAGCACTTGCATATATTTGCATAATGCAAATTTTATGGATTTTTTACTAAAATATACATCGTTTTGCCTGCATCAGCACATTTTAGTGACCTCTACTCTGAACTGTTGGTAAACGGCAGACGGCGCCGGCTAATGAGACTGTGGGCAAGTCTAGAACTGTGGTCAGAGAGTTTGTTTGTGTTTATTGGCGTGCAGGCCTCACTATTCCCCCGGAGGCACAGGCAATGTGAGTCTGCCCAGGTCTACCTATGTGTGCTCTTTCTCACTTTCAGTCCACTCTCTATCGAGGCCTACTCAGTGCACAATGAACCCTCTGCTAAAATGTGAACTCAGGAATAGTTCGTCTCTGGACATCAGCGCTGCAATGCCAGGCAATGTGTAGTGGAAATAGGAAATCCTATACAGGGGTAAAAGTAATGCATCCAGCAAAGGCACAATTCCAGATGTAGGTGGTTCCTTGATAGCGGAAGCATTACCAATAACTATCCAAGAGGTTGATCAAAAGTGTCAAAGCACATTACCTGTCATTTGTCCCATTACTCATGATAATGGTATGTTGATAACTAGATCATCTCAAATGGCAGTAGGCAAAAGGATCTGCAGCAGTCACAGAATGCAGTGACTGTCAGCCTCCTGACAGTTTGCCTGCTGTGGAGTAGCGGCCTATTCCCAGACAAAGTTATAGCACCACAAGGTGGCCACATTGTGCTGTTGCTGCGTTTTTCCATGAAGGTAGTATTTACCCACTATGTTCCCATATGGATTATACTGTATGTGCCATCTCATATATCTCATCTTCTGAGTTGTACAAAGCAATCATACATTCAGTCTTCATTCTACTAATACAATAGCGAATGTTCTCATTGTAGGTCCTGCTCATTGACTCGTACAAAATGTACAGTACCATTGGATAATTAGTTTTAAATGATAATTTCACACCCCATGATCATTTCACACCCCATATAAAGCCCATATGAAGCACTACAATAAAAAATGAAGGGTGTAGAGCAGCCTTTTCCCCTGTGGGGCCTGCTACACGGCAGCAGTCATCCCTGAACCAGTTTTGGGGTTTCTGTTTTACAGACCGATGTTATATTTAAGCTGTCTCCTCTCATCACTTAGGCACATTCACTGGAGTAACAGCGTCACTTCTGCAGAGACAAAAATGTTGAGTGTGTAAAGACTTGTTTGAGTGGCTTCTGTTATTGCACATTTTAATTGTTTGTGGAAAAGTAAGACAATTGTACATAATTAAAAACAATGACATTTGTATTACAACTTAAGGCATACATAGAAGAAATGCTGAGAGTTTATTTTGCTTATGTGCCCTATTAATACATGGTAATGAACACTTAACAAAACTAAACAAATACCTATTTTTAGGCCAGCAGAAAGACCAAGAAGAAGGAATGGGATGCCACGAGAGCCCAGAGAGCATCCTCCAATGTCTTCTCCATGTTCAAGCAGAATTTAGCTCACACATGATATAACAAATATCATGTGGTTCGTCATAAGTCATGTTATGAGGAAGCACAACAACGTGCCCAACCATAGTGAGTAAGGAAAAATATGGTGTTTGTTCTTTTCATAAAAGATTCTGTAAGCCTTTTCTTTCCCTGGGCTAGGTGTTCACACTTATCGACCAGGACAAAGATGGGTTCATTGACAAAGAAGATCTGAAGGATACCTATTGTTACGAACCCCCTTCTCCCAGGAGTCTAGGGGGGGAGGGAAACGAGACCCGTAACATATCTCATGCAAATCACAACAGTGAAAAGGAACAGTGAGAACTAAAAGAAATCCACAGACAACCTAAACCTACCGTCAAACACTTTAGGTTTATTGTCAAACACACGGTAATGGGGTGTGGGAAAAAGGGGCTGAGCTGGACCCAAGGAAATACCCCAGTTCTAACTAGGGTATTTAGACACATTTTTCCTACGGGTAATGTATGCCCAAGGGCGACTTGGCTGGTTATCCCCTTTTCCCACCAACAAACCAACAATAATACACCACAGCAGTACATACTCACATGATAACAGACAATGTGAGATGTATCCGCACAAACAAACTAAACTGTGGGGTATGAAAGAATGTGGTCTTCAGCAAATCCAGAGAGCGAGAGAGAGAGACCCTGGGAAAACAACTGACTGGGTTTTTAAACCAAGGGAAAGGGGATGTGATTGGGTAAGGGAAACAGGAGGAGGTGTGTCTTCAGATTGATGCGACTGATGACTGCCACCTGTTACTAGGACAGAGGAGAAATACAAATACCCCCAGGATACCTGTATCCGTAACACCCATGAATCTCCTGGTCAGTATTTAAATGATACACTATTTCAATTGCCAAATGTATGTGGACACACCTTCAAATTAGTGGGTTTGGCTATTTCAGCCACACCAGTTGCCGACAGGTGTATAAAATCGAGCACACAGCCATAGACTAACAATGGCAGTAGAATGGCCTGTACTGAAGAGCTCAGTAACTTTCAACGTGGCACCGTCATAGGATGCCACTTTTCCAACAAGTCAGCTGGTCAAATTTCTGCCCTGCTAGAGCTGCCCCGGTCAACTGTAAGTGCTGTTATTGTGAAGTAGAAATGTCTAGCCGCGAAGTGGTAGGCCATACAAGCTCACAGAACGGGACCACCGAGTGCTGAAGCGTGTAGCGTGTAAAAATTGTCTGCCCTCGGTTGCAACACTCACTACCGAGTTCCAAACTGCCTCTGGAAGCAACGTCGGCACAATAACTGTTCCTCTGGACCTTTATAAAATGGGTTTCCATGGCCAAGCAGCCACACACAAGCCTAAGATCACCATGCGCAATGCCAAGCATCGGCTGGAGTGGCGAAAAGCTTGTCGCCATTGGACTCTCAAGCAGTGGAAACGCGTTCTCTGGAGTGATAAATCAGGCTTCAACATCTGGCAGTCCAACAGACGAATCTGGGTTCGGCAGATGCCAGGAGAACGCTACCTGCCGCAATGCTTAGTGCCAACTGTAAAGTTTGGTGGCGGAGGAATAATGGTCTGGGGCTGTTTTTCATGGTTCGGCCTAGGCCCCTTAGTTCCAGTGAAGGGAAATCTTAACGCTACAGCATACAATTACATTCTAGACGACTCTGTGCTTCCAATTTTGTGGCAACAGTTTGGGGAAGGCCCTTTCCTGTTTCAGCATGACAATGCCCCAGTGCACAAAGTGAGGTCCATACAGAAATGGTTTGTCGAGATCAGTGTGGAAGAACTTGACTGGCCTGCACAGAGCCCTGACCTCAACCCCATCGAACACCTTTGGGAGGAAATGGTACACCGATTGCAAGCCAGGCCTAATCGCCCAACATCAGTGCTCGACCTCACTAATGCTCACTTACTGTAAAACAGCTAATGGTTGTTTGAATGGTGGTGATGCTTGATATCTCAATTATCCTCCAGGTAAGCTGAATGTGAAGAACAATGAGCTAGAAGACATGCTCAAAGAGGCTAGTAGTCCCATCAACTTCACCATGTTCCTCAACCTGTTTGGAGAGAAGCTGCATGGAACAGATCCAGAAGACATCATTCTCAACACCTTCAGAATGTTCGATCCTGACGCTAAGGGTTATGTACTGAAGTAGTTTTTTGGGGTATCTGTACTTTACTATTTATATTTTTGACTACTTTTACTTCACTACATTCCTTAAGAAAATATTTTACTTTTTACTCAATACATTTTCCTTGACAGCCAAAAGTACTTGTTACATTTTGAATGCTTAGCAGGACAGGAACATAGTCAAATTCGCGCACTTATCAACCGAACATCCCTGGTCATCCCTACTGCCTCTGATCTGACAGACTCACTAAACACACATACTTAATTTGCAATTCATTAGCAGCTCAGGTACAGTTGAAGTCGGAAGTTTACATACACCTTAGCCAAATACATTTAAACTCAAATTTTTCACAATTACTGACATTTAATCTGAGTAAAAATTCCCTGTCTTAGGTCAGTTAGGATCACCACTTTATTTTAAGAATGTGAAATGTCAGCATAATAGTAGAGAGAATGATTTATTTCAGCTTTTATTTCTTTCATCACGTTCCCAGTGGGTCGGAAGTTCACATACACTCAATTAGTATTTGGTAGCATTGCCTTTAAATTGTTTAACTTGGGTCAAATATTTCAGGTAGCCTTTCACAAGCTTCCCACGATAAGTTGGGTGAATTTTGGCCCATTCCTCCTGACAGAGTTCTGCCCACAAATGTTCTATAGGATGAGGTCAGGGCTTTGTGATGGCCACTCCAATACCTTGACTTTGTTGTCCTTAAGCCATTTTGCCACAACTTTGGAAGTATGCTTGGGGTCATTGTCCATTTGGAAGACCCATTTGCGACCAACCTTTAACTTCCTGACTGATGTCTTGAGATGTTGCGTCAATATATCAACATAATTTTCCTCCCTCATGATGCCATCTATTTTGTGAAGTGCACCAGTCCCCTCCTGCAGAAAAGCACTCCCACAACATGATGCTGCCACCCCGTGCTTCACGGTTGGGATGGTGTCCTTTGACTTTCAAGCCTCCCCCTTTTTCCTCCAAACATAACGATGGTCATTATGGCCAAACAGTTCTGTTTTTGTTTCATCAGACCAGAGGACATTTCTCCAAAAAGTACAATCTTTGTCTCCATGTGCAGTTGCAAACCGTAGTCTGGCTTTTTTTATGCCGGTTTTGGAGCAGTGGCTTCTTCCTTGCTGAGCGGCCTTTCAGGTTATGTCTATATAGGACTCGTTGTACTGTGGAAATAGATACTTTGGTACCTGTTTCCTCCAGCATCTTCACAAGGTCCTTTGCTGTTGTTGTGGGATTGATTTGCACTTTTGCACCAAAGTACGTTCATCTCTAGGAGACAGAACACGTCTCCTTCCTGAGCGGTATGACGGCTGCGTGGTCCCATGGTGTTTATACTTCGTACTATTGTTTGTACAGATGAACGTGGTACCTTCAATGCGTTTGGAAATTGCTCCCAAGGATGTACCAGACTTGTGGAGGTCTACAATTTCTTTCTGCGGTCTTGGCTGATTTCTTTTGATTTTCCCATGATGTCAAGCAAAGAGGCACCGAGTTTGAAGGTAGGCCTTGAAAAACACCCACAGGTACAACTCCAATTGACTCAAATGATGTCAATTAGCTTATCAGAAGCATCTAAAGTCATGACATCATTTTCTGGAATTGTCCAAGCTGTTTAATAAAGGCACAGTCAACATAGTGTATGTAAACTTCTGACCCACTGGAATTGTGACACAGTGAATTATAAGTGAAATAATCTGTCTGTAAACAATTGTTGGAAAAATTACTTGCACAAAGTAGATGTCCTTACTGACTTGCCAAAACTATAGTTTGTTTACAAGAAATTTGTGGAGTGGTTGAAAAACAAGTTTTAATGACTCCAACCTAAGTGTATGTAAACTTCTGACTTCAACTGTATCTAAGAGATGAAAACCCGGATACTGTACTGATATGTCTGCAAACCTTTCAGGTTAAACAGATGTTCCAATCGTCTACCTTCGACCCAGCAGGACACCTGGACTACAAATCCCTCTGTTACATCATCACACACGGAGAGGAACAGGAGGAGTAAAGGATCTATGTTAGTGCTGTCAACATCAGACAGGTGCTACTGGTTGATCTGTGTTTGAAATGTGAATAACTCGTTGCCTTGCTGCCTCTCTCTGATTCAACCGAAGTTAATATGTATATACTGAGAATATAAAACCAAAAAAGTAAACCATATATAGCATTACATGCTTTGAAGTCATTACTGTATTTATTTTCTCATCCAAATGATGTTGTACAAATATATCACACACAAAAAGTTTATAACAGAGTTGTATCCCAGTGTACCAAAATAGAAAATTGCACAATTCAACCTCTTAACATTACCGAGTAGAAAATCAAGTAACCAGAGCGTAAACAAGTTGAGTTCAGTCTAAAGTTTTTGGCATCAAATATGAAACATAATTTATGTACAACAAGTATTGCATTTAAGTGTTTCCTGAACAGCAATTTCTTCCAAGACATAGAGTGAAACCGTATGAGTCCTCTGAAATTTTAAAACCCTACTCACAAGGTATTAAGACTATTTATACATGTTGAAAAATATACAAAAATGTATTACATGTAGATGAAACGTTTTTTCCAAAGATGATCGAATCCTTTCACCACATTCACTTGGTTTACATTCTTTGGCAAAGTCATACAGCTGTGTTTAGCGCAATAGTCAAGTACAGTATTTCCTTCTCTTAGTTTAGATAGTGAGTTTACCTCCATCTTCTCAAGTTCTCCTCTCCAATTGGGGTCATCGGCAGGCCAGCGCCTGAGCCTCACTGAGGACATAGAAGGCAAAGGAATAACCAGGGAGTCTGAGATGTTCTCCTGCAGGAAGAGGAGTTCCCTGGAGCGATGGAAGAGTTCGGTCATCCACCATCTTCAACACCTCTCCGTTGAGTTTCACAGACCTGGAGATCACAGCACACTGTTACTCTCCTTTCTATTTTTAGTAGTACGGCATCTTTACACTGACAATATTCAAGGCAAGACAAAAGCAAACACTTCCTTGAACTGTAATAATGAAAAGCGACAAACTTAAGATTAGTGGCCCCATTGATGGGAATAAAGGTTACTGGTAGCCTACTTGGAGTAGAGTCCCTCCTCGCCAGGCTGTTCAGACTGTAGAACGAAGGCCTCGGCAGTACTGTTAGAGATTGTAACAGGCACAGAGATCCTCGCAGGGCCCTTACTCAGGTTCAGAGCAAACAATGTGACTGCTCCACTTTTGTAGCTTGTGCTGTAGAGAGAACATCGAGGAACAGTCAGGATGGTTGCTCACATGTCTCACACACAAACACAGGTTGTGGCTTCATTTTAAATACAGCTGGATTGTGGAATACCTTTTCTTGTTAGTGCAGTGCAGGTAGACCCGTACTCTTTTCGTCTTTCCCAAAATGGAAAAGGCTTCTATACTCAGCACCTCTGGTCCAACAAGCCTCTTGTACAGAACTGATAGCCAGTAATCCTGCCAAAGTGATACAGCCATAAACCGGATAAGTGATTAAACAGTCAGGTCCAAAATTATTGTCACCTTTGATAAAGATGAGCAAAAAAGACTATCAACATCCGGACTTGAACCCCATTGAAAACCTATGGTTTGAATTGAAGAGGGCAGTCTATAAACGCAGACTAAGAATATCTTGGATCTGGAAAGATTCTGTGTGGAAGAATGGTCAAAAATGCTTCCCAATGGGTTCTCCAATCTCATAAAACATTTTAGAAAACGGCTCAGTGCTGTTATCCTTGCAAGGGTAAGGTTCCAGTATTGAAAACAGGGGTGCCAATAATCTTTTATAGACTTTTTTTATTACTTGTTAAAAATATATATATTTCTCTGAGAAATCTCTTTCTCTGTGAAGAATATTCACAAAATTGAGTATACAATATAGCTGAATTTGTATTATTTATTTAATAATGCCTTTTTCGCTCATCTTTATCAAGGGTGCCAATAATCATGGACCTGACCGTATATAGAATTGGGAAAATTCATAGAATAGACAAACTATTGTCACAATCAACAAATACTTGGATCATTGGTGTTTTTTCAGGAATTCAGAATACAGAGGAGAATAAACAGGAATTTGTCTTACAGGAAGTGGATCCAGGTTCTCATCTACCAGGTGGTAAGTCCCAGATCCAATCAAAACCTGTCTGATGAGAACATCCAATCCAAGCTTCGCACCCAGGCCCAGTTTATCCAGCCACCTGTAATCATTAAACATATTATTTTACACCACATACAGTACTTTAATACCTTATAATGTTTTTATTGCAAAGAATGAGATTCTGACACATATCATCTGATTTAGATACAAGCAACCTTATTCAATGAGAATGCAATATGTAATCCTTCGTATTAACCGACTGCCCTCACACTTGATTAAGTCAATGTTGGATACATCATGTGGCATTCCTTTCATTTTTTTGCATGTGAGACTACTATTGTAAGTCTTCCTGGAACAGGGCATGGTTGAAAGGCTGATCATGAGGCTCACAGGTGACCTGTAAATTCAATGAAAACCACATGTTCTGGAATAGCAGAGATTCCCTTCCATGAGAGTAGACTAACAACACAATTGACTCAACTACCGCCAGTGTAATGAGGCTGCAGGTCTGTAGTCTCTCTTCCCACAGTGGAGCACCATGAGTCTGGCAAGCGAGACTAGCCTGACTGTTACAACCTCCAGAGTAATCCAGATGAAAATGATCACATGGTATCAGGGTGTGATACTGACTGGGTCTATCTATATCCTGATCAACGCCAACATACACAGACTCACATGAATCCAGCAACAAATGTGTCAGACAGGCCCTTAGCCCCGCCTCCATAGGCGGAACTAGTCTCTCCAAGCCACACCTTCTTCCCAGGGGAGGTCAGCTCAATGGTCTGAGGACACACGAAACAAAAGAACCATTTAAAGTCCTCACTGAACTGCAATACATTCATAGTACATTTATAAACATGTACATTTGTTAACTTTTTCTTCATTACCTCCATGACTTCATGTGTTTTTAAGGCCAACGTGTTTAGCACCTCAGGGTTTAGGAAATCTTCTAGAGACGTGTCTCTTCCATTGACATAATAACTAACAGAAGGGCAGAGTAATCAAGGATGAGTATATCTTTATATCAAACACAACAGAATCACTATGAATTAAATCACATTTTCAGATTGTATGGTGTGTAGACCATATCTCTCATCTGACACACTCACACCACCGGGGGGGAAAAACCACATCATTGATCAAATACATCATTTATTTGTATTTTTTATTGTTATTTTGTTTGACCCTTTTTCACCCCAATTTCAATCTTGTCTCATCGCTGCAACTCCAACAGGCGAAGGTTGAGTCATGCGTCCTCCGAAACATGACACGTCAAACCGCGCTTCTTAACACCCGCCCTCTTATCCCGGAAGCCAGTCGCACAAATATGTCAGAGGAAACACTGTTCAACTGAAGACCGAAGTCAGCCTGCAGGCGCCCGGCCCGCTACAAGGAGTCGCTAGAGCGCGATGAGCCAAGTAAACCCCCCCACCCCCAAAACCCTCCCCTAATCCAGACGACGCTGGGCCTATTGTGCGCCGCCCTATGGGACTCCCGCCACGGTCGGTTCCAATACACCCTGGGATCGAGCCCGGGTCTGTAGTGACGCCTCTAGCACTGCGATGCACTCGGGAGGCCGCTAGACCGCTACGCCACCCGGGAGGCCATTTCCACACCCTTTCAACCCCAAAGAAAAAAATATTATGATGTTGAATCAACGTGGGAAACTGATAGAATGTTTTTTAAGTCATCAACATAAGGGCATTTTGTCTTTTTTTTTAATGCAACTTTTAACCTAAATCCAATGACATGGTGATGACATGGTGAAATGTTTAGATGATTTCACGTTGAATTTACGTTAGTCAACAACTCAACCAAAGGTAAATCGTAACTAGGCATTGAACTGACGTCTGTGCCCAGTGGGATGTGAAGTCTGGTCAGTGCAAGCCTTTACAAACAGTTATGTTAAGTACCTCTTACCCCTTGTGGCAAACCCACGTACCCAACATCACAGGCACAATCAAACTATTCCTGTGTTTGTTCAGCCTCTGTGTTTGCGTCAAAGTCAAAGGCACCAACACATGACATCTGACCTTAGCATTGTATGCTACACAAGTGACAGTTCAACTTACTGGTGCCAGGTGCATGCATCAATTGCTTCTGCCCCACTCTCCAAGAACCTATGAAAAGTAAATGGGATACGATTGTTCAACATATCCCACATGATTGGTGGTTATGTAGGAAGAATCTATTGATCCGACATTAACCTGCCCCTAGACCACAGGAGACACACTCGGGGGATGAGAGTTTGTCCCATAGACTGTAAAAATAATGCAGTTTCCCAATAGGGGAAAGAGCCAGGATATGTTTGGAATACTTTGTGCCTTTTAGATAAGAGATTAATGAGTTGGAGTAACGATTAACAGTTAAAGGGATACTTCGGGATTTTGGTAATGAGGCCCTTTATCTACTTCTTCAGATTCAGATGAACTCGTGGATACCTCATTGTCAAAATCCCAAAGTATCCCTTTAAGGTTTGAACCACAGCCTTACTTGGGTATAGACATACAGTAGGTGGATATAAAGGAGAGAAGCAGTAACAAACTCTGGTTTATTGTATAATACGGCTGTGAAATGACAGAAAACACCCATGACCTATACAAACAAGAGGTTAGTCTCCCACTACAGTGGAAGTGATATTTAACCTTGATGAATATAGAAAGGTATGCAGGTCACATGTCGTAATTCAATTGTAGAATCATATTTTAATTCAATTCCTTTTGTAGTTTTCTAGTTAGCAACAACCGTTTGGTGTCAAGATGCTTCTTACATTGATTGAGGAGACTTCCAATACTATTACTTTAGTTAGTACAACAGCCTGTCCATTAGGACTTTATTGGGACTACTTTATATATAGGCTACATAAAGGGACAAACTCTCACCCCTCCAGTAAGTCTCTCCGGTGGTCCCGGGGCTGGCTAATGTCTGGTCCATAGAGTCCAGTGTTATGGTAAAGTTTGGATTCCTGCAGAATCTTGCGGAGTTGAACAAAATCTTGGCCGAGCTGATATCCATCCACCCTGATCCCTGCCTTCTTCTCATAGCTGTTGGGCTCTAAAGGGAGACAGGATTTTTGTTCTACCAACCTTACAATACCTAAATCAATAGTTGAGAATTCCCTGTTTCAGTCATTAACACAATGAAAGATGGCTTAGTTAGTATAACACTGTAAATACTGGGGGCCTCAAAATTATTACCATTGCCCAGCTCCCAGGACATGCTGTACTGTTTAGATTCACAGTACTGTAGGAGGGTCCTGGCATTGCTGCTGTCCCAGGAGTTCCCAGAGGTCCTGAGCAGCTCGTTGAGCCCAAAGATGAGGTCTAATCCAGAGCAGTTTGTAAAAGAGTAGAGCAGATCCACTGCACACTCTGTCAGGGGAAAAAATACACTTGAAATGTTGTTTTCTTCTTTCTGTGAATTTGCTCAAGTGAAATGGGGTGGTTCCAAGATAACAGCTAAACAAAAGAGCCAGTGTGTTGTGAGCTAGACTGATGCTACCTTCATGACCACGGTTCATACCTGTGAACTTTACACTCCTATACTTCCTCTGCAAGTCCTCCTTGTCGAGAAGTATTTCCTGTAGAGTCCATTCCTGCTTCAGCCTCTTTTCCAGTAGTGGAGGCAGCTCCAGCCTTTCACATATGTCATCTGACAGCAGATTAGCAAACAGGAACCAGAAACCAAGTGGCTGTGAGTCACTCAGAAGCTGATGACCTAAGATCTACCTCAAACTAATGACATTGCTTGAGATCTGCCTGGTTTACTGCGTGCATTCAAGCTGACTCTGTGTGAATCAACGTACTGTTCTATCTCTCATGAAAAACAGGAATCATGCTGAGGAGTCAAGTGACCACAGTCAAACCACACACATCAAAATAGCTGTTATTGCAATTTATAGATATTACATTATGCCTGACAATGTCTGTGGTGTAATGTGACACACAGTTGAGATGAGTGACAATGTATGCCATATTTACCTGCATCAAACACAGAGTTTTTGTGATTCTCGTTTGAATGTAAAAATGTTGGGTTGAAGGTCATGAAATCTTGTCTTGTCCCTCCAAATCTCAGAAATGCTGGGGTCAAAGCTTTTGCCAATGTCCTCAGCTTTGGAGACCTTGTGGAATTAAATAAGGTTTAGTTCAGTATTTCTGGAGTTTCATAAGATTATGTAGCGCTGGTCTCTGAACTGTTTTTCTGTTAGGCTAAAGACAAAAACAACTTCGAGTGAGTAACTGAAAACAACATAATAAATAAGACCCTGGCTGATTCTAATATATTCGTCAATTATTTATTTTTACTAATGGTAATAATTTTATAAAACACACACAATTACAATTGTGCCAAAAACAGTGGTGGAAAAAGTACCGAATTGGCATACTTGTGTAAAAGTAAAAGATACCATGATAGAAAATGGCTCAAGTAAAAGTGAGTCACCCAGCAAAATACTACTAAAAGTATTTGATTTTAAATATACTTATGTATCAAAGTTAAATGTAACTGATGAAATATACTCAAGTTTCAAACGTAAAAGTATAAATCATTTCACATGTTTATATTAAGCAAAACAGACGTCACGATGTTTTCTTTATTTACGGATAGCCAGGGGCAGAAATAACTTACAAACGAAACGTTTGTGTTTAGTGAGTCCGCCAGATCAGAGGCAGTAGGGATGACCAGGGTTGTTCTCTTTATGAGTGCGTGGATTTGACCATTTTCCTGTCATGCTAAGCATTCGGGATGTAACAAGTCATTTTGGGTGTCAGGGAAAATGTATGGAGTGAAACGTACATTATTTTCTTTATGAATGTAGTGGAGTAAAATTGTCAAAAATATAAATATTAAAATAAAGTACATATACCCCTCAAAACTACTTAAGTAGTACTTTCAAGTATTTTACTTAAGTACTTTACACCACCGGCCAAAAATAGAAACGTTAAAGCTTGCCTTACTCACGTTAAAAGGTACATGAACTTCTCTTCAGCGACTAGACTCGCGTCTATGGCAACAGACAAAAAACGTCCATTCACTTTCTTGAGTACTCGAGAGAGGTCCACATTCAGATTTACAGACTCAAAATTCCACTCATCCCTCGCAGACTCGACACTTGCTACCACATAATATCCATAAGAAAGAATATATATCATCACACATGCCAAGATTGATATGCCTGACATAATGAAATGGCTAGACGAACAGTCGGCTCAAATCGAATTTATATCGCTATGTGTAGGACAATTACAACCCAAATCTACTGGTGCTCGCATTCCCTCACTATTCCAATAAATACGTCGATCGGTGTAAATCCATCATTGTCATTAGTAAATTGGTATGCAGTTATGGTCGGATTCAATTGTTGAGCGGAATCTGAGTTTTGCCTGGTCCAGAAAAGTCCTTGGTGTGGTCCTCATCCAAACGAGAGAAAGCAAAGCATTTTTTTCTAGCGGCAGAGCATGCAAAACAACAAAGTGCGAATGCAGAAGCTTGCGTGTGATAGGCTGCCACGATATAGCATCGTTAACTAGGCTTGGCCATGATCGTGTGGGCGCGGTCTCAACACAGAAGGCTGGCATGATTTTGAAATAAGAAATATATGTTATGTAATTTGAGATGTTTTATTTTTGCATCACTTGGGATTCTTATTGCGAAAAATACATTTCCATACTTACCTGCTTGTGAGAGATGTGTGACAAGTGAAGTGATGGAGAAGTAACCTACCTGTTCAGTGACGATTTTAGTAGCAGTCCCAACACTTTACAACTGGTACACCTGGCTATCAGCGGAGCCTTGTCTGGCAGTGAAACAGTTCATTCAGCCTCATTTACTGCCTTTAAAAAAACATGGCTGATATGGCTGGCTCTTTTAAACAAATGTGGCTTCTACTGACAATTGAGATGTTTTTTTTAATATATTTTTTTATTTCACCTTTATTTAACCAGGTAGGCTAGTTGAGAACAAGTTCTCATTTGCAACTGCGACCTGGCCAAGATAAAGCAAAGCAGTGTGACACAGACAACAACACAGAGTTACACATGGAGTAAACAATAAACAAGCCAATAACACAATAAACAAGTCAATGACACAGTAGAAAAAATAAAGTCTATATACAGTGTATGCAAAAGGCATGGGGAGGTAGGCAATAAATAGGCCATAGGAGCGAATAATTACAATTTAGCAGATTAACACTGGAGTGATAAATGAGCAGATGATGATGTGCAAGTAGAGATACTGGTGTGCAAAAGAGCAGAAAAGTAAATAAAATAAAAACAGTATGGGGATGAGGTAGGTAGATTGGGTGGGCTATTTACAGATGGACTATGTACAGCTGCAGTGATCGGTTAGCTGCTCAGATAGTTCATGTTTAAAGTTGGTGAGGGAAATAAAAGTCTCCAACTTCAGCGATTTTTGCAATTCGTTCCAGTCACTGGCAGCAGAGAACTGGAAGGAAAGGCGGCCAAATGAGGTGTTGGCTTTGGGGATGATCAGTGAGATATACCTGCTGGAACGTCTGCTATGGGTGGGTGTTGTTATTGTGACCAGTGAACTGAGATAAGGCGGAGCTTTACCCAGCATAGACTTATAGATGACCTGGAGCCAGTGGGTCTGGCGACGAATATGTAGCGAGGGCCAGCCGACTAGAGCATACAGGTCGCAGTGGTGGGTGGTATAAGGTGGTATAAGGTGTTTATAGTTGTCCACATATTCTAGGTCGGAACGTCCAGGGTGGTGATAATAGTCGGGCAGGCGGGTGCGGGCAGCGAACGGTTGAAAAGCATGCATTTGGTTTTACTAGCGTTTAAGAGCAGTTGGAGGCCACGGAAATGCTTGGGTTGTGCCGTGGCGGAGATCTTTGTGGGCTATACTCGGCCTTGTCTCAGGATGGTAAGTTGGTGGTTGAAGATATCCCTCTAGTGGTGTGGGGGCTGTGCTTTGGCAAAGTGGGTGGGGTTATATCCTTCCTGTTTGGCCCTGTCCGGGGTATCATCGGATGGGCCACAGTGTCTCCTGACCCCTCCTGTCTCAGCCTCCAGTATTATGCTGCAGTAGTTTATGTGTCGGGGGGCTAGGGTCAGTTTGTTATATCTGGAGTACTTCTCCTGTCTTATCCTGTGACCTGTGTGAATTTAAGTATGCTCTCTCTAATTCTCTCTTTCTCTCTCTCTCTCGGAGGACCTGAGCCCTAGGACCATGCCTCAGGACTACCTGGCATGATGACTCCTTGCTGTCCCCAGTCCACCTGGCCGTGCTGCTGCTCCAGTTTCAACTGTTCTGCCTGCGGAAATGGAACCCTGACCTGTTCACCGGACGTGCTACCTGTCCCAGACCTGCTGTTTTCAACTCTCTAGAGACAGCAGGAGCGGTAGAGATACTCTTAATGATCGGCTATGAAAAGCCAACTGACATTTACTCCTGAGGTGCTGACTTGCTGCACCCTCGACAACTACTGTGATTATTATTATTTGACCATGCTGGTCATTTATGAACATTTGAACATCTTGGCCATGTTCTGTTATAATCTCCACCCGGCACAGCCAGAAGAGGACTGGCCACCCCTCATAGCCTGGTTCCTCTCTAGGTTTCTTCCTAGGTTTTGGCCTTTCTATGGAGTTTTTCCTAGCCATCGTGCTTCTACACCTGCATTGCTTGCTGTTTGGGGTTTTAGGCTGGGTTTCTGTACAGCACTTTGAGATATCAGCTGATGTAAGAAGGGCTATATAAATGAATTTGATTTGATTTGATAAGGGGACGACGAGCAGAAAAGAGGCAATCCGTAATTTCGATTAAGACAATGAGCGAGCTATGACGAATATATCCATCTGTTAAGCATTTTTTAAATGTGCAGTGACAGAATTCAGAACATGGGCCATTCTTACAGTATTCTTCTTGTACACCAAGTCAGAACCGTAGGGTAAATAAAGGGTGCATATAAGCAGACAATGAAAGCTCTTACAATATTCAATGATTACATTTCTCTAAAACACGTTATAGGCTACATGTGCACCACCAAGTCAGAACAGTAGGCAAAATTATGAGAAAAGGGACCAAATTATTAGGGCGAGGCACATGTGTTACTACACAACATACACTTAGTATTACTTTCTTAGCTACAGTATACATATCTCTCTGGGATATTACATAATTTATGCAGCAGCATACAATACATTTTTGGACTCACATTGTTGTGCTGTGCTCACTTGAACAGGAAGGTGGCGCTGCAACCCTTCGTGAGCAAAATTTTGTCATCAAACTTTGTCATCGAAGTCTGGCATTCTCTGGATTAATGGTGCTTTCAACTCAAGACAAATGGGAACTCGGAAAAAATAAGGTCGACTCATGATGATGTTCGTGATCTTCAGGTTGGAGCTCTAGAAAGAGGCCCAAGTTCCCGACTTGCAATTCCGAGTTGGATGACCGTTCAAAACTTATTTTCCCAGACGGAGTTCATTTTTTCCCCAGAGTTCCCAGTTGTCATTGAACTCACTGAAGTCATATTTCATATTTCCGAGTTTCCAGTTGTTTTGAGCGCAGCAGGTCATGCAGGATTGACAGCATGGCCAATGTTGAATGTTTATCCTTTTAAGCTTGGAAAAGAGACCCTTAAACCCAAACTTGGGACCACACACCCACTCCACTGAATACCAGGCTAGTGATTGCTTTGCAATGCTTGCAGTTAGCCACTGATTGCTTCCAAACCACTCATTGTTGAATTTGCTTTTTCCAACTTGTGTAATGTTTATGTCCAATGGCCGATGAGCACCGATACATTTTATTTATAATTTCTCTTCATATGACAAGGATTTGCCAGTAGATTGTCAACTTGATTCATGATGATGACTGCTAGCTAAGATTTTGAAAGTATGATGTTGACATGATCAGTCCAATCAAAGCTACTGTAGATATAACATGATCCACATAATTTTATCTCTGGTCAATGACCTTGAGCCTTCTTGGATGGGCACTTCTAATGTAACTCCATGGCAGCATCCAAGGGGCTTGAATTTTCAAGATATACCCTTAGATTTTGCAGTGAGAAGTAGTGTCCCCATGAGTGACAGAACAGAGCCAATCACAGCGGAACTAGAGAACATTACCAACCCCTACACTCCATATTTGCCGCTGGCTGCCCCACCACCACAGAAAGCACTGAAATAGGCTGAAACACCTGCATTTTGGAGCTGCCTTACTCAAGAAAGCAAAAAAAGAGACCATGTTTGTATGCGGCTATATTAACTCAATTATTATTTTATTTTTTACATTGTTTGCAAACTGATATGTGACATGTATTAATGCCAAAATAACATACAAAACAGGCAAAATAGGTGGGGCTCAAAACAGGTGGGTCTCTTCCCCACCTGCCCTGAATGACTTTCCACTGAACCTGTTGTAGAACTTGCCGCTGCTGCTACTACTTGAAAAGATTAAACTATAGAAAATAACTTAATTGTAACCTGCTTCTTTATCATAGAACCAAGAGAAAGTGAAGGTTATAGATAAATAAGTCAAGAATTTAGGGTTACAATAACTACTTTACTATGTCCCACTACTCACTGATATTGGGCCAAGCATTTGGAAGCCTGTCAAATTATTCACATGCTGTTATATAAGTGACCAATTAATCACTGAGTGTGAATTCTTTCATGATTTTGATGCTCACAGAAGCATCTTATTCATCTCTATGGGATCAAAAAACAACTTTAAAAAAAGAAGAAATCTTCCACATCCCAAAAATACATTTTATAATATCACTCCAATAAACAATGATACACCACTAAACAATATTAACACACCAAGCTAAATAAAAGTATTCTTCACACAATAAATCCACTGCAGCAACATTTTACAAAGAGAGGAGATCAAGAGGCATCATCAATAAGTCATCCATCTCCTCCTGAAGGGCATCAGCTTTCTCATTCAGCAGCATCTGAAAACAGACGCCACAGGAGGACAATGATCAAACAGAGTACAACTTCTGCAAATTCTCGTCACATCTCAAGCCAATTTTCTAAAACCATTTTTTGTATTCACTCTATATAGATTTAGGAAGGAAACAACAGCACAATTGTACGTATACTAGGCATTTGACAACAGGCATACTTTTGCCGAAGCAACAATCTGATTTGCTTGCTTCTTGAAGAGGTTCTCCACAGTCTTGGTGAGAACGTTTGGGTCAGCATTGGCCAGATGAGCCAGAGTCTTATATCCAGCATTGTACAGCAGCTTGGCTCTTCTCTGTCAAAAGCAGATAAAAAGGGTTTACAAGCATGCAAAAAAACATCTGGAACAATGCCAGAAAACTTTGGCAAGGACAATAGCTCTTATGACTGGATACCAAGATGTGGATATGTTTTTATGGACCTTTTGTTGCCAGGTTAGGACATAATCATGATGCTATAATGCCTAAAAAAATGAATTGAGATTTTTTTAAAGTCTGACCTCCATGACTCCTGCTACCTCCATGAGAGGGATGAGCTCGGCCTGGACACAGTAGGTCAGCCTGCGGGTAAGCTCAGTCAGGAGAGCTTTGAAGGGCCAGAACTCTTCCAGCTCCTGATAACACAGAGGGCACAGTGAGATCACTGGGGTCAAAAGAGAAAGAGGGCACAGTGAGATCACTGGGGTCAAAAGAGAAAGAGGGCACAGTGAGATCACTGGGGTCAAACGAGAAAGAGGGCACAGTGAGATCACTGGGATCAAAAGCAAAAGAACATACAACTTAGGAGCTATTCTCAGAAGTGGGCGGCAGGTAGTCTAGACGTTAAGAGCGTGGGGCCAGTAACCGAAAGGTTGCTGGTTCCAATCCCCAAGCCAACTAGGTGAAAAATCTGTCAATGCACCCTTGAGCAAGGCACTTAACCGTTAGTCAGGTAGTCACCGAGTTGTTCAGCCACGACTCGGTGAAACATAAGATATTACAGTTTTTAAATGTCCCGTTGTTAGGATAATCTTGATCGTAGGCCATCGATTTTATTTTCCAATGATTGCACATTGGCCAATAGAACTGATTGCAGTTTATTCGCTCGCCTATGAATTCTCAGATGGCAGCCCGATCTCCGCTCCCTTTTTCTCCGTCTTTTCTTTACGCAAATGACGGGGATTTGGGCCTGTTCCCAGGAAAGCAGTATATCCTTACCGTCGGACTCATTAAAGAAAAATTATAGCAAGACATAAAAACAAACGCAAACAAAACTAACAAAATAGCACAGTTGGTTAGGAGCACGTAAAACGTCAGCCATCCTCTCTGGCTCCATTCTACAATGGCGACTGCTCGTTCTCCGACCGCATGGCACTACAGAGGGTAGAGCGTGCGACCTAGTACATCACTAGGGCCAAGCTTCCTGCCATCCAGGACCTCTATACCAGGCGATGTCAGAGGATGGCCCTAAAAATGTTCAAACACTCCAGCCACCCTAGTCATAGACTGTTCTCTCTGCTACCGCACGGCAAGCGGTACCGGAGTGCCAAGTCCAGGTCCAAGAGACTTCTAAATAGCTTCTACCCCCAAGCCATAAGACTACTGAACATCAAGCAACTCTGTTATTATCCATGCATAAGTCACTTTAATAACTCTACCTACATGTACATATTACCTCGATAACCGGTGCCCCCGCACATTGACTCTATACCGGTACCCCTTGTATATAGCCTCGCTATTGTTATTTTACTGCTGCTCTTTAATTGTTACTTTATTTCTCATTTTTTTATGTATTTTTCTTAAAACTGCATTGTTGGTTAAGGGCTTGTAACTAAGCATTTCACTGTAAGCTCTACAGCTGTTGTATTCGGTGCATGCGACAAATACAATTTTATTTTTAAGTCGGTCTGGATAAGAGTGTCTGCTAAATGACTAAAATGTAAAAATGGAGGACTGAAGTAACAAAGCTTTTGTATTTTCAGGGCACCTCTGTGAAACACTGCTAAGAGTCTAGGATGTGGCTCTGTTTGGACGGGACCCAATAATATCATATATGACATCTATGCTGGTAGCTACCTCGGTGAAGTGCAGCACGCAGGAGCAGAATACTGAAGAAGAGCTGAGTAGTGTCTGGATGAAGCCCCGGCTGAGTTGGAACCGGTCAGCCACACTCCACAGGTCAGTCTCCTTCAGCAGGGACAGCAGTACCAGGGCCAGGTACAGCCGACTCACCACCACCTGGTCAACATTCTGGGGGAACAGAGCAGAGGGGAAGGACCATAGAAGTAGAATTATTCCTACTTCTATTGCAAGGATAGCATAGTACAACAGAATGGCACAGAACTGGCTCACTGCAGTGTTGCTACATTTATTACATGCATGATCAGCTGTAGAGAGCAGATGTAGAGAGCAGATTTGAATTCACGTCACAAGATATTTAGGGTTCATTATCTTCATGACTTAAATTAGTTAAGTCTGCCTTCCATCTAGGGGTTAAAAGGAGAAAAAAAATCTTTAAAAAAAATCTGGATGAATCTAGAGATGAACATGTTTTTTTTAAGCCAACGTACTCAAGTATAAACCCTCATAATACCTCAAGCCAATGATAGTCTCTCAACCTAAGGGACTGTGAAAATATGACACTATTGATTTAACAGTATTTAAATCATGCCATGCTTCCTCAATACTCTTACCTTCTTGACATTCTGTCCAGCAGCCTTTCTAGCAACAAAACTTTCAGACACACCAACTGCTGCACACATCTTTTGCTCCACAGCTGATAACATTGTGAACTGGAATTGATAAGCAAAACAAACTCTTACACAATAATTGTTGTACTAAATACTGCAGAAGACAAACTATTGCACAAAACAATTTTATATATACAACATGTACTTCATTATTAGATATTTTCATTAAACACATTAGAAATGGATAAAAACGAAATTGTTATTTGAGGTATTTTATCTACCAATCTACGTTTAATTAATGTAGACAACCAAGAAGCACACAAGGCCTGGGCTCTGACCTGTCTGAAATAGACCATCCAATCAGGCTTACACTGGGAGACCATGTCATAGGGTGTGACCAGGTAGATGAGGTGGAGGAAACTGTTCAGCATCAGGCTCTCCAGGCCTTTAGACAGGTCTCTATACAGGAGGTCACAGTAGGTCAGATCCACTGAGCCTGAGGAGGAGAGGTCAGATACACTAAACACTGTAGTATTGACTCATAGAAAAAAAACATGTCTCTGTAACAGGATTTAAATGGATTACTATGAACAATTTCCTTGTATGGTAATAGAAATTAAATTAACACCAGTTCTGGCGAGTTTGAGAGTAGTTCACCTTTGTAAGTAGCTCTTCCTAGCTTGGTGACTTGCAGAGTCCCATCTTGTGGCTCTGTGGAAACGGTGACGAGGCCTTTCTCTTTAAGCAGCTCAACACACTCCTGTGTCACCTCCCACAGGCTCCTCTCCAAGCACACCTGTTTCTCCTGGACAGACAGCAACGTGCCACTCATGAAGTCCCTGATCTGCTCTAAGCTGTTCGTGATCTGAAGGGAGACAAAAGAAAACCGTCAAAAACAGTATCGTCAATTCATTCATTAATATATTCTTAATTCCATTCCTTTACTACGATTTGTGTGTATTAGGTATATGTTGTGAAATTGTTAGATATTATTTGTAAGATATTACTGCACTGTCAGAGCTATAAAACACAACACCCGCAATAACATCTGCTAAACACGTGTATGTGACCAATAACATTTGATAAGACCAAGTTCTTTGCTAAAATTAGACATTTTAAAAAGGGAACTGGATTTTTCTGTAATTCACTTATGGATATTTTTCAGAAGTACATTTAATCCAATAACGGATAGGATGAGACTCAGGACACCCTTTCCGTCACTGTGCATTAGATTGCTTATGCAGATCTCCACTGGTGCGGATACAAGCTTCTTGACCTGAAAATACAAAAGGGTGGACAGGATCAATGCACTAGATGAGTCTGCTATAAAATGTCAGAGCGTGGAAACATAAAGGACCGGATGTCACTACATGCATAGGTTTACTGTTATGGTTGTAGCTGTTATTTACCAAGACCTTGTCTTTGTCCTGTAGGATGAGGATGCTCTCTCCATGAGTGTCTATCCCGGCCCGTCCAGCCCTCCCCACCATCTGCTTGTACTGGCTCCTCTTCAGGAAGTCTGCCGCCACGTACGGAGAACGCAGAATCACTCTGGTCCAAACACACAATGATGGATCCAATCAAGTCTACAATAAATGTTGCTATCTAACACAGAGATGCAACTTCTGTTGTGACATGTCTCATGAAAAGAGATGATCCTTGTCGCCTTAGAAGCAGTAAAGTAGTCGGACAGGTTATGCTTCCTTGCTTTGACTTGCCTCCGAGCAGGTAGGTTGATCCCTGCAGCCAGCGTAGAGGTGCAGGTGAGGAGACAGAGAACCCCTGCAGAGTAGGCCTCCTCCACCAGCTTCCTCTCTTCACTGGTCAACCCACTGTGGTGGTAAGCCAGGCCGTACGGCACCGTCTTCTTGAGCACCGGACACAGGGAGCCGTTCCCACTGCTCCTCAGCTCCTCCAGCAACACAGCCTTCTCTGCCTGCTTGTGCTGGATAAAGTCCCTGGAGAATTCAAGAAGAAGTGGCATGTTGTATCAATCACAATCCACACAATCACAACCACTGGACCGACTGACCATGATTTGGAGTACAGAGAAGAGAAATATAAAGATGTCTTTTTACTCTTTCAGGTACTTGCAGATCATCCCAGCCACGTTCTCACAGTTCTTCTTGGTGGGACAGAAGACAAGGCAAGAGTGGCTTGGAATGACCTCAGTCACCAAGGCAACAATATGATCCTGATCGATCTTCTGCATGGCACTGGAGTACTGGAAAACAGAAGAATTAGACAGGTGCTAAGACTTCAAATACAATGTGAGTCAGCCTTCAAAAGCTGACTGCCTGGCACTGGAGTCCAGTATATCTTTAAATATATATAACTGATGGCTCTTCAAATCAAACGGATGATTATACCTTAAAGTTCAGGAGCCGAGAGAACCTGAAGCACTCCTCCTCCTTGGGGTCCACCTCGTATATGCTGTCCTTCAGTTTCACATACTCCTTCAGCTCAACCTGAAACACCATGGCTATCAGTGGCCAACCATCACAGGGACAATGGAGTACACAACACACAGTCCAGCTTCTATTGGTTTAAGCTTTCAAAGAATACGTTGGCGATTTTCATGTTGTATGTGGACTCTCACAAACAAGGAGGCATACCACAGACGATCAAATAGCATTGCGTAGATCAAACCTATGGTTAGGGAATATCATACCGGTCTGAAGTCATTAGTGTAGTTATCTGCCTTCAGAAACTTCTGTAGATCTTGGACATTGCCCAGAGTAGCACTCATTCCAATGATCTGAGTTGACTCTGTAAAGAAGAAAATCAGTTTCCCACACATTTTCAAAACATCTTCCTTCACAATGAATATGATGAGAGTAAAATAGCAGTCACACTTACTACTGATATAGAGCACTTTGGCTAGAGTCATCTCAATGATAGCTCCTCTGCTACCATCACCCAACATGTGGAGCTAATAAGAAGAGAAATGGAGTGGCATAAATAATTGGATACTACAGTACAATATAATTGATTGTGTCAAATACACAAGGCATCAACAGATACATTTATTGTGTCTCGTGAGTGGCTATTCTATGTTTTGTAAAGATAACATCTCAGATGTCAATTTAATAAGATATTTGCATACCTCGTCCACAACCACCAGCCCCACATTGTCCAATCTGTTGGCCTCTATGAGGGAGTTTACCAGGCCGTGTGCCTTCTCTATAGTGGCAATGTACAGGGACCTCTTGCCCCTTCCCTTCACTGGAGGGAACCTGCCCTTACTGCCAGCATACTCCTCCACCATGAAGTCTAGCTCCAGGCCAAAACTGGCCAACCCTCGAACCTGGGAATGCATTCAAAATACATAGCTCAGATTTGCCATTGACATACAAAAATGTTTAATTATAATCCCTTTGTACAGTTGGATGAAAGAGGAATTATATACATTTCGTAAACAAAACAATGACCACAATACCTTCTCCTGCACTAGAGATACGTAAGGCAGGATGAAAAGGGCATCCCTCTTTCTGCACAGAAGCTCTTTGAGGATAAGAATCTCAGCCACCAAAGTCTTCCCACCACTGGTGGGAAGAGAGTAGATGAGGTTTCTCCTCTGCTGAACTGAGTCCAGGTTTAGACAAGTTTTCTGCCATTCTGAAATATAAGAGAGCATTGTTATTGATGATACTCTAATATGAAGCAGGGCAAGAGCTCAAATTACTCACACTTAGCAAGACAACCAGACACTTTGAAAACATAGCCATGTTAAAGTTGATGCAGAACTAGTGAGGACATGCAATTAGACAGGGAAAAGGAATAGAAATCCATTCACCATATAAATCTTTGATTCCTTTGAGATTGCATATCAGCTCCTTCACTTTGGTGGGAAGACCAAAGAAAGGCCCCCGGTCTGTTGTCGCCATGGAGACAGATTCCATAGCCTGCATGGCAACACTGATCTCCTCTGTAACTACGGCCTCCTTCTGCACTGCAGTCCGGGAGACACTAGAAGGAGTTGCTGCATTAGCCATCATAGCTCTCTTCAGATGACCGGACACGCTCTTCCTTGCCTTGGGGGCGATATGCCTCTCATTTCTATCTTCAGTGCTGACAGACTTCTCAGGATGTCTCATAGGCATGGAGGTTTTGTCCTCATCTGCACAGCAGTTCCTGTCTTCTGTTTGGGGAGCTTGTAGAAAAGCGAGTTGTGAGCTTGGCATGTCTAGGAAAGCATCATCCGTGAAGCCCTCCAGGAATGATTCTGTCATTGAGTCATCACATGATTGTTTCGGACAGTTGTCTGTTGAAGACTTCAGTGAAGTGAAGTCAGGGTTCCCAGCAAGCAGAACCACAGGGCATCTGCTGCTGGTTGTATGGTCAATGTCATGCGGTCTCATGTTCTGCCCCACTCTATTGATCTTTGCCAGGAAAGAGCTGTCGCTTACAATGCTGTCATAGTCCCCAAATAAGTCCTCAGTGTCACTGCAGTACTGCAAAAAAGCAACGTTAAGAAACAGTAAATGCACTTGTAACTCACTCAATATCATGTTGAAATTACAGTAAAATCATCAGACCACATGAACTGTATAATGCACCATTGTGATATTAGTTAGCTACCCACCTCACTGAACTTTGCATCCATGGATTGGTCCATAGCTCTGGAAAGCTCTATCTGTCCCGTGTTGTCAGGACATTGTCGTCCAGAAGCACTTGTCCTTTTCCTTGCGGGCGTGAGATTACTTATTCGTCTATCCCTGGACCGCTTCCTCGAGGACAGTCGTTTTACTTTGATTTCGGCACTCATTGTCAAACCTGACTCTGTCGGTGAGGTCACTGACGTTAGCCTAAGCAAACACTAGTAGCATTCCAGCTATGTTGGCATGCTAACGAGCTACTAGCTAAGTAACGTTAGTAAATACAATACAATCATGTTGGCTGACAGGGTGAGCTCCTCAATTAATTTGCTACTGAGTCAAATTGGCTGACTGAGTGAGTTGGCTAGCTATCTTGAAAAAAAATAGATAGCTGACGTTAACGTTGGCTAACTTAACGCTAAATGTTAAGTGAGCAAACTCAACCGTCTTTCGTTAGCTGAAAGTAGCTAAATTGACTAGACATGGTTAAAACTTGACTTACTATTAAATCGTCTTTAACAACCGCGAATACAAAATATAAACTAGAGAATACATTTTGAAGAGTAACTAACCGGATACATACAATACAGACGACAATTATGAATTTGTAAACATGAGTCTAACGTATTAGCCAATCAGAGACGAGTAAAGATAGTTACTATAAATTGAGTCGGGTGGAGAACGGAACTTTTTTCCGACCTATTGATACAATCAGTCTAATTGTACCGTACTGTATTTGAATATTAGATTCATTATATTCTATGGAAGTTTTAGATTTGTTATGTGGAAATTGTACAAACTATCACTTCGAAAATACATTCATTTTGGGAGGAACGTTTGATCATGGGCCAACATATAAACGTGAACAGGAAATTACGTCAAATAGACAGAGCTCAATTTTGGCTCTGCAATTGAGATTGTTCAACGTTACTCGCTGGTCGATAGAGGGGTGTGAGCCTCTATGGGGTAATGTTTCGTGTTAATTATTCGCATGTGGAAAGCAATGCCGAGACAAACGGAGGAGGAATGGAGGGGAAAAGAGAGGGAGTAGAGGTCTAAGAGAGTGAGGGAAGAAGAGGGTGAGCTTGAGTCGGAGAAAAATTGTGGGGAAAAGGGAGCTTGTTTGTCAAAGAAGAATGGTATAAAGTGTAAGCAGAGGGAGCTGAAGACGAGTAATTGAAGTGAATTAGGGTGGTAGGTGCGGTAAAGTTATCGGAGACCGAGGTATGCACCGATGATCAGGATGAAGAAGAGTCTGACAGTAGGAGTGAAGTTTATGGAAAAAGTGGACTCTTGCCATTCGGTTGATTCATTTGCGGTTTCACGGTGGGTGAAAAGAGTTGGGTCATGTGGAATCGGTGAGGGTAACTTGAAGTGGTCTAGTGATAATTGTTTGTGTTTCTGTTGAGGAAGAATGCGCTCCAAGTAAAACGAATGGGGGTAAGTAAAGTGAAGTGTTTTGATCTCAAGAAAAAGGCACCAATGAAAGGAGCGATAACTGGGGTAGCAGTAGATATAAACGTTGACCAACTGAGGGCAAATATTCCCGGTGTATGTGATGCTCGTCGTTTAAAGCGACGCAGACAGGGTGGAGAAACAGAAGAGTCATTGTCTGTTCTTTTGAGTTTTGAAGTTCAGTCTTTGCCTGACAAAGTGAAGTTAGGATATATAAATTATCCTGTACGAGCGTATGTGCCGAGTACGTTAAGATGTTACAGGTGTCAAGCTTATTGGCATGTGGCAGCAGTGTGTAGGAGGGAGGGTCCAAGGTGTGAGAAATGTGCAGAAGGGCATGAGACAAAGGAATGTGTAGTATTGGGGAAAAGTAGTGGAATGTGTTAATTGTAGGGGTGCCCATTGCGCTGGGGATCAGACATGTCCCGTGCGAGAGAGGCAGTTTGAGGTTTCCAGGGTTAGAGTAGAGCAGAAGATGTCATCTGCTGAGGCAGTGAAGAAAGATGGGTTAAGGGGGAGGAGTGGTAAGAGTAGTAGAGATATACCAGTACAGAGGGATGGGCCAAAAAGTTAAATATGTTTCAGTAAGATTGGATTTTTAGCTTTTATAGCAGTGGTTATTAATTATACTGCAGGGGTGGTTCGGAAGTCTCAGAAAATGGAGGTTGTGGTGGCAGCTGCTGAGAGGTATTTGGGTGTGTAAGTTACATGATGTATTAAGTGGTTATGTCCCATTCTTTCAGGGTGATGGCATGAGGTAGGAATAAATACATTACATTTTTGGAGTAGGGGGGTGTTTATTTTATATAATTTTGAAACTAGTGAGTATAGTGTTAGATGGTAGGGTATTTATTTAGTACATTATTTTTCAAGAAAAGTATAAGGGAGTTGTACTCCAGTCTAGTAGATGGCGGTAATGCAACAAATTGGATGTCAACCGCTGTTAAATCTCATAGAAGAAGATTACGTCAAATAGCTTCCGGATCTTTCCTTCGCAGGTCAAAAATGTTTGCTGTCCGAAGCATTCGATCTTTACAATTTACATTTTCACAACTTGGAGGCACACGTAAGAATGCTGTTCTATGTTTTGAATTAATTGCATTGCTAGTGATACAAGCATGATTATACTGACGTGTATAATCACTAAGATAACCTATTAGCTAAATGGATAGCTAACGTTAGCTAGCGTTAGATAACCTCTAGCTATGCCATCCATCATTAACTAGCCAACCACATGTGTCGTCTATCTAGCTGGCCAGAGCAACCCCTATTTTTTTTATGTGAGTTAATGTTTGCTTTACTTTTTATCACAGAACAATGTCTCAGAAGTCTGTCAGGCTCGTCTAATGTAGTCAAGAAGAACGATGACATGGTAAGCAATTTTAAAGCCACCTATTAATGTTTAGGTAGCTAACTAATAACTACCTTTCAAAGAGTGCACTAAGTAAAACGTTATCAATAGACTAAATTGATCCAGGATTACGTTTTTAAATGCAAATAGAACTTGATTTATATGTACCCTTAGTGCTCAGGGATAGCTCTCGAGAACGGTATACCCAGCTTTAGAGACTCACTCCATCCCTCATACAAAACAGCTGGATCAATGAACTACAAATACCGACGTTCTGTTGTAACGTTTAGGAACATTAGTAATCCTCGCGATGTGGTTTTGTAAACGATTAGAAGTGCATTATCACATCAGCGAGAAATAATCTTTCAATTACAAAATATACACTTACTCGAGACAGTTTAGCCATGTTGCATCCTGCAGAATTTTAAATAACACTGGGCAAACCGAGGTATGAAGCTTCGCTCCCCAGCAATGACACTACAGTCGTGGCCTAAAGTTTTGAGAATGACACAAATATTAATTTCCACAAGGTTTGCTGCTTCAGTGTCTTTAGATATTGTTGTCAGATGTTACTATGGAATACTGAAGTATAATTACAAGCATTTCCTAAGTGTCAAAGGCTTTTATTGACAATTACATGAAGTTGACGCAGAGTCAATATTTGCAGTGTTGTCCCTTTTTAAAGCTCTGAAATCCGCCCTGGCATGCTGTCAATTAACTTCTGGGCCACATCCTGACTGATGGCAGCCCATTCTTGCATAATCAATGCTTGGAGTTTGTCATAATTTGTGGGTTTTTGTTTGTCCACCCGCCTCTTGAGGATTGACCACAAGTTCTCAATTGGGATTAAGGTCTGGGGAGTTTCCTCGCCATGGACCCAAAATATTGATGTTTTGTTCCCCGTGCCACTTAGTTATCACTTTTGCCTTATGGCAAGGTACTCCATCATGCTGGAAAAGGCATTGTTCGTCACCAAACTGTTCCTGGATTGTTGGGAGAAGTTGCTCTCGGAGGATGTGTTGGTGCCATTCTTTATTCATGGCTGTGTTCATAGGCAAAATTGTGAGTGAGCCCACTTCCTTGGCTGAGAAGCAACTCCACACATGAATGGGCTCAGGATGCTTTACTGTTGGCATGACACAGGACTGATGGTAGCGCTCACCTTGTCTTCTCCGGACAAGCTTTTTTCCGGATGCCCCAAACAATCGGAAAGGGGATTCATCAGAGAAAATGACTTTACCCCAGTCCTCAGAAGTCCAATCCCTGTACCTTTTTGCAGAACATCAGTCTGTCCCTGATGTGTTCATTGAAGTGGCTTCTTTGCTGCCCTTCTTGACACCAGGCCATCCTCCAAAAGTCTTCACCTCACTGTGCGAGCAGATGCACTCACACCTGCCTGCTGCCATTCCTGCGCAAGCTCTGTACTGGTGGTGCCCCGATCCCGCAGCTGAATCAACTTTAGGACACGGTCCTGGCGCTTGCTGGACTTTCTTGGGCGCCCTGAAGCCTTCTTCACAACAATTGAACCGCTCTCCTTGAAGTTCTTGATGATCCGATAAATGGTTGATTTAGGTGCAATCTTACTGGCAGCAATATCCTTGCCTGTGAATCCCATTTTGTGCAAAGCAATGATGACGGCATGTTTCCTTGCAGGTAACCTTGGTTGACAGAGGAAGAACAATGATTCCAAGCACCACCCTACTTTTGAGGCTTCCAGTCTGTTATTCAAACTCAATCAGCATGACAGAGTGATCTCCAGCCTTGTCCTCGTCAACACTCACATTTGTGTTAACGAGAGAATCACTGACATGTCAGCTGGTCCTTTTGTGGCAGGGCTGAAATGCAATGGAAATGTTTTTTTGGGTTTCAGTTCATTGTCATGGCAAAGAGGGACTTTTCAATTAATTACAATTCATCTGATCACTCTTCATAACATTCTGGAGTATATGCAAATTGCCATCATACAAACTAAGGCAGCAGACTTTGTGAAAATTAATATTTGTGTCTCAACTTTTGGCCACGACTGTATGGAAGCAACTTTAGCAAGTGTATATTTTGTATTTGAGCAATAAATTATCGCTTCTATGTAAGTAAGTTATAAATGTTTCCAAAACTGTGTCGTGTGAGACTTATTTGCATTTAGATGGCTTTGGCGCTCTGCACATTGTGCCTGAGCTAATCATAATGGACATTGAATGACCCACTGTATCCATGCATTGGAGTCATGATAAGGGCTAGTTCAAGGAGTAACATTCCACCACATGTCAAGAGAATTATTACTTTTTTTTAACTTGATTTGAAGCTATATGTCATTTGCCTACAAGGTCTATGACAACTACATTTGTTGTATGGATTTACCTAAATGTTTATCTCCCCAGCCTTTACAGATGGAGAATCCATACAAACAACCACAGAAGGGCTGCATTCTCTGTAACATCACAGTGGACTTCAAGAATGTTCAGGTCTGTCATTAGACTGCTGTGATGCGCAAGTATCCAATGTTTATTTATAATATGCCTAACTTTTCTCCAAACTTGATTCCAATAGCTGCTGTCCCAGTTTGTATCCCCACACACAGGAAGAGTTTACGGCAGGCACATAACAGGTGAGAACTTGGTCAGGAAAAGTGCTGAAAATGTACACATCAGAGCAGAGGCTGTCGTGTCAAGGTGTTTATTCTTTTCCAGGTCTATGTGGTAAGAAACAGAGGGAGATCGGCAAAGCCATAAAGAAAGCTCATTCGATGGGTATGCCCTCAAATCACACATTGTATTATTGACTGTACATAGAAAACAATGTCCACAACAAAAAGTTGCAGATATGGATTTATGGGACAGTGAAATTATTTTTACAAAATTGAGTGCAGAGACATTCAGAATGGGATTCTGATGTACTATGAGTTGGTTTGGAGTGTTTTCTTAACATACTTTAGACACATTTTCATAATGCATTGTAGTCAATGGCAAGTGATGGCAATTTTCTCTGTAATGAAGTAAAGTTGTGGGATCAACTACAAGCACAGAAAGAGTGAATAACGCCACATGAGAAAATGTTTGAACAATATGATCAAGTCTTCAGCAGCTTTAAACCTCGAGGTTGCTCTGTAGTAGTTTCTCTTTGGAAACTTCAATGCGCCATCTGTCACAACTGAACAGAGGATTCGTAATAACATTGTGCTACAGACTTGTCTGGCTCAAAATGACCCTGTTTTGATCATCCAGTCTTTCCTATAATAAATACTGGTAATGTTTTCCTCCACAGGATTCATGTCTGTAACCCACAAGGACCCACATTTTATGAAAGATCCAAATATCTGTGACATCCGGCACTTGGAGTAACTGTGTCCGCCTGTATTGTGGATCTAGTCTAGCATAGATACTGTAATTGTGTATTAAAACATTTTTCAATGTGGAAGATTGCTTGTTAGTTTCGTCTTTGAGCTGTCATGCTTGGGTTGAGTCATGAGACCAATAATCGTAACTCACTACACGTGAAAATAATTTAATGCAATTCTGTATAAGTTCAATTACAGCTTGAACTATTTTATATACAGTACCAGTCAAGTTTGGACACCTACTCATTCAAGGGTTTTTCTTTATTTGCACTATTTTCTACATTGTAGAATAATAGTGAAGACATCAACTAGAAATAACACATGGAATCATGTAGTAACATAAAAGTGTTAAAAATCAAACTATATTTTAGATTCTTCAAAGTAGCCACCCTTTGCCTTGACAGCTTTGCACACACTTGGCATTCTCTCAACCTCCTTCACGAGGAATGCTTTTCCAACAGTCTTGAAGCAGTTCCCACATATGCTGAGCACTTGTTGGCTGCTTTTCCTTCACTCTGCGGTCCAAATCATCCCAAACCATCTCAATTGGGTTGAGGTTGGGTGATTGTGGAGGCCAGGTCATCTGATGTTGCACTCCATTGCTCTCCTTGGTCAAATAGCCCTTACCCAGCCTGGAGGTGTGTTTTGCGTTATTGTCCTGTTGTAAAACATGATTGTCCCACTAAGCACAAACCAGATGGGATGGTGTATTGCTGTGGTAGCCATGCTGGTTAACTGTGCCTTGAATTCTAAATAAATTGCCAGCAAAGCACCATCACACCTCCATGCTTCACGTGGGAACCAGATGCAGAGATCATCCGTTCACCTACTCAGCGTCTCACAAAGACACGGCGGTTGGAACCAAAAATCTCAAATTTGGACTCATCAGACCAAAGGACAGATTTCCACTGGTCTAATGTCCATTGCTCGTGTTTCTTGGCCCAAGCAAGTCTCCTTATTGGTGTCCTTTTAGTACTGGTTTCTTTGCAGCAATCAACCATGATTCACGCAGTCTCCTCTGAACAGTTGTTGAGATTTGTCTTACTTGAACTCTGAAGCATTTATTTGGGCTGCAATCTGCAGTGCAGTTAACTAATGAACTTATCCTCTGCAGCAGAGGTAACTCTGGGTCTTCCTGTGGCAGTCCTCATGATAGCCAGTTTCATCATAGCGCTTGGTTTTTGACTACACTTGAAGAAACTTTCAAAGTTCTTAATTTTCCGCATTGACTGACCTTCATGTCTTAAAGTAATGATGAACTGGTGTTTCTCTTTGCTTATTTGAGCTGTTCTAGCCCTATTTGGTAAAAGAGCAAGTCCATATTATGGCTATTTTTTGTATACCACCCCTACCTCCTCACAACACAACTGATTGGCTCAAATGCATTAAGGAAAGACATTCCACAAATTAACTTAAAGGCACACCTGTTAATTTAAATGCATTCCAGGTGACTACCTCATGCAGCTGGTTAAGAGAATGCCAAGAGTGTGCATAGCTCTCAAGGCAAAGGGTGGCTACTTTGAAGAATCTCAAAATCTATTTTGATTTAACACTTTGGTTACTACATGATTCCATGTGTGTTATTTCATAGTTTTGATGTCTTCACTATTATTCTACAATGTAGAAAATCGTACAAATAAAACCCTGGAATGAGTGTGTCAACTTTTGACTGGTACTGTATATATCACTTAATTTCAAGGACAGTTCTTACATTTAAAACGTTACCCCCAAAGTAAGCAAATTGAAGGCATCCCTAAATATACGTTTTCAGTAATTGAGGGGAATGTCACAGATTTTCCTATACTCCATACACTTACTTTTTATGCAAAGTAATAATTTTTGAGTGGTACATTTTTGTCCTCTGTTAGACATGTCTAAATTATTTCTGTTTTGATTGGCTGGTATCAAATCATCCTCAGTCTCTGACCCACTGACTGACAATGAAGACCCCTCAGTCTCCTCCAGCATGTTTTTCCTCCTCTTGGGCGTGTCAGATGATTCACAGAGGGGATGTTTTCTCCAGGACGTCCCTCCGCCTCTACCAAGCCTCCCCTTCCTGGCTTTGGGGACTATGAGTCAGGATCAAAGGCAGTGTTGTGGTGATGTCTATGCCATGGTCAGTGTTGCAGCAGAAGTCAGGCACGGGGAAACCCTGGAAGGTTAGAGCCTGTGCTTGGAGTAGAGCTGCCCCAGGGAACAGTGTCTTCATGGCCTCACAGAGCAGTACATTCTCCTTAGACTGGGCTGGAGTGGAGTCTCCATCTGAGTTGGGGAACACAAAAGTAAGCAAAACATGCTTAACACACTCAAAAAGTAAGATAAAATAACAGAAATCAAGAATTGATAAATAGAACAGCAGAAGTTTGTCATACTTTTTTTCTGCTCTTGTTTCCTCTCACTGACAGTCCTTAGAGACAAAACCTCTGCAAGCAGCTCCTCGACCAATCGCTCACTCTCCTCCACTTTCATACATGCCATCTGAAGAGAAATAAACTGAAATCCCAGGTGACACCATCATGTTTACCAATGGTTGTACATAGTCATTTGTATGTTTTTACCTTTCTGTTTTCATTATCCATTACATTATCCGTTCAACTTACCTTTAGTTCGACTTGCAAGGAGTTGTTCATTTCATTATCTCATCCACCTGCAGGGATCCATCTAAGAATAAGAATCTATATCTACACAGAGCAAAATAGAAAAGTGTAAGACTAGTCATACAGGTACCAGACAAACACACTCGGATTACATTTTTCAAAGTCAATAGTACCCAAGGCCCAGGGGTCAGCAAAGCTAGTACCTGTGTTTCCAAACAGCATGGTTGTAGTTGACTGATGAACAAGATGCTGACAGTCTCCAGTAGTCCTGCTGTTCCAACAAACCCAGGTTGCTGACCCGGACAGGAACGCTGTGGTATTGACAACTCAGACAGTGCAACACAGAGTTCAGACCTTAAAAACATACACTCACTCACTCACTAAAGATCCCATGGCAAAACACTAACAGTTTCATTAAATACAGTGTGAAGGATATCACAATGTGAATGTACAGACCTGCAATGTGATCTGTAGACTGCATACTCCAGTTTGTGAGTGGAGCCTGATGATGTGACCTCACTGGGTGTCAGTAGCAGAAAGATCAGCTCCTGATTGGAGACTGCTCTTTTCAGGTTCTCATGGACTACTTGCTCTCTGAAGGTCATTTGTTGATCTGTGTTTCTCTGCTGTTTATACCAAACAATCACATTCTCCTGGATAGGAAAGTCAAATAAAGTTGAAGTTGATAGTTGCCCTGGTAGCAGCATAGACAGAGAGCTCCTGTTCATTTGTACATATTTAATTTGTTTTCAGAATCAACATCTATTTTTTTTATGACAATTACTTTCTATTGTATATCTGGTGGTTTTGAGCCACGGATTTGCACATTGTCTGACAGGTAAACTTTTTTTTTTTGGCTTGACTAGCTAGCTGGCTAATGTTTTTTTAGAAACATTTATTTGAACACGTACAGTGCCTTCGGAAAGTATTCAGACCCCTGGACTTTTCCACATTTTGTTACGTTACAGCCTTATTCTAAAAAATTAAAAAAAATTAAAATCTCAGCAATCTACACACAATACCCTATAATGACAAAGTGAAAACAGGCTTAGAAATGTTTGCAAATGTATTACAAATAAAAAACAGAAATTCAACTTGTTTTTGTGTTGTCATTATGCGGTAGGTATTGTGTCTAGATTGAGGGGGGAAAAAACAATTCTATCAATTTTAGAATAAAGCTGTAGCATTGCAAAATGTGAAAAAGTCAAGGGGTCTGAATAGTTTCCGAATGCACTGTACCAGCTTTTTTTATTTCACCTGGCTGCCAGTTCCTGATCTTTTGAGATCATGTGAGGAGTTGCTTGAAGTGTAACAGGAATGGGAGATGGAGGAATACAGTGCTGGGGCAGAGGCTCACAGTCAGGACGACTGGCTACTATTCTGAACTTTGTGTAGTGAGCATTCTGCCGCCCAGAGCTGCTGAGGCATCACCCAAGTGGACGCTACACTACACAGAGTGGAAGAAGAGAAGTCCAGTGTCTATATGGCGCAGGTTGGTTGGTTCCCCGACTCGCCCTCTACAAGATCATCAGCAGACTCCACCACCAGCATCATCTACCATCTTCTGGCCAGTTCCGTACGCTCAAGAATGCAGTAGTACCTCAGTGCGCTCAAGCCATGAATTAACTGACCCTCTACATCTGCAGAGGATGCAGCTTTCAAAGACTTGGCCGCTATTGGTTGACCTGACCTGTCATGATACATTGCTTGTTTTTTTTGCTTATGAAGCGCTTTGAGATTTCTATTATTGAAAGCGCTATAGAAGTTGAATACATTATTATTAAATAGGAAGAGGCTGAATAAAAGTGTGCTTTGTTGGCTATCAAACAAGATAGGAAAGAAATGCAAACATCTTGCATAATGGCAAATGTGCCTTTTCTCCCTGGACTCAGTTGAAATATCCCTATTTGTGACAGCAATATTACCAAGGTATCTTATTCCACTTAACTCCTTCTAATTTCACAAAAGGTGCCTTCATCCTGGTTCACCTCCCCTATACTATTATAGAAGCTTTGGGGCGGGGAGAAAAACACTATTATTGGAAGTGATATGCTGCTAGCAGAAATGGTCCAAATACTGTTGCAATACACACACAGCTGAATCACAATTTTAAGAAACCTTTCATCTTTGCAGTTTACCTATTGAGCTTGCGACATGATATATGTTTCTGAATGTCTGGAACAGAAACCACGGTGAGATAACAGTCAGTTCACACTGTAGCCAAGATGACATTCTAATGATTCAAGTGCACAGCTGATGACTCACTTATTGTATGCTCAAACTGTATGTTGTCGATTTGAGAATCAGTGATGTTGCTTCTCGCTTCAGCTTTGATCTCCCCAAGAATAAGACCTTCCTGTAAAATGTAATGAGGCACATACATGTCTGAGGTTAGTTAAATATAATACACAACCTGGCAATAACCAGCATCTGAATTAGTAGGTTATATGGTCAGACCTATCTGTTGTGGCGTTAGAAAAAGTTAGCCAAAGTTAGTTGCCCATATTTTCTGTAGACGAACCTGATTAATAAGTGCACAGCTAATGTTGTATATTTTTCCAATCATGAATTAGCATATGTATCTAGCTAACTACTTACTACATCAGAATCACTGTTAAAGTGCTGAAACATTAATGAACCAAGAATAAATCCGGAGATGCGAACAGAGGAGTTTGAGTCCGCCATGCCTCCCGTTGTCAAGGAAGGCAACATGGATAGTGTTCGATTGCGTAAAAACAGCGCATATCCTCTGCAATGGCACGCGGATGCACTCTTGCTGCGCAGCTGAATGTGCACGAGAGGTCAACTTCTTTCAAGAAACTCGCCAGTGGGGGAGGGTATTTATTTGTACAACAGAACTTTGCGTACAGTCCTGTGTCTGACTATACTAGCTACCGTTTCAGGAAGGTCCAGAATGGAAAACTCTCTAAGACAACGAAGAGGTCTTCCAAGGTTTGCTATTACTCTTGATACATTTTGAAACGTTTCATGTTCTGCAGTCAAACTCGGATATGGTAGGCTCAGTAACGTAGTAAACTATTTCAAGTGGTTCTTTCTCGGCTTGGCTGTAACTAGGCGATGTTGATATCCTGTTTCAAAACCATGTTTACATAGGGCCAAGTTATACTTTTCTGAAAATGGGCCGACAAAACGTATGCAGTCAATGTAGTCTCCTTTCTACAACCAGAATGCAATGCTTACTTGAAGTGAGTAGCTATTTGTTGTGTCTGTTCTGCAGGTAACTTGACCCCAATGTGCCATACCAGTGGATGACAGATCTGTGTGGGGGAGGGATGGAGGGCCTGTGGAGTATAGCGGTTGTGTTGCTGCCGGTGTGGTTCTCCGTGATGATTGGGTTCATCATGATACCTGCCATGTTTGGCCTCTCACTGGGAGTCACTTCTGTCTACATTCAGATCCTGGTCAAAATACTGGAGGTAACTGTACGAAAACTCGACGAAAAAGTATGAAAAAATGTATGCGCTCACTACTGTAAATGGTTCTGGATAAGAGCGTCTGCTGAATGACTAAAATGTAAACTGCTGGAAATTCCGGAAGAGCTCAAATTCTGGAATTCCAGAATAGCTCACAATTTATTATTTTATTCTAAAACATTTTCATCAAACATAACCTTGAATAGCATGTAATAGCGAATTATGTGATTTTGTTCACGTAACGGAATATTATTTGTTGGAAAACAGATGATTTATGAAAACCAAAATAGTTTTTGTCAATCTATTAATCTGATCAAATTCAGGCTACTGTAGGCTATATTCACTATTATTGTGTAGGATTGTATTCATGTTGCTCCCTGACCCTTTAGAGCAGACAGACATAGTTAATGTGCAAAGTGGGGCGCAAGGGCAGTTAGGCAATTAAAAGGCAATATGTAGAAAGTATTGTGTGAGAGGTCAACTGAAAATAACTCTGTTGTCTGGGCAGTGGGCCACCCTGCGGATCGAGAGAGGACACAGGGAACAACCCACTCTGTCAGTGCCTGCTCCTCTACCCTTTGGTGAGTGACTTTACACTCATTACCCATCAATGAGTTCATGCTGAGGTTTGTACTGGTCTGGAGAAGTGTATGTGAGCGGAGCTGGAGCGGAACGTGCCCAATTTGACTGGAGCGCGGAACGAGATTCCCAAAGGCTGGAGCGTCGGACTTCTCTGCCGCTCCAACTTCACTCCAGTAGCGCTCACTTCACGAGCTCGGGGCGTGCTCTGCCCAGCATGCATTTGTAGTCTACTTGTGTGTTCCTATAGCCCCTTGCTTTAGCTACTGTCATGGAGTTCGCTAAAGTAACTGATAAAACACACAGGTGCAAAATCAAGGTGACTTACAAAGATGAGGACCAAGAGCAAGAGAGGGAGTGCGGTGATGTAGTGTCCACAACTAAAGAATCATTGTGGAATCTGAGAAGACACATATCCCGAAAGCATGATGGGGTACGTACTATGTGCCATTGTAGCAAAGTTTTTATAAACAAAAAATCTGATCTCTTCAAAGTTTAGTTCATTTTTGTTTCATTATCTATACTATAGACCATAATTGATTTTGGCCCAATAGGCCTGGCATATTCCCACCTTCAAGGAGCTTTCCGTTTTGATTGTGTTATTTTGCCAAAAAACCTTTAGACCTACCTATAGGGGGGGAAAAAATAAAAAATGCTTCTCTGCCCAGCATGGCAAGAGTGGCCCGAAGGGTGTTTAGCATCCCCAGTGGCTCTGCAAGCGGGGAAAGGATATTCTCTGCTCCTGGCCTGCTCTCCAAGCACCATCGCATGAGCCTGAAGCCACAGACTCTGGCCAAACTCGAATTCAAAGGCACTCACTGAGCCTTATAAAGCGTTTTTCGTTGAATTTCTATTTAATTCTAAGTAAGTTACAGCCTATATGCACAATTTATAGACTGATAATATAATGATTTAATACAATGAAATGTTGTTTAAATGCTGAGCGTTTATGTCCCTACCAGCCTAGGGCCGCAATCGCAAATGCCTCACAATGTATTTCTTTGTAGACTATAGCCTTGAAATAATATAGCCTAAATAATTGATTTTCGTTGTTTCTTAGGCTCCCTGTCCTGCTCCTGACCTATTTAGTGTTTATATGCTGTTTAGTACAACATATAACCTATTTGAAATGATGAGCACTTCTTACATTCAGCTTTTCATGTTTATCAAAATACTTTTGGTTTTGGTTTCAATACTTCAAAACCAAAAGGTAGGTCCAGGTAGTCCCAAAAAGTAGATGGGGTTGGTTAAATTGTGATTTTAATGAATGGAGCTAATTCGGAGCAGCAGTTTTTTTTCCTGTGAGAGCAGAGCGGTTTTTAGCGAAGTAGTTGGAAAGGATGTGCAGCGCCAGAGCGGTGAGACCCTGTCTGTTTAACTTATTGTGGATGACTATAAAACTGTAATCTTTATGTTCTTCATTAACTTTTGCGCGAAGGAATTATTTTCTATGTTTTCTTCGCTATGCTGAATGTCACCATTTGAATCAATACCTTTTAGTCTGTATTTGCCCCTAACTGAAATGTGAATAACCCTGTAGTAATTATTAATTACACAGGTATAATGTTATTATGCAGTTGAAGTCGGAAGGTTACTGTTACGTACGCCTCTAGGAAGAGGGAACGCAACACCCTGCTACAACTCAACTCCCCGTGGAGTGAAAGAGGTATGGGATTGTAGGTGCGAGTAAGGATGACACAAGGCAGAGAATTACCATTTACAGGGAATTACCGTTTACAGGGAATTTATTCCGTCACACGGTCATTTTGGGGGAAAGGGGCTGGATGGAACCAAAGCAAAGAAAGTAAATATCAAAGCCCCTTCCTACCTTACCTGCCTACCCACTACTTACCTAACTAGCACTACCTGGTGCACTAACCAAAATACAGGGGGTGGTCCGCCCAGGTCTTACCTAGTGTGCATAGACAGTATATACTATGGGTATATGTATATACTACGGGTATATACTAAGGGTATATGTACAGTGGGGAGAACAAGTATTTGATACACTGCCGATTTTGCAGGTTTTCCTACTTACAAAGCATGTAGAGGTCTGTCATTTTTATCATAGGTACACTTCAACTGTGAGAGACGGAATCTAAAACAAAAATCCAGAAAATCACATTGTATGATTTTTAAGTAATTAATTTGCATTTTATTGCATGACTTAAGTATTTGATACATCAGAAAAGCAGAACTTAATATTTGGTACAGAAACCTTTGTTTGCAATTACAGAGATCATACGTTTCCTGTAGTTCTTGACCAGGTTTGCACACACTGCAGCAGGGATTTTGGCCCACTCCTCCATACAGACCTTCTCCAGATCCTTCAGGTTTCGGGGCTGTCGCTGGGCAATTTTCCTTAGGAGGAAAAGGGGGGAGGCTTGCATGCCGAAGAACACAATCCCAACCGTGAAGCATGGGGGTGGCAGCATCATGTTGTGGGGGTACTTTGCTGCAGGAGGGACTGGTGCACTTCACAAAATAGATGGCATCATGAGGAAGGAAAATTAGGTGGACATATTGAAGCAACATCTCAAGACATCAGTCTGGAAGTTAAAGCTTGGTCACAAATGGGTCTTCCAAATGGACAATGACCCCAGGCATACTTCCAAAGTTGTGGCAAAATGGCTTAAGGACAACAAAGTCAAGGTATTGGAGTGGCCATCACAAAGCCCAGACCTCAATCCTATAGAACAGTTGTGGGCAGAACTGAAAAAGAGTATGTGAGTAAGGAGGCCTACAAACCTGACTCCGTTACCCCAGCTCTGTCAGGAGGAATTGGCCAAAATTCACCCAACTTATTGTGGGAAGCTTGTGGAAGGCTACCCTAAACGTTTGACCGAAGTTAAACAATTTAAAGGCAATGCCAAATACTAATTGAGTGTATGTAAACTTCTGACCCACTGGGAATGTGATGAAAGAAATAAAAGCTGAAATAAATCATTCTCTCTATTATTATTCTGACATTTCACATTCTTAAAATAAAGTGGTGATCCTAACTGACCTAAGACAGGGAATTCTTACTAGGATTAAATGTCAGGAATTGTGAAAAACTGAGTTTAAATGTATTTGGCTAAGATGTATGTAAACTTCCAACTTCAACTGTTCATCCAGTAAGTTGAATTGAGTTCTGATGGTTTGTAGCAGAGCAATCACTTTTTGACATCACCCCTGATTTGAACAAAACCTTCCATACATACTTGCCCATTGTATAGGTGCTCAGAAAGTGTCCTGTTGGATCTGAATGCCAAAACGTTCAAGAGATATGCTGAATGGTGCTCAAAGTTGAACCACACCTGCAGCAAATTTATGCTTGATCCAAAAAAATGGTTGGAGGCTCTGTATGGAGAGTGTGACGCAATTGTGAAGGCGGGAGGTCCTGTATAAACTCAAACTCACTTCCTTGACAACTTCCATCTCATCAGCTCTACTCAACAGCCCTGCGCTGCTCCGCGAAGTGCAAGAGGTATGAATTCCCTCACAGTAAATGCTACACGGCCAATGCAGACGACGGATTTACCATGATTGGCCTTTAACATCTCTGATGATGGGTCTACAGTGCATTCAGAGAGTATTCAGACCCCATGACTTTTTCCAAAGTTTGTTACGTTACAGCCTTATTCTAAAATGGATTGAATTACTTTTTCCCCCACATCAATCTACACACAATACCCCATAATTACAAAGCAAAAACATTTTTTTTTTACATAAGTGTTCAGACCCTTATCTATGAGATTCGAAATTGAGCTCAGGTGCATCCTGTTTCCATTGATCATCCTTGATGTTTCTACAACTTGATTGGAGTCCGCTTTTTGACCAAGAAAGAGAGGGATGGAGTGCTGCGTTGGATGACCTGGCCGCCACAATCACCCAACCTCAACCCAATTGAGATGGTTTTGGATGAGTTGGACCGCAGAATGAAGGAAAAGCAGCCAACAAGTGCTCAGCATATGTGGGAACTCCTTCAAGACTTATGAAAAAGCATTCCAGGTGAAGCTGGTTGAGAGAATGCCAAGAGTGTGCAAAGCTGTCAACTGATTGGCTCAAATGCATTAAGGAAAGAAATTCCACAAATTAACTTAAAGGCACACGTTTTAATTTAAATGCATTCTAGGTGACTACCTCATGCAGCTGGTTGAGAGGATGCCAAGAATGTGCAAAGCTGTCATCAAGGCAAAGGGTGGCTACTTTGAAGAATCTAAAATATATTTTGATTTGTTTAACACTTTTTTGCTTACGGCATGATTCCATATGTGTTATTTCATAGTTTTGATGTCTTCACTATTATTCTACATGTAGATAATAGTAATAAAAAAATAAGCAAAACCCTTGAATGAGTGGGTGTGTCTAAACTTTTGACTGGTACTGTATATGGACATGAATATAAAACATTTTTACTATGAATACATTTTTTTTTTTTAAGTATAAATGACCAAAGTTACAATAGATTGACATAGATTTTCAGTTAATTACCCAAGATTCCGGCAGCTTTCGTAAATTTGCAACCCTAATTCTGCTCTCATAACAAAGTGTTCTGTAGTATGAGGTATTGAATTCAGCTCGGTCTGGAAGGAGTGTACCCTGCATATGTGACTGCGTGTCAGTGTAGGGGCTTGTGATTGGTCAACTCAGCTCCTGTGGCTGATTTGTGGGTGCAGATTGGAGCAACCCTGTCCCACTCTGATGATGCAATTGAGGATTGCGTAACTTCAGGCAGAAAACTCACTCTCTCTGTGTAGCCTAACCTTCGACCCATATGCTGTGAAATACTGTGTGCCACCTTCATCTGCTCTTTCTGGAAATAAACGTTTGAAAGACGTCACTTCACCATCCTCTGCTAACTTTATGATACCATTTGCCCTATATTGTGTTAAATACTTATACTTATTGGACATGTATATCACATGCTATTTTATAACCGCATTGAAGATTCCAATAGATCGGTTTTGTGTCAGGCTTTGTACTGGGGACTTTTTGTGGTGTCTATAAATTGTTTATCTAGAATTCCAATGTTGTTGAATTAACAGTCAATCATCTGTTGGTCACAAAAATTGGTATTGTAAATCTGATGTGACAGGCAACTTCAAAAAGTACAGAGGCTTTTATTTTTTATGAAACACAGGAAGGACAAGTCACCACCATGATGTTGTGCAATAAGATTTAGCAAATCATTTAGCAAAGATTACAAAATCCACCATGTTTGCTCCTTTCGTCTATAACTCATTGTCTGTGAACATAATAATTAAGCTTGTATTACTGTATAATCATGGCACAAGGGAAGTGTTTTACTGAAACTGGGCAAAATACAGTGCTGCTGTGTATGAAGAAAAGGAATGGGAGCTCTCTGCTCTGTGCTCTCAGTGGTACCTGGTACTGACAGGCCTAGTACTGATCGGCTATGCCACAACAGTCCTCCATTTCATTCCTCATCAGCTTTACCCTCTCTGGGATATCATAGATAGATAGGTACTACAATCAGTAGGTACACTTATACTATCCTTGCCCTTCCTTACACCTCTCTATTTTATGTCCTAAATCGCTAGGTATTGACTAAACCCACAGGTATAACGTACTGTAAACCACTCAGTTAATAATCTCTGTTGTCTCCTCTTCTTTGGCCAGGACTCATCCAGAGGGAGGGGGGCTCCATGGAACAGGAGATGGGGGAGCTGCGTCGGTATCGTACCCAGTCCATATCGAGGGGAGAGTTTGCACTGAGCGACTCATTCTACTTCTACATAAAGGGCCTGGAGAGCATCGTGGACGACCAGGTGACTCAGCGCTTCTCCTCTGAGGAGCTTGTCTCTTGGAACCTCCTGACCCGCACCAACCACAACTTCCACTACATCAGCCTGCGACTCACCATCATCTGGGGACTGGGCGTGATCATACGTTACTGTGTCCTTTTCCCTCTCAGGTGGGTCTGACCTGCCCTTCTTGACCTCTTCTCCAGTCCTGCCAGTGTCCTACCATTTCAGTTCAGTTTATGTCAACCGATCATGTACTCAATATGATGTGATCCATAGTAGAATGGTATACGTTTACATTTCTATAGGCTCTTTTTCAACATGTGATTCCTTCTTCCGTTCAGGATAACCCTGGCAATCATTGGGTTGACCTGGCTGGTGATTGGGACAACTTTGGTGGGATTTCTATCTAACAAGAGGTAATTACGATGTAGTACACTACTGAGTTTTTAGAGTACGTTGTAGAACTTTCATAAATTGTGGTGATAGGAAGATTGAATGTTCCTATCTCTCAACGAGCCAGCTAGCTCGAGAGTTGGTACATTGCTTGAGAAAATAGAATATCCCTGGCTGTTACCTTACATTGCTCTTGTGTTCTAGATTGAAGAACTGGCTAAGTGAATTAGTCCATCTGATGTGCTACAGGATCTGTGCCAGAGGCCTCTCTGCCACCATCCAATACCACAACAAGTTAGTATCCAGACAAACTACTTAGAAATACATTTAGGTAGTAATGTTAGTATCAACATTTTCAATGTCATTGAAATAAATGCTTATTTTTTACAGAGAGAATAAACCACAAAAAGGAGGAATATGCGTAGCAAACCACACCTCGCCTATTGACATTGTCATTTTGGCCAATGATGGATGCTACGCTATGGTGGGTAACATAAACATTGGTCAACATATCACTGATATTTGATATCTCATCCATCACTTTTGGTTCTTAGCAGGCTAGAGTTGTCATGCTCTCTGTGTCTGGTATTATTCCCAGGTGGGTCAAAGTCACGGTGGGCTGATGGGGGTCATCCAGAGGTCAATGGTGAAGTCCTGCCCCCACGTCTGGTTCGAGAGGTCGGAGATGAGAGACCGAAATGCTGTTACCAGTAGGTGAGACAGCAAGTAAATGGGAAAAGACAGCAGGAGATGTCTTTTTCATCTAAACATTTACTCAGTTTCTTCTGAAAAGTAAATGAATCGCATGCCGATGTTGATGGTGCATATATTGATTGTATGACGATATACAGTACATTGCCATTACAGCCACTCAATCATCCTATCTGCTATATATTGTTTTCATCATGATTAGTGTTGTCCTGGTTATTTGTCCTGGTTATTGATCTGCCCCCATCCATCCTCTCCCAGATTGAGGGCTCATGTTGCAGCTAAAACCAATCTACCCATCTTGATCTTCCCTGAGGGTAAGTCTCTATACTTGGACTGTCTGGTCTTTCCTCTGCTGCAGTCTGGAGAGAAGTTGTGATTGGGGTCAATTCCATTTCAATTCAGTCAATGCATGAGGTAAACTCAAATTCCAATTTTCCTCATTACTTTTCGATAAGGGATTGCAGTTTACTTCCTGAATTGACTGAGTTGAATTGGAATAGAGCCTAACACCACTGGACATTGTGGTTGTGGTGGTCTCATGACCTTTCTGGTCCCTCTTACAGGAACCTGCATCAACAACACATCAGTCATGATGTTCAAGAAGGGAAGCTTTGAGATTGGAGGGACTATATACCCAGTCGCAATCAAGGTACTGGCTGCAATCTGAATGTCTGAAAGCCCCTTGTGTTCTCTAACCCCTGCTCCTCCATCAAGCAGCATGTCACTGAACACTTATTATATGAGTACATCATCAAGTTGGCATCATATTGGCCATGCTACGTGTTGACTTTGTCAGCCTTTTGATTTATAATTGTTAAAATCTCCTTTCTGTCCTTCCCTGTTAGTATGACCCTCGTTTTGGAGATGCCTTCTGGAACAGTGCCAAGTACAACATGGTGAACTACCTGCTGAGAATGATGACCAGCTGGGCCATCGTGGTCAACGTGTGGTACCTGCCCCCCATGACCAGACGGGTAGGTTGTCACACTGTGTATGCTGTATTACTGCCAGCTACTCCCTCCCATGACCAACAGATTGGACTTGATGTAGTGTTTTCTTCACAAACCCTTACAGAGTGCACACACCTCCTACCCCCATGGCCATAGACACATAAGACCCCTCAAAGACCTCTCTATATGTTTATTAATCATATCCCTCTTTATTGCCGCTTTGGACAGGAAGGGGAAGATGCTGCCCAGTTTGCCAACAGAGTGAAGTCTGCTATCGCACATCAGGGAGGGCTATTGGACATGGCGTGGTAAGGAAACTTTCAGTAAACGTCCTTGAATCTCACTAAAGATCCTTCTAAAACATGCCATTTTATCGTAATAGAGTTCTGGAATCAGAAGAAAATGTGCTGTGAACCAAACTATTCCACAATAATGGGTTGTAGGTTATTGTCAGCCGTGTTAGGTGACCTGCAGTGTCCTCTGTGTCTCTCTACAGGGATGGGAGTTTGAAGAGAGCCAAGGTGAAAGAGGCATTTAAAGAGCAGCAACAGAAGATGTACAGCAGTATGGTTATGGGGAAGAAAGGTAGAAACTCCCAAGAGCCTCACACAGAGAGCACCAGGAGACAATGAATTAACACTGTGGACAAAGTATTTTACACACTACAATGCATATGGACTGGATTTATTGCAAATCAAAGGCATTTGTTTTATATTCATCATAGTTGTGTGGTGAATAGAGTATAGATTGATATCTGAATCTGATACACAATATGTATCAACTTTTAATGCATGAAATGCCTTATTTTAAAGACTGCGCAATTACCTATTGTTTAGAGCCATAAACATTTCAAACTTCACTGCAAGTAGTACTATGGTATAAAATGATCTCTAATGTTACAGTAATACTACGTTTTCTGATTGCCATCTAACTAAACTCACCATAATCGAAGAATGTGTTTACATTGACCCAGAGTTTGTACTAGTATTATTATTACTTTGTACAGTTTGTGCCTCTTATGTTACATTATGCTCCCTACAATACAACCCCTAACCCCATATAAACAATATATACATTCATGTTTTGGAGGTGCTTTGATCAAAGTCTGATTTATTTATTTTAAGACTGGGTTTATTGTTGCTTTACTTAAAATCTTAAATGTTATGAAATCTACATTTTGGCCCAGTCCTGAAAACCACTTCCCCTGGCCTAACCCTTAAGCATTTTTGTATATCTGAAAAGATTAGATGTATAGGTATAATGGAACGCCTATAGAGGCTAATTAGAGGTTGTGTCTGTCTGGAGCGAGTTGTACAATTCAGCTTGTAATGTCGTATATAAAACACTAGGAGTCAGGTTTTTCAAACAAATAACAATCACATCACCAACTCTTACTCTGTCCGTGATCGGAAGGATCCACTCACACAAAAAGATCTCACTACCTTGACTAAATATCAACAGCTCATTTACAATCCAAAGTTTTAATTTTTTTTTAAAGAAATGCTGCTGCTATTATGTTGAATAGTATGGGGTGTGGGAATCATGTTAGATCAAGGCTGATTAAAACTGTATTTGGTGTACCATAGTGCTTTGTTTTTAGATTTACACTCCAAAAACTCATACAAAACACAAATAGCCAGAAACAAATATTTAATTTCATAAATTTTCTATACAAATGTAAAATGTTCATATTAATGACAATGATTACTAAATAAGCTGAGGTCTTGGTGTGTAAAAATACGACATTCCGGTTCTGTTACTTTGTGAAAGGAAGATGGGAATGATTGTTAACTGTGTGGTAATATTACAGGCTTATTTGACTAAGATCCTGTATACATCTAACAATATAACAACTATCATCTAACCAAGGTCATCCTTTTGGGACAAGGACGTACTCTTGATCCCAAATAAAATGGCTGCAGAGATAAGCGTGGGTAAGACATGTTTACTGTGACGGTGCTTTAATAAAGAAAGCAGAGACTGTGAAATAGCATTGAGTTATTCTTCCGCACACGGTGAGCTGGAGCCAGCTTAAATTTCACAGCCTCTCCTCGGTCGCAGACCCACACCGAGACCATCTCCCAGCCCGGCTCAAGCACCCGGCTATAATAACAATCCCGCAACTTAAATTGCTTGAACAGAAATGTTTGTTCTCTTCTAACAGGATTGTGAATTATTAATCGGATCTAAAGCCGATTTTATAACCCGATTGTTGAGGTGGGACTCTTGGCGAGCGATGCTCCACCACACCATTTACTGTGATGTATGTGTCTGCACATCTTTATATCCAATTTAATGTGATTCAGATAGATTTCAAAGGGACATCATAAAAGGCATGGGAGTGACCCCTGCAGGGCCTGTATGACTGGAGACTCCATACAACTGCCCGGTATGTCTCAATATGTTGATTCGATTTTCTCCATTTCACTTTTACTCCAAAGTGATCTATACAAATGTAATGCAGGTACACTCAGTAAATATGAATAAAATGCCAAATTGAATCATTTTTCCCGGAGAATGTAGTTCATGGAGGACATTGTTTTAAATCACAGTTTGCATGGAACTGAGCATCTTGACCAGTCAGGAGGGTAGATGACTCTGGCTCTGTCTAAGACCTGCCATTAGTTAGGGCTTAATGTCTTTCAAACCATTGTTCTGCCATCCCTTCTGTGCTTCGAGTGGAACTCCTAGGCTAATGTATGTGATGTTGAGGTTCAATGTACACAGACAGAAATCAATATAGAGACATTGAGAAGAATGTCAGGAAAGACTATTCATTCTACAGCCCCATGATGCACCTCAATAAAAATAGTATTTTTTTTGGTCTGTGCCTCCCTAATGTTATTGCATCAATTTCATCACAAGCTCCCCCTTTGTGCGTTTTGGGCTTAGTCAAAAGACAACAGTCAGGTACATGGATGGACAGAGTGTCCTGATGAGCTGGAGGTGAGGTGTGTGAATAGATAACCTGTGCTGTCTGTCCTTCCACCAGCAGTCCTCCGTAGCTTCAATCCCGCTTCGTCCGATTGTGTGCTTCTAACTGAGAGAGATCAGTCAGAGAGAGGCTCAGGATGAGCTATCTACCACTGCATACATCTCATCCAATGACACTGAATCTCTTCTGAGTTCTGTAATTATTCAGTAACAAGCCAATTTATTGTGCGCTTGGTTAATCACTTGACTTCATAAGAAAGGAAAAGAAAATTACCATTGATCCAGTACCTGCTTTATTTCATCACATAATGAATCAGACTGATAGTTATCAAATATTATATGTTTTGTTGCAAGAAAATCATAATTTGTATTATTTTTGTTCACAGCTCCAGCGAATGCCTGACTATAAAACAGAGCTGCAATTGGAACGGGATGAAGGATGTCTGTCTGTTTGGCAGATAAATAATACAATGAGACAAGTGTGCGATGCTTGAATTCTGTGAGCAGTGTGTCTGCTGTTCCCAGGCATGGCCCCAGACTGGACTGTCGCTCCAGTCACAGGGTGAGCGTGATGCTATGACATGTCACACTGAGCCAGGACCAAATCAGGATTAACGCAGGTCAAAGCAAGCCTCCCATAGACAGACACGCAGCATTATCACATGCTGGTTCTCAACAAACAGCACAAAACAAAGTATGAAAAGAAAACATCTCCAACAAAGTTTGTGCAAAGTTTCAAGAATTTCCATTTTCTGTTTTTAGTGTGTGAGTGTGCATGAGAATGTGTGTGTGTTCATTCCCCCTATAAAGTGACTTGGTGGCCAGGAGGGGGAAACATAAGACCAGCTCTTTCAAGATCCTGCCTGATTTGCATACACTAATGAAACAGGCTATAATTGGTCCACATTGATTTTTTTTGATTGAGCTACAATGGAGTCTGAAGTTCTTCAAGTGGAGAGCTGATTGATTTGTGGTTAAATTCGAGATAATTTCGTTTGAGAAATAATTATGCTCTTATCTAGTTATCATCAAATGCTGAAAGGAATCTTTTCGACTAGATTGTATGGTTGGCTTGAGGGACTTTTATTTTGTTGTACGATAATTTGTACAGTAGTATATCCATATTTTGTAAGGAAAATATGTAATCTTATAGCAATATCATGACCATGAATAGAAAGTTTAAAAAGCTTTCACAGTGAAGGCAAGTTTTGGTGAGCCCACTCATTTTCATCACAGCCTACAACACAGATTAGAGAGTCCACAGACCTTTTTCTCTCTGTTTTGACAAAATAGAAAATGCATTGTGTTGGGAGGGAAACTAAAAAACGGTGAGCTACATGAAAAATGTCCTTTGGTGAGGTACATGAAGGTGTGTAATTGCAGACTACACTTTGCCCTCGGCCCTGTGCCTCAAAAGGTGTTTCTTCTTTTATTGACAGAGTAGCAGAATTTCACCTTGAACGTGGAGCGTGGTGGAGGCTGGCAGTGGCTCTCTGCGTCTCCCCTCCCTCTGATTGCTTTTGTTTCCAGGTCACCTCCTATCTATTGCAGCAACTTTTTCAATTTCTTAGGACTTGTTATAAGAGGATAAAAGGCATGGCCAGTGGGTGCTGAAGGCAGACCGATACCGTTCTCTGGGAAATGTACATAAACCTAGACAGAAATGATACCCCTCACTTTCATGCTCACTGAGTAAAGGAGACGATCTAATCTAAGAATGGGATTCAATGAAACTCACTGTGGCGCAAGTTCATCAAAGAAAAAATCATATAAATGTATTGCTCCGTTAATATAAAATTATCTTAGCCTTGATGATTAATTGCGTTACATTTATGAAAGTGTGTTTTTGTACAAATCAAAGGGGCGGGGGATGATGGATGATGAGGGAGGATATGATGAATGAAGAAAGCAATGGAACTAAATTGAAAGTGTACTCATCCGTTCTCTCTTTCACAACTAATGATAAATTGAGCATGTCACAGTGAACAATACATGTTCAGGTTTAAACATCATCTCCTCCACAGAGCTGTAATGTGGACCGACGACCAGGCAGGTAGCTCAGTCTGACGGAACTCTTCACACTTCTCAGATGGCTTTTCCATTGCAGGCATGGCGTAGAGCGAGAGGGCTTTGATTTGCAGGGAATAATTGAGTGCCTTTGATGAATGACTGTGTTATGGAATACATGGACGTACAGAGCCTTTGTGTACCTACAAGCGTCATGGCCTGTGGTAGACCAGTATTCAGAAGTAGATTTAGACCTGATTCTGGATCTGATCCTAAACTACATTTAATTCATTTTGACAAGCAGCATATACTGTATTCATATACACTTGATTTATGCAATTCCCAATTCCTCTGGACATTTTGTATTTGTGTGTGTAACCTTTCACAGACGTCTCCACCTTTCCCTTTGTCTTCCCCAAAAAGTCAAAACTAGTCAAAAGAATTGAGGGCGGACATATTGTTTGCTTTGCTGTGTTAAAAAACAAACTAATTGACACGCAGCCAAAGTTACCGATGATCAAATTCCTATTAAGATTGCATTTGGCTTGGCTCCAGGCGACAGCCTATATTGTAAATAATATTGCTCTCTGTGAGATTGCGACAGTTGGGAAATGAAGAAGACACAATGAGGATGGAATTAATAGGGAGAAAATAACGATGGTGCCTTGGGATCTCAATACATGCAGTAATGCAACTTAGTTATTCCTTTACAAATAAACACAATGTAATAATAGCTAGCGGGATTGCACATGACTGCATAGCTACAGTAGGAAAAACAGCAAATGAACAACAACAAAAATCGGATAAAGGGCTAGTCCCCCCAAACTAATATTTTAATCCTTTCCATCCCAGCAATTGTGTGAATGACATTTTCCCCTGATTTAAACAATTATTATAGTTACAGAAAATGAATATTTAATTGAGCGTATAATAAAACTGTAGACTTACAGAATGTGACCCTACATGGCTCTTATGTTCATAAAGGTCTCTCAGGGGTTTGGGAGAATTCAGCTCTCTTTTTCCTCCAGCACCATAATCCACAACTCCACTGCTGCAATGTTATTCTTTAAAGCAGTGCTGCAAATATCTGCTCAGCGGAGCAGCACGCTTTACAACTTCTAAGCAAAATGAATACTTTTTAATTTCTCTGCCTGGGATGGCCAGGGGCCCCAGGACAATGTTGATGGATGACGTTTTAATGCTGCTGAATGTTATTTTTACTGAACAGGGAAAACTATAAATTTTTACTTCAATGGCAATGATCGCGCCCTATGCATAAAAGTGTGGCGGATGTGCGTTGCCCATGAATAATCACCTCTAGCAGCAGATGTTACTTTGCAGAAACCAATTCCTCAGATAAGATTTGCAGAAGATTAATTGTCTACAGCTGTTTCATGGCCCGGTGCAATCTTAATACATTTATGAGAAGTTTAAAAGCTCACTACGGAGACTCCCATGTGAGACTGCAGAGAGAAAAGGCTGCTTTATTCCTGCATCTGGATTCATATCCTCTGTCGTATTCATCATTAGTCTTTATGCAAGCCGATCCAAGGTGCTGTGGATCATTATTGTGCAAGGTGCAACAGTGTCCTCCTTCCCCGTCTTTGTTCTTTCTTTATCCTCTCTTTCTCACTCATCATCCCAGCATATTTTCTTCTCTTTTTTTTCTTTTCTGAGTGAGCGAATTATTCAAATTTGTGCAAATGAGTTGTTTCCATTTTTCTCCTCTCCGAGTGGAAATTGAAAGTGACCTGGCGTGACCCTCATCAGTTACTGGTACTAAATTGCAGGGAATGTGCCGTCCGCATCACTCTAATGGCACAGGGCCGCTCCAGAGATTCGTTAACGACTGAGATATGACCCTGCCTGTGCATTGCACCTGCAGTAGTTAGGAACAATCACAGTGTTATGACCCATACTCCAGGCTTTATAAAGCACCGTTTGAATATTCCACAGAGAACCACGGCAATCATGTTCACCATGCCAATGCTGTGTCAGGGGTCTCACTCAACAGGACAGCCATTTAAAAGGAGCGTTTTAAAGAATCCTTTCATGTTTAAAAGTTCCAGACACAGGCAGGAGGAACACAGATTTTCTGTGGATTTAATTTGCTCAGCGTTTAACCCTGTGCAGCTATCCCCTCTAAGTCATTGTGTGCTTTTCATTCCACATTAGCTCATCTAATAGCATGACAGTGTTTTCTCTCTCAGATGATACAGCTGCCGATAGATTGTCTGCATCTATTATTTATATGTGAATCCCTGCAGCGCATGGATGGGTCACAGGAAACACTGTGACCTGTGAGTTACATTACTCTCCTATATTGTGTCACTATCCACATGTTTATTTATGCCACGGATATCATTTTCAATCTCTTGATTATCTAAAAACTATATAATCTCATCTATAATGGACCATAACTCACTTATAATGTGATTTTATACTGTCCAAATGTTTTCACCCTATGTCTGTAGATAATGTATCCCGGTCATGGTTCAGTTAAATATAGGGCCTAATCTATCACAGTCATGGTTCAGTTAAATGTAGGGCCTAATCTGTCACAGTCATGGTTCATTTAAATATAGGGCCTAATCTGTCACAGTCATGGTTCAGTTAAATATAGGGCCTAATCTGTCACAGTCATGGTTCAGTTAAATATAGGGCCTAATCTGTCACAGTCATGGTTCAGTTAAATATAGGGCCTAATCTGTCACAGTCATGGTTCAGTTAAATATAGGGCCTAATCTGTCACAGTCATGGTTCAGTTAAATATATGGCCTAGTCTATCACAGTCATGGTTCAGTTAAATGTAGGGCCTAATCTATCACAGTCATGGTTCAGTTAAATATAGGGCCTAATCTATCACAGTCATGGTTCAGTTAAATATAGGGCCTAATCTATCACAGTCATGGTTCAGTTAAATGTAGGGCCTAATCTATCACAGTCATGGTTCAGTTAAATGTAGGGCCTAATCTATCACAGTCATGGTTCAGTTAAATATAGGGCCTAATCTGTCACAGTCATGGTTCAGTTAAATGTAGGGCCTAATCTATCACAGTCATGGTTCAGTTAAATATAGGGCCTAATCTATCACAGTCATGGTTCAGTTAAATATAGGGCCTAATCTGTCACAGTCATGGTTCAGTTAAATATAGGGTCTAATCTATCACAGTCATGGTTCAGTTAAATATAGGGCCTAATCTTTCACAGTCATGGTTCAGTTAAATGTAGGGCCTAATCTATCACAGTCATGGTTCAGTTAAATATAGGGCCTAATCTGTCACAGTCGTGGTTCAGTTAAATGTAGGGACTAATCTGTCACAGTCATGGTTCAGTTAAATATATGGCCTAATCTATCACAGTCATGGTTCAGTTAAATGTAGGGCCTAATCTATCACAGTCATGGTTCAGTTAAATGTAGGGCCTAATCTGTCACAGGCATGGTTCAGTTAAATGTAGGGCCTAATCTATCACAGTCATGGTTCAGTTAAATGTAGGGCCTAATCTATCACAGTCATGGTTCAGTTAAATATAGGGCCTAATCTATCACAGTCATGGTTCAGTTAAATGTAGGGCCTAATCTATCACAGTCATGGTTCAGTTAAATGTAGGGCCTAATCTGTCACAGTCATGGTTCAGTTAAATATAGAGCCTAATCTGTCACAGTCATGGTTCAGTTAAATGTAGGGCCTAATCTGTCACAGTCATGGTTCATTTAAATATAGGGCCTAATCTGTCACAGTCATGGTTCAGTTAAATATAGGGCCTAATCTGTCACAGTCATGGTTCAGTTAAATATAGGGCCTAATCTGTCACAGTCATGGTTCAGTTAAATATAGGGCCTAATCTGTCACAGTCATGGTTCAGTTAAATATAGGGCCTAATCTGTCACAGTCATGGTTCAGTTAAATATATGGCCTAATCTATCACAGTCATGGTTCAGTTAAATGTAGGGCCTAATCTATCACAGTCATGGTTCAGTTAAATATAGGGCCTAATCTATCACAGTCATGGTTCAGTTAAATATAGGGCCTAATCTATCACAGTCATGGTTCAGTTAAATGTAGGGCCTAATCTATCACAGTCATGGTTCAGTTAAATGTAGGGCCTAATCTATCACAGTCATGGTTCAGTTAAATATAGGGCCTAATCTGTCACAGTCATGGTTCAGTTAAATGTAGGGCCTAATCTATCACAGTCATGGTTCAGTTAAATATAGGGCCTAATCTATCACAGTCATGGTTCAGTTAAATATAGGGCCTAATCTGTCACAGTCATGGTTCAGTTAAATATAGGGTCTAATCTATCACAGTCATGGTTCAGTTAAATATAGGGCCTAATCTTTCACAGTCATGGTTCAGTTAAATGTAGGGCCTAATCTATCACAGTCATGGTTCAGTTAAATATAGGGCCTAATCTATCACAGTCGTGGTTCAGTTAAATGTAGGGACTAATCTGTCACAGTCATGGTTCAGTTAAATATATGGCCTAATCTATCACAGTCATGGTTCAGTTAAATGTAGGGCCTAATCTATCACAGTCATGGTTCAGTTAAATGTAGGGCCTAATCTGTCACAGGCATGGTTCAGTTAAATGTAGGGCCTAATCTATCACAGTCATGGTTCAGTTAAATGTAGGGCCTAATCTATCACAGTCATGGTTCAGTTAAATATAGGGCCTAATCTATCACAGTCATGGTTCAGTTAAATGTAGGGCCTAATCTATCACAGTCATGGTTCAGTTAAATGTAGGGCCTAATCTGTCACAGTCATGGTTCAGTTAAATATAGAGCCTAATCTGTCACAGTCATGGTTCAGTTAAATGTAGGGCCTAATCTGTCACAGTCATGGTTCAGTTAAATGTTGATTACCATTTTTAAATAAGTATCATTTTTACAACAGTTTGAAGTGTTATTGAGGCCTATGTCTAAAGCCCTTCTATCTGGCATGTGTCTTCACTGACATTTTCAACATGTCCCTGATTGAGTCTGCAATACCAACATGTTTCAAGCAGACCACAGTCCCTGTGCCCAAGAAACACGAAGGCAACCTGCCTAAATGACTACAGAACCGTAGCACTCACGTCTATAGCCATGAAGTGCTGGTAATGGCTCACATCAACACCATTATCCCAGAAACCCTAGACCCACTCCAATTTGTATACTGCCCAAATAGATCTACAGATGATGCAATCTCTACTGCACTCCACACTGCCCTTTCCCACCTGGACAAAAGGAACACCTATGTGAGAATGCTATTCATTGACTACAGCTCAGTGTTCAACACCATACTACCCTCAAAGCTCATCACTAAGCTAAGGATCCTGGGACAGAACACCTCCCTCTGCAACTGGATCCTGGACTTCCTGACGGGCCGCCCCCAGGTAGTGAGGGTAGGTAGCAACACATCTGCCACGCTGATCCTCAACACTGGAGCCCCCCAGGGGTGCGTGCTCAGTTCCCTCTTGTACTCCCTGTTCACCCACGACTGCATGGCCAGGCACTACTCCAACACCATCATTAAGTTTGCAGATGACACAATGACGAGACAGCCTATAGGGAGGTGGTCAGAGACCTGGCCGGGTGGTGCCAGAATAACAACCTATCCCTCAACGTAACCAAGACTAAGGAGATGATTGTGGACTACAGAAAAAGGAGGACAGAGCACGCCCCATTCTCATCGACGGGACTGTAGTGGAGCCTTGGTGTCCACATCACCAACAAACTAGAATGGTCCAAACACACCAAGACAGTCGTGAAAAGGGCACGAAAAGCCTATTCCCCCTCAGGAAACTAAAAAGATTTGGGATGTGTTCTCAGATCCTCAATTGGTTCTACAGCTGCAACATCGAGAACATCCTGACCGGTTGCATCCCCGCCTGGTACGGCAATTGCTCGGCCTCCGACCGCAAGGCACTACAGAGGGTAGTGCGTACGGCCCAGTACATCACTGGGGCTAAGCTGCCTGCCATCCAGGACCTCTACACCAGGCGGTGTCAGAGGAAGGCCCTAAAAATTGTCAAAGACCCCAGCCACCCCAGTCATAGACTGTTCTCTGCGGTACCGGAGTGCCAAGTCTAGGACAAATAGGCTTCTCAACAGTTTTTACCCCCAAGCCATAAGACTCCTGAACAGGTAACCAAATGCTACCCGGACTATTTGCATGGTGTGTCCCCCCCCCAACCCCTCTTTTACGCTGCTGCTACTCTCTGTTTATCATATATGCATAGTCACTTTAACTATACATTCATGTACGTACTACCTCAATTGGCCCAACCAACCAGTGCCCCTGCACATTGGCTAACAGGGCTATCTGCATTGTGTCCCGCCACCCACCACCCGCCAACGCCTCTTTTACGCTACTGCTACTCTCTGTTTATCATATATACATAGTCACTTCAACCATATCTACATGTACATACTACCTCAATCAGCCCGACTAACCAGTGCCTGTATATAGCCTCGCTACTGTTATAGCCTCGCTACTGTATATAGCCTCGCTACTGTATATAGCCTCGCTACTGTATATAGCCTCGCTACTGTATATAGCCTCGTACAGCTATTTTTCACTGTCTATGTACTGTTGTTTTTATTTCTTTACTTACCTATTGTTCACCTAATACCTTTTTTGCACTGTTTTTGCACTTTTTTGCCTGTAAGTAAACATTTCACTGTTGTATTCGGCGCACGTGACAAATACACTTTGATTTGATTTGATTTATCTAACCAAATAGCCAGATTCAAACCTATCAACCAAATGCAGATATTGCAGATGAGGCCACTGTAATGACCCGGATGTTGTTGGTCCATGTGAGAGTCGTCTGTGTGTGTTGGAGACTATGGTCGCGACCCCCTGTTCAGACGTTGCATGCATCAACCAATGTGCCACCACGTCATCGACTGTGTCATCGACTGACAGATTGCTTTAATTAACATGTGATGTGGTTAGCTGACACGTAAAATACCTATCCTGGCGTTGTCAAATCTGGCAGACGTTAGCAACGCCTGGGCAGAGGAACGCACCCAATGTGTAGCCTTTAGCGTCTGTCTGTCTGATGATCTTTGTCAATGCCCTCACCTTCCTCTACAGCACATTTAAGTGCAATAAAAGCCAGCTTAGTATTAATTGACAGGGAGGCCATAAATAACGCTGGCTAACCTTGGGTATTGCCTCATTTCCACACCACCTCCTACATGGAACATGACTTAATATGCTGCACTAAATGAAACCTTCAGTTCATACATTTGCATGATTTATATGGGGGATATTAAATTAATTTAGCGTAATAAATATGCAACAACATGAAAGCGGTGTAGCTGCATAATGTTCATTCATTCTAATGTGATGATGGGACTTAATTAGTAATTGGTTCCTCTTTCTTTCTCCGCTTTCTGCTCATTATCGAAAATAATTAACTTAATGAACTTAGTATTGTGTCTCCTCTACCTTTTATTATGCCTGTTAAGTCGGATGTCTTGCAAGTAAATAGAACCTGGTTTATGTGCTGAGGATGGATGAAGGTGCTTTACAGGCACTGATGTCTATGGTGGAGGGTATCATCACCATAATGTGGACACAAAATCTTTAACCTTTTAATTGCCATTAAGCGAAGCAAGGATGTGTGACCTTATCTGTATTGTCTAGTCAGACATTATTCCATGTCAATGAGCAATGCTTTGGATGGTTTGACCAGGGACCTGGGGGACAAAACCCCTTTGGTCCTCTACCTACAGTATATGAGAAGCAGTGTGTGAAGCCAGAGTAGATCTGGACATGAATGCGTATCCTCTTTCTCTCCCTGTGGCAGTTCACATCACCATTCCCCTGTGCCTCCCTTCCTCCCTGCACACCTGCCCGGCTGTGTGTATAAACAGATACCTGTCACGTATGAGGAATAGGATGCCTCCTTAACAAATGCCTCATTCCTTGCGGATTATTTACTTTTAATGGGCGGGGGGGATGAGAAAAGCACTTAATATGTGCTCACACGAGGCGTGATGTATGGGGTCACCGTAACGCTGGTGGCATCGCCCCACTTTGCTCTTTTGAAATAAATCTATCAGAGGAGAGGGGTTGGCTTGGCTGGAAGGTAGGCTGTATGCTACAGGGGTCTGGTAAAGCTGTGTTCTTACAGGACAGAGAGGATAGTCAACACCTCAGAGGAATAATACATTGTTTTGTTTTTTCTTTAATGGGGCCATTTATTTGCCATTTGCTGATAATATGAACATTAAATGGTTGATTATTATCAACAAGACATCACAGAGGTATTAGTACTATGTTATTAATGACTACTGGTCCCTTCCTAACCCTTTATAACTACTTGCCCCACTGCTCCATTCATTCATCTCTGAACTCTTAATGATCAAAAGGATTAATTCCCACAGTTTTCTATTATTAATATCCTGAACAGAGATAAAAGTCCTATTAACACAAGGCCAGCATAAAGACAGAGTCATTACTTTATACTTGTCACCATTTGTCTTATTTAAATACCAAATGATAAGACTTTATTTCAATTCAAATAAAGACATTCATTTTCTTTCTTCTTGGTGCTAACTAATCAAAGCAATGTTTTGCAAAGCACTAATCAAAACTTATATCATAAATCTTCTAAGAGATATTGCCTATATATCATTTATACCATCTATGGTTTCAATTCATTTCATTTCTCTTTAGCCCTGTCCGTGTGGGCAGAGAACACGTCCTTTAAAAGGTCGTCACAGCTGATTTCATTGAATATGAATCAACAATTTAATCTGTCAACATTTCAACATTTCATCTCTCACTTGATTTAGTCATATTTTCAAATGCTTAAATTAAACATTTTGAAGCTTCTGATACATAAAGGTCAAATGTTACAATGTCTTTGAGGTCCCGCAGCAGCAGGAAGCTATGTCAGATCTGAAAAATAATGCAACTTATTTCATCTTCCTGTTTTATTACAGATTCAATTGTGAAAAAACACTTGCGTTTCCTAAACTGTGTTTTTTTTTGAAAGATAACCAGTAAAATCCCATTTCATTAAGACGATGCCGTCTGAGAGGGAAAAGGCAGCCAGTAAACCAGCACACTTGCTCTCAGACTTTGATCAGAGCCTTGGGAAAGACGTAAATCATGTTTTGCTGTATTCTTCAGCTTTACTGTCTAACACACACACAGACTCTTCGTATTGTCTGAGCTTTGGGGTTGCCCTCTAAATTCTTGTCTCTACAGAATCACTTTTGACAATGTACTATAATTTGCTGCACTGTCTGCACTCAACTGGCTTTATCATACGTTGCAGGGTTGAGGTCAATACATTTCATTAGAAACATCTGATCAAATAATTAACAACTGTTGATTGTTGATTTTGGAATATGAATGTTTATTTTTTCAGTCTGAAATGGCTGTCTGGTTTGACTGGTTTTCTGACTGGCGAGTTGGTTGGCTGGTTGGCTGGTTGGTTGGCGGGTATTATGCTCTGAGGCTGAATGGCTTGTGGCCAGCTGGTAGGCTTGTTATCTGGCTGACTGGTTACCTGACTAACTGGTTGGCTCTGGCTGGTTGTCTGGCTGGCTGGTTGTCTGGCTGGCTGGTTGTCTGGCTGGCTGGTTGTCTGGCTGGCTGGTTGTCTGGCTGACTGACTGGCTGGCTGGCTGGCTGGTTGGCTGGCTGGCTGGTTGTCTGGCTGGATGACTGGCTGGTTGTCTGGCTGGATGACTGGCTGGTTGTTTGGCTGGATGACTGGCTGGTTGTCTGGCTGACTGACTGACTGACTGACTGACTGGCTGGCTGACTGGCTGGTTGTCTGGCTGACTGACTGACTGGCTGGCTGACTGGCTGGTTGTCTGGCAGTTGTTGTGTGTAGAGTATGAGATGAACAGTGTTTCATCAGCAGAGGGAGTGACCGGGGGAGTAGTAGGGGGGACTGGGGGGCTGCTACACTTGTTGACGGGGAGGGTGAGGATGAATTGCTAGATTATGCACCAGGCCCGGCACTCGGAAAACGAGAAAAGAGGCTTCAGCCAACACAAACACACCACTTTCCCATCATCCTTTTAATAACCTGTAATATTGTGGCAGGAGATTTCTGTCACGCCCAATCTGATTGATGGGCTCGCCTATGAGACATTATAAGTGCTGGGTAGATCTACCAAACAACAAAACATACAAATGATTAAAAAAGGAGGGATAACCCTCTGAACCCCGGGAGGAGAGCGGATAGCGTTTAGTTAAGATGATCTTATTTCCAAGAGCAATTTATAGTGTATTGACTGGAGACAGTGTCTTTTCAGATGTGAGGAAATTGTCTTACATTGCAGATGAGATGCTTGGCTTGACACCGGATTCTGGGGCCACGGCAAGAGCAAATATCACATTAGATGTCCGGGAGAGGGAGAGATGATATCACCGAAGATTCTGGTCTGGAAAGACACAGTTACATATCCGCCCATCTCCAAAGCACAACGCCACTCACCCTCCCTTGCACGCACGCACGCACGCACGCACGCACGCACGCACGCACGCACGCACGCACGCACACACACACACACACACACACACACACACACACACACACACACACACACACGACATACCACTTGAAGACAGACAATCCCACTGATTAGGAGGAGAAACAATGCCTTTTGTGACACCTATCGTATCGTTAAGGGCCGCTGAGACTTTACGCTCAAGTGGCGTTTCTCATTACCTCTCAGCCAGGGCTGTTTTGACAGGGGGATCCTTCACTGCCACTCAAGTCTATCAATGTCAGGAAAGGGCTTAGCGGCAGACCCATACATTTGGATTAAATAGTCAGAGTCATTACACCGAATGTTATTGACCTTTTAAGATACAACTTTAATAGCTTTTCTCTCCCGTCTCTGTCTGTCTGCATGTGAAACATGAGAGGCTGCGGTGCTTATGAAGTCCCCCTTAGGGTTTTGTTGGAATTGGAATCAAATGCTATAGATCCCCTCTTCCTTGTGGATAATTCCAAGGGCTTTGTTGCTGAAAAAAAGAGAAATTAAACTGGAGCACAATGGGAAGGAGGAGCAGGCGATCAGGATTACACGACCGGCTACTAATTTTCCAGTAGCTAGCCAAGCTAGACAAAGCTTAAGACCACGTCAATGGGTTTTCGATATTGTGCAGTTGAGCTGCATGAAATGGCAAGGTAGTCAACCCTCTTGTTCAGGAAAAATATCATTTTAATTCTGTGCAATATTATACCATGAAACTCGCTATGAATTCATTGGGTTCAAATTAACTTTATTGCACTGTGGTGCGTCTGTGTGCGTCCGTGTCTGCATGTGTGTCTGCGTGGGTGTCTGCGTGGGTGCGTTCAATCATTTCAGGTGTGTTTATCTTATACTTCAGGATACTTCAGGATTTTGGGAGTGATGCCCTGTATCTACTTCCCCAGAGTCGGATGAACTTGTGGATACCATCCGTATGTCTTTGTGTCCAGTTTGAAGGAAGTTAGAGATCGCATTGGTTGACCAAACTAACTAGCATTATTGCAATGACTGGAAGTCTATGGGTATCTGCTAGCATGCATTAGTGCACATTCTGGAAGTCATTGAGCTAGTGCTAGTTAGGAGCTTCCTTCCAACTGCATGCACAGACATATACATGGTATCCACGGGTTCATCTGACTCTGGGGAGGTAGATAAAGGGCCTCATTTCCAAAATTCCGAAGAATCCCTTTAAGAGGAGGGTGATGGAGGATGACTAATTGTGTAATGGTGATAGTCGCCGTGAACCACAACACAGAATACACTATTGATTTATCATGGCTAACATGAGCTATGTGCTATTTCATATGGCGTCTCACTATATTGCAGTAAGAGATAAGAAAGAACTTATTTTGTCCTGAAATGACTTACTGTTACAGGCTGTTGTTTGATATAGTATTTCATGACTGTTAGACTGTTTTAAACTATATATTCCCAATGATACATATCCCTTATTCACTATCATTTTACCATCACCTCCCCTGTACTTCACCGTTTTACCATCTGTCCATCTGTCCATACCAGAGCAATATATTCTCAGTCCCTTTTCCACCATTTTGCCTGTCCTGTCAAAGCCTGTCCTGTTATTCACTGTCATCAGCCATCAGCTTTTTCCAATCTCAGGCCCAGAGAAGTCACAGCTCTTTGTACAAGCGCCTACAGTAATTGAATTTGCTGCAGAAATAGCGGGCTGGAAAATTTCATTTTCTTCCCCATCGGGTGTGTATGTGTCGGGAGCCACGAGGAGGCGGGGCACGTCCCCTCCTTCCTAACTTATCTATCCTCTCTTCCATCTCCCACTCTCTCCTTTCTCACATATAACCATCCCGCTCCATTTCTACTCTCTCCCAACCTACTCTGTCCTCCCACTCTCTTTTCTTCTTTCTACCTCTGTGTCCTCTTGCCTGTCCTCCCCATCCCATCCCTCTGAACCCCTCTTCCCCCAACACACAAACCTCTCTGTCCACCTTGTTGCCTCTCCTTCTAAACCTTGTACTTCGATAATCTTTGTCAGCGTGGGTGGCCGGGGTCTGGGGGGTGACTGCGTGTGTGTGTAGGCGGGGGGGTCTGAGACATGGGGGGGGGGGCATGTCACAGTGACAATTTTCCCCTAAATACCTTCCACAAATAATGGTTTTCAGAATGAGCATTAACAGGGTTGATTACACGAAATGGTTCTTTTAATTTACAGCGGGATTCTATTGATCACAGGAGCGCAGATTAAAGCGTTCAATGAAGCCAGTGATGAGGTATTAACCAGCTAGAGCCCCCCGGGGGCCCGGGGGAGCAGGAGGCTGGCCAGAGCTCTGCCTGCTGTGTACAGTTATTCCCCTGTAATGAAGTGCCTCTATGCGGCGGCATGGAGCAGAGGCAGGAAAAATAGATTGAAGATGATGAGCTCTTCAAAGTCATTTCTCGCTCTCTCATTCCGCCTCATGCCCGGCCTGCTCCTCCTGTCCTGAGCTCCCGTCTCCCCAAAATGCCTGGGATTTACTTATCTAGCTGGACCGATGCAATTTTTATGACCTTATTGCTTTTTTACCATGGTAATAGTTTTGAATCAATTTATCAATCTGCAGGAACCATCAGGCATGTTGCCCTCAAAGATCAAGTCCAGGTCATCCCATCAATGCACTCAGGTGCACTGAAATGGAAAGGGAAAGGGGGAAAATGTGCCTCTCTCCGCAGACCCCATCTCTGCCACCGCCCATATGAGAATGTGCTTCAAATGGCTTAGCAAACATGCTCTTACCAGTTTAACCCCTCATCCCAAACCCCCACAATCATGCTGTCTTTAAAATCAGTTGGTGAGGGAGCACTGGGATTTCTTAATATCTATAGCAGCCTGCGACTGGAGAGAGGTCAGACAGAATAAGGGAACCTCCCACTCCCTATACTCTATGACAGAGAGCATCTCTTTCAATTCTGTTTTTGTATAAATGAGGTTTACCGTGATACTACTCTAATCATAGGAGAGAATATTGATTTAAATTAATTCCCATAAATCCAGAGGAATGGTCAGCCTAGTACGTCCTTATTCATTCTTCAGATAGATTACTCGTTTAACTCATTTTCAAAACAATAAGGGATAGAAACGGACAGTTTATCTCTGGGGTTTTAACGTCTTTAACTAAGCATTACTGCTTTGGTGTCCTTTGTTTGGCTTCAGCAAATGTCAATTAATGTTCCATCTCCTCAGTCAGATCAGGTCTGAGCACTTTCATTCAATTAGGCTGAATTATCTGAAGGACTGGCGACTGTACACCAAATAATGTTAACTCAATAATGTGATAATGTCAAACTAGCTTTGTTTTGCATTACACTAGATGAATGGTCCCTCCCACTGTTTCCAAGATACACGGATATATGCTAACTGTAATTATAATATCATATCTAGTATTATACCTGACATTATTTGAACCTGAGAAAAATAAATTGGTAAAATTACAATAGTTTTTTGGGCATTTTTTTGCAAATTATTTTGGTTACAACACATCTTATGTCAACTGCTTCTATACAATATGTCCTGCATATACAAAAACAGTGTGAGCATGTGTGTGTAGCTGTACATAAGTAGGATTTTAATTTGATCACTCTAAGAATTTTCCTGTTCTGCAGGAAATGCATAAATTCACTGAAAACCTGCACAAACACACGGTGATATTAACAGTGTTGCACTTTTCATGTAGCATATTTTTGGCCAGCTAATAGCCTAATCACCAATCAAGCAACATTGCATCGGCGGAAAAGTGTTAATGGACTAAATGTTCAAATCCTGTTGCTGCAGGATTATTTTGAGTTCCTACATATGTAAATATATCATGCATGTGTCTGTGCATACACCTGCTTCTATCTCTATAAGTGTGTTCATGCATTGTTGTGTCTGTAATGTCTCCATGTGCATACGTGTGTGTCCATGTTTCTCTCTCAGAACCTGTGGGGGACCCTGAGCCACACGAGCTGAACAGAGAGAGACGTCTCGGTCGAGGCGCTCTATATTTAGCCTGTCCTGTGAAAGCCATCTGCCCTCCCCTGTCTCCCTGGCCTTTTGCCTCCCTCACAAAGGACCCATACATCTCAGGCCGCCCTGGCAAATCACACCCTAATGAGCCTCTTTAAGGCTCTTTGAATTTCTAATGAATAACACTGCGCAGGAAAATAAACACATTGCTATTGATCATGCCATAAAGATTTAGACTAATTTAATAAGTGGACCGGGGCTTGGCCGGGGCTTTGGCTGTGCTGTAGTCTGGGAACCCTGGCCCTCTCTCCTCAGCCATGCCACAGGGTGCCTCTGGCTCTGTTGTTACTGTACTGATCGGAACCTCAGGCTGGATGGTTAGATACCCCAAACCCCACTGTTCAGGAAGACTATCTTTGTGGGAATTGGGATCTATAGCTACAGTATAATATAATGTAGACAAAATAAACCTGCAGGATGAAATGTTCACTGTGGCATCATGTGCTCTGCATTATCTACACTCTTATTTTACAGGTGTATGATCTTAATTTGATCACCCTGTCGACAGGAGAACTGCATTTGTCGTGTATTTGAGGTTTAAAAAGGCTTCGGAATTTTGTAATTTCCACTTTCAAATTTCCGACTTGATTTTCCCTTGCGAAAAATGTATCAACCCCTACAAAAATGTCCATTAAGTATAATCCACATAATAATTCACATTTCCTGTTGCTGCAGGATTATTTTCCTGCTGCAGCAAACTGGCTCAAATTAAGATCCTACATCTGTATATGACCGTATACAGTTGAATACAGTTAGATTTTGGCTGGGGTGAAACTGTTATGATATCTTTCAGATCTTTCACCACCAACGCAGATCTGTATATTAATAACTCTCAGACCACTGACAAGTAGCCTACACTATCAATGACCTTGTGATACTTAAGTTCTCTCTCTTTATTCCACTGTCTCTTTCCCCTCCGGAAGGTGGAGGGACTTTTTTGTTTGATATTGGCTGATGGTCAGTTTGGTATCAAAGGTTGTGAGATACAGTTTGATCCTCATTAGCTGGGCCACTGAATTCATCTGGTACTGAGCTTCTTCCTGTAAAACCAAAGGAGCCCAACCGCCATGCGGTCCCTATTAATTCTCTCCTAATGTATTGAAATGTTATGCAACACGTTGAAGTAATAGATGAGTGCAATCAAGGTGGAGACAGATGATTGATTATTTGATGACACTTGCTGGTAGTTTTTAACTCATCCTTTTTAAGGCGGCGCTACTGGGCCCCTGAGGTATTGGGCAGAGGACAGTAAAGGGTCTGTAGGGCAGTGCATGATGAATATTTAAAACGTATCTTACATGCAACTGTCAAGGGCATCTGACTAAATGATAAGTTAGCACTGCTCATAGTAGACCCTGTGGAGGCGAACAATGTAGCTGCCAGCCATGTAGCTAAGAATCTGGAAACATTATTGTAAAGTCGTTTATGTTGAAAAATGATGTACGCCAGATTTCCATCGGCAAATATCTATTGATAGGGATCAGTAATCATTATATATTTTTCTTGTTACACCATAGTTACATTTAGATAATTTAATACCATCTCTATTGACTGCTAGACATTCTGCATACCTCAGCATGTTATCCACAGTCCATGATGCAACATGTGAAACAGGGGAACCAGTCTTGTTCACTGAGGGGGTTGTATAATTGAATGTCATACAGTAAATGTGATTCCTAGTGGATCTGCCCTTTGAGGTTCAGTGACTTTGTACATGGGCTACAGTAGACTACAGTATTTCTGGTGAGGCGGCTTGTGAAGAGTGGGCCGGCATCCAAAGCCCTCTACCTGCCCTGACCTACACCATTCCCAGAAAGAGGCCCTGTTCTCTGGCCAATATTAGACTAATCCCCCTATCTCTCTTCTTGGAGGTCAGCCTTAAAAAGAGCATTAAGCAAATAGCTAATGGAATTAAGGGTATAATAATATAGGGATATAGTGAGACAATTCTATTAACAAGATATAAATCATGTTGAGTGTAAGGTAAGTGTTTTTTAATTGATTGATGGAAACGGCGATCCATAGGTTTTCTGAAGACTAACAGCCATTTACCGTCTCCTGCACAGTAAAAGAGGCAAAAAAGGAGAGATAAGGAAATTACGGAGGGCTGGGATAAATTATTCAGAAAAGATAATCATTTTGTGCTGACATTACTAATGTGAAGAAGCATTTAATCTCCTCCTGTGGGATGGGATGGGGGACTGGGGTGAAGGTTTTTTATAAAGATTAAAACTGCACCCTGAACACTGCTGCATGATTATCCACCAAGCTAGTACCTCTCTGCTCTAACCAACAGAGGTCAGAGGTTGCAGAGGAAGAGTGGATTCCCAAAATACACACGAACACACACCCTTCCATGTAGAAATGAATTGTTTGAATTAGTATCATTAGTACAGGCATTGTCTCAGTGGGCACACCACGTAATTTCAACGTGGATAATTGGTTAATATTTGGTTGAGACGTAGATCAATGAGATCACAACCTATGATCACACACTCAAAAAGAGCAAAAGTTAGTTGAATTTCCAATGTGTTATCACTATGCTTTTAACCATCTAAAAGCGGAACCAAATTCCAATAGAAAAATGTTTTGGTATAGTTGTCACCCAAATGTCTATCAATGCGCTTTCAATCATTTAAAAGCAAAACAAATTCCAAATGGAAATTCAATGTTAGATATTTTGTTGATGTAACTGATTAATATTTTATCATTGTGCTTCATCTAATAGCAGAACCAAATGATCTGGATTGCATTAAAAGTACATGGTGAAAGTGATCAATGCTGTTCGAGATTCTGCACAGATTATTAGAGCGATTGTGACGATCTCCACAGACCTGCGATGACCTATACATGCTATCTTGAACATGCACACTTTATATGATTACATAAGACATTTATATTTACAGTAACCTCAAAATGTGGCCATGGATGTCTATTACTTTATTGCAAAAGTAATATTGAATTATGTTTGGTTGACAGCGGAACCAAATATCAACATTTAAATGAGATGTATCTACTGCTTGAATAGTTCCATCTGAGCCACTGGCTTAATCCCATTCTTTAACTTTAATTTATGGTTGAGTTGGAGACGTGAATCCAACATATAACTTGTTGACAAGTTAATTGAGTATTTATTGAATATCAAAAGGGATATTGAATTGTGTTTGGTTGTCAACACAACCAAATATAATTTTAAGGAGATTTACAGTTGAAGTCGAAAGTTTACATACACCTTAGCCAAAAACATTTAAACTCAGTTTTTCACAATTCCTGACATTTAATCCTAGTAAAAATTCCTGACTGATGTCTTGAGATGCTGCTTCAATATATCCACATAATTTTCCTGCCTGATGATGCCATCTATTTTGTGAAGTGCACCAGTCCTTCCTGCAGCAAAGTACCCCCACAACATGATGCTGCCACCCCCGTGCTTCACGGTTGGGATGGTGTTCTTCGGCTTGCAAGCCTCTCCCTTTTTCAACCAAGCATAACGATGGTCATTATGGCCAAACAGTTCTAGTTTTGTTTCATGTGCTGTTGCAAACCGTAGTCTGGCTTTTTTATGGCGTTTTTGGAACAGTGGCTTCTTCCTTGCTGAGCGGCCTTTCAGGTTATGTCGATATAGGACTCGTTTTACTGTGGATATAGATACTTTTGTACCTGTTTCCTCCAGCATCTTCAACAGGTCCTTTGCTGTTGTTGTGGAACAGTGTGATAATAAGTAGGTGGTCGTGTGTGACTTAACCTTTGCTTCTCCCAAGCCCAGTGAGGAGTTGTAGAGATTAGCCAAGGGACTTAATTTGGGGAGAAAATCAGGCTTAAAAAAATATGCTTGTGGCCATACCACCCTGAGCATGCCTGGTTAGTAATGGGACGGGAGACCGCCTGGGAATACCAGGTGCTGTAAGAGCAACAAAAAATATAAATTAAATAAGATATTGATATTTGGTTGTGTTGACAACCAAAAACAATTCAATATCATTACATTTGAAATCAACCAAGCTTGAAACCCTAGGCCTATAGTAGTGTCTATGATTTGTTGAATCCTGGGTTGAACTGAAACAATAGCTTTTAATGACTTTGTAAATGATATTCAGGCCTAAATATCATCATGGATGATATATGAGTGATAAAGTTTGCATTTCATTTGCTCTGTTAAACCTACCCTTTGGAATGACTTCGATAGCAACAGTGAATCTAGTTAGTTTTGAAGTGGAGCTCTCTCAACAATCATTCTCACGATAGCACATTGGTAATAGTCAGTAACAAATATCATAGCTAATTAGGACGGGGCTTGGTTAGAACCCTGGATGGGAGACTGAGAGGTCGCTGTAGATGGATCTGTTTTCCAGTAGGAGCTACTGCCCAGCCTGTAGTTTTTTTTCTGATAGTGGAGATCTGACATTGTTTTGAAGGAAAAAATCCAACATATTTTATACAAGGTTTGTCTATATTAAAATTTGGTTACCATGATGATATAATCCTGTGGTTGAAATTTGACCCTCAAAACAACAGTTGATTTTGAGGATTTTTTGTTCTCAAATCTAATGTATTTTCCACGTAGATTCCACGTCACAATATGTTGACAAATGACGTTGAAATAACATTGATTCAACCAGTTTGTGCCCAGTGCGGTGTTAGTTGTCTGTATTTTATTGACATTGCTGTAGTGATGGATGCATTGGTACATTACTTACCCAGTAACTCCAATAAATCCACAAGGAGAGAAATGTTAAAGGAGCAATAATGATAACTTGCAAGTCGACAGAAAGCACAGGTCTGTCTGAATATCGACACCAGCCATCTTGAATCTGGAGTCGACAGAAAGCACAGATCTGTCTGAACATCGACACCAGCCATCTTGAATCTTGAGTCGACAGAAAGCACAGGTCTGTCTGAACATCGACACCAGCCATCTTGAATCTTGAGTCGACAGAAAGCACAGGTCTGTCTGAACATCGACACCAGCCATCTTGAATCTTGAGTCAACAGATGTCCAATATGTCCAATCACCAACACCTAGAGACTTTCATTAGAATAACACAAATCACACATACAGACACCTCATAAACCAATATGTGACATCAGCTCAGACCTATTGTTTCAGAGATAATGCACATTATTTACACGTCTCCACCTTCCTATCCTCTCCCTCCCTATATTACACCTTGCTCCTTTCAGAGGAGAAACAGAGTGGTTGCTAAGAGCAACAAGAGAGAGCAGCCCCCTGATAACCATCGGGCGTGACAAATGATGAGTGTTACAAAATAAGATGACAAACGGGACAGTTGTGGTGTAGGTTAACAAGGCTGTGATCAGTAGCAGACAGCAGGGCCCTGTCTCTCTGTGCCCGCCTGCCTGGTGTTATCTCCCCTTCATGTTTATTACAGTCAGCCTCTCGTTCCCTCAGCCCCGGCGCTGACATTGATCGACAGCTCCTATTAAGAGCCTTTCCCTTGCAGCTGGCAGGAGCAGATACATGAAATAAAACAGCTATTGCTTTTCATTGGTCTGGCCCATAAAATATGGCCACTAAATAGTTGTTGCCATCAGATGCGGTTTCAGACAAGGTTTTAATTTGAGAGACTGCTCTATAACACTGGTGCAATTGACACCAGCCTTTTGTTTGGGGACGATAATGATTGTGTACATCTCTGAGTATTGATGGTCTGTCTCCTCGGGAGCTTTGTTTGGCTTTTATATATGTCTTTTTTCTTGTCAAGAATACGGTCCCTGCCTGAACAGGGGATGTTATCACCCCTCCTTCTCCTCCTCCTCCTTTCTTCTCCTCCACTCTCCTTCTCTCCTCCTCTCTCAGTTCTCTGTGCTTGTCCCCTTATCAGGAAGTCTTTGTGTAGCAGCACTAAGCTCTCGCCTGGCTGCAAGATAAGACATTCCTTACGAGCAGTGGGTATGGTGACACAACAATAGCCGGGGTTGTCAGGCTCAAATTACAGCTCTAGTCTCTTCCTGTGCCAGGACGATATCTAACCTCCCCTCCTTTGAATTTCAACCGTGAAATGGGCCCTAAACGCTCATCTAATAATGATGTATTACTAACAGGATTGGGCTGTCCGATGACACCCCCCTGCTGTCACACACATACACACCCCGAGTCCCCCCTAAAACTCTATGCAGGCCACTATCACCGTGGTGACTGCTGGGGGGCGAGACAGGAACAGGACAGCTGTTTGCGGATGGGTAGTGGTGTGGGTGGTGTCATGTCCCCTGCTTTGTGTGCCTCATATTAAAAGCTTTATGGAAGCAATTAAATGTGTGCTTAATGGTGAGGAGTTGGCAGAATGGATGTGCAATTGAATTAGTAGTTCTGATGGGCCACATTACGAGATCAAGTGAATGCAATTGCCTCTGGTGTTTTCTCTCTCCTCCGGTCAGGTTTGGCTGCATCATGTGACTTAATTAGCCCCTGTCACATACACTTTCCAACTGATCTCATTTTCACAGCAGCTGGAAGAGTGGCTAAAGTAAAGCGGCTGGCCCGGTCTCCACTGTTCTGTGTGGAAAGGGGAGAGCCATTGATATTCTTCTCTGGGCCTTTTTACAGCGTGATGCATCGAAGTTGACTCATCCCAATAATAATAGCTTTGCTAAGAGGTCTCAGAGATATTCCTTGTCTCTCTGCAGGTTAACTGAATGACATTATGGGATGATGCTAAGTTAAAGCATTGGAGATGCACTGTTACTGGAAAGGGTTATATGACAGCTGGTTGGATTCCAGAAAGTGTCAGGCTTGCAGGGAAATACTATGGAAAATGGTTCTGAAAATGTGTTATAAAGAGTGTGTATATTGAGTTGGCTTACTTTGGCCTTGGTTGTGGTGGGTGAAAATCTTTCCAGATGGCATCTATTTCCTCCTTTCCACAGAAGCCCACTGATCATTAGATCTCAATGTGACTCATTGACAGAGTGGGAAATATGTAAGGGGATGAATGTTCTAAGTACATTTTGTGAGTAACAGTTTGTAATGTTCTCTCTAAAAGGTCTGAGAGGTCATTCTCAAGAGTACTGAAACGTTACATCAAAGCAATTCTCCCAATGCCAGGCTGTCAACAGTGATAAATGGCCTTTGTATCAATACAAAATCTGAACCTATATGAAACTGCCTCGTATGGACGCAAACTGAGGTTAAATGAATCATACTTACCGCATGCCCCCCCTTTACAGTCTCTCAGTATGACCACCTCCATTTTCCTCTCTCTCTCTCTCTCTCTCTCTCTCTCTCTCTCTCTCTGTCGCACAAGTATTCTCTTCTCACTCATAGAGCAGCCTGCATGGCCTCCCTCTCTCGCCCTCCTCTCCTCTCCCACAGAAACAATTGATTAGCACTGAGCTCTTAGGCATCGTCATTTGCCAGTGCTAGAAGCTCGGCAGCCAGTGTGAATCTGGTGTCCTTGCAGATTTAGTGGTCACTTCCCTCAACTTTGGCCATTAACCTGAGTGCAGCAGGCAGTTTGCCCCCCCCCCCCCCCCCCCCCCCCCACCCCCCACCCCACCCCATCTGAGCACCATCGGCACATTTATTACCCAGGGACACTCTAATGGATCCCTGTGAAGGTGTGTTAACAATTTTTCTATCGATTAATAGGAGGAGAATCATAGCCAGACTAACTTAGCGCAGAAGATTTAGTGGCTTTTAAGGTAGTAGAGATGAATATAATGCTTTCGAAAGAGCTTCTGGACATTATATATATGACACCTGCTACATTAAGCTACATTAAGGTTTAATACATCTTCATTACTGGCACTTTGCCCAACCCCTTCAAGGTTGAAATAGAGATCCACCTTTCATTATATCACCCATCATCGCTCTATGGAGAGATATCAAATAATAATGGAATTGTTGAAACAGTTCTGCCCGAGTTGTTAATGTTAATCGATGTATTAAATATTAAATATTTCCATAACAGGATTTTGAACTGTTGCCACGCTGCTCCCATCAGGACGATGCAGGGAAATGCTGCAGCAGCATCAGGCTAAACTCCCCTCTCTCTCTTCCTGTAATTAGGGAAAGTAGAGGATGATGATAACCCCCTGACCCTTGACCTGCTGCCTCTGGCTGCTGCCGCCTGGGAGGACCGGGGAGGAAAGTGCTGTGAAGTAGCTATTGAATCAGAGATACTGTAACTCACGTAGAAGCACATTTCAACAGGTCATTTGACACGTTCCTAATAAGACTCAGCATCTCTGTTACTGTGGTCATTTTGAATGGCCACTGTTTGTACAGTGACCACAATTTACGGGTAGGCTAATACATGAATTCCCATGTCCAGTCTACCTTTTGATTAGGTTTTGAAGAGGCAATAAAGAGCAGATAAAATGTGGACCATTTTATCCATGAAGCATGCAAGCTCCTTATTGTACTGTGTTGACATTTGGACTTGCTTTTTTAACCCAAGACCTCTTGTCTTTCATAAGCATTCTAGATTTACAAATATGTGCTCAACCTCAAACAAGCACTCAATCCTATATGGAGAGAGGGCACGATTCTCTCTGAGAGAATAGCTAAACAGAAAATCCAACCCAAAACAGGGAAAAGTAGCAGACCAAACCATGTTGAATGAGAGAGGAGATTTGGCTGCCGCACACGACGCAGCACAAATAAACGGCGCACAGTGAGCTCACGTCAGACTGGCTGCCCTGTGTGTAGAGAGAAAACAGCCTGACCCACAGGAGGCCCGGGACCGGCCCAGCCGCCCAGATATTCAACCCCAGAGCACTATTGCTTTTTCCTTCAAAGCATCCAAAGAGTTACTCGTGTGTGGTTGGCAAATCTTTTGATGAGAGAGTCGCCTTGGATTATATTTCCAGTCAGACTAATATGAGCATTTTTATGTGGTGGTAGATGTTCGATTAACTCACCTGTCTATTATTGCCCAGTTTCTTTGGCTTTGGAGCAATTTTGTGTGTGTGTGTGGCTATGATGGGTTGGAGCAATTATTGAAGGAGTAGCATTTCATCCATTTATTGTTCAATGTCACATTAGCAATATGCAGTATTTTGGAATCGTTGCCAATAGACGCTGCTCTGGGCAGATGGGCAGGCCCGTAAGATGGATTCATTGCCACATTCATTGCCACAGAAGATGGATTCCTTCCCTGTTGCCACCAAAAGAGAAAGGGGAAACAGCACTAACAGTGGTTTATGGCTGGGCTAGGATGGTGCCAAAAGCAACAGTTTATACTTTTTCCTCAATCAAACATGTGAGTGATGGATATAGATGTTATCTCGCATTTGCATTACTTAACAGAGGAAAGTGATATTCATGATCGTGACACCGGTCAAAGGCATACACAATTCAGATTATTACATTACTGAGGAACTAGGTGAGAAGGTATTTTGAATTGTTAATTTAGCTTTTGTCTCTCTCTCAAACCCACAATCATCCAAATTCTAATGTGCAATGCTTGACTAGATTTTAAAAGCCAAACATAGCATTTCAAAGCTTTCAGTCGATTTAGTTTTAATGCCCAGAATAGCTTTCGTTTGAGTTTAAATTTGAATGCTTGTATTTCCACATCATTTATGTATGTAAATGGTTGATAGAGTCCTGGAGTTTTTATGATAAACAGATGTTGAGGCGGCCACATTCAGGCCTGCAGCACCTGCTTTGATAAACAGAGGCCTGTTGATGCCTGGGTCTCGCCTGTTTTCTTTCCAGAGGCACCTTGCTGCATCGCAGCAGTGGCAGGGCTCTCGGTCCCCCCTACTTGTGGTCCTGTGTGTGGTAGGTCCAGCATGTCCCATTATCTAGAGACCCCCGAGGACACTTTGAAGGTTCGGCCAAGTTATCATTTGTTTTTGGGAGAGAAGTACAGCTATGAAAACCCTATGAAAGAGATGCAATGAGAAGAAAGAGAGAAAGAAAGGGGATTGTCTTTTATGGTGGTATGGTATGTAAGGCAAGTAAATAATCCGTCTCTAACCACTTTTCTATTGTTGAATGTACAATTACTGGAGAACAAACTGGATGAGCTCCATTCGAGACAGAACCTGAAGAACTGTAATATCCTATGTTTCTCGGAAACTTGGCTTAAAAAAGACATGGATAATATTCAAGCTGGTTTTTCTATGCATCGCAATACAGGACTAAGATCGAATCCTACTACTCTGGCTCTGGCGCTTGTCGGGTGTGGCAGGGCTTGCAAACTATCATGGATTACAAATGGAAACCCAGTCAGGAGCTGCCCAGTGACACAAGCTTACCAGACGAGCTAAATGCCTTCTATGCTCACTCTGATGCAAGCAACACTGAGCCATGCGTGAGAGCACCAGCTGTTCTGGGCGACTGTGTGATCATGCACTCCGTAGCCAATGTGAGTAAGACCTTTAAACAGGTTAACATTCACAAGGCCGGACTACCAGGACAGGTATTCAGAGCATGGGCCGGCTAGCTGGCATGTGTCTTCACTGACATTTTCAACCTCTCCCTGACCTAGTCTGTAATACCTACATGTTTCAAGCAGACCACAATAGTTCCTGTGCCCAAGAATGCCAAGTAACCTGTCTAAATGACTATCGCCCTGTAGCATTCACATCTGTAGCCATGAAAACCTTTGAAAGGCTGGTCATGGCTCACATCAACATCATCATTCCAGACACCATGGGACCACTACAATTTGCATACTGCCCCAACCGCCCTTTCCCACTTGAACAAAATAAACACCTACGTGAGAATGCTGTTAATTGATTACAGCTCAGCATTTAACACCATAGTGCCCTCAAAACTCATCACTAAGCTAAGGACCCTGGGACTGAACACCTCCCTCTGCAACTAGATCCTGGACTTCCTGACGGGACGCCCCCAGGTGGTGAGGGTAGGCAACAAAGCATCCGCCATGCAGACCCTCAACATGGGGGCCCCTCAGTGGTACATGATTAGTCCCCTTCTGTACTCCCTGTTCACCCACGACTGTAGGGCCGTGCATGACTCCAACACCATCATTAAGTATGCAGACGACATGACTGTGGTAGGCCTGATCACCGACGACGATGAGACAGCCTATAGATATGAGGTTAGAGACCTGGCAGTGCGGTGCCAGGACAACAATCTCTCCCTCAATGTCAGCAAGACAAAGCAGCTGAATCGTGGACTACAGGGAACGGAGGGCAAGGCCAAGCACACCCCATTCACATTTGACTGGGCTGTAGTGGAGCGGGTCGAGAGGTTCAAGTTCCTCGGTGTCCACATCACTAAGGATCATGGTCCAAACACACCAACACAGTCTGGAAGAGGGCATGGCAACACCTCTTCCTCCACAGGAGGCTGAAAAGATTTAGCATGGGCCCTCAGATTCTCAAAAAGTTCTACAGCTGCACCCTTGACAGCATCTTGACTGGCTGCATCACCGCTTGGTATGGCAACTGCTTGGCATCCGACTGCAATACGCTACAGAGGGTAGTGCGGACGGCCCAGACTCCAGCCACCCAAGTCATAGACTATTCTCTCTGCTACCGCACGGCAAGTGGTACCGATGTACCAAATCTGGAACCAACAGAACCCTGAACCCCCGAGCCATAAGACTGCTAAATAGTTAGTTAAATAGTTAACAAAACAGCTACCCAGACTATCTGCATTGACTCTTTTTGCACTAACTTTTTTTACTCATCAAATCAAATCAAAGTTTATTTGTCACGTGCGCCGAATACAACAGGTGTAGACCTTACAGTGAAATGCTTACTTACAGGCTCTAACCAATAGTGCGGGGAAAAAAGGTATGTGTGTGTGCGTGCGTGCGTGTGTGCGTGCGTGCGTGCGTGCGTGTGTAGGTAAGTATAGAAATAAAACAACAGTAAAAAGACATTTGAAAATAACAGTAGCAAGGCTATATACAGACATCGGTTAGTCAGGCTTATTGAGGTAGTATGTACATGTAGGTATGGTTAAAGTGACTATGCATATATGATGAACAGAGAGTAGCAGTAGCGTAAAAAGAGGTGTTGGTGGGTGGTGGGACACAATGCAGATAGCCCGGTTAGCCAATGTGCGGGAGCACTGGTTGGTCGGGCCAATTGAGGTAGTATGCACATGAATGTACAGTTAAAGTGACTATGCATATAAGATAAACAGAGAGTAGCAGCAGCGTAAAAGAGGGGTTGGGGGGGCACACAATGCAAATAGTCTGGGTAACCATTTGGTTACCTGTTCAGGAGTCTTATGGGTTGAGGGTAAAAACTGTTGAGAAGCCTATTTGTCCTAGACTTGGCACTCCGGTACCGGTTGCCATGCGGTAGTAGAGAGAACAGTCTATGACTGGGGTGGCTGGGGTCTTTGACAATGTTTAGGGCCTTCCTCTGACACCGCCTGGTGTAGAGGTCCTGGATGGCAGGCAGCTTTGCCCCAGTGTAGTACTGGGCCATACGCAGTACCCTCTGTAGTGCCTTGTGGTCGGAGGCCGAGCAGTTGCCGTACCAGGCAGTGATGCAACCGGTCAGGATGCTCTCGATGTTGCAGCTGTAGAAACTTTTGAGGATCTCAGGACCCATGGCTTTGTAGGCTTTGTCGTGCCCTCTTCACGACTGTCTTGGTGTGTTTGGACCATTCTAGCTTGTTGTTGATGTGGACACCAAGGAACTTGAAGCTCTCAACCTGCTCCACTACAGCCCCATCGATGAGAATGGGGGCATGCTCAGTCCTCCTTTTCCTGTAGTCCACAATCATCTCCATAGTCTTGGTTACGTTGAGGGATAGGTTGTTATTCTGGCACCACCCGGCCAGGTCTCTGACCTCCTCCCTATAGGCTATCTCGTCATTGTCGGTGATCAGGCCTGCTGCTACTGTTTACTATCTGTCACTATATTCAATTACCTCATACCCCTGCACATCGACTCGGTACCCCTTGTATATAGCCAAGTTATCGTTACTCATTGTTTATCTATAATTACTTTTATTATTATGTATTTTACTTTTCTATTATTTCCCTCTTTTCTTTCTCTCTGAATTGATGGGAAGGGCCCATAAGTAAGCATTTCACTGTTAGTCCACACCTGTTGTTTAAGAAGCTCGATTAGATTAGATTTGGTATGCTTTCCTAAAGCTTAAAATACATTTGAATCCTGACAGTTTTTTATTTTACAACTAGAAACTCATCATTCATAGGGGAGACCAGGGACCATTTTACCAGGGGGCAGTTGTGGCACCTTGAATTTCTCCCAGCAGAAACAAACTCGAGTGAAGAAACTCTCTCAGTACATGCCCATTTAGATTATTTCCTTGCTAGAAAAGTTTCAGCCAAATATCTCACTATTTACACATTTATGGATAAATGTTATTTTTGGGGGGGGGGTGAACGTTTCCCACTGTTTGTATTTTTCATATACTGTCCTGAGCATTAATGTCTAAGAATTCAAACTAGCATAATTCTCATCGCTATATAGTATGTTGGCTAAACATTCACATCACTTATTGTTTTTGCTAGGCACATGAAGTTTTGTCATGACTGCTGGGTTGGAGATGACCAGGGATGTTCTCTGTTTAGTGAGTCCACCAGATCAGAGGCTGTAGGGATGATCCAGGGATGTTCTCTTGATAAGTGTGTGAACCTGTCCTGTTAAGCAATTAAAATGTATCGAGTACTTTTGGGTGTCAGGGAAAATGTATGGAGTAAAAAGTACATTATTTTCTTAGGTTTGTAATGAAGTAAAAGTAAAATTTGTCAAAAATATAAATGGTAAAGTAAAGTACAGATACCCCAAAAAACGACTTAAGTAGTACTTTAAACTATTTTTACTTAAGGACTTTACACCACTGGGGCTGGATAAGGGTATGCTACTGGTGGTTAAACAAATGCTTTGCACAGCATCTCATTGTTGAGAAAAAGGGATCAGGATAACCTATATATATATATATATTTATTTTTTTTGCATGTCAGCTATTCATTGTGAAATTATAACATCAATGCCAGGATTAGTGTAAATGTATATTATTCTGTTTTGGCAAAGGAATATATATTTTTCTCCATACACTATACTTCAATTTAAACATGTAGAGGAGACTGGGGGCAATTGTAACATGTTTAGTCTTTTACTTTATAGCTCAGAGACCACTTGATCTAGGCCGGTCATTTGTCTCCTAATCACACCATTTATAATTGTCGGGGGCATTTGTAACAGTAGCTGGGGTCAAATGTAACACCCCAAAAATGTATCAAATAAATTCACTTAACTTGAAAAAAATCATGTTTATGAATTATCATATGATCATAGACACATGTAATGATTTTGCAAGAAATATAACAATTTCTATCTACGTAACCAATATTTACAGTAACACCCGTTTGTGGTTCCTCTCAAAACATCTGAATAGTCTGATGGTGACCAAATTATTATATCTGTTTACAACTTCTTTGGCACTCTACAGGACACCAAGCATATTTCGTTTTTGTATAATTCATGTATAATTCATACAATCCTAAAATCAAAATCATTTTATTTTTAAATAATTTGTCCTCTTTTTTTAACACTGCGTTACAATTGCCTCCAACCCCTCTGATCTGGCGGACTCACTAAACACAAATGCTTTGTTTGTAAATTATGTCTGAATTATGTCCCTAAATAAAAAATGGTGCCGTCAGGTTTGCTTAATATAAGGAATATGACATGATTTATACTTTTACTTTTGATACTTAAGTATATTTAAAACCAAATACTTTTATACTTTTACTCAAGTAGTATTTTACTGGGTGAATTTCACTTTTACTTGAGTCATTTTCTATTAAGGTATCTTTACTTTTACTCATTGGGTACATTTTGGGTACATTTTCCACCACTGTCCAGCCTATTATCAGACCCCAGCCCAGCAGCAGAACAGCAGCAGCCAGGCACCATAACAAGTGTATCTATTGTAAGCAGACATTTACCGAGATTGCTGCTTCATTCTCTTCCCCCCATCTTCACAATTGAGTTGTCATGTATTTTCCAGCTAATTAGGTCTTTTAAAATGGGGGCTATGTAAAGCCTGCATTGATAAGAGCATGCTGCTAAATTGACCGTAAATACTGCCATTCAATCAGGGACAAGTACCTCCCTGTAACGATAATCAGGATCATTTCAGATACTTAATTTGAACAGGAGAGTGATGGGAAGCTGACGTAGATGTATTATTTTGAGATAGCAGGAACCTGTTTCATAGCAGTAAGGTTGGCCTTTTCTTCAGACTCACAGGCTGGGTTAAATAGAGAGAGGTCAAGGGTGAGAGTGCAATAAGAAGGTGGGGGTGGGGAAAAGGCTTCCACACATTTGTTTATATTTTTTTCTGCCTTTTCACCTAAACACCCCCGGCATTTAGAACATCTTCCACATTATTTAAGCAATAAGGCATGAGAACCCGTGGATTATTGTAAATAACACGGCGAATGGCTTTTATTAGTCATCACACGAAGCCTAAGAACATCCTTCAACCCTTCATTTGGAAGCCTAGAACTCTGGCTAACTCTTTGACTTTTTGGTGCCATGTAGAAAAAGTGTTGCTCTCTGCCGTGCAATGTGCATGCCTAACCACCACATGACAATAGCCAGCACGCCGCTATTCAATCTCCCCCGTCTCTTCTCCATAAAGTCTCACTTTTGTCTCTTCTTTTTCGTTCTTCTCTCCTGTCCGTTTCTTTCGATCAGCGGTGGGTGCATAGAGTTCCTGATTACTTGTGGCTTCTCTAGTTTTTTTAAAGATTAAGATCCACTCTCCCTAATCAAGTAGAGCTCTCTCTGTAACTAGTGACAACTATCAGACAGGCTCCAGAGGGGTCCCCCTGGGGAGCGTGGGGCTTTGATGCTGCACCCCGCTTTTCCCCCTGCTGCTGTCACAGGGTTTGTCTCTGTCGATTGTGGACCAGTCTATCTGACAGGTGATGTGGGGCTAGGAGGAAGAGGCCGTAATAGGGGATTGGGCCTACCCTGAGTTCCCTGTTCAGCTAGAGCATCCATTCACCTCCATTCTCCTCCTGGCTGTCTATACTGCCTGAAGGCTTAATTCACTGGCCATTAGGCTGCAGATTTGTTATTGCTCACCTTCAGAGGCACTGACAGAAGACATTTCAGCCACAGGGCGGGACGGGACTTCCAGAGGGAATTACAATGAAGGATTTGGTTCCTTCTGAGGAGCTCTGTTCTGTTCTAGAAATACCAAATGTAAGACAGACAGTCTGTTTGATAGAATTACCGTCTTCCCATAGACATAGGACTGTAAATTGGCAATGGGGATTCCCAGTCATGGAGCAATGGGACCTGATTTGTCAATCACTTTTCAATTAGCAAATGAGTTGCACCCTGTAGGCAAGGTACCACTACGGCTCGTGGTCAAAATGACTTCGATCAAAGCCATAAGAGCTGAGGTAGGACAGAGGAGAGCTGAGCCAGCAGCATTTATCCACTTCTTGGTGTAGAGCAATTAAATTATCTTCGAATATAATATAATTACCATTATGCAATTGATCAAATGCTTTGATTTTATACCAGAACCACTCAAAGGCCAATAACATAACCTCATTAGAAGAGAGGGAAAGCAGACAATTGAAATACAGCATGATATAGTAGGCTATATAGCACCAGGTAGAGAGAGTCAGCAGTTTTAAGTTCATCGGCGTCCTCATCACCGAGGACTTGACATGGACCAACAACACAACAACTTTTGTCCAGAGGGTGCAACAGCGTCTCTACTTCCTAAAACGGCTGAAGAAATTTGGCATGCCACACCGGGTCCTCTCCAAATACTACTGCTGCACCATTGAGAGCATCCCGACCGGTTGCATCATGTCCTGGTACAGCAATGTGGTCTCAGAACATTTCGTATTATTCTGTACGTAAATCCAAGACACTACATTTAGTATAGTATGTTATGTTTCGTATGGTATATATTAAATGTATTAATTCATAACATATAATTTTGTATGATATGTTACAAATTACAATTCATTGGATATGTTACGAATTGCAATTCATACAAAATGTTGTGAATTTCAATTCACACAATATGTCACAAATTTGCTAAATATACAATCTGTAACAAATTGAATAAACGTTTAATATATTACGAATTTAAATTTGTTGTGGCTAATGTTAGCTAGGTGGATAGGTGGCCAACACTAACGTCAGCTAGCTGGCTAACATTAGCTCTAGGGGTTAAGGTTAAGGTTAGGGTTAAATTTAGGACTTTGGTTAAAAGGTTAAGGTTAGGGTTAGGATTTAGGTTAAAGGGTTAAGGTTAGGGTTAGGGGAAAGGTTAGTAACGTGCTAAGTAGTTGCAAAGTAGATCAAAACATGCTAAGTAGTTGTAAAGTTGCTAATTACCTTAAATGCTAAAGTTGTCTGTGATAAGATTCAAACACACAACCTTTGGGTTGCTAGATATTCACATTATACGCCCACCAATCCACCCTGACCAACCACCATCCTTTTGTTTCTGCCTTAAGTAACCCTCTGTCTTATTCAACCATGCCAAACGTAAAATATCATACTAATTTGAGTGTCCCGGATTTACATTTGCTATGTTGCGTCTAGTCTGCAATGTATCCTCATGAGAACAAAAAACTTTCCATGATCCACCAGGTGGCATAGTGGAGAACTATGTTTGTAAAAATTACATAAGAAATGTGTCTATTCAGTAATGTGGATACCTTGTACACATAAGTAGATATACAGTACATGACTCATGCAACATCACTTGAAATCTTGCTATAATCTGCATGTAACAATCAATTTGTAATTTCTTACTGCACCCTGATTAATGGTATGCCTCCTCATTTGCCTGGGCTGAAGTTTGATCCTTTTTCAGGTGAAAATGGCAAATTAAGAGATCCGTTTTTTTCCTCCTCTGTCAGCAGGTCTGACCTCTCCCAATGTGACAGCGGCGGCCGCTGAAGGACGTCCTGATTGGCTGACACTGCACTTCCGCCTGCCATTGCCACACCGATCGTTACCAAGGTGTGAGAGGTCTGGTTGCCGTGTAGGCAGTTGATGAAGAAAAGGAATCGATGGAGTGAGGAATGATGAAGAAATGAGAAACGGAGACAGACAGGCCGCAGAAATGAGTGTGTCACTTTTGCAGTGACAAAATAACTTCAAACTAACATACTAACAGACTAATCATCATTAAAAAATGTAATCTTAAAGAGAAGAAATGTAACAGAACAAAATACACTTCATTTTGATATTAACTAATTAAATGAGAGACTGGAGGCTCAATTTATATTCTAATTGAATGAATTTTATAAAAGGATTAACAAGAAAAATGCCTGAGCTAGGAGTCTGAGTTCTTTGAAAGTAAGCCTTACCAAATATGGCACAATCGTAACAAAATGATTTAGTTTTTATAAAAGTGGGTTTGATTTGTTTGAATGTTAACCCCAGACCTTGGTCTTGTGGTTCATTCAAGTGGTACTGTACAGAAGATATAAAAAAAAGTGGCATATTCGTATATCTTTCCTAAGAGAATCATTACAATAATAACTGGGCAACGCAGGCAGGGAAATGATTGATGACTATATGGAATTCTAAACTGCTCTTTGGTTGGTTTCGAGGCGAGCGAGGTTTATTTGTCTTCATATTGTGAGAGTCTCTGTTTATGTTCTGTCTCTGGAGAAACCACATGTCCTGAGAAATGACCCCACCCCCCAGAAACACACCAAATATTAAGTTCTGTAAGGGCTATCAATTTCACTGTACTGGTCTGCCACTTTAGTAACTCAGTCTAACCCACTTTGAAAACCTGTCAATTAATCTTGAATTATTTCAGTGACAGAAGAGCTTTCTTCTTCTCTGGTCTGGCCTGTCCATCTTCTCCCGAAGGGGTGTATTTGGACTGTAGGTAGCTAGGTAAAGCAGTGGGTTTGCTTATTCTATGGAAACAAAGGAAATATTTCAAATATACTCTGTTGAAAATTATATAATGTCACATTAATATAATTTAATGTTCAGTTATATTGTTTTGAACATGGACTTCACATAGGCCTATACAGCAAATAGCCTGAAAATCACTAAGATGCATGTAGTAGTGAATGCAGGCAGAGTGCAGACATTCTTAAACATGACAATCATGCTCCATCAGAGTTTACGAGGAGTATATGCATCGGGTCAAGAGTACCGTGCAGCAATTGAGACATCCTCACTGCAGTCTGCACCTTTTCCACTATTTCCAGGCCAATTGATTTATTTCACATTATTAATGAACTTTGCTGCAGTTCCACTTGTCAGGCTTGGCCTGTGGGGGTCAATAACGAGAGGAAACTTGATGTTAGTGGATCCTGCTTAAGTGATTCTGTCGCGCTAACGATTCAATATATCAGGACAAATGTCAACCGCTTTTAATATGTTGATTCACCGTGCCTCATCTGCATAAGCGCTGGGCTTGGTGAGATCCAAACTTCGACTCAGCCCGACCAGGAGATATGTAATGGCAGGCTGAGAATTCGTTCAGCTTTCGGTAAATATTTGATGAAACAGGTATAGGCGGCTGAACGGAATGGACGGCTAGTGCAGAATAAATAAACCTACTTCCTGATGTGTCTTTGAATGCCACTCATCCTGGGATCGTCATTCTTTAGAACTGTTATGAACCAAAGTAGTATGACAAGTCATAATCTAGCTTTGAATGTTGATTGACATGTGTGCTTTCTCCATTATGCACTTAAAAGAAAGGTAACTATATGCTATATTGGTGTCCCTGTCCTTTATAGATTTCATAATTAAATAAACCTAAAAAGCAAGTATTTCTGCAAAAATGTGCTGAAGGGAGACTGATGACTGGAAAGGAGGTAATGTACAGCTAAGTTGTAATGTGGCGGTATAGGGCTTGTATTCATGTATGAGCAGCAGGCAGGGTGGGGGAGGCATGTAAACACTTAAGGTGACTAAACTGCTGGCTCTAGTTTTCTGGCCCGTAGCAGAAATCAGTGCGATGGATCGGTGGGGAGAGATTTAGTTGCAGGTGGCAGAGGTCGGTGGATTGTGTATTCTGTGCAGTCAATAATAAAGTTAGGACTTATGCCTGCTGAAAGTTAATGAGCATTCACAAGGACCTTGGAAAGTCATTTGCATCTGGGCATCGGCTTCTCACTTTAGCTGGGGAAGGGCCCAGGGGACCTGGAGTCATCTCAATACTGCAGTGACTGAAGAACAGGGAAAGATACTCATCCTCCCCGGTGGACACATTGTTCTAACAGGAGATACATTGGACAATTATACATTGTTCTAACAAGGGATAGAATGAACAACACTGTACATTACTCAATAGACATTTTAGCATTATAACTACCGTAGGCCTAAATAGCCAAATGATTTGGACATAATGAACATTTCGTTTTCATTTACCCAGGGGTAGATTACAACGTTCTATCTTTTTTGGTCATCTCAAAATGATTTTTAAAAAATATATATTTATTGGAAAATAGTTCTAAGAATCACCGTTGAAACTTTTCACTTTCTTTTTTGTTCTATATTAAATTAACACTATCTTACCAGCTGGGGTGTATTGAGTAGTGAATTTCACTATGCCCCCTGTTGTGTTCTTGTCTTTGTGCTGCCATCAGAGTGGCTGTTGAGGCGGAACCCCAGTCAGCAAGAGTGGAAGAGGTAGAGTAGTCAATCAGAATATTCAGCGCACCCTTGAAGTCAACAACCATGGGTGTGCATGCATGGGGGATTTACTTTCTCACAAGGTCACAGTAGGCCACACCACACTGGCCATGTAATCATCCGACCTCACTGCTTCCACATCCATTGCTATGAGGCTGTAATCTGTCTGTCCCGCAGCTCAGCTCACCATAGGGCAGTGGTGGGATGTTGCCGCCTGTTTTGTGGCACTACTCAATCCCCTGAAACAGCCATCAGAGACCCTCAGGTGGTGGTGGCCAAAGAACGTTTGCCATACAGGTACGTATGTATGCGGAGCCACTTGTTCAATATCATGCTCCCTTTGGGTATCTATCTGTAGCAGTGAGACTGGCAAGCTATCAGTACGCCACAAGTGGTCTTAGACACACAGCACACACTAGCTACAGACGATCAGTCTCAACTGAATTAAACACAACGCTGACAAAATCTGTTGTTCATCATCATATTCTCATCTAGTCAGCGCAGCAAAATAAAATGTGTTACGTTCTTAGCAATTCAAAACGAAAACGTGGACAGATAGTTGGCTACAATCAAATCATTTCACAATCATATGAATGAATTGTTAGGTGACTATCAAAATGAATGTTCATACCACTACTACAAAAAAGTTCTCGTTCCCTGGTCTGTAAATAGCTTTGCATTGCATTTGCATTGGCTCTTGGGTGCAAAATTGAGGCATATAGTTGTTAAAGTAGCCAAGGGGAAAAACATGTTTCATTACTGTGCTTGGTGCCATTTCTTCCCGACATTACGAAGGAGTAATGGGAGATCAGGGGCAGAAACAGATTGCTCTGCTACTCACAACCAACGGGCCTCATTTGAATGTGCCACCGTGACGCACCTCACTGCTTTGTTAGTCAAGTATGAGGCCCTTTTTCCTCCTTCTATTTTGAATATATCTATAAAGAGAGAGTAGATGCTACACTGTTCTGACAAGAGACAAATGTTTCATTCAAATGCTGCTTTCGCATATTGTGGAAGAAGTAATGAATTCCTGTGCCACGGCAGGCCCGGTTCACCGTGTCAACGGCTGAGCAAGGTGGAAACGTCGCTCCACAGCAGCAAAATTAAATTTAATGTTCCATTCGCCACGGGATAGGTGCATAAATCAAGGCTTTTGATTTGCATGGACTGTGGTGAACAACCCCATCCCATGCAAAAATAAAGCAGGGATGCAATATGATGTCAGGGATAGAACAATGCAATCTCAGGCTTCCTAATAAAAGTAAGCAAGAGGCGGGGGCCGTTTAATTCAGACTTGTATTATGTTGCTCTGATGTCAAGTGTATTATTAAAAACCCAGCTTCCACCCTCCTCTTTTCATTTAAGAAAGGAAACCCATTTCAAAAGTTATTTCTTTCCTGCCGTGTTTTAATGCCGACACAGTAAACAACACAAATGAAAGTTTTGTCAAATGAAGAAAGCCATATGGAATGTATTTATATAAAAAACAAACTAACAGAAAAATGGGAACCACTACTTTGTTTTATAGGACAGAACAGAACAAGTAATTCCTGTACAGGGTGTAGACTAATAAAATCACTAGCCTGTATATCGAATCATAAAAGCTACAATGGTGATTACTTTGAATGTAATACTTGACAAGATATTGCGGACATAATATTTGTTTTGGTAGTTGTGCTTCAAACGCAAATGGACTCCGTCCGGTTTTATTGATCTCGCTAAATGGGAAATTAGTACAGCTATTCCTTCAAAAAAAGACAATTGTGCTACCACTTTTGAATTCTCTTTGTCATGGGGTTCACGAGGGAGGCAGTGGATGCCAATGCAGGAGAGGAGAAGCACAATGAGATGACGTTACAGTCAGAAAGCTTCAGCGCTTAAACTCTAATAAAATGTTAGTTGAGGAGGCTGCTCGACTGGGGATCCTCACTGTAGCAAATGTTATTCAATTGGTCAGAATACCTTTCTGTTTATATAATAACCATCATCAGTACAAGGACAGAATATTGACAGAGAATCAGGGAACATGCAGGGAAGGGAGAGGTTCTCAGCAATTTCCTATTCATTAATTAGCCAACAGCTGCCTTGAATTTGATGATTTATGTCACTCCGTCCCTCTCCCAAAGCCACTACATGCATATAAACAAACACACATGCAATCACGCCCCAAGCTCACACACAGACATACAGTTGAAGTTGGAAGTTTACATACATTTAGGTTGGAGTCATTAAAACTTGTTTTTCAACCACACCACAAATTTCTTGTTAACAAACTATAGTTTTGGCAAGTCGGTTAGGACATCTACTTTGTGCATGACACAAGTCATTTTTCCAACAATTTTTTACAGACAGATTATTTAACTTAGAATTCACTTCATCACAATTCCAGTGGTTCAGAAGTTTACATACACTAAGTTGACTGTGCCTTTTAAACAGCTTGGAAAATTCCAGAAAATTATGTCATGGCTTTAGAAGATTCTGATGGGCTAAATGACATAATTTGAGTCAATTGGAGGTGTACCTGTGGATGTATTTCAAGGCCTACCTTCAAACTCAGTGCCTCTTTGCTTGACGTCATGGGAAAATCAAAAGAAATCAGCCAAGACCTCAGAAAAACAATTGTGGTCCTCCACAACTATGGTTCATCCTTGGGAGCAATTTCCAAACGCCTGAAGGTACCATGTTCATCTGTACAAACAATAGTACACAAGTATTAACACCATGGGACCATGCAGACTTTGGTGCGAAAAGTTCAAATCAATCCCAGAACAACAGCAAAGGACCTTGTGAAGATGCTGGAGGAAACATGTAGAACAGTATCTATATCCACAGTAAAACGAGTCCTATATCGACATAACCTGAAAGGCCGCTCAGAAAGAAGCTACTGCTCCAAAACCGCCATAAAAAAGCCAGACTATGGTTTGCGACTGCACACGGGGAAATGTCCTCTGGTCTGATGAAACAAAAATAGAACTGTTTGGCCATAATGACCATCGTTATGTTTGGAGGAAAAAGGGGGGCGCTTGCAAGCCGAAGAACACCATCCCAACCGTGAGGCACGGGGTGGCAGCATCATGTTGTGGGGGTACTTTGCTGCAGGAGGGGACTGGTGCACTTCACAAAATAGATGGCATAATGAGGATGGAAAATTTGGTGGATATATTGAAGCAACATCTCAATACATCAGTCAGGAAGTTAAAGGTTGGTCGCAAATGGGTCTTCCAAATGGACAATGACCCCAAGCATACTTCCAAAGTTGTGGCAAAATGGCTTAAGGACAACAAAGTCAAGGCATTGGAGTGGCCATCACCAATCCCTGACCTCAATCCCATAGAAAATGTGTGGGTAGAACTGAAAAAGTGTGCGCGAGCAAGGAGGCCTACAAACCTGACTCAGTTACACCAGTTCTGTCCGGAGGAATGGGCCAAAATTCACTCAACTTATTGTGGGAAGCTTGTGGAAGGCTACCCGAAATGTTTGACCCAACTTCTCATGGCTGAGATCCCGTTAACGGGATCGATATGACAACAGCCAGTGAAAGTGCAGGGCGCCAAATTCAAACTACAGAAATCTCATAATTAAAATTCCTCAAACATACAAGTATCTTATACCATTTTAAAGGTTATCTTGTTGTTAATCCCACCACAGTGTCCGATTTCAAAAATGCTTTACAGCGAAAGCACCACAAACGATTATGTTAGGTCACCGCCAAGTCACAGAAAAACACAGCCATTTTTCCAGCCAAAGACAGGAGTCACAAAAAGCAGAAATAGAGATAAAATGAATCACTAACCTTTGATGATCTTCATCAGATTACACTCATAGGACTTCATGTTACACAATACATGTATGTTTTGTTCGGTGAAGTTCATATTTATATCAAAAAATCTCAGTATACATTGGCGCGTTATGTTCAGTAGTTCCAAAAACATCCGGTGATTTTGCAGAGAGCCACATCAATTTCCAGAAATACTCATAATAAACGTTGATCAAAGATACAAGTGTTATTCATGGGATTTTAGATCCACTTCTCCTTAATGCAACCTCTGTGTCAGATTTCAAAAAAACTTTACGGAAAAAGCAAACCATGCAATAATCTGAGTACGGCGCTCAGAGCCCAATCAAGACAAAAAGATATCCGCCATATTGTGTAGTCAACAGAAGTCAGAAATAGCATTATAAACATTCACTTACCTTTGATAATCTTCATCAGAATGCACTCCCAGGAATCCCAGTTCCACAATAAATGTTTGTTTTGTTCGATAATGTCCATAATTTATGTCCAAATAGCTACTTTTGTTAGCGCGTTTTGTAAACAAATCCAAAGTCACGAAACGCGTTCACTGGGGGCAGACGAAATGTCAAAAAGTTCCGTTACAGTCCGTAGAAGCATGTCAAACGATGTATAGAATCAATCTTTAGGATGTTTTTAACATAAATCTTCAATAATGTTCCAACCGGAGAATTCCTTTGTCTTCAGAAAAGCAAATGGAACAGAGCTCGCTCTCACGTGAACGAGCGTCACGAGCTCAAAGCATTCTGCCAGACCTCTGAATCATTCCCCTCTCATTCGGCCCCACTTCACAGTAGAAGCCTCAGACAAGGTTCTAAAGACTGTTGACATCTAGTGGAAGCCTTAGGAAATGCAACATGACCCATATCCCACTGTATCTTCAATAGGGAATGAGTTGAAAAACGACCAACCTCAGATTTCCCACTTCCTGGTTGGATTTTTTCTCAGGTTTTTGCCTGCCATATGAGTTCTGTTATACTCACAGACATCATTCAAACAGTTTTAGAAACCTCAGAGTGTTTTCTATTCAAATATACTAATAATATGCATATATTAGTAACTGGGACTGAGTAGCAGGCCGTTTTCTCTGGGCATCTCTGGGCACCTTATTCATCCAAGCTACTCAATACTGGCCCCAGCATTAAGAAGTTAAACAATTTAAAAGGCAATGCTACCAAATACTAATTGAGTGTATGTAAACTTCTGACCCACTGGGAATGTCATGAAAGAAATAAAAGCTGAAATAAATCATTCTCTCCACTATTATTCTGACATTTCACATTCTTAAAATAAAGTGGTGATCCTAAAACAGGGATTTTTTACCAGGATTAAATGTCAGGAATTGTGAAAAACTGAGTTTAAATGTATTTGGCAAGGTGTATGTAAACTTCCGACTTCAACTGTACATACTTTGTGGCCACTCCAACATTGCTCATCATAATATTTATATATTCCTTAATTCTTTTTTTTACTTTTAGGTTTGTGTGTATTATGTGTATTGTTGTGAATTGTTAGATATTACTGCACTGTTGGAGCTAGAAACACAAGAATTTCGCTACACCCGCCTTAAAATCTGCTAAACATGTGTATGTGACCAATAACATTTGATTTGATACACACACACAGGCTGGGATGGTGGTGGTTATAGAAAGCACAAAATGGACATTTCCTCCTCCAGTAAGATCATGGGTAATTCAAAATAGGTTTCATTAGAAATCAGACACACACACACGCACACACACACACACACACACACACACACACACACACACACACACACACACACACACACACACACACACACACACACACACACACACACACACACACACACACACACACACACACACACACACACACACACACACACACACAAAGTAGGTCTAAAGTCCCATTAGGAATCAGCCTGATCGATACCCAGTGAATTAGAGTGCTGCTGATCTGATTAACTCCCCATTATTTTCTACCAGCCCTTATTTAGGATGCATGATGAGAAAATATCCCACTTTCATTTCCTGTGCACCTTTCGAAAGAAATATAAACATCCTGGTATGCATTGACTGCATTAAGTTCACCTTGCCTGGGAAAACCCTTATGCTCTTTAAAATACCTGAATACTCTACCTTATAGTTTTCTCTTTGCCTAAAATGTAACTCTATGCATTGCTAGGCCGTTATTCTTTTCATTCTCAGCACAGGCCTTAGTCTTACAGTACATGGCATCCTCCTCCAATCCCTAAGAATTCTCCTGCGAACTCTGATCTCTGACCTGTCAACCCTGAAAGGAAAAGGGCTAGGATCATGCAGGTTATTGAAATGAAATGGATCTACTCTAAATCCGTTTTCCTCCCCTCTCTGTTTTAATACCAGAGGAGAGGTAGAGGCGAGGCATGAGCGGCACGAGGGGAGAGAGAGCAGACAGAAGAGCACGCCAAGTCCTCCCAATGCATGATGGGATTAGTGGCCTGGCTATTGAGCGATATTGCAACAGCCCCGGATAGAGAAGTTCAGGTGTAGCGGCTCACCCCTGTAGTTAAAGAGATTATCAACAATGAAGATAATCTAAGGAAAAGTTACTCCACTCCACGGCCATGATGAAAACTCTGCGTCTTTTTGAACAAATTCCCAGAAAAGGCTTTATATTGTATAGGAGTGCTACAGCAAGGCGGACTATACAGGTGGCCGTGCACTCACCCTCTGATCCCCTGCTGCATCTCTCCACTCCGCAAACTTAATAACAAAGATAGAAGGGATGATACTCTTTTATATTAAAAGCCATATATTCTGATTAATTCTACTTTCTCCTAAAGTTGATATTCCCGGCCAAAGAGGGGGCAAAAGATATTCTGGTATTGTGAAATAGAGAAACAGAGAAAGCTTTGTTTGTGATAACCTTCTATTATCAGTTCAATTGGAAAATAAAAATGTTATGATCAGAACATTACGATTCAGTGTTTATCTACGAATAGTATCTACACTGTGCAGTATTTGGGGCGACTTTGAGCATGTCTGAAAACCCTCCTCAGTATTGTCAGATGGCTTTGGCCTGAGTAAAGCCTGCAGCTGCTTCTCTGACGCTGTGGCCACAGTTAATGGCAAACTCTTAATTTGGCGTGAACAGCAATCAAAGTGAATCATTTACACTTGTTTTCATGGCTCTGCAGAGAACAGTGTTTTTGGGTCACTTTTATGAGGGATGGAGGAGAGGAGGAAGTTCCAGGCATTGTGAAACAGGGAGGCCATCTGTGGCTTTCTCTGCTCTGAGAAATATTAACTGTTAATGACCATATGTCTCCACACACACAAGCAGTCCTGCTAGACTGTGACAGATCACAGTAAAAACAGATCACCATGCACAGGACACACACGACACCGTTCACTCATCAGATCCTTCTATGTCTATTTGTGCATAAACATTCCTCTCAGGGATTTGTAATGACAGTTATAACACGTCGTAACACATAATAGAGTGTGTGTGTGTGTGTGTGTGTGTGTGTGTGTGTGTGTGTGTGTGTGTGTGTGTGTGTGTGTGTGTGTGTGTGTGTGTGTGTGTGTGTGTGTGTGTGTGTGTGTGTGTGTGTGTGTGTGTGTGTGTGTGTGCGTGTGCCTGCGTGCATGTCTGCTTCTGTGTCTGTAAGCGTGGGTAGGGCAAATTCAGGACAAGAGGACTGTGAGAAAAATGTACAACCTTATACAGCAGCGACTCAAATCAATTCTAAAGCAGAGGCAGAAGGAATTCCTGTATCAATGAGCCCCCGGACCTCGTCAAGACGGAGAGGAACAAGTACACAGAAGAAGAGGGGTAAAGAAATAAGCAGGCGCTGAAAAAACTTCCCTGGATTTCCAACTTGCAAATAAAAAAGCTAAGCAATCAATCATGCAGGAGGGCCCTCATTCCTGGCTAGTTCTTCCTGGGAGCAGCGGAATGAAATCGGACAAGACTAGAATATGCAAAGTTGCTCGATCTTTCAGGAGGGCTGTGTGTCGAAGGGGGATGGGGGGGTGGGGGGGGGGTGACTAAAATAGACAAATGGGCATTCCAGGAGAAGACATGGAGGCCTGTTAAAAGTTTACTGTCACAAACACTAATTAATCACCCGGCCAGTGGCTATTAATCATATATTAATGAGATAGTCTCTTTACTTTGGCCTGTCCAGGCCTCCCCTCGGTCCGTGTACCCTGGAAGCCACATTGGACAGAAGGCATCCAAGACTCAATTAATCTCCCAGCACCTCCGCCCGCTCCAGACAGACACCTTCATTGAAAGGAAGCAAATAGCAAGGACATTTAAACTGTCCATATTTCAGCGTGTATTTTTGGAAACACTTAATCACACAGAAAGCCTTGTGGAGATGTTCTCTGTCTACTTTAAAGGAGAGAATAAGAGACCGAATAAAGGGATGCCAGACAGAGGGATGTCTTGTGTCTTTATTTCATGTTTAATCATTTTTTTTCGTTACTGAAAAGGTGAAAGTGACAAGGCTGAAATGGACTTGACAGATCACTTCGAGCGATGCCTTTTGGATTGTTGAAATTGCATCTCTAAATACATTTAGTGATGTTAAATGAAAAACCTCATGCTCGGCTCAACCTTGGTATTCTCATTGCTCTCCAGATATTGATTGGGCTGCTACATTAACAGAGTGCTTTGAACATAGGTTGCCATTCTCTTGTAGTTATTTCATTTCATTCAGCAGGCTGGAGCTTGGTTCACTTCACAGAAAGGCTGTCTACGGTGCAATCTCTCAATCACGATTGAAAAATATTAACAAAATGAGTAATTTAACATCATAGTAAGTCATCCTATTGCTTACTGTTTTTACAGTTCCCTGCAGAACCATTCTCAGATTTTATTTGACAGAGTGAAAGAGGATGATGTACCGTGTAAATACTGCAATGTGGATTTGATTGAATTGGTCCTTTACTTAATTTTCATCAGTGAGGGGAGGCTGCACAATCGTCGGTGTAAAGCCCTGCCGGCGGCGGCCATATTGTTTTCATTCCCATGGAGATGAATAACCTGAGTCCAGTGGCTGATTTAGATGCTGTGGAAAATTGCATTGCTTTTCCCCAGCCTCCATTCCCAGCATGTTGTCTGCCAGTGTCCCTCATGATATTCTCTTTGATTGGGTAGAATAAAATATGGTCGGGTTCTGACAGGCACAAATTAGTCTGGGACAATGTCCCTGACATCCCTCAGCTACAACTAGAGACTATGGGAGTGGGCTGGTAGGAGGGGGTTGATAAACTAGATGTTAGGAGGGTGTTGTTGTACAGTACCTATTGATGCATTCATTAAATAGGCCTAATTTAAACATTGTTCAGGGTTTTTAATATATAACGGAAGTTGTGAATTTTAACAAGCAGGCTACAGTTATTAGATGAAAAAGCGCCCCCTCCCCTTTCATATAACAAGGATTTACTCACATTGTAAATCATGTGTACAACAGAAGTGAGACTGAGGAAAGTAATGTCTTAGCAGTCGAACATGGACTGGGACCAGGCTTGTCTTTAGAGTGGGGCTATCTGTGGTTGTAATTGAGGCATCATTTACCAGCCAGGCTGCTAAGGCACTAACAATTATGAAGCTGCCTGCTTTGCTGTAATTACCCAGACTAAAGGAACTAGCTAGGTGATTCATGTGTCGCTCTCCAGGCCCAACGTGCTTAGCTCCGTTTGGGGTGATTACAATGAAAAAGCCATTAGCTGCCCGTTGCGCTTGTAGCTGTATCAAAGAGTAAATGCTGTTGAACTAATGGAGTTAAAACACTCCTGGTTATTGTTCTTCCCAGCGCCAAAAACTGCCCACTTTCTACATAAAGAATGTTTCTCTGTGTAGCTGTCTCATAGTGTGTATGAAACTACTACATGGCTAAGGTCCACATATTGGTTAATCTTTACCAGACGCTCTTATCCAGGGCAACTTACGGGAGCATTTAGGGTTAAGTGCCTTGCTCAAAAGCACATCGACAGATTTGTTCACCTAGTCAGCTCGGGGAATCAAACCAGCAACCTTTTGTTTACTGGCTCAACACTCCTAACCATTAGACTACCACGTTTCCATCCAGCCAGCCAATAACCTTGGCAATATAGGACTCTGGGGTATTGGTGTTGGGCATATCAAACAAGTAATAATCAATCTGTCCTTGAACATAAAAATCAACAAATACTGCACAACAAACCCTGTAGAACTGTCTGAGGCCTGGGCTGAGATGCTAGTGACAATAGGTCTTGGCTTCATCTGGTTGGTTTTCTTTGACAGGCAGGCCAGGGCAGCAGGCCAGGGCAGTAAGGCAGGGCATGTGTCCTGTCCTCCCAGGGAGGGCGATGTGAGGGACATGCAGTTGTGTGTGGCTGACCTGTGTGCTTCCTCTGCAGAAATGTTTACCGCACGTTGGGCATTTATAAACTGGAGGAGTGCATTAAACAGTGGCGGTGTCAGTGCATGCTAATGGAGAGAGCTGCAGTGTTGTCCTGGCCTTATGCTGATCAGCCAGGGGGTCAGCCAGCCTACACACTCTGTCTGTCCTACCTCAGACACATACTAATCCACGGAGGGAAGGAGCCAGCCTCTGCACTCTGGACAACCTGCACTTGGAGATATGAGGGACCGTTCCTTCTAAAACTGGTTAGTAATAATACCAATTTTGGGTATTTTGGGATATTAGAACTTGCGAAACTATAGCATTAAGGGCTCAATTCAATCCGTAGCGCTGAAGATCTGCGCTGTAGTGTGATTGAAATGTATGTTCCCGCATACGTGGAGACCTCATTCATGGTAAACGCTGCATATGTCAGCTCAATCGGAATTAGCTTTACATTTTCAATTGCGCTATAACAGCACTATGTATTTAATCGAGGCGCTAGTCTCTGACGATCAATAGTGAAAGCCTTTACTGTTTTGTGTGTCCTAGTTTTCATCTCCCCACAGGTACGTTGTGCCTCATTAGCAAAACGGAGCTAAATAAACCATGTGTACACTCACAACTCCCAGATCATCAACTTCAGACACAACAGGAAATCATGTGTGAGGTAATAATTCTGTGGTTCAGAGAATTTAAAGACACAGTCTGTACTGTAAGTGTAATCTGGTGGGCCTGATTCAGACTTAGAACATGTATGCCTTTCTTATGCACACCTTTCCTACACACTTCACAGTAGTTGGTACTTAGACTTAGAGGGGAAAGTATTCACACCCCTTCACTTTTTCCACATTGTGCTGTGTTACAGCCTGATTTAAAATTGATTGCATTCATATTTTTTTGTCCCTGGCCTACGCACAATACCCCATAATGTCATAGTGGACTTACCCACAAAGTAATCGCTGCCAAAGGTGCTTCTACAAAGTATTAAAGGCACTGTACCTAATGCAGGCGCGCTCTACAGGTGTGGCTACCTTGCACGCACTGAATACATTTAATTCAACAGCTGAAAAATGTCCCGCTTGCTGGCCAACAGATTTTCTTGTGACGTTTTCAGTCATTAGGGTTTTCAGTACATTTATCTTAAGACATCTCTTCAAATATGGTGTACCTTTAATTAGGATTTTGTTGACAGACTCACTAGAATACATTGAGAGAACAGGTTCAGAATACAGAAATCCATCTAAATATATGCATATTAATTTCCGTTTCAGCACCAACTGGTAGATTGAAAAATACCCTGATTTGGTTAGGAAAGTATGTACGAATCATAAAAAACTGGTTTGGACAGCCTTTGCATACTAATTATATTGATGAATCATAAATACAGTGGTTTGATTCATCCTGAAAGTTGTCGTATTCAAGTTCAATCCATGAGATATTGGAAGGTGAGAAAAAATGTACAATAGGAGTTGAACAATAGTCCTATAAATCTACCCTAATCCTCACTAATCATGGAACTGTATGATAATGGTCCAATCATTGTGAACAAGGGCATTTCTAGGAGTTGAAGACATTGGGGGCTTGGCCCAAAGCCAGTAAGGGGTTCCGGGGGCATCCCCACCCCTGCAAAAAAAAGGAATTTCAACGGCTAAATGCACGAATTTGGTGCACTTTGAGATGATTACATTGAGAGATTAGAACATTGAGAGATTAGATATTTTTCATGTAACTTCCACCTTCCCACCTGCCAAAACAGTCACTGCCAGTACTCAATTACAGTAGCTACCATGACTCTAACCTCTCAACAACATTCAAACATAGACTCTGACCTGTCCGATGAGCCAAACTGATTAAAGAATCCCACAGTACCCAAACATCCTCACCCTCTCGCACATGAACACACATGCACTGCAGTAATTGGAATCCATAGAGCAGCTTTTACTGATACTGTCTACTGTGTTCTCACCCCTCCTCTGTCTCTCTCCATCACTTTCTCTGTGTCATCTGCTGCTGTCTCTCTTGTCTGCCCTTGTCTGTTTCTGTCTCTCTTGTCTTCCCTCCTCTCTTATCCTGTCCTGGTTGTAAAAAGTGTAAAAGTAAAAAAAATATATATATAATAATTTCACAGGCTTTTTCACCTCACCTGCAAATTCTTTGTAAACCATGTTTTTTGTTGTCGTACTTTTTACCCCCTTTTCTCCCCAATTGGTAGTTACAGTCTTGTCCCATTGCTGCAACTCCCGTACGGACTCGGGAGAGGCGAAGGTCGAAAGCTATGCGTCCTCCAACACACTAAAATACCATGTCGCACTGCTTCTTAACACACTGCTCGCTTAACCCTGAAGCCAGCCACACCAATGTGTCGGAGGAAGCACTGTACAGCTGGCGACCGAAGTCAGCGTGCATGCGCCCAGCCCACCACAAGGAGTTGCTAGAGCATGATGGCACAAGGACATCTCACCCGGCCAAACACTCCTGCAATTGGCCGACACTGGGCCAATTGTGCACCGCCTCATGGGTCTCCCGGTCGTGGCCGGTTGCGACAAAACCCAGGTCTGTAGTGACGCCTCAAGCACTGCGATGTAGTGACGCCTCAAGCACTGCGATGCAGTGCTGCCTTAGACTGCTGTGCCTTAGGCCCCTGTAAACCATGTTTTACTTTTTCACTGTCTGTATTTCACCTGTTATAATTTCTGCAAAGAAATAAAACTTATTAGAATCTATAGAGTAGCTTGAAGTGATACAGTCTACTGTGTTCTCAACCCACCTCTGTTCTCTCTCCATCTTTCTTTGTGTCTTGTCTGGTGTCTCTCTCCATCATCTACAGGGGTGGCAGGTAGCCTAGCGGTTAGAATGTTGGGCCTTCTTAACTGGAAGGTTGCTGGTTCAAATACCTCAGTTGATAAAGGTGAAAAATTTGAGCACCGTGTCACTGTAAGAAGTTATGTGCTTGAGTCAGAAAAATGTTCTCTCATCTCTCAGCTAGCTAGCCAGCCAGTAGCTACCGAAGTGGCTAATCAGTCAAGCTAGCTACAGAAACGAAACCCATCAAATACACTAGCTGGAAATAAACAAATTGACTTATTTTAACATCCTTAGCTTGCCCATTCACTAAATATACTGTTAAATAACTCTGACTGACACCCAATAGCTTAAGAAAGTTGAGCGCTAACGGAACTGTATTAGCGTTAGCCAACCTTTATACTGAGGGAGACTAGCTAGTTAGCTACCTGTCAACCAGTGGAGGCTGTTGAGGGGAGGACGGCTCATAATGGTGGAATGGAGTCAATGGAATGGTATCAACCTCATGGAAACCTCATCTTTAATGTGTTTGATACCATTCTATTGATTCCATTACTGAAATGATTATGAGCCGTCCTCCCGTCAGCAGCCTCCACTGCTGTCAACCCTGCACAAACCTGTGGCTAACTCTGCTGCTGATGCACTTCTCTCCACCTCATTCACTGCTGCCTGCTCATGCTCAACCTGCTCGCTTTTTTTGCCTCTCTTTCAGAAGAAGTTTTGAATATCCACATTTGCTCTGTGCTTTGCTCCAGACTTTGAGTGACAGGCGTTTTGCTGAGTGATGACATTGACATCTAACCGGCGCTGTAGGGTTGGGGGAGGGGTCAAGGGACATTATCGGTCCACTGCGTTGTGTAATCTCGACCAATCACAACCGGCACTCCAGGGGCTTCTTGCAGTGCCTGCTACTGCCTAGCGCAGTATATGGTGTTGTTGGTTATGGAAACATATAAGACTGAAATAATGACTTTTTTATTCTTATTTTTATTGGACCATTAAAAGGTTTGGGACTGGACCAAAATTATCCGTTGCTGAAGCCCCGGAAGCCCAGGCCTAATGACGTCACTGGTCGTGACCGTGCGCTAGGCTCCAGGTTTAAACTGCTATGTGTGATCTGAGTTCCAGAACTATTCAGATAGGCTATTTTTTATTGCGTAACGTTAGCCTAATATAATCCAGTATGGCTACCGACCCTCAGGAACAACAGCACAGTCGTGACAGAGGAAAGAAAGATATGGATAGTGCAAAACGGAGGCTAGAAATGGAAGGAAACTAACACTGAAGTGACAGTTATAAATGTATGTGGGTATTACTGACGGTGGCTCCCGATAGTGGCTATTATTTAACATGATACAAATTGTGATATAAAACTGAGAAAAGCCTGGGCATATAATTAAAACTTTAAATCAAATCAGCAGGTTCAGCGCTACAGAAGCCTCTATAGCTTGGGTCTCCAAATTTCATACCCTCAAATTATGAGAGCATACAATTCAAATTCGGAATAACGGCACAACTATTTATAGCCTACTTCACTGTGGAAAAGGGGCCGCAATACATGTCATGTTGATCTCATTTTCAGTTTGCTCCATATGACTGGTTTCACATTCGTCTCCAGGGATCATAAGGACAAATCATCTAAAACAATTGCTATGTGTATTTACAATCCCCTGACTAATTGACTAATTGACCTACAGTAGCTCTTATCAATTAGTAAACTACACTGCACGGAGAATGCTGTTATTTCTTTAGGAAAAAAATGAAGTAGATGCTTTTCCCACTTGGAACTGGCAGGTTCGCTCAACCTTATTCATGGTTTCCTCACGCATAAAGGTGGTGGAACTATTAGGGAATCAAGTCGATTTCAGAATAGAGCGTATCTGTAGACACACCACCATTTCTTTGATCTCCACCCCACACCCGTACCTCACTAGCACTGGCCATTTCCCCATGCTTAAGTTCAAGGTCAGAATTACGAGTAGAAAGAAAAGTGCATAAAAAGGGAGTAAAGTTAAATTTCGGGTCTGAATTTCGCTCTCAATGAATATGGCTCTATGCACTTAAGTTGGTGGCTCTAAACCAACTTTTCCTTCCAATATTTCCGACCCAAGGACCAAGTGTCTTGCTCCGTTTGGGCTCAAATGTTCAGGATTTTCCACAAGTAGTAAAATCTGTTATTACTGCTTGCTATCCTCTAGAGAAAATAAGAATGCCTCACTCCTATTCACTGCAGTTCATAATCATTAGATTTTTGGTAAGTAAAGAGTTAATGTAGACAGGTCTGGTAATGGTGTGAAAATCATGGCTCCCCTGGTGGACACCTCCTGCTGGTTAATCACCTTTTAAATGTCCGTTGGAGCAGCGCAAACACACACACACACTCACACACACACACACGCGTACACAGGGAGTTCTGTGTGGAAACAACGCAAACCCTTTTGAGACTCTGGGTTTGTCTTTCAAATGGACTTCTGGCCAACAGCCTGGAGGGATAAGACAGAGATGTGTAGCTAGATACCTTCAAGACCCACACACTCTAATGTATGTATGTGATCTATCTTCTGTGAAGAGCTTATGTGAACACTATGAGGAAAACACTCACTCGCTGACCTTTCTCGTCTCTCCTGTCCGTCCTTCAATGACGTTTGCAGGGCATTTGTTAACACCCTTTTAAAGGGATAAGTGATGGGCCAGAATCAAATATGAATCTCAGACAAATGATCCTAATCAACCACTCAGGATAGCCATTGGCATAATCAGGGGGCATGTAGAATCAGAGGCCAAAACAGAATCCCATTTCCATCAATGACCTCCAGACTGTGACACTTATCTGTAATAATGGCCCCCGTGTGGTAGCAGATGACATAATAAACATGCGACCCTATGGCCAGGTTTGTCAGTAGAAGTGTCCTTTAACGGCAAATACACTCTCTAATTGGTTTGCCTCTCCCATGGCGGTGGCAGCCCTGCCTGTAATTGCCCACGAAAAGGGTGTGGAGAGTGTGTCGGAGTGTGGCGCAGCCCCTTGTAGGTCCGAGCTGATCGGTGCACTCATGTCCTTCAGTGCATTACCCAGGGATCACCTGGAGGAGGGTGACACAGATAGATCTCCCCATGTGCCCCATGGGGGTGTCTGATGGCTTTAAAGCAAGGTAGCCACGGGAGACCCATTGACCTTGGGACAGGAGATGGGGGTTACGCGTGATGGAGTGTGTGTGTGTGTGTGTCTGTGTGTGTGTGTGTGTGGGGGGGGTTAGAGGACTCTGGGATGGGATGGAGAGAGGAGGGTAATATATGGGGAGGAGAGAGGACAGTCATCTCTGCACTCCTCCTGTCACTTGATCCCCTGTGCAGTCACTGTTGCTTTAATCAAGGACAATGCTGCAAAGAACACACTGCCACTGCCCACACAGTCCAATTTATAAATGTGTGTGTGTGTAACGGATGTGAAATGGCTAGCTAGTTAGCGGGTACGCGCTAATAGCGTTTCAATCAGTTACGTCACTTGCTCTGAAACCTAGAAGTAGTGAAGTAGTGTTTCCCCAAAGCCGCGGCTTTGCGATGGGTAACGACGCTTCGTGGGTGTCAGTTGTTGATGTGTGCAGAGGGTCCCTGGTTCGCGCCCGAGGTTGGAGCGAGGGGACGTACTAAAGTTATACTGTTCCATTGGTGCCGTGACCCGGATCACTGGTTGCTGCGGAAAAGGAGGAGGTTGAAAGGGGGGTGAGTGTAACGGATGTGAAATGGCTAGCTAGTTAGCGGGTACGCGCTAATAGCGTTTCAATCAGTTACGTCACTTGCTCTGAAACCTAGAAGTAGTGTTTCCCCTTGCTCTCCAAGGGCTGTGGCTTTTGTGGAGCGATGGGTAACGACGCTTCGTGGGTGTCAGTTGTTGATGTGTGCAGAGGGTCCCTGGTTCGCGTCGGGGCGAGGGGATGTACTAAAGTTATACTGTTACATGTGCAAGTGTATGTACATTGTGAATGGATGACTATCTAAGCTCATTTGTGTGCCAGCATGAGCACGTGCAGAACTGTGTGTGTTTGGTGGTGAGCTGGTGCGTCAGTTCAATGTACATGTGATAGCGTATGTCTGTCAGTGTGTTTATATGACTGCAGCTCCGGGAACCAGCCAGGCCAGGGCTTGCTGTTCCGCGGGAATAGCAGGAATAGCATGGCCCCCTGCGCTTGCAACAGGAAGGAATGACTTGGTCAACTCAGCGTTCAGCACAGACATGTTTGTGGACAGCCCAGAGGAAACTTGTGTCTGTGTGGTAATGTCAGCGCTAATGTTATGATTGGTTGGCTAGAGGGCCTTTGATGACACGCTTAATGAGAGGTCTTAGGGAGCAGCCCAGCAGGACGAGGGGGAGACCTCCCACATCAAACACTCTCACACACCCCTCGTACAACACACAGCTCGCCGCTCCCTCTCCTTCCCCTCCTTCCACTGGAAAAGTCCGTCTTTCAGATACATTCCTCTCTAAAAGCCCCTCACTCCTTCTCCTGCTATTGACTTGTGGAGTTAACATTTTCATTTTTGATTCCTACTATGAAAAATGTTAGATAAAAAGCAGGAATAACAGAGTTGATGTGTTCCACTGAAGCAGAAGGTTTGGCTCCATGTGTCGGCTGTTTCAAAATCTGTCTGTGTGTTTGTGGGTGTGTGATGAGTGTGTGCCTCTTGAGGAGCGGCTCATTTCTGAGAGAGGGCTAATCTCTACTCAAGCATCCAAACCAGAGGGTTTTGATCAAGCAGCTGAGAAATGAGAGATGAGGACAATATGAGGAGGCTGCTGAACAGACACTTAGTTTAGCTACAATCTGAGCCCGCGGATAAACCCACAAACACACACACATCCTTAAGCCACTAATTCACCTAGCTACAGTACCATGTTGCACTATAATACAAATGTAAATGGCATGTCACTGTATTAACCCACATCAAGCTATACAAAAATACAGACTAACTGTGTCACTGCACAACCACAAGCACAGCTATCCACATTGAGAAAGATATCAGAGCCTTTCTTTCTGCACGTCATACTTTCCCCCTCTCTCTTCTGAGAAGTTTACTCAGCTTGGGAATTACATCTTACAGATGGCCTCTCCGCTCGGGGAATGGGCTAATGTCACAAGGGGAAAATATTATTGCAGGACTGACCTCTGTTTGAAAGTGTTCCAAGCGAGTGTTTTCTGTGACCCCCCTGAGATATTAACGTCCTCATGAAAGATCTGACCTGTAGCAGAACATACTGACTTCACTCTGGAGGGGAAAGGATGCAAACCACCTACAGTGGTCTCCCATCCTACTATATAGTAGACTGTATAGTTGTACAACTGAAATGTGTCTCCTGCATTTAACTCAACCCCTCTGAATCAGAGAGGTGCAGGGGGGCTGCCTATAGCTAGACTGTATTGTCCTCTACCCCCCACGTCTTCAGCGCCCAGGGAACAGTGGGTTAGCTGCCTTACTTAGGGGTAAAATGACCGATTTTTACCTTGTCAGCTCAGGGATTCGATCCAGCAACTTCTCAGTTAATGTCCCAACGATCTAACCACTAGACTACCTGCCACCCCTATTTAGTGTAGGTGGTACTGAGTGGAAAAGCCCAGCGTGCTACTTTTGTGAGGAATATATGTATAGATGTTTATAAACTATTTATTTATGTATATTTTTTATTCCGATTTCTCAGGGGGTTGCTGCAGCAGCCTCAGCACCCCTACTTCCCAAGGCTATGACTGTGAATGACGCGTGGCAGGTGCATTGACAAGCCAATCTAACCTATCACGGCTTCAAGCCCAGCTCTTGGGCTTTCATGCTTACTATGAAGGCCTTTGAAAGATGAAGGGGCAACTTCAGACGTGCACAATGTTTTCCAAAATGAAATAAGTTTTGGACTGTTTTCTCCCTATTTATTTTCTATAGAACAAAATTGTCCATGAACTTGTTATTGACCTGGCCCAGTTTCCCAAAAGCCTCTTAAGGCTAAGTTCATCTAAGAACCCTAGGATCCTATTGTTCTAACGGTGAACTTAGCCTTGAGATGCTTTTGGGAAACTGGGCCCTGTTCTATTTGTCTCGTTTGGCCAGATGTGTTTGCTTTAGACCATGCTCGCGTGATGAACATCCATCCACATCAAAGTGTGTCTGTGGTCAGGGAACCGCTTGGGAAGTATATTTGAAGGCTCAGTGTGACTTCTTTGGCTCACTCTCCTCAGCCTATCAGCTGCTGCTGAGGAGAGAAGGAGGTAGACAAGGGGCAATGGAGGGGACTTTGTTTATTTCAAGGAACTCTGATATATTTTTTTTCCTGGTGTAACATGATGTGGTTTTATTATCACATCTGTCCCTGAATGAGCCAACATTACATCTACTGCACAGAAAACAATATCAGGGAAACAGGTAGCCCTTTACACTCATACCCGTATACGGGTTGAAAATTGGTACTTTGTACTCACAAGTGGTGCAGCGGTCTAAGGCACTGCATCTCAGTGTTAGAAATGTCACAATAAGCACCCTGGTTCGAATCCAGACTGTATCACAACTGGCTGTGATTGGAAGTCCCACAGGGCTGAGCACAATTGGCCCAGCATGGCTGGTGTAGGTGGTCATTGTAAATAAAAATTTGTTCTTAACTGACTTGCCTAGTAAAATAATGATTTTTATCGTTGCTGTCTCAGTAAGGGAAACGCTGTAAATGAAGAGGAATATGTATTTTAAAAGATACCGTTTTGATGTCATACAAGCAAGCCAAAGACCCGTGAATCCAAATGTGTACTTCACATTTCCATATCACAAAACTCATGTCATATACAGTGTCAACGTTGATGATCACTATGTTTGATATACAGTTACAAGATGACATGGCGTCATACTCTGGGTTGTTCTGAATGGAACGAGTCTATGTTTGTCTATTTTGAAGAAATTTTGCCGCGGCACACGCACCTGAATCATAACTCCTTTCTATGAGCACCAGCATCAGGATCTGTTTCTCTGAACTGCCTTGTGAAAGCTTAACACTGTAATATTGTATTTTATAAATTAGCTAGTCATGTTGGCACTTGAACAGGTTTTCAAATGATGCCTACCTAACCCAGATTGCGATTTATAATGGACCATTTTTGGATTGCGTAAAGCACAACAGTAATTGTGTGATGGCAGGGATGCAGGGTTGTGTTCCAAACAAAACAACTACAAGTGTCCTTGCTCTAGTTCCTCAACAGCACAGCTTTTTATAGTGTGACCACTTGGAGACACCAGTGAGACATCTCACTCAAATATTTGTAATTTATTTGTCTTATGTTGCAACTAACCCACATTTTCCAGGAATACTCTTATCATGTTATTGAATGTATCCACAGTATTTTCAGATATTGTTATCAACAAATTCGGAGAAAAGTACAGTAAATGTCAAATGCACATAACATCAACAGGGTAATGTTTGGATTCAGTCTTTTGTCAGGTGAAATGTTGTGTCCTCACCTTTGGTCTGATAGTTTTCCCTTTCAATTGCTACCATGCTTATGCATTTTCATGTGAGAAACATTTCCTTTTATCCCTATCCATATAGGCCAATTCCCATGAGTGTAAATGTTTAACACTGTATCAGTGTATTGCTGGTCAGACATAGTTGGACATGGCTACTGAAAATACTGAATGTCATGAAGGATGGTAAATAGTCTGATTCTATCGACTCAACAGATTCACATATTATCATGAAATAGAGACAGATTATTTACAGTATTCGAAATTCGTGACAGGCACACGAAAAAGCTATTTTTTTCTTGTCCATCACATGATTTTCTTCACAACGCATTCGTGTCCAGTACATGATTTTCTTCATAATGAATTCCAATTTGTTGTGGCTAACATTAAGATTGGGGTTAGGCATAGCCGCAGAAAGTAGGGGTGCTGCAGCACCCCCAACCCCAAAATACTTCCGTTGCTATGGGGTTAGGGCAGGGTTAAGGTTAGGGTTAAGGTTAGGGTTAGGTAACATGCTAGCTAAAGTTAAGTAGTTAAAGGGTTAAGGTTTGGGTTAGGGTTAGCTAACAAGAAAGTTGCTAATTAGCTAAAATGCTAAAGTTGTCTGTCATGTGATTCGAAATGCAACGTGTTAAGCAGACTGGTGGAAAGCAGAAAGAACCAGGTTTTCCCCCAGGATTTTTCCTTAGCTCCATCTCGTTTCTTTTTATCCCCATTCTTTGCCGCTGTCAAGCATACCCTTACCACGATGCAGCCAATATAAGGAGGTAGTTACTCAGGGAGGTGTTGGATTTGCCCCAAACATAGGGATTTGCATTTAGGCCAAAAAGTGTATTCCTTTGCTGTGTTTTTTTAGTGTCTTGATGCATACAGGATGCATGTTTTGGAATACTTTTATTCTGTACATTTGTATCTTCTTTTCACTCTGTCATTCAGGTCATTATTGTGGAATCACTACAATGTTAGTGGAGTCGCAACAATGGCAACATCGCAACATGGTGACATTCCTGAGCAGTTTCCTTCCTGTCATGCACCTCAGTTTACAAGGACGACTGTATCTTTGATGTGTCTGGGTGGTTTAATGTATCATCCACAGCACAATTATAAACGTGGCCATGCTTAAAGAGATATTCAGTGTCTGATTAGTTATTGTTACCATCTACCAATCACTGCCCTTCTTTACGAGTCTTTCGAAAAGCTCTGTGGTCTTTGTAGTTGAATCTGTGTTTGAAATGCAATACTTGACTGAGGGCCCTTATAGATGTATGGGGGACAGAGGAAGGGTTAGTCAGAAAAGGTTAGTCATTAAAAAATCCATGGAAGTTATTGTGTGATTTGTTAAGCCAAATTTTACTCCTTGACTAATTTAAGCTTGCCTAAACAAAGGGGGTGAATACTTATTCAGCAACTATATTTTAGTTATTTAATTTGTATGAATTCGTTTAAAAAATCTAGATCGTTCTTTTCATTTTGACATTATGGAGTATTTGACATAAAGTATAAGTGACAAAAAAAAATCTAAATTTAAACTATTTCAATCCCACTTTTTAACACAACAACATGTGAAAAGATCAAGGGGGTGAATACTTCTGATACCCACTGTAGTCACAGCGATCTCCAGAGGTCAGCCTGTATCACAACATACTCCTCCCCTCATGTGATATTAATTTAATGGACAGCTCTTCAACTCACTCCCAGGAAACAGTCCCTATAATCATTATTGGAATGGCCAATGTGGGAAATATGGCATGTCAATTGTCAACAGTGGAAGACAGCCACCATACAGTGTTGACCTGGTGGGAACAGTCACAGATACAGTCACAGGATTTGACCTATCAATAGGGTCACACAGCCAGATCTGAGAAAAGGGAAAAGACCCCGATAACGACCACAGGAGTTAAGAACGTCAACATATAGGCCATTTAGACATTCCGTCTTAATTGATTTCCATGGATCGGGCCTTCAATTATGCAATCCTGTCACATGCTGTCATCTCATGACTTTCTGGGTATAAAGATCATTGCCATGGAGACCTGTGTGTCACCTGCCAGCTTCATAGAACCAATGGGAGGTTGGTGAGCGAGGTTGTTGTTGTGGCTCCTGACTGATTACAGATCAGCCAGCTAAATGATAGCTCATCAACGAACCGCTTTGTTACCAGGAAACTACTGTCATCTATGCGTGACCAAATATTTAAAGGAACTAATATCTCATATGTGACAGAGGTTAAATGAGTTGACTGTGTGAACTTGGCCTTTGAGTGATAAACTGCCTGCGATTTCTTCATCGATAAATCTAATTGTATTAATTGTATTTTATATGATTTATATTACAAGGATGATTCTATTGTTTTGATTACATATTCAGATTATTATTATTAACCATTAGAATAGTAGTAGGTCTAGTGGACGTATAGTATTAGTAGTACCCTAGTAGTAGGGTCATTCCACGAAAAGAGTGTGCCCTTTGATATTTTAAGTAGATATTATGCACCAATATTGCATTTTAAAAGCCTATTATATTAAATGAAGTGCTCTTTAATATAGACCACATGGATAATTTAATAAATCAGATTTTTTTATATGAATAAAGGCTTGCTAAAGTGACAAAATTCTACATTTTGACATGTCCTTCTTTGCACCCACTTAACCCCAACATTTCTCCAAGTTTTAACCGTCATTGTAATGTCCTGGTTATTTTTGTTGCCTTGACAAAGTCATTTCTGAACATTATTATTTATTTAATGTGATTAGTGATTCATTTATGTCTGCCACTTATTTTAAGGTCGACCTTGTTATGTGAACTGAACTCTCGATTTAATATGATGAAACTATTCCTTTTAAAATATTGATTTCAATAGAAACACTGAACATCTAGTTGTCAAATCATAGTCTAAAACCAAGCGAGCTGGTTCTAATCTTTTTGGCAATTTTCTGGTGTTTTGTGTTGGAAAACGAAGCGAGTGGAGCATGACACGTCAACCCTGTTATTCATAGATAGACAGGCTACAAATGTTTTAACAATGACATGTTTTTGTGGAGCTTGCATTCAATTGCCACTCCCTGTTGTACACAACAAGCTTCCATTCCCCCTGTCACATGGGGATTTATGGCTGATTTAAGATGAAATCATCAACCCTGTTATAGTCAATCAACCCTGTTACTTCATTTGCAGTTGCAGAACCCTGCTGTAGGTGATGGTCGTGTGTTATAAGAACTAGCACCATTATCTGGCAAAGAGGTAAAACACTAGCCGCAATAAAAGTGATCCTAAATGAAGGGGAAATCTATATCATAATCACATCATCATTAGCCAATAGAAAAAAATCCCAATGATATTCATAATCAGTATAATGTTATGTTTGTGTTTAGGAGGCATTAGTCTCATTCTTCATTAATTATAATTATCGGCCTTTGTTTTATTTGGAGTTGACAAAAAAAGCCTATATCCTATATACAGTATAATGATGTTTTTTGTGTTGTCTTTCCCTGGTAAATAAATGTAGAATTCTATTCAGGCACGGATGCTTTTCACATTACGAGAACGTGTGGACACAATATCTTCTTAGAGTGAGACAAACTGTAATATATGTGGAATTTAAAAACACGAATTTTGTGCAAAACACTGATTGATATTTGTATGATTCCAGACTCATGATACATTCTCTCCAGACAAATGGTAAGTTGTGACAAAAACCAATTATTCTTTTAATAGACAATTGTTCTTGTAAATTCACTTCATTTTTCTCTCCTCAAAATGTGACATTTTATTAAATTCATATTTCAATGACAATTTCTGTGCCAAAACTAACTTTTTTATAACGTTCAGTCTATGAGTGAGCATGTGTGCCACACAGCATTCGATATATGAAATCAATTTAAACAATTTATTACGTGCAATAAATCAATGTTATGACACTGGTTATTAAAATACACATTAGATGAGCCGACTGTGGGATAAACCTAGTAATGAGTTGAATATGTTAACTGCAGTGCCAGATTGATCGTTTGTGACTAAAATTGTCGTAGCTATTTGTTGTACAAAAAAAAATCGAAATGTTATTCAGTAATTTTTTATATAGCAGGGTGTATGTTCCCAGTTTTCAGTTAATGTGGGTTTCTCTCTAGGCAAGGAGAGACAGTAAAGTAAAGTGAACTGCAACACAAATTATTTATAGAGCTTCGGATACTCACACACAACAGGAGGATATTAAATGTTCCCACTCGGATTACTTAAGAACATCTAATGCTGTTGTTACTACCAGATCAATCCTGGAAATGACACTTTGTAATTGAGGAGTGGACGCTCATTCACAAGAGAATGTCTGTGTCCCATAGGTGGCGGTATTACAGGTTAGATAGCGATTATACTGTAGATGTGTATGAGACTCAGTCTGAAATCTATAGTCCTCAAGCTATTTAAATTAGACAACATTTTTTTCTAAACGAATATAGTTCTGAGAAAAGTGTATGTACTGTAGGCTGAAATATATTGCAACTTACTTTACTGCGATTCATTTACAAGTGGATGCTGTCATTTGTTTTAATATTGTATGTTTACAAAGCATTGTCAGCAGAGAAAATCTTTTTTAAATCATCTGGAGAGTGATCTAAATGTTGGAGTCTTTTAGTAAAACAATCTAGAAGCTTTAGAATAGTAGGTATTTTATTCTCAGCATATAGCATCATCTTCATAGGGAATAAATCCTTTAAATGTACATGCTGTTGGAGAGCGTCAGGACCCTGAGGGCTTGTCCATGTTAAAGTCCAGTTCTATTCTCCTTATCCTGCCATTTGCAATGTCCCCTGCATGCAGTTGATTTAACACACATGCATGCTTGGCTCGTCCCCTTGGTTAACTGAACAGCTAACAGTTTAGGGCATAATTGATTTTCTCATCCATGGCTCCTCCTTTGTGAGATGGAACTGTATGTAAATCCTATTGCAGCAAATTTGATAAATCAATTAAGGCCAAGGAGACTTACTGTATATGATTTTAAGTGTGTAGATGGAATGAGATTTTGTACAATTTGTTAAATGTTTAAGGTAATGATATTAGGGTCAATCCATCAAGCAGGTTGGAGGGCGTTCTGCTTAGGGCTATGAATGGTTAAGGAGGGTGTGTGTGTGGGCAGGGTATGAATAGGTAAGCATGGTGTGTGTGCTGTGTGTGTGTGGGGGGGGGAGCAGCTGGTCTGTCGTGGATTGACTTAACCTCTGTCACTTTGATGGCCTTTGTGTTTGCCGTCGTCCAAAGGAGAGGCAGATGTCGGGGTACCCCCTGTGACACCCCTCCAACCGGACACACCCTCACAGAGACTGGGGACACATCCATACACGCAGACACACACATATGCACACACACACACACACTCAAGTTAACTCCCTACTCACATACACACAAACACACTCTCCAGCATCTATACTGCGTCTGGGGGGTTATATAATGAAATTAGAATCACATAATGTGAGGCACACACACACACAGAGAGAGAGAGAGAGAGAGAGAGAGAGAGAGAGACCAGCAGAATGAGCAAGGGCCATCGATGTAGCCTTTTAAATGAAGTCTTGGTCTCTAGAGCTCTCAGACATTGTATGTTATTTCTTTGGCTGAATTAAGACTGTGTAATGAATAGGGTCACATTAATAAAAACCTTTTCCCCTTTGGCCCCCCCCCCCCGGTCCCTCCCTCTGCCACATTACCCCCCACCTGGCCCCCATCCTATCAGTGAAAGGGAATTCACTCTGTAATGAATGTTAACCAGTCATGAAATTAGAGTGGCCAAACAGGGAGGCCAAGCTGCCTGCCTGCCTCTCGCTCTCTCTCTCTCTCTCTCTCTCTCTCTCTCTCTCTCTCTCTCTCTCTCTCTCTCTCTCTCTCTCTCTCTCTCTCTCCCCCTCTCTCTCTTCCCCTCTCTCTATGGTGTTGTGATCCACTCAGGCAAATCAGCATTTGACTGAAAAGTTTTTAATAGCCCTCTGGAGTAGCTCCACCAATAGCTTGGCTTTGGTGCATATTTGGCCTGTTTCCATCCCTTTTCGAGAGAGAAAAGCCATTGTGTACCGGCAGCCAGGCAATCATTTCCATTGGTTTCGGCAATTTGTGAGTGTTGGGATGAGGCAGAATAATTTAGATGAATCATTTATGCTCCATTAAAATCCATGGGTCACATTAGGGCCACGTGTCAAATGAGTCTGAGACTCTGAATATAATCTAATCATATACTATTCTTTCCAAGATAATTCTGTTTGTGTTGTAGACAAACAAAGGCAAATGTTTTCTTCACAGCATTTTACACCATTTCCAGCTTATAACAGCAGTTAACATCCAACGTGCACCTCATTAGCAGCTTGACAATTTCAAAATATTAAAATAATCAGCAAACACACTTGACATAACCAATGTGCATTAGATATTACTTTACTGATAATTTTAAAATCTTGTTGCCATCCATTTTCAATGAATACTGTAGAAATTCCCCTCTGGCAAATCAAGACAAAAATACAACTTGACTTATATTTTGTTTCACTTGGTAAACATTGTTTTGTTGAGTGCAAATTTTTAATTCAAACATGCACGGATGTAGTGTAGAAGAATTACATCCGATCTCTGTGCTCCTTAGTCAGCCTCCTTTAACATTTTTACAGTGCGTTGATAGCAGATCAGACAGTAGAGTATATCCAGCTGTCAATATGGCTAGCTAACTATTGGCCAGAGCATGCCCTTCTGAACCCCTGACAGGGGTACAGTACCTGCCTGTGAAACCTTGGACCACGCCTGGACTCTTGCATGCAGGTCCTCTTGGGTGGTCCCTCTATTCACTGTTACAGGGTGAGAGGGCGGTCCATGACCGGTTCACAGAGACAAGGGAATTCATTAAGTAAATTAGCCATACTGTAAAGACATCTGCATGTCCAGCTCCACATTTCTATTTGCCTCTCTCTCTCTCTCTCTCTCTCCCTCTCTCTCTCAATTCAATTACATTCAAATTTAATGGGGTTTATTGAAATGGGAAACATATGTTTACTTTGCCAAAGCAAGTGAAATAGACAAATAAAAGTGAAATGAACAATAAAAAATGTACAGTAAGCATTACACTCACAGAAGTTCCAAATATAATAAAGACATTTCAAACGTCATATTATGTGCAAATAGTTCAAGTACAAAAGGGAAAATAAATAAACACACAGTGCCATCGGAAAGTATTCAGACCCCTTGACTTTTTCCACATTTTGTTACCTTACAGCCTTATTCTAAAATTGATTAAATTGTTTGGTTTTTTTCATCAATCTACACACAATACCCCATAATGACAAAGCAAAAACATGTTTTTATACAATTTGGCAAATTTATTAGAAATAAAAATGTAAATATCACATTTACATAAGTATTCAGACCCTTTACTCAGTACTTTGTTGAAGCACCTTTGGCAGCGATTACAGCATTGAGTCTTCTTGGGTATGACACTACAAGCTTGGCACACCTGTATTTGGGGAGTTTCTCCCATTCTTCTCTGCAGATCCTCTCAAGCTCTGTCAGGTTGGATGGGGAGCGTTGCTGCACAGCTATTTTCAGGTCTCTCCAGAGATGTTCGATCGGGTTCAAGTCCTGGCTCTTGCTGGGCCACTCAAGGACATTCAGAGACTTGTCCTGAAGCCACTCCTACGTTGTCTTAGCTGTGTGCTTAGGGTCGTTGTCCTGTTCGAAGGTGAACCTTTGCCCCAGTCTAAGGTCCTGAGAGCTCTTGAGCAGGTTTTCATTAAGGATCTCTCTGTACTTTGCTCTATTCATCTTTGCCTCGGTCCTTACTAGTCTTCCAGTCCCTGCCACTGACAAACTTCCCCACAGCATGATACTGCCACCACCATGCTTCACCGTAGGGATGGTGACAGGTTTCCTCCAGATGTGAAGCTTGGCATTCAGGGCAAAGAGTTCAACTTTGGTTTCATCAGAACAGAGAATCTTGTTTCTCATGGTCTGAGAGTCTTAATGTGCCTTTTGGCAAACTCTAAGCGGGCTGTCATGTGCCTTTTACTGAGGAGTGCCTTCGTCTGGCCAATCCACCCTAAAGGTGGAGTGCTGCAGAGATGGTTGTCCTTCTGGAAGTTTCTCCCATCTCCACAAAGGAACTCTAGAGCCCTGTCAGAGTGACCATCGGGTTCTTGGTCACCTCCCTGACCAAGGCCCTTCTCCCCGGATTTCTCAGTTTGGCTGGAGAGCCAGCTCTATGAAGAGTTTTGGTGGTTCCAAACTTCTTCAATTTAAGAATGATAGAGGCCACTGTGTTCTTGGGGACCTTCAATGCTGCAACAATTTTGATACCCTTCCCCAGAGCTGTGCCTCGACACAATCCTCTCTCAGGAGCTTTACGGACAATTCCTTTAATCTCATGGCTTGGTATTTGCTCTGACATGCACTGTCAACTGTGGGACATTATATAGACAGGTGGGTGCTTTTGCAAATCATGTCCAATCAGTTGAATTTACCACAGGTGGACTTCAATCAAGTTGTAGAAACATCTCAAGGATGATAAATGGAAACAGGATTCACCTGAGCTCAATTTTGAGTATCATAGCAAAGAGTCTGAATACTTATGTAAATAAGGTATTTCTGTTTTCGCTTTGTCATTATGGGGTATTGTGTGTAGATTGCTCTGGATTTGTATTTATTTAATCAATTTTAGAATAAGGCTGTAACATAACAAAATGTGTAAAAAGTCAAGGAGTCTGAATACTTTCCAAAGGCACTGTCAATACAGTAAGGGTTGTATTTTCAATGTTGTTTGTTCTTCACTGGTTGGCCTTTTCTCATGGCAACAGGTCACAAATCTTTCTGCTGTGATGACATAATGTGGTATTTCACCAAATAGATATGTGAGTTTATCAAAATTGGGTTTGTTTTCGAATTCGTTGTGGGTCTGTGTAATCTGAGGGAAATATGTGTCTCTAATATGGTCATACATTTGCCAGAAGGTTAGGAAGTGCAGCTCAGTTTCCACCTCATTTTGTGGGCAGTGTGCACATAGCCTGTTTTCTCTTGTGTCAAAGTGGTTAGGTATTCTGCCACTGTGTACTCTCTGTGTAGGCCAAATAGGGGCGGCAGGTAGCCTAGTGGTTAGAGTGTTGGACTAATAACTGAAAGGTTGTAAGATCGAATCCCTGAGCTGACAAGGTAAAAATCTGTCGTTCTTCCCCTGAACAAGGCAGTTAACCCACTGTTCCTAGGCCGTCATTGAAAATTTGAATTTGTTCTTAACTGACTTGCCTGGTAAAATAAAGGTGGAAAGAAAATAGCAATATACTTTGCTCAGCTTTTTTGTAGCATTCTAGTTTGCTCAGTTTTTTTTGTTAATTCTTTCCAATGTGTCAAGCAATTATCTTTTTGTTTTCTTATGATTTGGTTGTGTCTAATTGTGTTGCTGTTCTGGGGCTCTGTGGAGTCTGTTTGTGTTTGGGAACATAGCCCCAGGACCATCTTGCTTAGGGGACTCTTCCCTGGGTTAATCTCTCTATAGGTGATGGCTTTGTTAAGGAAAGTTTGGGAATCGCTTCCTTTTAGGTGGTTGTAGAATTTAACAGCTCTTTTATGGATTTTGATAATTAGATGGTATTGGCCTAATTCTGCTCTGCATGCATTATTTGGTGTTTTATGTTGTACACAGAAGATGTTTTTGCAGAATTCTGCATGCGGTCTCAATTTAGTATTTGTCCCATTGTATGAATTCTTGGTTGGTGAGCGGACCCCAGACCTTACAACCCTAAAGGGCAATGGGTTCTATAAATGATTAAAGTATTTTTAGCCAGATCGTACTTGGTATGTCGAATTTTATGTTCCTTTCGACGGCATAGAAGGCCCTGCTTGCCTTGTCTCTCAGATTGTTCTCAGCTTTGTGGAAGTTACCTGTGGAGCTGATGTTTAGGCCAAGGTATGTATAGTGTTTTGTGTGCTCTATGCCAACAGTGTCTAGATGGAATTTGTATTTGTGGTCCTGGCAACTGGACCTTTTTTGGAACACCATTATTCTTGTCTTACTGAGATTTACGGTCAGGGCTCGCTCTCTCCCCCTCTCTCTCTCTCTCTCTCTCTCTCTCTCTTTCTCTCTCTCTCTCCCTCTCTTTCTCTCTCTCTCTCGCACACTCTCTCTCTCAAACTATCCTCATTCCTCCCACTGTCTGCATTGTGTGCATACATTGTACACATACCATTGAGCCTGTCTTATGCATCACCCTCCCACAATCGTACAATGTTTTTAGATATCATTTCTTATCTATTGTTATTGCTCTGCTCTCTCCTCTGTCTTTATTGTGAATGGTGTCTGACCTAGGCCAGGATTCAATCCGATTAGAGGTAGATCCGCGTTATAGTGCTTGACATTTAAAGGTCATTTCCCATTGAGCCGACATATGCAGAGTTTACCGTGAATGCGGTCTCCGCTAACGCTGGAACATTCCCTTTAAAAGGTGCATAGCAGACAAAGCGCTATCGGATTGAAGCCCGGCCCTATCCTCTCCCACTTGGAAAAGTCTTTGATCAAAATGGTTGTGTTGTACCCTGTGATATATATTAGAGAAGTGGAACTTGGCTGACAGCAGGGCACTATTTAACAGGTTTCCCTGCAGCTGGCGAGAGACATTCATGAGTTACTGAGAGTTGTAAATGCTTTTGATGAATTCACAACACTGTTATCGCAGTCAAATAAAAGCTTACTATGACAACATGGTGTAAAACTGCCTGTTTTATAGGAACAAGTGTTGCCATTTGGTTCAGAACAATATAAGACGGTAGTAATAACCACAGCATGGATGTGCAGATTTGCAGACCGCACACAATCCATACATTTCCCTTAAATGGTCCCTAGTTTATCCTCATTCTTTGAATTGCATTTCTGGTAAATCCCTATTGCTTATTCAGCACAGTAGTTTGCATAGAAACACATTTTTCTGGCTTGCTTTGTGTTTGTGTGACATCACATACAGTATTAGTCACCAGAGTTGAGTGACTGTGGTGTGACAGGTTAATCCAATACCTTGCTTCGCCTTGCATTTGTGTGCACTATCTGTCTGTCTTCGTCAGATAGAGAGACATGTTATTCAGTTGAGGACAAACAATATAATGTGTCTACATTTCTAAAACTTCTAAAAGACCTTGTAGTTATTGGGGCCCTGACAGGGTGTGTACCTCGTTGCTGCACCGTGCAACCAGCCCACATAAACCATGTGACAATCACTCTGAGAAATCGCTGGTTCATTTCATTGTTTTCATTTAAGTGATGAGGTGTTCATGCCTTTTATAGGAGCCCAGCCCCTGTGGTATTGACACAGCAGCCCTGCATGTGTCTGAATTAAATGACAAATTATACAGCTGCCATGTTTGATTAATAGCGGCTTTAACATTCATGTTAAACGTTAAACATTTTGAATGCAATAATAAAAGAACGCATCATTCACTTTTCATACGGATCCCCCATAAAATCACGGCGCACATGAATCATTGTAACAAAGCATTTTTTGAATTGACATAATTTACTTGACTCACTTTAAGACCAACACATAATCACTCCCTACACAACAGAGCCACACATTCCGTTAGGCGATCTACTTTAGATGGGCATCATCCAATTTTGATGGAAATGTGTCACCTTAAAACTTGTACTTTTATAGATCCTTTGGCATTCGTTTCCTTTCTTGGGGAAGTGAATGACAGGGTTTGAAATAATCCGTTACATTGTTTCATTAAGAAAATGGAAGAGTTTATAAGATCTTTAGCCAGCTTTAAATGCTTGTGTCAGAGGATTATGAAGCATACAGAGCAAAGTTGGCAACACATTTAATCCAAAGTGGCCCATAAATACGTTTAATAATGGATGGGGGGAGGTGATGCCGTTGATGTCATAGGATGTAGTTTCACACACTGAGTAAATGTCCTACCGGAGGTAAGCTATTCATGATCACAACACCTTCTTAAGTGATACCTTGAATTACCCTTCCAAACAATTAATAGATTCAAAAATCCTTCAGAAATCCCATTCCTGAACACCTGCTTTTCTCAGAGCTGAGCAGCCATAGAGGCCTATGAGATTCCCATACGTGGAAGCCTGTCAGTCAGGCACGTGCACAGATAGGGATCTACAATAAGTCAGAGCACCTGCCCATACGTGCTCCCCCTGTGAAAGTGCCCCTCAAAACAATATTTATCTAGTTTTTACATATTGGATGGCAAAAACAGAATATATATTATCTGAGCAAAAAAAGAAACGTCCTCTCACTGTCAACTGCGTTTATTTTCAACAAACTTAACATGTGTAAATATTTGTATGAACATAACAAGATTCAACAACTGAGACATAAACTGAACAAGTTCCACAGGCATGTGACTAACAGAAATGGAATAATGTGTCCCTGAACAAAGGGGGGGGGTCAAAATCAAAAGTAACAGTATCTGGTGTGGCAACCAGCTGCATTAAGTACTGCAGTGCATCTCCTCCTCATGGACTGCACCAGATTTGCCAGTTCTTGCTATGAGATGTTACCCCACTCTTCCACCAAGGCACCTGCAAGTTCCTGGACATTTCTGGGGCAAATGGCTCTTGCCCTCACCCTCCAATCCAACAGGTCCCAGACGTGCTCAATGGGATTGAGATCCGGGCTCTTCGCTGGCCATGGCAGAACACTGACATTCCTCTCTTGCAGGAAATCACACACAGAACGAGCAGTATGGCTGGTGGCTTTGTCATGCTGGAGGGTCATGTCAGGATGAGCCTGCAGGAAGGGTATGACATGAGGGAGGAGGATGTCTTCCCTGTAACGCACAGCGTTGAGATTGCCAGCAATGACAACAAGCTCAGTCCGATGATGCTGTGACACACCGCTCCAGACCATGACGGACCCTCCACCTCCAAATCGATCCCGCTCCAGAGTACAGGCCTCGGTGTAACGCTCATTCCTTTGACAATAAACGCGACTCCGACAATCACCCCGGTGAGACAAAACCACGACTCGTCAGTGAAGAGCACTTTTTGCCAGACTTGTCTGGTCCAGCCACGGTGGGTTTGTGCCCATAGGCAACGTTGTTTCCGGTGATGTCTGGTGAGGACCTGCCTTACAACAGGCCTACAAGGCCTCAGTCCAGCCTCTCTCAGCCTATTGCAGACAGTCTGAGCACTGATGGAGGGATTGTGCGTTCCTGGTGTAACTCGGGCAGTTGTTGTTGCCATCCTGTACCTGTCCCGCAGGTGTGATGTTCGGATGTACCGATCCTGTGCAGGTGTTGTTACACGTGGTCTGCCACTGCGAGGATGATCAGCTGTTCATCCTGTCTCCCTGTAGCGCTGTCTTAGGCGTCTCACAGTACGGACATTGCAATTTATTGCCCTGGCCACACCTGCAGTCCTCATGCCTCTTTGCAGCATGCACGTTCACGCAGATGAGCAGGGACCCTGGGCATTTTTCTTTTGGTGTTTTTCAGAGTCAGTAGAAAGACCTCTTTAGTGTCCTAAGTTTTCATAACTTTGACCTTAATTGCCTACCGTCTGTAAGTCTTAATGACCTCTAAACAGGTGCATGTTCATTAATTGTTTATGGTTCATTGAACAAGCACGGGAAACAGTTTTAAACCCTTTACAATGAAGATCAGTGAAGTTATTTGGATTTTACGAATTATCTTTGAAAGACGGGGTCCCTGAAAAAGGGACGTTTCTTTTTTTTCTGAGTTTATACAGCTGAAGTCGGAAGTGTACATACACTTAGGTTGGAGTCATTATAACTCGTTTTTCAACCACTCCCCAAATGTCTTGTTAACAAACTATAGTTTTGGCAAGTCGGTTAGGACATCTACTTTGTGCATGACATAAGTAATTTTTCCAACAATTGTTTACTAGCCAGATTATTTCACTTATAATACACTGTATCACAATTCCAGTGGGTCAGAAGTTTACATACACTAAGTTGACTGTGCCTTTAAACAGCTTGGAAAATTCCAGAAAATTATGTCATGACTTTAGAAGCTTCTGATAGGCTAATTGACATAATTTGAGTCAATTGGAGGTGTACCTGTGGATGTATTTTAAGGCCTACCTTCAAACTCAGTGCCTCATTGCTTGACATCATGGGAAAATCAAAAGAAATCAGCCAAGACCTCAGAAAACAATTGTAGACCTCCACAAGTCTGGTTCATCCTTGGGAGCAATTTCCAAACGCCTGAAGGTACCACATTCATCTGTACAAACAATAGTACGCAAGTATAAACACCATAGGGACCATGCAGCCATCATACAGCTCAGGAAGGAGGCAAGTTCTGTCTCCTAGAGATGAACGTACTTTGGTGCAAAAAGTGCAAATCAATCCCAGAACAACAGCAAAGGACCTTGTGAAGATGCTGGAGGAAACAGGTACAAACGTATCTATATCCACAGTAAAACGAGTCCTATATCGACATAACCTGAAAGGCCGCTCAGAAAGAAGAAGCCACTGCTCCGGTTTGCAACTGCACACGGGGACAAAGATTGTACTTTTTTGAGAAATGTCCTCTGGTTTGATGAAACAAAAATAGAACTGTTTGGCCATAATGACCATTGTTATGTTTGGAGGAAAAAGGGGGACGCTTGCAAGCCGAAGAACACCATCCCAACTGTGAAGGACGGGGGGTGGCAACATCATGTTGTGGGGGTGCTTTGCTGCAGGAGGGACCTAAGTGTATGCAAACTTCCAACTTCAACTGTATATATACACTACCGGTCAAATGTTTTAGAACACCTACTCATTCAAGGGTTTTTCTTAATTTTTACTATTTTCTACATTTTAGAATAATAGTGAAGACGTCAAAACTATTAAAGTAGACATATGGAATCCTTTAGTAAGCAAAAAAGTGTATATTTTATATTTTACATTCTTCATAGTAGCCACCCTTTGCCTTGTTGAAAGCTTTGCACACTCTTTGCATTCTCTCAACCAGCTTCACCTGGAATGCTTTTCCAATAGTCTTGAAGGAGTTCCCACATATGCTGAGCACTTGTTGGCTGCTTTTCCGTCACTCTGCAGTCCAACTCATTCCAAACCATCTCAATTGGGTTAAGGTCGGGTGATTGTGAAGGCCAGTTCATCTGATGCAGCACTTCATCACTCTCCTTCTTGGTTAAATAGCCCTTACAAACCTGACGTTGGGTCATTGTCCTGTTGAAAAACAAATGATAGTCCCACTAAGCACAAACCAGATGGGATTGTGTATCGCTGCAGAATGCTGTAGTAGCCATGCTGGTTAAGTGTGCCTTGAATTCTAAATAAATCACTGAAAGTGTCACCAGCAAAGCACCCCCACACCATCACACCACCTCCTCCATGCTTCACGGTGGGACCACACATGTGGAGATCATCTGTTCACCTACTTTGCATCTCACAAAGACACGGCGGTTGGAACCAAAAATCTCAAATTTGGTAATTTCCACCGGAGTATTTGCTCGTGTTTCTTGGCCCAAGCAAGTCTCTTCTTATTGTTGGTGTACTTTAGTAGTGGTTTCTTTGCAGCAATTCGACCATGAAGGCCTGATTCAAGCAGTCTCCTCTGAATAGTTGATGTTGAGATGTGTCTGTTACTTGAACTCTGTGAAGCATTGATTTGTGCTGCAATTTCTGAGGCTGGTAACTGTAATGAACGTATCCTCTGCAGCAGAGGTAACTCTGGGTCTTCCTTTCCTGTGGTGGTCCTCATGAGAGCCAGTTTCATCATAGCGCTTGATGGTTTTTGCGACTGCACTTGAAGAAACTTTCAAAGTTGTTGAAATGTTCTGGATTGACTGACCTTCGTGTCTTAAAGTAATGATGGACTGTTGTTTATCTTTGATTATTTGAGCTGTTCTTGCCATAATATGGACTTGGTCTTTTACCAAATATGGCTATCTTCTGTATACCACCCGTACCTTGTCACAACACAACCGATTGGCTCAAACACATTAAGATGGAAAGAAATTCTAACAAATTAAGTTTTAACAAGGCACACCTGTTAATTGAAATGCATTCCAGGTGACTACCTCATGAAGCTGGTTTAGAGAATGCCAATAGTGTACAAAGCTGTCATCAAGGATAAGGGTGGCTACTTTAAAGAATCTGAAATATAAAATATATTTTGATTTGTTTAACACTTTTTTGGTTACTACATTATTCCATATGTGTTATTTGTCTTCACTATTATTCTACAATGTATACAATAATAAAAAATAAAGAAAAGCCCTGGAATGAGTAGGTGTGTCCAAACCTTTGACTGGTACTGTATATACAGTGGGGCAAAAAAGTATTTAGTCAGCCACCAATTGTGCAAGTTCTCCCACTTAAAAAGATGAAAGAGGCATGTAATTTTCATCATAGGTACACTTCAACTATGACAGACAAAATGAGAAAAGAAAATCCAGAAAATCACATTGTAGGATTTTTTATGAATTTATTTGCAAATTATGGTGGAAAATAAGTATTTGGTCACCTACAAACAAGCAAGATTTCTGGCTCTCACAGACCTGTAACTTCTACTTTAAGAGGCTCCTCTGTCCTCCACTCGTTACCTGTATTAATGGCACCTGTTTGAACTTGTTATCAGTATAAAAGACACCTGTCCACAACCTCAAACAGTCACACTCCAAACTCCACTATGGCCAAGACCAAAGAGCTGTCAAAGGACACCAGAAACAAAATTGTAGACCTGCACCAGGCTGGGAAGACTGAATCTGCAATAGGTAAGCAGCTTGGTTTGAAGAAATCAACTGTGGGAGCAATTATTAGGAAATGGAAGACATACAAGACCACTGATAATCTCCCTCGATCTGGGGCTCCACGCAAGATCTCACCCCGTGGGGTCAAAATGATCACAAGAACGGTGAGCAAAAATCCCAGAACCACACGGGGGGACCTAGTGAATGACCTGCAGATAGCTGGGACCAAAGTAACAAAGCCTACCATCAGTAACACACTACGCCGCCAGGGACTCATCCTGCAGTGCCAGACGTGTCCCCCTGCTTAAGCCAGTACATGTCCAGGCCCGTCTGAAGTTTGCTAGAGAGCATTTGGATGATCCAGAAGAAGATTGGGAGAATGTCATATGGTCAGATGAAACCAAAATAGAACTTTTTGGTAAAAACTCAACTCGTCGTGTTTGGAGGACAAAGAATGCTGAGTTGCATCCAAAGAACACCATACCTACTGTGAAGCATGGGGGTGGAAACATCATGCTTTGGGGCTGTTTTTCTGCAAAGGGACCAGGACGACTGATCCGTGAAAAGGAAAGAATGAATGGGGCCATGTATCGTGAGATTTTGAGTGAAAACCTCCTTCCATCAGCAAGGGCATTGAAGATGAAACGTGGCTGGGTCTTTCAGCATGACAATGATCCCAAACACACCGCCCGGGCAACGAAGGAATGGCTTCATAAGAAGCATTTCAAGGTCCTGGAGTGGCCTAGCCAGTCTCCAGATCTCAACCCCATAGAAAATCTTTGGAGGGAGTTGAAAGTCTGTGTTGCCCAGCAACAGCCCCAAAACATCACTGCTCTAGAGGAGATCTGCATGGAGGAATGGGCCGAAATACCAGCAACAGTGTGTGAAAACCTTGTGAAGACTTACAGAAAACGTTTGACCTCTGTCAATGCCAACAAAGGGTATATAACAAAGTATTGAGAAACTTTTGTTATTGACCAAATACTTATTTTCCACCATAATTTGCAAATAAATTCCTTAAAAATCCTACAATGTGATTTTCGGGATTTTTTTTCTCATTTTGTCTGTCATAGTTGAAGTGTACCTATGATGAAAATTACAGGCCTCTCTCATCTTTTTAAGTGGGAGAACTTGCACAATTGGTGGCTGACTAAATACTTTTTTGCCCCACTGTATATGTGTGTGTGTTCCCTATTTAAACTTCAAGCACCTTCTAAATGTCTCTGCCAGGGTTGGGACCAATTCTGAATTGAGCTGCGAATTGGTCTTTAATGCTAATTCAATTCTTGAATATGAATTGGCCACACCCCACAGGAAGCAGTATTTGAATTAAAGGAAGTCTAATTGAATTCAATGAAACCATTGAAATTCTAATTGATAATTTATCTCATTTATTTAAATAGGGAAGTCAGTTAAGAACTAAATTTACAGTTACGGCCTATACCGGCCAAACCTGGGTGACGCCAATTGTGCCAATTGTGCGCTGCCCTATGGGACTCCCAATCACGGCCGGTTATGATTCAGCCTGGATTTGAACCAGGGTGTCTGTAGTGACACCTCTAGCACTGAGATGCAGTGCCTTAGATCGCTGCGCCACTCGGGAGCCCCCCATAGGCTACATCTTATCCTTTTTAACTCATTTTAACTCATCCTCCTAAAAATAGTTTTAAATAATTACAGTGGTCTGGAAACATACAAAGATTATTTTGTAGGTTAATAATTCATAATTCACTTACATGTTATTAAAGTTTTTTTAAATACACATTTCCCAGAATGCATTAGATTAATATTCCAGAATGGAAGGATGAAACAGAATGGAACAATGTAACATCTCATGACAAAAATACAAACAAAATACTGTTTGACAACTTTGAGTTATAATCAAACTACTATTTAAAATGGTATCTCTATTCTTCAGTAAGAAGTGGCAAGAGATGGCCTTTGGTAAAATATTTGTCAAAGGAATGAGACTCATACTGTATGTTTCATGTCTCAGTTGAATTTCTTTGAATTGGTTTGAATTAAATTCTACTTGGAACAGGGCTGAGGCACTCCATACTCTGACACCTCATTAAAATACCAGCAGCTGCAGTCCTGAAGGCCTAAACTCTAGAGTTTGTGTTAGCTGATAAGCCTCACATTAATGGCCCCATTTAGCCAGTTAGACTAATATTATTGTAAAACATGAAAGACAGAGACAACAATATTCTTACTTCTCAGATGGAAGACCTGCGTGTTGCAAATACATTACATGGAGGAAATGTATCCATAGCAATGGTATTTTTTACTTTATATTGGGAGCTAAGTATTTTGTTATGTGATGAGTGACTATTTTAATTGATAACAATTTACCATTATACCATTAGAATGTATCCATTTACAATCACTTAGAATGACATTGTTTTTCAAGTTCTAAGCAGGGTATTTTTCATTTTTAAAAGGGCTAGGCTTTAATAAAAGCCACACAAACATAAATTGTGTTTAATTTATTTGTCAGAATGATGTGTGCATGTACTTCAGTTCAAACACAATGCCACAATGACTTTGTAATAACCCCACAACTTCTCCATCAACTCGAGCTTCCTGGTTGAGATGAGGGACCTGTTGAAATGGAAGCTGTTTAATTAATTAAGTAACCAAAAATACAAATCTCGCTAGCTGGGGAAATAATTGTCTAACCAGTCATTAGGCATTCCATCTGGTCAATTACCTCCCTGTTAGTCTCCCAGCGTTATAAATGACTGGCTGGTAATTGGAGCTAGCAGTCAGCTAGAGCACTGAGAGGAACTGAATTACACAGTGTCATTAAAATAAACACATCAAATAATAATCCAATGAAAAATAAATGAACTGAGCATGTGTAATTGTTAACTGAAATTAGCCTCTCTGGAGTCTCTCGCCCCTCCCCTCTGCGCTCCGCATCACTCACACCTATTTGAAACCTTTTGAACTGAGGACCCTTCAGGTAAAGAGACTCAGAGAGCAGGAAGTCTCTTCATGTGAAAAAATGCTCCTGTCTTAAATATCAATAAACACTCTGACAGAGCGTGGATGATAATTATATCATGAATGCCAGATTACACAGTGCACACAGTTCATAACGTAATAACCATAACAATTGCCTTTAATAACAATATCTATGGTGCAAAAAGCACAAGTGCATAATTGGTTTACATTTAGATTATTGATGTATTATGTGTGGTAAAAGCCCACAGAGACTTGTACTGGGGCGTCTGTTCTGATTACAACATTTAATATACTGAGAAAAATGCATCATATAATCATATTTTCCCAATAACAAAAATATAAATTCTACTGATAAAGGCTATTTTAAAGTGTTTCACCATTACAAACCACAGTAAAAAAGGCAAGTCTTTTTGTCCTTCTCAACCAGATTAGTTTCATGATTTGGTTAAAAAAAAAGGGGGAAATCTTTTCATTTTACCTTGAACCCTGAGGAGAGCATGTGCCTTGAAACATTTTCCAGTGAATTGAAAGTGAACTGATTTATGGCCCTTATTGCACAGTATAATTAATTTTATGCATATGACTTCCGTAACAATTACCATGTGGGCCGATTGGAGAAGTTCACTGCTTATATGAAGCCATCAATAATTGTGAATTCATCACTTGGAGGCCTCGATATCTGGATGAAAGAAGGGGGAGAAAAAAAATACATCCTTTCCTGGAAGTGAGGGATTCTGTAAAAGGGCAAATGTTCTGGGTTGACTAAACCCCTTAATGAACTGTGCATAAGACATTGGAAAGGCATTTATAGAGAAACAACCTCTTGTCCTACAATTGTTCTCGTGTAGAGAAGAGACGCGTTGCGGTGTCCTTTCAACCTGTTTCTGTTTCTGATCAGTATTAGATACATGGCTAACTCCAGAGGACCTCAAATGAACAGCTCATACCACAACAAACAGCATAATGGTATAATTCATGCGTGTTTACTTTGGACTTTTCATATTGGATATTTATTTATATTTTTTAATATGCCGGTTCACGTGTATGTGTTCCTACACTGTAATAACACCATGTAAATACGTGGTGTTATTACAGGTTTAAGGGACACGTGTTGTGCAATAGGACCCATTATATTAGGACCCAGTGCATAGACACAGACAAAGAGAAGACAGGGTAGAGGGATACAGACAGGTGGAAGGGACAGGGAAAAGGGACCCAGAAAAAGGACAGAAAGAAAGAGATAAAGCGATAGGGTGAGAGAAAGCGGTGGAACAGGTGTAAAGTCAGGTGGACAGATGAGAGTGATTTGTGGAGGTTTTTCTATCAGGTGTCTGTCTGGGAGCGGTGCTGGGTCGATTGGATGTGAAGCATGTGCGCCCTGGACGTGTTGCAGCTCAGTCAGGTCCAATCCTTGGGTTGTTTTACTAAGTGACTGATGACCAAACTGGGGTCAAGAGTAATGAACAGAGCAGTCAGCAGACACATCCTGGAGGACACCCACGCACGCACGTCTAGGCCAGAGAGGAGTGTGGGTATGGCTCAGAATGGGCTGTCCACCGAGATATAGACTGGGTAGGGAGAGGGGGACGGGTCGGAGGTTGGGAGGGATGCAGGCTCAGATTGACACTAACAGTTGATTCAAACACATCCAGGGAGATCTGAAGGCATATAGTTAAGCACAGGCTTAGAGGTAAAGGTAGGCATCCCTGCTCTGAAAGGGCCAGGGACCAGGCCACAGCACAGTTACCACTGCAATGGTCTAATGATAACATCATTGATGACATTTAAGGTACAGCTCAAAGCATCTCTTCTAAACGGAATAAAACATAGAGCTACCACAGTGCTTTGGCTCTGCAAAGATATTGTATTCTAATGGGTTGTCTGTCTAAGCATGGATAATATAACTGTAGCAGTAACTATAAGTGCATTGGAAAATATGTCTCCTTCTGCAACACCTTTTACTGCGTCTCGTTAGTGAAACCTCACCCACTGGAAGAACAGCCAGTCTTCCCACCGGGGAAAGCCACTCCAGAAAAATCACATACTCCCCCCCCCCCCCCATGTTTCCTTTTGTAAATCAACCTCCTACCTGACATCTGACATGATCATGTCTATACCCTGGTAATTCAAAGCCCTTAAAGTCTACATCCACTCAACAACACATCACCGTGTGGATCCGCAAAACAATGACAAATACTGTATACCAACACATTAATGTCAAGCCATCAGTATGTCGCTTAAATACCGCTCCCCGTTACTGGCCTGGTGGCGGCTGGGAGGGAAGAGATCTATATTAAAATAAAATGAATGCAGAGGAAAAGCGCTGTTAGATGTATGACCTCTGGCAGAAAACACATTGGGACTGAATTGATCTGGATGACATGAATAATTTAGCTGACACTAAAGAAGGCAATATAAATGCACACATATATTCTAATCTTTCAGCCACTGTTCTGTAAATGCTCTGTTTCCCGGTTCCCTCCATCTCCCCGGCGTGGAACGTAGCATGCAGTCGGCTGCCCTGGAGGCTAAATTAATCCCAAAATGTATCCTTCCTCTCCCCTATTCCACATTCAAAATTATTCACATACAAGATGCATAATAATTATTCTGAGATTAATCCGGAACAGGAATTGGTATCCACTCTCTTTCTTGTGCAGTAAGGGGAACTTTTTTTCTGTTGCCCTTCACCTTAACTGAAGTCCCATCTCTCAGGCAATCCAGTGTGGCACCTTTCCTCTCCCCTGGCCCTGGCTCTCTCTCTCCACAGCCTGTCCTGTTGACAGTGCCCTGTCCTGTTCCTCCTTTAAACACAGTGGGAACGGATGTCCTCTCTTTGTCCTCTTCTCAATGGTCAGGTTAAAACAGTGTTGACTTGATTCAAACATTCTGAAACATCTCAGTTGAAATGACTCTACTCAATCTGTATCGCTGAAGTATGACAGAAATGGAAAGGCAAGTTCCCATTTAGTCGACATACGCTACGTTTACCGCTAACGCAAAACATTGCCTTTAAATGTAATTCACGCTCTACCGCTGAACTTTCACAATACGGATTGAATAAGCCCTTAGTTAAAACATCATCTGCATAACGATGCCAATATACAGTACGTTTTATATAATCACTGTATCCTTCCATTTTGTTGTGCACAATAGAAGACAATCACTCGCAACGGGTCATATAGCCTATGTGAATATCCTGTCTCCACAAACATGGTATCTTTACGACTATCAAAAAGGTCATATCACCTATATTTCATACGGTACTGTATAATTGTGTTGTGATATGTGATGGAGATGGGGGATTCGATGTAGTGCCAAACTGCATGAGTCTACAATGCTGCGTTGTTGTCTATGTGAGTCAGAGGCTAGTCACAGAGGTGATAGCACTAACAGATGGCCCATGGAAAACAGCTCATTTGGACCCCAACAAAGAGCCCAGAATGATTTAATGATCATTTCTGACTCACCAATTATTTATATGGGAATATAATCAACTGACACACAATATTTAATTTGTGGAAAAAGCTCGTATGTCAATAGAAGGCCACATCACCATCCCGCCATGTGATTCAGCACATAGCCATTGGTTCTCAGGCGCTAGAGTCTAGAGAGGGTGAGAGTCTAGTTTGTGTAAGCTGCCTCATTATAATCCTTACTGCCACTGTTAAACCATTATCCCTCAGCATATTCATGACTTCCCGTAATGTGAATTATTATGCTGATTATAAGGTGCTTTTATGACCCACCTCTTTCAATTAAAGGGCTGGTAATGAATGCGTGACTCTGACAGGTGTTTTGTTGTCGCCAGAATTGCACCCTTCTGATTTACATGGCTGACTAATTTAGTTGAGAGGACGGTATAAAAAAAGGTCAATACCCCTATGGTGTACAGCCTTGTATTAAGCCACGGTGTCGAGTTGTACCAGGTTGTACCAGGTTGTGCCAGGTTGTGCCAGGTTCTGCCAGGTTGTACCTCTGTACATTTGGAGCTATGAGCTCCAGGTGACGGTGTTGGAGGTTCCAAATGGGGAGGTAATGAGTTCTGCGCGTGTGTGGCATGTGGCGTGTAATGTGTAGCGTGGGGAGCGGGGTTAATTAATGAACTGATCCAGGCTCAGGGAGAAAGACATGGGCCTGCCATCCAACCCTGAGCAGCAGGTCACAACACTGACAGATGCCCTATTACAATGTTAATGATAGCAGGCCCCGGGTCAGATAATCATATTCAAAGCTTTTTCTACCAGATAACAATCAGAAGCATTGCCAGGCCAAAGATGGCATCCCAGAGGAGGATCTGTAGTGTTTGGAACATATGAGGCACAAGCCGAGGGAATCCCCGAGCAGAGAAAGCTGGGATCCACCTCTACTGTGTTTGTGTGCAAACCTGAACGCGTCTATACAGCTGTGGAGGGCTCAGCCAGGCATGAAGCTGATCAATCTGATTGTGACCTGATAAGATCGGTGGGTTAGCTCCAGTGGGTGTGTGAGCAGCATGTGCCATGTGAACCTATCGGGGGTCTATTACAGACCTTGTTAATCGTGTGTGTGTGTGTGTGTGTGTGTGTGTGTGTGTGTGTGTGTGTGTGTGTGTGTGTGTGTGTGTGTGTGTGTGTGTGTGTGTGTGTGTGTGTGTGTGTGTGTGTGTGTGCAGGTGTGTGTGTGTGTGTGTGTGTGCTTGCATGCAGGTGAGGTGTGTGTGTGTGCTTGCATGCGGGTGAGGTGTGTGTGTGTGTGTGCTTGCATGCGGGTGAGGTGTGTGAAAGGGCTTCTATTTCCTCTGACCTATCTATTTCTTCCCAACTTAAAATAAGTCATCCCCACACAGTAACAGACAGGATGGGAAGGGAATCAGCAGTCCATGATGTGGAAAGAATTCAGAGAGAAAAGGAAAAGCTAACAGCCAGAACAGGGGTGACATTTCTTTTCCAACCCCTGTCCACAAAGTGCATTAATCTAACGGCAACCTCTGACTGGCTAGACGGTAGATGATACTGCAGTGGATTTCTCCCCATCCAACCTCTGACTGGCTAGACGGTAGATGATACTACAGTGGATTTCTCCCATCCAACCTCTGACTGGCTAGACGGTAGATGATACTACAGTGGATTTCTCCCCATCCAACCTCTGACTGGCTAGACGGTAGATGATACATACTGCAGTGGATTTCTCCCATCCAACCTCTGACTGGCTAGACGGTAGATGATACTGCAGTGGATTTCTCCCATCCAACCTCTGACTGGCTAGACGGTAGATGATACATACTGCAGTGGATTTCTCCCCATCCAACCTCTGACTGGCTAGACGGTAGATGATACTACAGTGGATTTCTCCCCATCCAACCTCTGACTGGCTAGACGGTAGATGATACATACTGCAGTGGATTTCTCCCATCCAACCTCTGACTGGCTAGACGGTAGATGATACTACAGTGGATTTCTCCCATCCAACCTCTGACTGGCTAGACGGTAGATGATACTGCAGTGGATTTCTCCCCATCCAACCTCTGACTGGCTAGACGGTAGATGATACTACAGTGGATTTCTCCCCATCCAACCTCTGACTGGCTAGACGGTAGATGATACTACAGTGGATTTCTCCCATCCAACCTCTGACTGGCTAGACGGTAGATGATACATACTGCAGTGGATTTCTCCCCATCCAACCTCTGACTGGCTAGACGGTAGATGATACTGCAGTGGATTTCTCCCATCCAACCTCTGACTGGCTAGACGGTAGATGATACTGCAGTGGATTTCTCCCCATCCAACCTCTGACTGGCTAGACGGTAGATGATACTACAGTGGATTTCTCCCCATCCAACCTCTGACTGGCTAGACGGTAGATGATACATACTGCAGTGGATTTCTCCCCATCCAACCTCTGACTGGCTAGACGGTAGATGATACATACTGCAGTGGATTTCTCCCATCCAACCTCTGACTGGCTAGACGGTAGATGATACTACAGTGGATTTCTCCCCATCCAACCTCTGACTGGCTAGACGGTAGATGATACTACAGTGGATTTCTCCCCATCCAACCTCTGACTGGCTAGACGGTAGATGATACATACTGCAGTGGATTTCTCCCATCCAACCTCTGACTGGCTAGACGGTAGATGATACTACAGTGGATTTCTCCCCATCCAACCTCTGACTGGCTAGACGGTAGATGATACTACAGTGGATTTCTCCCATCCAACCTCTGACTGGCTAGACGGTAGATGATACTGCAGTGGATTTCTCCCATCCAACCTCTGACTGGCTAGACGGTAGATGATACTGCAGTGGATTTCTCCCCATCCAACCTCTGACTGGCTAGACTGTAGATGATACTGCAGTGGATTTCTCCCCATCCAACCTCTGACTGGCTAGACGGTAGATGATACTACAGTGGATTTCTCCCATCCAACCTCTGACTGGCTAGACGGTAGATGATACTACAGTGGATTTCTCCCCATCCAACCTCTGACTGGCTAGACGGTAGATGATACATACTGCAGTGGATTTCTCCCATCCAACCTCTGACTGGCTAGACGGTAGATGATACTGCAGTGGATTTCTCCCCATCCAACCTCTGACTGGCTAGACGGTAGATGATACATACTGCAGTGGATTTCTCCCATCCAACCTCTGACTGGCTAGACGGTAGATGATACTGCAGTGGATTTCTCCCATCCAACCTCTGACTGGCTAGACGGTAGATGATACTACAGTGGATTTCTCCCATCCAACCTCTGACTGGCTAGACGGTAGATGATACTACAGTGGATTTCTCCCCATCCAACCTCTGACTGGCTAGACGGTAGATGATACTACAGTGGATTTCTCCCATCCAACCTCTGACTGGCTAGACGGTAGATGATACTACAGTGGATTTCTCCCCATCCAACCTCTGACTGGCTAGACGGTAGATGATACATACTGCAGTGGATTTCTCCCATCCAACCTCTGACTGGCTAGACGGTAGATGATACTGCAGTGGATTTCTCCCATCCAACCTCTGACTGGCTAGACGGTAGATGATACATACTGCAGTGGATTTCTCCCCATCCAACCTCTGACTGGCTAGACGGTAGATGATACTACAGTGGATTTCTCCCCATCCAACCTCTGACTGGCTAGACGGTAGATGATACTACAGTGGATTTCTCCCCATCCAACCTCTGACTGGCTAGACGGTAGATGATACTACAGTGGATTTCTCCCATCCAACCTCTGACTGGCTAGACGGTAGATGATACATACTGCAGTGGATTTCTCCCCATCCAACCTCTGACTGGCTAGACGGTAGATGATACTGCAGTGGATTTCTCCCATCCAACCTCTGACTGGCTAGACGGTAGATGATACTGCAGTGGATTTCTCCCCATCCAACCTCTGACTGGCTAGACGGTAGATGATACTACAGTGGATTTCTCCCCATCCAACCTCTGACTGGCTAGACGGTAGATGATACATACTGCAGTGGATTTCTCCCCATCCAACCTCTGACTGGCTAGACGGTAGATGATACATACTGCAGTGGATTTCTCCCATCCAACCTCTGACTGGCTAGACGGTAGATGATACTACAGTGGATTTCTCCCCATCCAACCTCTGACTGGCTAGACGGTAGATGATACTACAGTGGATTTCTCCCCATCCAACCTCTGACTGGCTAGACGGTAGATGATACATACTGCAGTGGATTTCTCCCATCCAACCTCTGACTGGCTAGACGGTAGATGATACTACAGTGGATTTCTCCCCATCCAACCTCTGACTGGCTAGACGGTAGATGATACTACAGTGGATTTCTCCCATCCAACCTCTGACTGGCTAGACGGTAGATGATACTGCAGTGGATTTCTCCCATCCAACCTCTGACTGGCTAGACGGTAGATGATACTGCAGTGGATTTCTCCCCATCCAACCTCTGACTGGCTAGACTGTAGATGATACTGCAGTGGATTTCTCCCCATCCAACCTCTGACTGGCTAGACGGTAGATGATACTACAGTGGATTTCTCCCATCCAACCTCTGACTGGCTAGACGGTAGATGATACTACAGTGGATTTCTCCCCATCCAACCTCTGACTGGCTAGACGGTAGATGATACATACTGCAGTGGATTTCTCCCATCCAACCTCTGACTGGCTAGACGGTAGATGATACTGCAGTGGATTTCTCCCCATCCAACCTCTGACTGGCTAGACGGTAGATGATACATACTGCAGTGGATTTCTCCCATCCAACCTCTGACTGGCTAGACGGTAGATGATACTGCAGTGGATTTCTCCCATCCAACCTCTGACTGGCTAGACGGTAGATGATACTACAGTGGATTTCTCCCCATCCATGGGCCCTCTTTCCTGCTCTCTCATCCCAAACATTAAATATCACCTGCCGTGAATAATCTCAACTTAATTAAATCCATCAGCGAGACAATGGCCAGGCAATGAGCTATGTAATCATTCACGTAGTAAATGAAATTATGTAAGGGGTCCTCCATGTTGACAGAGATGGAGAGGATAGGGAGAATAGGGCCGGGGGTTCCCAGAAGTCTCAGCTTGGGAGGTTCTGCCTCTACTCATGCTGTCCCTTTTCCGGAAAAAACACACACATATACTGGCGTACGCGCGCGCACACGCACAGCAGACTGTAACTTTGCAATAAGCCCCCTCTGCTCAGCACACATTCAAATGAATGTGAGACTTCTCTGTGCTCTCCCCACCAGCCTGGGGATGCTTATGGATGGCTGCCATTTAGAGGCTGTTAGAACATGTGTGTAGGGAGCATGTCTGTGTCACTAAGCTAATGGCAGGGAGGCATTGCACACATCACATGCCACAACACACAGACTCTCTCTCTCTGTCTGTACCAACTGTTCTGGTACTAGCCACCTGATTTTATGATGAACACAACAATACCACAGCTTTTTATATATCTCACAGAGTTACGCTTAAGCATGTTACATATCCTCAAGTAATGTAGCAGTAGCATGTTACATATCCTAAAGTAATGTAGCAGTAGCATGTTACATATCCTTGAGTAATGTATCAGTAGCATGTTACATATCCTTGAGTAATGTATCAGTAGCATGTTACATATCCTCGAGTGATGTATCAGTAGCATGTTACATATCAACAAGTAATGTAGCAGTAGCATGTTACATATCCACGAGTAATGTAGAAGGAGCATGTTACATATCCTCAAGCAATGTATCAGTAGCATGTTACATATCAACAAGTAATGTAGCAGTAGCATGTTACATATCCTCAAGTAATGTAGCAGTAGCATGTTACATATCCTCAAGTAATGTATCAGTAGCATGTTACATATCCTCAAGTAATGTAGCAGTAGCATGTTACATATCCTCAAGTAATGTAGCAGTAGCATGTTACATATCCTAAAGTAATGTAGCAGTAGCATGTTACATATCCTCGAGTAATGTAGCACTAGCATGTTAAATATCCTTGAGTAATGTAGCAGTAGCATGTTACATATCCTCAAGTAATGTAGCAGTAGCATGTTACATATCCTCAAGTAATGTAGCAGTAGCATGTTACATATCCTAAAGTAATGTAGCAGTAGCATGTTACATATCCTCGAGTAATGTAGCAGTAGCATGTTACATATCCTCAAGTAATGTAGCAGTAGCATGTTACATATCCTAAAGTAATGTAGCAGTAGCATGTTACATATCCTCGAGTAATGTTGCAGTAGCATGTTACATATCAACAAGTAATGTAGCAGTAGCATATTACATATCCTTGAGTAATATATCAGTAGCATGTTACATATCCTTGAGTAATGTAGCAGTAATATTTCTGCTTACGTTGTTTTCTTCATATTTGACAATGTGCAAGAAATCCAGGTTAGAATAGAGAGAATGTGGCAAAGACAAAAATAACAATATCATGATATCACTAAGTTCCAGCCTGTCTTTTCCCTTCTTCTCCTCTCATATTATAGTCAAATTATAGTCATACTTGGCCCACCTCCAATGTTTACAGATGATATCAGCAGCTCATAGAGCGTAAGTGAAGTTCAGGCCTGAAACTCTTGAATGTCCTGCTTGTGTCAATACACCAGCGATAAATAGCTGTTAGGGGTACGAACACCCTGGTCCTGTAGAGGTCACCTCCTTTTTTTTTCTTTTTTTTTTTTATTTTTTTTATATATATATATATATATATATATTTTTTTTTTTTTTGGGGTGGATCAGCTTAATATTGCGGAAAGAATGTTGCTTCCAATGTAATTGTCTGCATCATTTCCAATCCCCCATATTTTTTTGGGTAAATATATATATCCATACATGCATGCATACATATATACATATATACATACACATACCTATATAGACATACATACTTTTTTAAAGAATATACCTTTATTATTATTCCCCGCAACCCTACCACCGCTCCCCCAATTGGAGTAAACTAATAAACACTTCTGCTTTTACCTTCAATTTATACATCTTATACCTATTTTACAGACACAGACTACTTTATAATAGTTCTCTCTTGTTTGTTCTTAGTCCTTCCTCTATTTCTGTTGTCCATCCAATTTTATTTCCACTTGTAACTGTGCTATTTCACAAAAGCTCCGCACCTATACACATTTCACAGATCCCGATAGAGGTCACCTCCTGCCTTAGCCCGGGTCTGAACCCATAAGGTGAACAGATGTGTTGGGGATGAGGATCCATCCCATAGGCATTCAAGTGCTGCTTGAAAAAAACAAGACATATCAGTACACACACATACACGTACACACACACTCAAATGCACCCATATGCACACACACACACTCATAATGGGCAAACAGCAGCCACAGCTGGGATGTTAATGCCAGCAAACAGGATTATCCTCAGAAAGGATTTCTCCACTAAGCATTTCCTCCTAATTAGATTTCTCAATCTCAGGGATGAATTGCCTTTTAGCAGTATAAGCTGCCACTGAGGGAGCTGTTAGCTCCTTATAACTGAATTAAATGCATAATTAGTGATACAATTACATTAGTATGGAATCCTTTGTGTTTGTGCGCGAGTGAAGAAGAAAGGGAGGGAGGAATGGAGGGAGGAAGAGATGCAGGGATAGCATGCCACTGCTAGTGAGTGAGACTGAGAGGGGATACAGATATGGAACATGGGACTGGATATGGCGCTAGAGAAGAGTGTGAGGTTTAGGAAGTTAGCGGTCAGGTAGTTGCAACAGGTGAGGATTTTGGTAAGTAAGTGTAAATATTATGAGTAACTAAAAAAATGTGTGCTGATTCTGAATGAAGAGAAAGTGACTAAAGTGAATTGCGTGGACAACACAGATGTTGCGTGGTGGACAGTGGTTTGGCACACAGTATTTGGCATATGTATGGCAGAAAAGACCTGGGAGTATCAGGTAGTGTTTACCCATAATGCACCTTTCTAATGTCCACACAGCGGATTCCAGACCAATTCATCACTGGGTCCACCCCACCTATACACACACACATATATGCCGACACACACACCGAAACACACATCCACGCACGTCCCAAACATACACCCCCTACACACGCCCCACACACACACCTCTCCCCTCTGTCCACGGTGTGGATCCCCGAACCATTCATCACCAGGCTGGCGCTGACAGTGACGGATGGGTCAGCCCGCCACTGGCACTACCCCAGACCAAGACTCATACGGCCTCACTAGCAGAGTGACAGCTGGAGCAACGTGTCAAGTGGCGGAGAGACTACGGCCATTAATAACCCCTGTCACATGATCCACACACACCGCCACGCAGGGACACACAGGAAGTGGGGGTGGGAGGGTTACCGGGGGGGGGGGGGGGGGGGGTTGATGTCCGGGATCCACGTTGAGACATTAGGCCGGGAGGGAGATGTCACGGTGAGCAGGGGTGACAGTCATGGACGCCTGATCTTTAATCAAGTGAGCAGGGATGCTGGGTAATGAATATATCGCTCATAAATTGGAGGGTGTGGGGGCTATAGGAGAGAGGAGGGGTGGGTCTCTGAATGGGGACGGTGGTTTGCTGATGACCCATCTGTGATTTTGGTTTGACCCTTGACCCTTGGGAGATACTGCTCCTCATGCCAAAGCCCAGTGTGGTTGTGCGGCTTACTCTCCACACGTGCCTGTATGTAATGTGTCATTAATTCAGTGAGTTTGATCATAATCATCTCGTTTTAAAGAGTCCCAAGACCCTGAAGAGAGGCAGGCCAGTGGTTTGAGGGCCCAGCCTTAAAGCATAGAGCAGAGAGTATCTTAAACCATTGGACTGATCATAATCACTTTCATCAACCCCACTGAATGACATGACTACACTGGGCATTTAGTTGCATCTTATATTTCTATGCTGTGGTTTTTGTCATCATTTTATACCATTTTCTATTGCAAAAAAGTGCAAGAAAGATACCTTTGAGGAACAAACATTACAAGAGGTGCAACACAAGGGGTACAACATGATCATCCCAGCAGAGCCGTTTTACAGTGGAAGCATGAACTTTAAGTTGCCTTTCACCTCTCCTTGTGCGATGCGCTGATGTATGCAAAGCAGGAGGCGGCTGTGCAACTGCTCATAGTTTGGCACGGGCATAAGCCATTTATTTTTATGCAGTGTTTAGGTACCAAGATGATCCTTTAATCCAATTCTACACAGCAATCAAAGTTCCATGAATCAGCCACAATATAAGCAGACCTGTGGCCGTTCCAAGCCTTCTGCATGTCATTAGCGGGGCTCCGCCCTAACGAAGCTGTTTTTAATGTGATTCTACAAAGCTCCGAATCAAGCTTTCCTTCATGTCCATGCATCCTGGCTAATTCAGTTAAAAAAAATATCCATTCATAATTCATTCAAAGACAATCACCAACTGAGGAACGGGGGATAACACCGGAAGGTTTGTCCTTCCTTCTAACGACAACCACACTTTAATTTCAACCTTCACAGGGAAGAGTAAGAGGCCCTTATCCCAATGAGGGGAAATATCATTATCGGTTTGAGCGATATTAGAGCGGGAACGAGTGAACGCACGGCACAAGCCAAAAGCAGAGACAGAGTGATTAACTCAGATGTCCTCAACGTCCCTAGACTCACAGATGTAGATTTAGCAGCATGAGAGCATAAGAGTCCTTGTAAAAAATACACATGTCAAATTTACAGATTTCACATGTGAAATAGCTGTTTTCACATGTTGAGGTTAAATTTCACACATGAAACCATATTTTCACAATTATTACATTTAGAATGTACCTGTTAACGCCACCTTTTCACATGTGAGGAGAATTACATGTTTTCGCCTCACTTGTGAATTGCATTAAAAAACTAACTTTCACATATGGAATTGCAAGTTTACATGTGAAAATCAATCACATGAAAATAACATTTGCAGGTTCACATGTAAGAACTCCACATGTGAAAATCGCACTTTCACATGTGGCGACATATTGTAGTTCTGCTATATGAAGGTCATTGCCTGTATGAAGGTCACTGCCAAAATATAAACTTGTTTTGCTCCAATGTTTGTAAACAAAGTAAATATAAACAACCACTAAAAACGGTTAAAACTATAATTTTATATCATGGATGGTCAGTCCTTGCATCTATAACGTAGTTTATGGATTTGACGGTGGTTGCATTTCTCCAGCCCCATCCCTCAGCTTTTTACTGAAACTGTGGTGTGGAGAACAGTTTTCATGTTTAAATTAAGGAATGCCGCTTTAAACACCTTTAATGATGTAATAGTGTTATTATATGGTGCAATACTTCAGTGAGTGAGTTTCCTTTGTGTCATTAATATCAAGCAAAATTCATATCAAGCAAAACTTGTGAAGTCGAGAGCAAGATTTGTAGCATTACAAACAAAAATAATGACATTGAAAACAAAACATAAACCCCAAAAGTATTGATAGCAAAACAAAATATTGCAAGGAAATCATTTCGAAATACGAGAACAAATAAGTTGTAAATGGATGCAAAAAAAAGACAAATCTGTGAAAAGATTTTTATGACAACACGATTAAATAAAAGGCCTCCCACTTTCCTGCAATTTTCCCTATCTTTGGATATGTTACCCTGGCCTTTGCTTTCGCTGGCATTTTTCCAGTTGCAAGTTTTGGCACATTCCTTCCGGAAACATATTACCCTGCATCCCACTGCTGGTTTGCGTCGGAAGGTCGGTCCTGGTCGGTCCCTGGATGGGAGACCAGATGTAGCTGTAAGTGGTGAAAAATAAACACGTGGAGAAAAAAAAATTCACGAGGAAAAAAACAAAGAAAATGTACATGTGAAACTTCACCCATGTGTCTGAAAACCACGTGTCTGACGTGAAAATGTCAACATTATTTATTCAACATTGTATATGTGAATTTACATTAACATCTGAGAATGTAAGGCTAGGCCTATTGCTTTGTTTGCTATCTGGCTTGTGTGATATATAACAGACGTGGATAAGCAAATTAATTATATGTGATACAGTACATTGGTTTCTTGTATATTTGAATAGAAATAAAACCATGCAAAAACACTTAACCTGTCTTTTTTCTTGAGCGCAGACCTCTCTACTTAATACCGTTCTCATCTTCACAGTGTGAACTACCACTGTAGAGGACAAATGGGAGAGAAAAAAAACCTGAAAAATGTGGATCTGATTCTTCTACTCAACTATTACAATACAATATACATCATCAAGAGAGGGGGGGGTCTTTATCTTGTAGTATGTCATCCCAAGTGCTTTTATGGAGGTGTTCAGACATAGATCTAGAATATTATCCCTGAATGTGTGGATGTCAGATTGGGTCAATCCATCTGTAGGGTAAGTGTGTGACCATGCACAAGACAAATGAACAAACTATGGCTGACAGATCTTTTTTCCAGCAATCCATTATGTTGTGAAATTACAGATTGGCTCATGTTCCATCAAGAAGTCATACATTAACGTTTGATTCTGATTCTGTACAATGATCCACATTCGTATATTAATATTCTGTTCACAAACACTATGACACGCTACAGATTAGGGGCTGGGCTTGAAGACTTGTAAAACTGTAAAAGTGTTGATTAAATTGCTATAATTTAAGCTTCCCTAAGTCTCCATGTTTAAAATCAGATCCAGCCTCGTTTCAGGGAAAAATTGTAGCACTTTATATGCAATTCCAGAACCGACAGATAAAAGAAAGTTCTTCCATGGATATGTGTCTCTCCAAACCCCTCCCGCCACACACAGTAGAAACGTTCTGTGTGCTCTAAATGAGAATATTATGATGAGACAGCTGTGGCTTTATCATTTCCTTACATGTCTTCAGAGAATAGGATAAGGATTAGCAAGGGACATATAAAGCCCCTGCCTGGACCTCAGTGCCTTTACCAATAGTAGCCTCTGAAAACAATGAGGCACACCCCTGTGAAATCAGGAGGCAAACTGTTACACCTTCTGGGTGAAAGGCATGAGCCTGAGCTGAGTGATGTTCCCCGTCAGAGGACACCTGCCAAAGCAGACACACAACACAGCAGGTCTGTCTGTGGGATTGGCTGGAGAGGACTTGGGGGCGGTGTTGTCCTTAACTAAGCCACACTGAGTTTCTTTTACCAAACTCTCCCCATCTGTTGAGTTGCCATTGTCTGCTAAGTGTTACAGCTGCAAAGGACCAGTCCTGTTCTCTCTACAGAAAGAAAAACACTTTAGCATATTCAGCCCCGGTCCCCTCCCACCGCCCTATTATTTTGCTACTGTTACCAGGCCCTGATTTATTCATTGGCTTTACACACCCTGCCCCATCCCGCCACCACCACCCCAACCCCCTACACATGCAACCCCCCCCTGCACCCTCCATTCCCAACTTCACCCCCCCAAAAAACCCTCCTCCACTCTTTCCTCCACATTTTTACTCAGCCACCATATCTCATCTTCCCCTTCTCCTCATCCAGACCTCCCAGTCAGTCTGTCAGTCAGTCAGTCTGTCTGGCCTCTAGCTCCTCACATCTTTTCAATTTGTTCCTATTCTCTGTCTCTCACTCCTGGTATCTGCTCATCCTTGTCCTGATCAGGTTAACCTCCTCCTCTCAGGTCTTTTTTGTGGACATCTGTCTCTTCAGTCTCCCTCTGTCCTCCCTCTGTCGCTCTCATCACTGCCTGCTTGGTGTTTGCTCACCCGCTGCCTCTCCTTTTGTGGCTGATTTCATGCCATGTTCACCTCTGTGGTAAGCCCTCTGTTCCTAAACACACTGGAACCATCAGTCAGAAAAGCTACAATATTGTCCTAAACATCTAATATGTTAATGTGAAACTGTCATGTTCCTTTCACCAGTAATCAAACCACAATGTATGATTGGAGTTTGAAGAGACATGCAGCATGTTTTATAATGGAGAACTGGCATGAAGTTGTAGCATTAGTGAATAGTTAGCATCTTCTTCGCCCATGAAGCTGTCGGGCCCATAGAGCCCCATAGAGGCGGTTAGGCCAGGCCAGGGTCGGCTAAAAGACGGTGGGAATGTTCTGTCACAACGGGGTTCAGGTCAGGCGGGTAGCTACAGTAGCTAGCCCACCCACAGTCTTTTGGGCTCGGTCTGTCGGCGGGGGCTTTAATTCGAGACTGATTTTTGTTATGCAGCCCCCCCCACTTCCCCCTGTGGAGGGAACACTTTTACAAGCCCCCCTAAAGCCTGGTTAATAATGGATCTGAAGGGGAGAGAATGGGCCCGGCACTGCCGTTTGACCGATCATGGCACGCTGTAATAAAGTGGCCCATTCATCCCACGCTCCCTTTCACTGACTCACTGAGGGGGAAGTTTAGGGTAGGGTGCTTGTGTATGGAGTGCCAAAGCACAGCCAGCTGCAATAGATTGAATTGATCTTTTGGATTCATGCACACACATCTTAAGGTGGCTTTTCTGTTCCCCATTTCCTGGCTCTTCTTCCTCCTGCTATTGTCAGAGGGAGAGCTGTGGTATGAGATTATGAGGATGACTGGCCACTCTTCCAGTGGTGGAGTAAGTAGTCACCACCACTTGAACACCATGCAGGCAGATCAGAGGAGGAGAGCTGCCTCAAAGCGTTAGCGTCTTAAAATACTGACCACCTGAAGCAAAACCTTTACAAATGTTTAGCAGATCTTCCCTTATATTTTGTTATATATTGACAATTTGCTGTAAATCTATTGAATATGTACCGTCATATTTATTTTGGATTCACTGAAATGTTGTTATGCTGGGGTTTCTAGGCAATAAGATAATAAGATATTCCAGTTTTTCTCAATCGCGTACAATAATTCTTTGGAACAATGTTGTCGATTTTCAAAACAGAGTCCAAAAAAAAGCACTCTGTGGCCTTTTTCAAAACAGTCAATGTGTTTTCAAAATGTAGTTGCCTTCTCAAAACATAAATACGTTATTCAAAACTATATTATACCGTACAAATTGCAAATACATTCATCAAAAGAACCCAACTGCCTACAAAACAATTAACTCAACCGTAGTCCAAGCAGACAAAACATAAAGTTAGTCTGTCTTTTAAAAATCCCAGTAGATCAATACATTTTATTTGCAGTCACTAAATCATGATTATCAAAATTCGAACTATCAAAAGGTGCAGAACTATGGGTAATTACTCTCCTCTTATGCATATTTCACCAAACGTCTACATCAAATCAAAAATTATTCCTAATGAAGAGGAAAATGGAAAATAAGCACATTGTGTGCAGATTATTCACCGCTGGTATCATCACAAGCCAATTCCATGTATTCAATACATAGGCTCAATTGCTCATAAGTTAATAGACGTTTCATCAGCAAGCAGAAACACAATCCCCATATGAAAAAAGGACAGGTGAATACTGTGGAGGAACACAACGTATATGAATTCATAGGCCAGGGATCATCAACCCGCTTCAGCCACGGGACAATTTTATATTGAGTGGATGGTCGGGGGGCCGGAACATAATCACAAAAGATAATTTGGAGACTGCAAATTGACCGCAAGAAGCCCAAACAGATATCATATTTGACTAAAACATAATAATTTCAAACCTTGCTTACGTTTGTGTAAGATCACGTGTCTCTCTGTTATGCGTGGGAATAGTAGGGAACAGATTTCTGAAATTAAAACCATTTGGAGTTGATTTCCTGGTGTTTTTACAGTCTTTCATGTCCTACAATGAAAATGTACAAAAAAAATATATATATTTTTGCTCGGGGGGGCGATTTAAAACCACCTGCGGGCCACCCGTTGGGAACCCTGGTATAGCCCTTTTAAATGTTTTAAATTTTATTTTACCTTTATTTAACTAGACAAGTCAGTTAAGAACAAATTCTTATTTTCAATGATGGCCTACTGGGGAACAGTGAGTTAACTGCCTTGGTCAGGTACAGAACGACAGATTTGTACCTTGTCAGCTCGGGGATTCGAACTTGCAACCTTTCGGTTACTAGCCTTAATCCACACCAAAGCAAAGTTCCGTAATGGAAGGTCACAATGTTGGAGATGACGACTTAGCAGCAACCCAAAGTTACTTAGAAGTTGAACTATACGCCAGCCGGAGTGATTGAGTAGTTTAAGTCAATGAAGTTAATGCATTTTTAATCTATTCATCATTTCTTCATAATTAGTAACTATTAAGATCATCAACTGAGGACAACTTTCAGGTCGCATATCAAAAGCAAATTATACATCATCAATACACTAACGTCCCTTTGATTGTGCTGCATATGAAGTCTTAACTAATGACAGGGCCTAGCCATCAGTGTAGCTCCATTAAATCAGCCTGCCCAAGTTAATGTTGGGAGGTGTTAACAGATTGATTTGCCTAATCTGTTAAACTACACCAACAGTCAGCATGGTGCAGGTCAGCTGCCTTAACGCAGCCAGTAGCCTCTGTGTGAGTGTGTGTGTGTTAACCAATTTCACGCCCATCTGTCACGCACAGTTAAACTTTCCACCAACACATTTTTGGCAGAGAGACCCCAGGATACTCACAGGGTACGTACAGGGGAAGTGGAGGAGGAGGAAGAGGACAGGGGCCGAACAGTGGTTGCCCTTTCTGGTGTCGTCAGGAAGAATGGCAATCCTCAAGTTCATTCGGCGCGATTAAACCAGAGCAGGAACTTTTCTTCCCAGCTAATTATGTGGAAATGGCAAAGACAATAAAGCATCTGGTGGTCTTTCTTACTCTTTTCAATGTTGCTCAATATTGTGACAGGCTCATGCATTGTGTCTGAGCCTCCACTCCCTGCATGGATCAGCCTGAAAGCTGGGGTCAGCAGAGAGCAAATAGATGAATTTATAACTTTTGCCTTTTCACGTTGCGAGTGGAGCGGAGGATATTGTGTCCCGTCTGCCCCCCCCCCCCCCCCTGTTCCAATCCAGAGAGCACCACTCAGTCTCAAAACAGGGCCTTTTCTCCCCCTCCATACCACCCAAACTGAATCTGGCCTCCCCCATTCTCAGCAGCCCAGGACATTGGTACTGGCCCTCCTCCCTTATTCCCCCCAGCCCTATCATGGAGAGCGATGAGGGAAAGGGGGAAAATTCTGACACACAGAAGAGGGTGGTGGCGGCGGGGGGAGTCCAAAAAGGTCCAAGCCCCTGTTGATTGGCAGACAGCCCTGACCAAGGCGTTCTCTTCTTAATCCCTGTCTGAAGGAGATGCCAGACATCGAACAGAATAGTCACAGTTAAGCCAATCACAATGGACAGGAAGTAATGTCTAAAAACAATTTGTTATTCAACTCCATGGGATGGGATAGCTAATGTTCTCATCAAGGGTACTGAAAAACATTATCTCGTTGAAGAATTTGAATATTGAATTATAGCAGGTGTTTGCTTAGGACTCTTGAGACAGACAATACATACTTTTAGAAGAAAGATAAACACAAAAATTAAACAATACATTCTCTTTTAGATGATCAGTCCCCCAATGACCTTCTATGGGATTATCTGGTTCCTGGAGAAACATAGTGAGAGAAGATAGGGACGCGCTGAGGTCCTCAGTGGCTGGAGATCATTGACATTACTATGGAACACTTGAAAAGGAGATCATTGACATTACTATGGAACACTTGAAAAGGAGATCATTGACATTACTATGGAACACTTGAAAAGGAGATCATTGACATTACTATGGAACACTTGAAAAGGAGATCATTGACATTACTATGGGACACTTGAAAAGGAGATCATTGACATTACTATGGAACACTTGAAAAGGAGATCATTGACATTACTATGGGACACTTGAAAAGGAGATCATTGACATTACTATGGAACACTTGAAAAGGAGATCATTGACATTACTATGGAACACTTGAAAAGGAGATCATTGACATTACTATGGAACACTTGAAAAGGAGATCATTGACATTACTATGGGACACTTGAAAAGGAGATCATTGACATTACTATGGAACACTTGAAAAGGAGATCATTGACATTACTATGGAACACTTGAAAAGGAGATCATTGACATTACTATGGAACACTTGAAAAGGAGATCATTGACATTACTATGGAACACTTGAAAAGGAGATCATTGACATTACTATGGAACACGTGAAAAGGAGATCATTGACATTACTATGGAACACTTGAAAAGGAGATCATTGACATTACTATGGGACACTTGAAAAGGAGATCATTGACATTACTATGGAACACTTGAAAAGGAGATCATTGACATTACTATGGGACACTTGAAAAGGAGATCATTGACATTACTATGGAACACTTGAAAAGGAGATCATTGACATTACTATGGAACACTTGAAAAGGAGATCATTGACATTACTATGGAACACTTGAAAAGGAGATCATTGACATTACTATGGAACACTTGAAAAGGAGATCATTGACATTACTATGGGACACTTGAAAAGGAGATCATTGACATTACTATGGAACACTTGAAAAGGAGATCCTTTCCCACCCCATTTGAGCCCTTCAGCTCTCCTTGTCCATCTTTCTTCCTCCAATCTTCCATCTCTCCTCAACCTGCTCAACTCCTCCATTTCTCCTCTTCCATCTCTCCTCCACCACTTCTCCTCCTTCCTTCCCCCCTTAACGGGGAACTGCACCTGCTGATTTGGCCTCGTTTTTTGGCTTGCTCCTCAAGAAATGCTGGCGGCCATGACAGAAGCCAAACGTGAGTTGGCTTGAGGGTGTGGTTTGATGTGGATGTTTCTTGGGAGTGTCACAAACAAGACATGCCTATCTGTCAGAACCTTGCCCGCAGCTGTTTCCTTCCACTCAATCACAACAAACAAACCTCCTGCAGGTTGAGTTCAATAACTACAGGCAGATGTATGGTGAGATGCCGGAAGAAGCTTTAAATAGGTCAGTAGCCTACAGAGTAATATGAGAAGAATGAAATTGCTTAATTTACAGTATGTAGATATTCTAAGTGATAACTTTCAAATGTAGTAACAGGTCCATGTAGAATAAACAACCCTTTACATAATACCATAGAAGCAGTGTCATGCTAATATAACAATGTGCACCTTTCATTGTCGTTCCCAGCTGATACAGACACTGTGCCTATCGGCATTTTGTCTGGTGGTAATGTGGCTACCTTGGCAAACAGAGTGGTCAGAGTGGTCATACCTTCCTGTGTGGCGTCCCGTATACAACAGGAGTTCCCTGATCCTGGTGCAGAAATCCCAGGATTTCTCCCTCCCCATATTGACTGATACCATTCAATTCAATAATTTAAAAAAAGACAAAACATGTCAAAGTTGTGTTTAATAAAATGTATATGCAGAGTGATAGGTATCCCTCCATTCAGAGACACCAGTATCGAGACCATCTGTCAGTCTGGACTTCATCACATCATCTTGCAAGTCTCCATGTGCTGGCTCCATACATGTTTCTGTGAACACATAGTCACTGTTTTATTACCAATGGCAGTTAGTACTTTACTGTATTACCTATCCTATGTTAAAGTTTGAACAGGTCAGATAAAAACTACACAATTATGGTCTGGCAAAAGCCCCCCCAGTCCATCTGTAGAAATAGGCAGAGTTGAGTCAGTGTTCATCAGTGACACATAGAATGAAAAGTGTGTTGCTATTACTGGACAGTTGTGCTGTACTGTATTATTAGTAATCACCTCATTGTGGATGTGTTGAGCGCCAGGTCTCTCTGCAACTCATGCATCTGTGAACACATACAGTACACACAGTCACTGTTCTATTACCAGTGGCAGTTCTGGATAGGTGATATCTGACACACAAATATAAACTATGTTGAAGTTTGAACAGGTCAGACTAAACCTACCTACATTTTGTTCTCCCCATCGACGACCGGCAAGAGGTGAGGCTGGAGGTGAGGTCTTTGCCAGAGCCCCATTGATGGGTATAGCAGCGTAGATCAGCTCCTGGCCCCTCATCAAAGATGCTAGTCGGTCACACACATACACACACAGAGCACTGATTACATTATCAATGGTGGTTATGAATAGCCTGGTGAAACCAACCTGATCGCCTTTCTATTTCACTTCAGATATCATCAAATGTGAAGTGAAATAGAATGGCGATGAGGCTGGTTCCACCAGGCTAGGTAGTGCCCTGGACATTATATGCATCTAAGAAGCAGATAATTACCAACAATTGGTTATCGAATGTATCAAAAGTAATGAAGTGGGTTACCTTCTGTATTTGTACAAATGATGAGCTTATGAAAGCTGTTGCTGCTGACAGGTGAAGGTTGCTGGCCGGACGAGGGGCCCCTTGCTGGTCTTCTTTATGCTGCATGTTCGGCTGCAGACTGGACATCTCTCGAACAACTGCAGCAGGCAGTCATATGAGGTGGTGTTGACTGGGAGGGCCTGTGATATGGTGATATAAGAAAGGACAAAGATTTTTGCTAATGTACTTCACAACCAAAATGACTGTACTAGTTGTATCTGCTTGGCTGGGGAATTAACCTACTAGTTTCTCAAGCCGGGTATTTTTTTATAGAACTTTTCCTATTTGGCATAATACACATTAACTGACATTGTTGATGAAGTTGTCTGTGGATCAGGGCAGCAACTCAGGTCACTATCAGAGGCCTCATGATGGCATGGCCTTTTCATAGGAGTCGAGGGAGACTGGCATCAACGGAGGAGGTGTCACAAACTGCTTGAGGCGTCGCTACAGACACCCTGGTTTGATTCCAGGCTGTATCTCAACCGGCCATAATTGGAGTCCCATAGGGCGGCACACAATTGGCCCCAGCGTCGTCTAGGTTTTGCCGGTGTAAGCCGTCATTGTAAATAAGAATTTGTTCTTAACTGATTTGGCTAGTTAAATAAAGGTTACATTTGAAATATATATATATTCAAAGGGATTAGTTGGTTTTTAGGGGCAGTCACTGTTTAATTAAATGTGCACTTCATTAATGTAAATTGGGGGGCTTTAATGCCCTTGTTGAAATTCTGAAGAAAGTGCAGTGGCCTCAGGAAATGCTCCAGCATCATTGCAAATTAGATTAGGGGCCAAGAAAGGCAGTAAAATTAGAATGATAATGGTTGATATGGCTCCATGACAGGCATGACTATTCAAGGATCAATGGAATGTCGAATGCTTTCGCAGCCCACTCTCAAGGCTTGGGACAAACGTCAGCCTACAGATGTGCCTTTTGGAAGCACTTTAAATTAGTTTAATTTGGTAAATGGTAGGGATTTAGAAGCTCTTAGCCTGGCTGTAACAAGACAAGAATACATTGAAATGTTTTGCCATTCCTTTTATTAGCATAAAATGCGATTGGGCTGATTTGCATTCCCAACAAGTCAACGTTTTTTCTTCATCGTTTTTTTCCTTCTTTTTTACAAGATTGCATTTCTATCCACCATCCCACCCTCCTCTACAGAGTTTAGAATGAACACTTTTTAATGGCTGCTATTTTATTCACCTTAATCCTTTAAAAAAGGAGAGGTTGACTTTATTACAACTAATCTAATCATAGACACCAATTACAAAGTAATTATGATTAAAGCCCAATAACTGAAATAAGGCTAAGGACATTTTCATTGCCACCCGAGACTTTAAAGCTTTCTTTGTTTTGCCAGTTCCTGTCACTTCTCCTAGATGTGTGAGGAAGGTGGGATGAGAATATGAGAAATATATATTTTATTTTTATTTTTTTTATTTCATCTTAATTTAACCAGGTAGGCTAGTTGAGAACAAGTTCTCATTTGCAACTGCGACCTGCCAAGATAAAGCATAGCAATTCGACACATACAACAACACAGGCAGCACTCGCAAATAAAGTATAACTTTGATTTATTTTTCCATTTCACCTGTCACGAGAAGGATGAGAGTGTTGAGAATCCAACACTGCACAACAGTATTCTGAGTAAGTAAAGGACCATGAAGACAGCCAGTGGCAAACTGCCCCCTGCTCACCGGATGCAAACGACTGAGGTTGAACACTGGACAGTCTGGTTCCTGCTGCTCTGTCCCTTAAGCCCCGACATACCAACAGCTTTGATTCAGCCTCCATTCTTCCAGTAATCTGACATCACTGACTTAATAAGTTTACTCTGTGGGTAAACAGTCTGACTTGGGGCTCTTCTGATGGGAAGGCGACAGAAAGGGGTGGTCTGGGAGGGAAGGGGGGCTAAGAGCATTGGTCGGTGAGAGGAAGTGACTTTTAAATGCTGTGCTCCCTCCACTTTGGAAAAGCAAATGTTAGGATGAATAGGGAGTGCTGTGCTGTGCTTTGCTGTGCCCACAGACCAAGGTATAAGCAGTATAATGAGGATTTAGGATGGAATTATTTGAATGTTTTTTTAATTAGAATTCAAATGAGTTTAAATTGATCCTAATGCAGAGTTCATTTTTTGTTTTAGCTTGGTGGTGTTCTTTTTAAATGACTGTGCTATATTTAATGTAAAATAAAGCATATAAATGACCCCTAAAACATTGCAGTCTTTGACAACTGTATTTGAATATCATCTTTACTGTTCATTAATGTTTAGTAAACCCAAGACGTACATGACAACCCCATCCCCAATGACCAGGGTAAAGTCCTCATAATCCCATCCCTTTACTACAGTCCACAAATTCCCAGAATATCCTCGTGAATATTCAACAGCTCATTAGGCTCCCCATGGACACCCATCTGTGATCTCCACAGTAGCTGCAGCTGGGTGGGAGGGCAGAAGGGTCCACCAGTCCATGGAACCTCTGGCTGCATTATGAGCCCGGAGCAGTGGAGGTGAACAGGCAAGAGTGGAGGTCCGAGGTGCTGATTTCTACGTTACAAGTTTCCATTGGCGACCATTTAAGCCCCAGTTTCAAGGCACGTCTACAGGTAAAGAGGGATGACAGACCAGGACATATGCCAGGCCAGACCAGCCTAGGTCACTTAACCTCATTTCAACACCTTAATACTACACTGTAACACATTGAGAACAGGCTTCCTGTGGGGTATAGGATAACATCCATACACTGTAAAAAGTAACCACCTAAATCATAAAATCTCCAACGGTCAGTAGAACTCAAATCATAAAAATGGTACTAACTCAGATATCAATAAGATTTCTTATCACTTAATATTTTTGAATACTGTTAACAAATATTAGGTTATTGAGTAAGTATAACTTTATCTATTTGTGTTCTGCTAATCTAAAGTTGAGTTAAGTTATGATTATTGAATATTTTAAAGTCAATCTAACATGTATAAGTTGTTTTTACTTGATTCTATTACGTTTTAAGTTTTTACTGAAAATAATAAAAGTAGCAGTCAGACATTGAATTTTGAGTAAAAAACACTTAATTTATCTGTCTTGTGCTGATATAGAATTATTAGGTTTTTGCAATTTGTGAATACTTAATAGTGTCACGTGGCTCTGTTGTTAAACGATTGTGGGTAATTCAAAATGCTTAGACTTTAAGAGTCTTTTAAACAATGTTGTATGCATGTTTGAAGAAAGAAAAGTATATTTCTAAAATAGTTTTAAGCAGTTTGTTGTGCTATGAGATGTAATTGATCATGACGTTAAATAATGAGACCAGCCATTCCCACCATCAACAAGATGGAGACCACTCTAAATGATAGAGGCAAATGCAGAATCCTGTCATGTGTACAGCTCTACCTCCAGTTACTGCTAGAGGAATGAGCACTGTGCTCAACAAAGCCTGCTAAGGTGGGTTAAAAGGTGGGTTACTAATCAGAACTACTTACGACTTACACTTGAATATTTAAGTAGAAGGGACCCTAAATCTTTATGTTCAATAGAACAAATATTCATTTTCAAGTAACTTTAATTGTTATAGTTCAGAATACATCATGCAATTTAGTGTCATAAAACACAAAACAGTAAAGTATTTACAACTTAAAAACCATATGGGTGATGATGTCACTTTATTACTTTAAGTATTGAACACTGCCTACTTTGAGTTGGGTTACTCGAATGGTTCTAGGCAACGGGTTTCCACCAAAAAATCTTGTTAGCAGATCTAATTACTTTTTACAGCGCAGGCTGTTTGAAGCAAAGCAGAGCAAAGCCACTGATTGGAAATGTTAACACATCCATCTATTTATTTCCATTCATTTTGAGTGGGTTGTGGATTTATATTCTCTCAACACAGCGAAATGCACTGATAAGACACAGAGGAAGCACCATATGCTGCATTCATCTCACTGGCACTGTGAGGTTCAGGGGAAGCTCCTTTCATAAGCAGCTACTCTGAGAGGTTGAGCAGAAAGCAGACCTGGGCTGAGATGAGTGGCAACTGGCAGACCCATAATTAATCAGCTTCCAGTGTAATTAAGGTGTCCATCAACAAGCAAGGATACTGTGTCACAGTGTCTGTCCTGCAGCCCTGCTGCCCTGGAGCTGTAGCATCGTTTCAGACCTGCCGGAATAATGAATTAACCTGTAACTGGCATGGTATTAAATTAACAGCCTATGCATGTTAACAACATGTAGTTAATTAATCCCTTTATCACAAATGACCAAGGCAGGTAGGTATGATTCATTTTTTCTTAAATGGCATAGGTTTTAACTTCACTGTACAGCCCACTATTCTAATATTGTGAATCTCTGGGTTTTCCCCCAGAACAGCCTCAATTTGTTGGGGTATGGACTCTACAAGGTGTTGATAGAATTCCGCAGGGATGCTGGCCCATGTAGACTCCAATACTTCCCACAGTTGTGTCAAGTTGGCTGGATGTCCTTCGGGTGGTGGACCATTCTTGATACACACGGGAAATTGTCAAGTGTGAAAGAACCCAGCAGAGTTGCAGTTCTTGTCACAAACCGGTGCGCCTGGCACCTACTACCATACCCCATTCAAAGGCACTTAAATATTTTTTCTAGCCCATTCACCCTCTGAATGGCACACATACACAATCCATGTCTCAATTGTCTCAAGGCTTCAAAATCCTCCTTTAACGTGTCTTCTCCCCTTCATCTACACTTATTTTAGTGGATTTAACAGGTGACATCAATAAGGGATCATATCTTTCACCTGGATTCAACTGTTCAGTTTATGTAATGGAAAAAGCAGGTGTTCTTAATGTTTTGTATACTCAGTGTATGTTGCAAGCAATAATTTTATCATTAAATGTGTCTTAGTATTTTGGAGAAAAGATCTCCGCACACACAGTCTCACTTCACGACACACACAGTCTCACTTCACGACACACACAGTCTCACCTCACGACACACACAGTCTCACTTCACGACACACACAGTCTCACCTCACGACACACACAGAAGTAAATCTATTATTTCCTACTTTCTCCATAACGTTCAGCAATCTCATCACACAAACACAAACACTCTCTCTCTCTCTCTGCGGACATTCCCTGGCAAGGATGCATGGTTCCCATAGCGGTGGATCAATGGTAAAAAGTGGAATTAGTCATTCTAAATCATGCAGCTGTGGTCGAAGAGAGCTCCTCCAAAAATCATTAAACAATCATGTATTCCCATTGATTTATTCTAAATACCTGAGCATGGACAAGATTAAAGCAGAGGAAGAGCAAGCTAATGCAGATGAAACAGCTGAAGGATGGGGGGTCCTCTGGGACCGCTTTTGTCCTAATCAGGGAGAAACAATACTGCTGCACTTACCAGCCTACGCAGGTCTATTAAGGCTCCTTACTTGGCATATTTATGTATTTCAGATACAGCCGGGCACATTAAATGGAGTTTACTCAGGCACTTTTACATCTCTGTTGTAAACATCAGATAAGCACAGGGACAAGGTGAACAACCCTGCTGGCCTGGCTGAGATCAGCATAAACCACAACGGACGAAAGCGATGTGTGTGGATCCTTTATAGGTAGACTACCAATGGAAGAAGAATCAGTACGGTTTGAGAATTATTCTTGTGATAATTTGACATATGTCTTTATTGTGATTTACTTTTTCACCATACAGCCTATTGGAGACTATGTAATATTAATTCCCCATCAAACATTGCAATTCATCTACAATCTATACAAATAATAGGGGTATTCATGAAGCTGTACTACCATGTTGGATTCAGCTTGTTCTTCCTGTTATATCAGACTTTTAATAGTTTCATATCAGAAAATTACCTAATAAAACATATATATTAATACAATTATCTGTTCCATCCAAACCAGGGCATGTACATTAGTTGGCTGATATGATGGGAAACCAGAAATTCAGAGCTATAAATTGCAAAAGACTTAAATAAGTCCTCCAACATTTCTTATAACTGTGCCGGGGGTATAATAGCAGGGACTTTAAAGCCCTGTAACTCATTCCCTGGGAGGAAATATTAATCAAGACAGATTAAGCTTTTTGCACATTTGCTTAATGTCTCGAGGGAGCCGGAGGGAGGGGGAACATATTTTGAGTTAGCACATCTATAACAAAGATTTTACATCTTATAAACCGGAGCTGAAGTCATAAGGAGATGTTGCCATCTCAAGGCTAAGCTACTCAAATCCTCCTGCAGCAGACAGACAGTGATCACTTTTAGGATGTTGGGGAGGAAAATGCCATGGCAAAGGAGATGGTCTTTATCTCTTGTGGTTTAAGTAGAGATTAAAGTGAAGTTGCTTTTAAAGTGAAGTTGTCTTTCTCGGAATAAAGAAATACATCCTCCGTTGTTGACTACGATTATTGAAAGTGGACATTTCGTTCAGCTCAGAAAAATTGCTTTGAAAAAGGAACAACTCTTCTTCTTTCTCTGTTATCTGGGTGTTTTTCATTTAGCTGCAGCTGTGGTCAAAGTTTATTGAGATGTAACTTGACAGTTGTGCACAGCACTTGGAGACAGTGCGGGGCTTTTTCTCTTGAAACTAAGCAAAGAGTCATTGTAACACTCAGTGAGTGGAGGTGGCGTGGCCCTATTTAAACAGCTGTGGGTCAACACGGACTCTCCAGTATTTAACTATTGCCTGAAACACCAGCCAGCTTTTCTTGACTTGGAAAAAGCATGTAAAACGCTCATTTCACTCTCTTTTGTCTGAGCAGGGTTGTTTTTTTAGAGCGTCTTCATTGGTCCATGTTTTAAAGGGCCCTGCGTTGAATGATGCGTATGACCCTTCAGATTTACAACTGGAGAATGTAATGTTGCTCTGCCTGCCATCGTTCAGGAAAGACTAGCTCTGTCTGTGACTGCTGGCCATTCCACAGAATTGATTAACCTGAAGTTATATTATTGATAAAAGGCAGGGGCACTTATAGTAATAAGTATTTCAGATCAAATGAAATAGTTCATGTTCTCAAGAAAGTAAACAAGCATATTTCATTGTCAGTGGTAGATAATGTGATATAGGGATATACTACGATGTCATAAGGTGCTGATGCTTACACATTCATGCAGAAATGCTTGTGTACAGCCAATCAGCTCCAGGGGATGCAAATGGTATTCTGTGATTGTGAAAAGAAAGATTCTTAGATGGTCGACAGCGTATGCCTCAGGATAGGGTTTCAGCCATGGGAATCTAGTTCATCATCGGGCTCAGTTAAACTTGTGTATCCTGCCTCACCATTCTTCGAGGCCACATCACAAACAGGTCTCAGCAGATAGCTGAAGCCTCACAAGCAGCGAGAAAAGAAAAAGTCAATTAAACTTAGATGAAAACTCAATTCACATAGGAATGTGTGTGTGTGTGTGTGTGTGTGTGTGTGTGTGTGTGTGTGTGTGTGTGTGTGTGTGTGTGTGTGTGTGTGTGTGTGTGTGTGTGTGTGTGTGTGTGTGTGTGTGTGTGTGTGTGTGTGTGTGTGTGTGTGTGTGTGTGTGTGTGTGTGTGTGTGTGTGTGTGTGTGTGTGTGTTGGAAAGAAAGGCTGTGTGGGTGCTAAAACAGTATTTGATATAGCACGGTTGTGCTGAAGACCGACTCGGCACAAACTTCTTGAGTTGAACCAATGGGCAGATCGATACTTCTTAAGCACAACCACACAAAATGAAAGCACTTTTAAGGGCTGAGGCGACTGCTCTGCCACTGCAATCTGCATCGAAGGCAAGATTGACTGTTCCAGAGGCTTTACTATGTGGGTAATCAATGGGGGTAGGGGTTGGGATGCAATGATTAACTCTATGCGGGGGTTCCTTAGGCTGCCCTGAGGATGTCTGGGACTCTGATAATGCTATAGGAAGACACACAATCCATAAACAAAAGGCGATGTTTAAGGGATTAGTACATACTATTGATATGTCTCCTCATTATATGTCTATACCTCATTTATGGGCATAGGTACTCTAGCCCACACCTTGTGTACTTACTACAATATGATTAATTCACACCACATACACAGTGGTACTGAAGCATGCTATATATAGTATGTACTAGGCTATATGGCAGTATTATGATGTTAATGGCAGGCCAGTTTCTAACCATGTAAATAGATCTTATGCATATGTAAGGCAATAGCTAGAGTGTCTCTGAATCAGCTAATCTGACAATCAACAGGTATTCGTGGGTTTGTTTGTTCTCAGCCGCTCGTCAGATCATCTGCAGCATTAATTTTCTGGTGGCCTTCTGTTGACAAAAGCAAACGGATGACATTCAAAGAGACACAGCATGCAGCCATGTTGGGGAGAAACCCCACTGTTGACCTTGTCCAGATGGGATTTACCGCAACACTGGCTACCAGTAGTGGTAGACATGATGGATTATTGTAATGATCACCTCAACGGCCTCTTTGTCATGTTTAAATGGCAATACATTTTACCAGGAAGAGGGCAATTTAACAACTTGAGGCTGAAAAAGAAAATGATCCTGTTTGAGGTGCAAATTAAACATGTGTTATTAAGGATGCACAGGTTAGAGTTTTGCTGACATGCAGCGAAGGGAAAGTCGATTCAAACAGACTCAGCTCCCTTTCAGGTAGCCCCTGTTCAGGTAGAGGTTTGTGGTAAACGCTAAAATACACCTTCTCAGACATTTGAACCGAATAAAGTGCTTATTTTAGAGTTTCACGAAAGACTAGGGCTATGTTTAACCATGTGTTTCTGGCTCTGTGTATCTGTCTGTTGTAATGTATTTAAACAGCATGTCAAACAACACACCCACAACACCGACAAATGTTCCTGAGAAAATTCCACTAGTCTATGGCCAGTTGCCCCTCTAGTTAGTGAGATATTCAGCCTTGTCGTAAGACTCTGATAAGGCTATCGTAATGGTGAGAAACACTGCAGTTGGTGTCAGTGGTAGTCAATATATCCAGCGTTCAACGCCACAGGTCTCCCATCTGCCTTATCTACTACCCTCCTAGTCTCTCTCTCGCACACAAGTGATTCAGTGTCCAAATCTAATCCTGCCAGCCAGAGCAATCGTCATCATCACATTTATCATGAGAAACTTTGTCAATGATGTCTGGTTCCCACGCAATCAGAACTGAAATGAGTGAAATATCTTTAGATTCCCATGATTCATCAGCTCTCGAGTTGAAGTACTCCAACACATTGATAATCATATTCTTGAGAGATAACTATTTGTGCATTAGCTAATTGCCTGATTTTCAAACCTATTGTGATGATCTAATATGATTATGATAGAATATTTTCACCTTGGTGTCTCAACCCCATTACTGAGAACAACAACCAGGCGACGGATGCAAGAGGATGGAGGGACAAGGAGTTTTGAAGACATTCTCTTTCCCCAGCAGGAAGACAGGATGACAAGGAAAGGGAGTGAGCAAGACAGGTTCATCTATTTGGAGACAGAGTCTATAACAACATGTAAATGAAGTAGCCTGTGCCAACACTCCACTACTTTCTCTCTATCATGAATAAATATTAGTGGTTCTCACTCTCCCTCCAGCTTGAGGGTGCTTGTTCTCCTCACAAAGCCATTTCTGGCATCACATTCCATGTTGCTATACTGAGCGTCTTTATTAAAACAGTGGAAAAGTAGAAACGGGAGGGCTGTCCTGTTATCAAAGAGCGGGTTGGATGGTAAACACAAAGTCATTAACCTCTGACCTCGCTCGATCACAGGCTGGGGGATGGTGATCTCCTCATCCCACTGTTTGAAAAGGAGATTCCCAGGAGCTTTGGGAGGTTTCAGAAAGAAATGGGCTCATCAAATTGGCTTTACCTTCACAGTGATAATGACAGTTGTTAACCTGTATAAATCTCCATTCATGTTTGTAATGTGCTCGGGAGAGTCCACTCACAGCAAATACAATGTATTACCTATATCCACAGGGAAAAGAGCAGGAAATTAAATAAATTAAAAGGAAAACAATATATTTGGTTAATCATCATGACAGTTTCCCAATGACTATTGAGATAAAATGGAGAGAGAAGCCATGGGAGTCATGGTAATGTATCGCTCACATATGGTAAGACAAGGAAAATGAGGCGGGGGCGACAACCTAATGAAACTCAGAGCACCGTGCGGTGCCATGGCTAAACAGGCTAGCAGCTTTTGAGGAGTTGATTTGAGCGGTGTCTCTGGTGACAGACTGCTGTCTCCTTGGCGGTGAGCTTTAAATGGTTTCTCTGTCAGGGGGAATGGAGGGGATAAACTGCACTCTCCAATCCCCAGACCCATTTAGGGAACAGATGAAAAGACAGACGGACAGGCAATACATGTTCCTCCTCTTTTATTCAGCGCCAGCCAGCTGATAAACAAAACAGCAAATATCCAGTGCATTTCTGACAGCCACTTTTCACCTGCCACTCCACATAAAGAGACAAGCGGCCCCCAAATTCTCATGTCTTTTTTCTCTATCACTGTCACTCACACGTTAGCCTTCCAAACTCTCTTTCTCTCCCTCTCTCTTTCTCTGCCTCTCCCGCTTTCTCTGCCTCTCTCGCTCTCAACCTCTCTCTCTGTATTTGATGGCACAGTGACAGAGGATTGATTCAAGTCAACTGCTGAAAATAATGATTGTATTATGGGAACAGTAATCATTATTTAGAACATGATTAAATATGTCTGCGTCTATAGACTCAGGCCTGTGTGATTTATGTATTTGTTTAGTCAATAGTCTAATGGAAATGATGCCATTAATTATGGATGGTGGTGTCAGAGTGCTGCTGGGAGAAAACGACAGAAGAAGGCACTCCTCTGGTTCACATGGCAGATGTAAGACGACCAATCAGCGGTTTGGGGAATTCCTCAGTCCCAGAATCCAGCGCTCTCTCTCTCTATCTACTGTTCTTTATCACCCTTTAATTCTCTCTTTCTCTCACACACATACTCTCTCTCATTCTCTCTCTCTCTCTCATCTCTGAGTAATGTACAATGTCTCTGGTTCCTGGCTCCTGGCTCTTGTTCCTCATTCATCCTATGTGACTGAAAGGTCTTGTTAATCTGATAGAAACATGCTGCTCTGCTCTTGTTAAAATAATTAAATAAGTAATCTCTTGTTGAGCTGGTGAAATATAACCGTTGTGGTGGCAAGGGAGAGCTCTTAGCAAGAGAGAACTAAAAATAACTTGTGTCGGGTTTCATTGATGGATTGGTAGATTGGTCTTAATCTCATCGATCTCAAACAGGTGTTATCATACATTATTTACACTCTCTCACCTATCTTACCCCATCTCCATTCTCTCTCTCTCTCTCTCTGTTTCTCTGTCACTCTTTCTCTGAGGGATTGCACGGTCAGCTTGTGGTCTCACTGGGAGGTCAGGGGTGGTCCACAGTCCCTGGTCAAGCTTCCCCGAAGTAATTTCCATTTTAATGTCACACTTCTAATCTATCAAAGATGTGATGTACACGGCACAAAGGGTTTAAGTGCTCTTCATAAATCACAGGGCCCCTGTGCTTTCACCTGGGTAGTCAGCAGAATTACCCCTCATATCTCACTATCTGTTGCCCCTTGTGTAGTAACACTATTGGCCAGGCCACAACTGACTGCCTACGAGGCATTGGAAGTGTGTGAGGATACCTCACTGTCAAAACACCATTCATTTACACCCCTGTGATAGAGGATACAGTATAAGACACAAATGGCTGCGTTTCAAAATCATAAAAGACACACCCTCGTCCACTTACCCTCGCCTTATGCCCTTGTGGGAATCCCCGTCACCATCTTGGACAAAAGGTCCAAACGATTAGCCAAACAAGGGAAGTTCGCAACGTAAGCCCCTCAGCCCTCATTTTTGATCGAGTTTGCGAGTGTACAATTATGTTCACTTCGGGGCCTGAACCGCCCCATTAATTCAATTTGCGATGATCGCTAAGAAAAATCTGCCGAAACTTAAAACCTCAACGTCAATATGGATAAGTCAATATACGAGCGTAAGTAAAAACTAATGCAAAAAGGTTCGAAATTGTGCTACTACTGCTCAAATACATCTCGTAAAAGTAATTATGTTTTGTTTGGTTATCTTTTGGAAATTGTAGAAATAAAACATTTTCCTTCTTCAGAAATTCCAGCTAGGTAGGCTAACATTAGTTAGCTAATTAATTTGCTAGCTATCATACAGTAGGCGTATATTAATAATTATATAGTTAATATAAGTAGACATGCAATCATAATTTACTGTAGCACATATAAAGCACCCACAAGCTACTGATGGCTGAAAACACAATAATCGCGGGATGAACTAGTGACGAATTTCCGGGCAAGGACGGTACATTTAAAAATCATTCCTTCCTCCCTCCCTCGCCCTTTGCCCTGAAAGTGTATACTGGTCAGACGTCATGTCATCAGAAGTGTCCACTTAATTTGAGGGCTGAGGGGATAGGGTGTGTCTTTTAAGTGTTTGGAATGCATCCAATGTCTATCTCTGGATTTACAACCACGAGGATTATTCATATGGCCCATAATGATGACAACACATAATATTTTTGTGTTGTTGATGTCGAGCTTAATATTATTTATACTATTTCTTTAAAGTTGAGATCTGTCACAGGCGAAAACAGCCTCACTGGCTGCCCCAGGAGCATTTGTTATTATTTAAATTTTTGAGGAAATTAGAATCCAGCATAGTGGTTAAAAAAAATATTCTGCTGCTCTATTGCGTGCAATGATGTTCGATGATGGCAGATGACAGTGGTTATTGTTTGAAGTAACATGTCACAAACGGACGTGGCAGTTTCACCGCTATGGATTCCAGCTTTAAGCAAATAATCATTAGCTATTTTCTAGGGCAAATAATTATTATCTATTTAATGACTTTACACTGGGAGTAAGACATCCCCTATCCTGGGGATTCCATCCAGAGAGGTTGTTATGTGGGCTGAGTTTGTGTTCAGCTACGAGCCCATATGGACCGCGGTCTGGTTTAGCTGCTGCGCACAGCACACGCACAGCACAGCCAGTGTCTGGTGACCGGGTAAGTGGATGTCTGGTGCTCTACGTACTGTCATTTTTCCCTGTCATAGCGCCGCGAGAGAGAACGAGAGAGGGGGGGCAGCAACCTTGGCGTGAAATGTTGATATTTCACAAACAAAATGATGTTTTCAACATTGTGAGAGATGGGTGGGGGTTCCAGTGGCTGCCCTTCCCTCATGCCTGACGCGGGTTATTAATGCGCTCCAGTAACTGTTAATTTCACTTTGGAGAAGTGATTTATGGCTAGACGGAGAGGAGAGGCATAATCTAATTGAGATCAGAATGGCTGTTTCTCACACAGTCACGCCTGCACCCTCCAGATGGGACACCATGATTAATGCATAATGAGCAAATAATCCATGAAATTAATTTTAAAAAACTATTCTTCAATCACTCGCCTCTCTTCATGGTAGAAAATAATAAATACAAATAGAAATGAGTGTTTTTGTCATTTTTTTCTGAATAATACTTTCGCTCTTGTTTTTTACACACTTCAGAGGACATCAGTGGGACAATCAATGGAGAGGAACGGCATAATCAATCTGAGATTGGCTTGTCTGTCTCTACACTTGGTTTATATAACAATAAGGAGGTGCTGGACCATTAATGTCTTCATCTACATGTCTGCATCTCTCAAACCACAAGACAGAGAGAACGGTGTCAACGTGTGGAAATGCCAAGCACGATCACAAGCACCCAAACAAGAACTCAGCGTCAAATCAAATTCACAGGTGCTGAAATATTTCATCCTCCATGGCTTTGGTGGATGTTTTTCTCCTTGGCAGTGTGAAACAGGATGTCAAATAGACACAGCAATCACTGATTCTCAAAGAATAGGACCAACAAAAAAATAAGTGTTTTATGAGGCTGTGCGATCGATAAAATGGGATGAAGGAAGCAGAGAAGTGGATATGGACCGACGACCTGACCCTCTGGATAGGGACCAGACCACCTGACCCTCTCCTCTCCCTTTAGTTGTTGCTCTCTCTCGATTCCTCCAGGGTAATGCCCTGGACAAAAGATTAGATGGAAGCAGGACGAGTGTTAACCTATGGGTTGAGGGGTTGAGGGGACAAAATGCAAAACGAAGCATTAAGCATATTACATTTACTGAGATATCCACAATTAGCCTTAAATGGACAGAGAATTCTGCCTCGGAAATCACCATTAGTCTATCCAGAGAATCGGATGTGACCTGTTTAAGTATACTTAAAAAGATGAATGCTCTGTGAAAAGGGACCATGCTCAAAGGAGTGGACCCTTCATCGATTGACAGAACCATAATGTTTTCGTCTTAAAATAGCCACCGCTTATCTGTCAAAATGATCCATAATACTAAATGCTGACACCTTTCTACAGAATATCCTGTATTGATTTTAGGATCCATCTTTCTGCATTATAACCCACCATAGACACACTAAAGTGCACCTTTTGAACAGCATATTTACCATTATTTGATTGATGCCTCATCATTGAAAGGGGCCATGGGGACATAAGAGTTCTTGTATGGGGTTAAACTTGTTTCATTGGTAATGAAGTGTGGGTTGAACCTGGAAGGGCTGAGAAAGTCTCTTTGTGTTATTACATCACACTGTTTATTTGCCTAGCAGGACTCTTTCCCATTCTGACCTGCATAGCTTACATTTCACACATAACCCATTGATACAGCTGCAGCAGAGTGCCTTGGAGGGCCACAGAGCTGGACACTCACTCCCAACGGCTGAGGGAGTTTGTGTACAGAGTTATATGGTTCAAACCCAGACTTTACATCATGTGAGAAGTGGCTCATATACATCAAGTTGCGTTTTCTTGTATGGTCTAAATGTATGTGTAACAACAAAATGTGTGTCACATTAGCTATTGAGTATTATCTCAATTGTTCAATTGTGGTTTTTTTCTCGAAAGACGATCACACATAACTCCTAAAACGACAATATTCACTTTTTTAATAATATAGAATAATTCAAATATTGGTAGAAATATACACATATTTAGATTTCCAGGCACTTAAGTGCATGATCCCCCGCCTCCCTCAAGTCCTGAGGCTATTTTCAAGTCATCGGATTCAGTTGAAAAGATATCCCAAGGGGGAGGAAAGATTTCAATTTACTTAGAGAGCAGCTCTGTGCTTCCCTCTCAATAAATACCTGAGGATTGGATTGGACACACTTAAAGTCATTGGCTGTAAATGAGAGAGACTGTGAGGTCACCAGACTTTATAGACCCATTATAATCTGCCTGAGAGTGATCCGGTGAAGAAATTGCTTAGAACGTGTGAAGTATTGCTTTGTGGACTGTGGATTGCTTTGCTTTAACACTCCTGTCGTCGTTCCCCGCAAACATATACAGCAAACTGAATTATTTAAGGTCATTGTCACATTAATTATCACACTGTGGGTCCAATGTATTGAACAAGCCTAAACACCTCCTCTCTGGTCTGGGTAGCTCTGAATGACCAATTGATAGATTGATTGCTCCATCTATACAGCTCCTAACTATGCTGATGTTCTGCCGTGTTCTACATGTTGCTGATTGGCAGCTTTGAGTATTTCTGTGGTACAAAAACCAATGAAATGTCTTTGATTCTCATGAGTCAGCGTGTCACAGTTGCAGATCATTCCAGGAGATCCATGCTGTTTGCAACACAGTTTGGAGTTTTGGTCTGTCTATTGATCAATAAGTCAACAGCACCACTCCAATAACTCTGGAAAGCTCATTTTGCATTTAATTCTTTAGTACTAATTGCTTTGTGTCCCACTGTGCCTTTATTATGGACCTACTGTATTTTAATAGAGAATAGAGGTAACTTAAGGTTAGATTATGTGTGTGTGTGTGTGTGTGCGTGCGTGCGTGCGTGCGTGCGTGCGTGCGTGCGTGCGTGCGTGCGTGCGTGCGTGCGTGCGTGCGTGCGAGTCTTGGGTCTTCTGGAAGGAAAATGGATTGATCCTTAAGTATGTAATTCTATAATGGTTTACTTTAAGAATGTCTGGCTGGCCTGCTTCTGCTTCTCCCTATGCCATTCTCATTATAATTTGTTTATCATTATATTATAAATTCCTCATCTGTCCTTAAGTTGGTATGGAAATCAAATGACCAATTCTAAAAATACAGCCCCTGCCTCATATACTTTCATTGCACTCCTTATTCCATGTGACGTATACTCTATTTCTTACTGAATTCAGGAATTAAGTAGAAAGCTATGAAGCAGCCCTCCATTAAACATAAATAAATATAAAATGATCTGTCCATTGAAAGACGACACGGGCTGTAATTAAATACAGAAACATTCCACAGAGACCTCTTTCACTCGCAAGACCAACAGACCAATGTGCTGTGTTGTTTCTTTTTTCATTCACATTCTATATTTTGCTTATTTTGTAAAGATCTAAAGTTTATAAGACACTGTAACATTCATATTAAACTTACTTCGCCTGTACTCAATAAAAGTTGTGCCATACATAACCCTTCACTGGGCTCCTCAGAGGAGGAAGGGGAGGACCATCTAACTCAGTGAATTTCATAAACATTTGACTAGTGAAACATTTAAAAAGCTATCCTTTTTAGATAAAACCATACTAACTTATATTCACGTCAGCAAATAACTGAATAAAACACACTGTTTTACAATGAAGGTCAACAGTAGCCTCACACCAGGGAGGCTCCTCAGAGGAGGAAGGGAAGGACCATCATCCTTCGTGAATTTTCAAAAAATAAAAATAGTGAAACATTACAAAAGTTATCCTTTTTAGATGAAACGATAATAAATATATTCACGTCACCAAATAATTGATTAAAACACACTGTTTTGGAATGAACGTCTACAGTAGCCTTAACAGCACTCTCTACACATGGTGTAGCCGGAGGACAGCTAGCTTCTGTCCTCCTCTGGGTACATTTGACTTCAATACAAAACCTAGGAGGCTCATGGTTCTCAACCCCTTCCATAGACTTACATAGTAATTATGACAATTTCTGGAGGACATCCTCCAACCTATTAGAGCTCTTGCAGCATGAACTGACATGTTGTCCACCCAATCAAAGGATCATAAAATGAATCTAGTACTGAAAGCATAAGCTACAGCTAGCTAGCACTGCAGTGCATAAAGTGTGGTGAGTAGTTGGCTCAAAGAGAGAGAAAGACAATAGTTTAACAGTTTTGAACAATTTTTTTTTTTTAATTAAGGGGAAGCAGCAGAGAGTGAGAGAGAAAGAGAGCTATATTTCATCATATTTTTTTCTTCTTAGTTTACCTTTCACTTACTTAGCTAGGTAATGCAGCTAATTTAGCCTACTCAACAACCTGACTCAAATAGAGAGGAATACTATTTATGTTAGCTAGCTGGCTAAGGCTATCCAACACTGAAACTCTTTCAAGTCAAGTTAAGCTTTTGGTTTTATTAAGGTATTGCCACCGGGGCCTGCTTGTGTAACTGTTAAACTGCTTGCTGTACACTGTCCTGTGTGATTGTACACATGGATTGGATTGTGTGTTTACTAACACGTCAGTTATAGTTTGTTGACTATAACATTAATATGGTGACAACTATGTTGTAGGCTGTGTAGAGGTTAGCGGTTATGGTATGAAGGTTTGGCTTGGAGAGGTTATTGCGCCTGGTCACAGACAGCTGTTGTGTTGTGCTGTGAAGTCCACAAGCGAAGGGAAGGGCAGATCGCGTAGATGTGAGCAAAGTGATGGTGCTGTACATGGCTGCTATGAAAAGGAACTGTGTGTGCGAGTGATCAGATGCAGGCAAAAGTGTTCAAGGCGATATTGAATGTGTCACTCTCTGTCACCTTGACTTCTCCAATTTGTCTCTTGACCTGTGGCTAGGTTGTAGCAACCTCATGATGGGTATAGAGCAAATTCTAGTTTAATATATAGTAGCCTAAACATATCGATGTTACATTGAGCTGGGTGAATGGAATATGAATGACAGTCATCCAATATGCTGTAATAGAAATAAGGCCATGCTCATAAAAAAAATGTTTTGTCATCCCTCATCTTCAACGGCACCAACCGCCACTTTAACCCTTCCAATGACTTTCCCAGTATATATCTGTAGTAGGTGACAGTCAGCTAGGATCCCATGTTGAGTTTGTGTGATGGGGGCTGGTGGTGGGCAGAGAGAGGCGTTATCAACCCCCTCTTTAACATCCTACAAAGCTGTGAGACAAATTGTGACAAATTGGTATTTTTCCTCTTTATAGGATTACAAAAGGGCCCCTAACGGGCGTCTCCATGGGCCAGAACCAGCAGACAGCAGCAGCAGCAGCAGGGAGGGAGACACGGGCTGTTAATGAACAAAGAGGCTCAGGGAATTAGCTGCCAACTGCTGTCAGGGTCAGTCCCCTCCTTACCCTGCAGCCAGACCAGGCCATACGGCGACACCTCAGGACAACTGATCCTTGACAACCTGACGTGCAATGGTACATTAATGCTGGTAATGCTGTTACTAAGGTATACTGTTATGATATTGACTTGAGGAGTAAAAGTATTGCAATGATGCCATAAAGATTTAGAGGACGTTGTTAAGTTACCATTTACATTTTTGACTGGTTTTGGCCTTTGGATATTTTGAGAATAAATTAATTTGATAAATGAACAGGCACCTGTGAATTTATATCTAGATATTGAGTAAAGAGTATCAATTAAATCTATCCTGTCAAGGGTCAGTAAGTGAGTAGGTCAACAGAGCAGGATTGAGATGGTGGCCTAGTTTCTGCCACAAGCTTGAGAGACCTGCAGGGCCGTGCATCCCTGAGAATAGACAGGAGCTGTGTCTGTTTGCTTGTTGTTTGTGCTGGGAGAGAGGTGAGAGAGAGGTGAGAGAGAGGAAAGATCCCGCAAGCCTGATGCATCACCTCACACACAGGAACAGGCCTTACAGTATATGGACCTGATTCTGCCTGGGAAAGTTACTATACATGATAGAAACTTGTCACTATTTCCCTATTTCTCTCTCAAACAGAGAACATCCTTCTGTAATGAAATCATACAGCATCCTGGAGGCTTATTTCTAGTTACAGTACAGAACACGTGACCACATCTTGCTACAGATCATTTGTTAAGGTTTACTAGTCAATGATACCAGAGATAGTGTAAAGACTAGTGAATGAATGTGATCATATGCCCCTATCCTCATTCCTTTCATACATGAGGAGGGAAAAGCTGCAGGCCCCATTAGCCTAGATACCTCAGAGAGTATACTAAAGACCACAGCCAAGCCCAGTGCTTTTTTCTCTCTGTATGTACGGAGGAACAATTGCTATTGGTCTTTATTAACTAAGTCATTTGGGCTTGCAGTTGATTTTCGAAAATGCAAAGCCGAATCAACTTCACTGATCTCTCTAGTGTCCTTCCCGCCCACACATTAACACACGAACACAACACACCATACACCAAAAGGATATGCGTAAATGTTTCTGTAACTGCAAGAGAAGCATGACTTTCCCAACTTTCTCTCACCACTCCCCTGACACACTACTAGGTCCGCACATATCCATATTAGAATCGGATTGTTCTTTGTTGTCTGTTGAACCTTTCACTACAATCTCTTCTCTGACCTTGCCATCTCCACCAGAGGCCTGCGCAGCCCGGTCCAACCTGCACTCCGCCTTGTTTGGTTTATTGACTGACCACAGCACCTCCACTGGGTTAAATGGGTTTTCATTTTTTATTGGCAGGCCAATGACTGAGGAGTTTTGTTGAAGCTCTTACGAGTTTAACAGCTCGGGGCATCAATGTGTGTTTTATTGGCTCTCGTAAAAATAAAACAAAATGAAATAAAATTTAAAGAACAACAGTCATGCCATGACGTCCACTGAGAACAAACAGACAGAGAGGACATGGGGCTTACACTAGGTGATGATTTACAACAGGAATACATAGCTGCTGTTGATATACCGTATATGCTGATGTATCTACAATTCATACCTGAAACGACATGCGTAACAAGTGAATATGCACTTTGTGTGAAAACATTGTGTTACAATGCCACCATTACCATCTTACAAAACGTTACATATTTTACACATTCTTCTGTTTTTACAAAAGGTACACTATACTGAGCACTTCAAGTGCCTAACAGAGGACTGGCTTCACGTGGGTACCATTAACCATCTGACAACAAACCCCTTTCCATTACTGCTACTTGGTCTGAGAAAACTGTCCCACCAAAATGACCACTCTGACCAGAGTGAGGGGTCATAGAAGCACAGTGTCAGATGAGGTCATCACAAGTTCTCACAGAAAGAGCCTTTACTACGTCAGGTCAGGCCTGAACCAAGGTCCACAGCACCAGTGATCTCACCCTGACCTCTGAGTGAGAGGGCCACACAGAGAGAGTGAGAGTGGTTGGTTACCCAGGCAACTGGCACAGCTGAGAGTCCTCTGAGATACCTCCTGGGCTCCTGTAGTGTTTTCCCTATCTATCTGACAGGCAGCCTGACAATAAATAAGTATATGAAAGATGAGGAAGGAGGGAGAGCACAATAACCTGATGAACTTGAGAGCCTCTTATCATTGATTATGGAAATGTCTCTCCCGATGACCTGGGGTATTATGAGTCTTAAGTATTGATTAAATACAACAGAGAAAATACTTTGGCAGTTAAATCAGAGTATTATTCAATTAGCCTCTCCCCCTCACCGCACGAAATCACCACTGTTAAAAAGGATTTCATTTTTTGTGTATACACTATGTTGTCTTGAAAATGAAATGAAATGCCCAGCAATGTTGATGTCGGGTGACCTTGGGGCGGGTTGTTTGACCTTTGCCCTTTGACACTGGGGAGCGTCTGGAGCAGTAGTCATGAGGGTCGCAGGAAGGAGAGCCAGGTCAGGACCATGCACTTAAGTACCCCTCTCTCCTTGGTCCGGCCTGATTTGGCATAGACAGACATCCTATGATTTGGCATTCAGATCAATAGATTCTCCCAGATTGACTTCATAAGTACGTCATAAGAAGCATTTTAGATATTAGCGCTTTACAAAGTGAGGCTGTCTGGAGTTCATGCTCCTGCCTCTCACTTAAGCTTTCACCAGAGCAATAAACTCTGAGAACATATGGGTGAATCGTCCACATTTACAATGAGTCGCCAAAAAATATAACATTAGAACAATCATCTCCACCCCAGGTTCAATAACATAGTGGAGGTGTTTAGAGGCAATGGTTTCAATTCCATTTTCATCCTGAAAATTCCATTACTTGCTGCAATTACTTATTCACAGTAAAGGGATTTTAAAGACATTAGCCCATTAATACTTTCGGGACAGAGTGAATTTCAGGGGGAAAGTTTTAAAATCACTATTTTCAAATGCAGTTATTCATGCAGAAGCGACAACCTTGGGACCACAGACAAATTACTAATCTGAGCAATCCTCTAAAACCAACCAAATGCCTCTTGAATGAGACGTGAACCCCTTATTCCCCCCAAAACATCACTGGTCACAGTAAAGCAACATCAGATGTGATCATAATATTACTGTGGCTACAGATGTTCACCTTTTCATCATTTATCATACAGACCTAATATTTAATCCTGTTTCCCCCAAACGCACCAATAGTCACAATGAAAATGCTGTCAATGGCCACATGTGTCACAGCGACACCGCGGTTGCTATTGAATGAGCCGTCTACAGAAATGGAGTGATGGGCCTGAGCAGAGACACCCCTCGAAACACATTTGGGGGGGTGCACTTCCCTGTTTATCACGTGATGCATTTGCCGGATGGGAAGGGGGGCCTACGAAGACGGCCGTGGGAGGGACATTATGTACATAATTCCCAGGCTGCATTTGTCAAAACACAGGATGTGTATAGAAGCTAATGATCCACATGAAATTAATGACTCCATAAAAAAGAGAAATCCACCGTTCACACAGCCATGACAGGATCTTGGGACTTTGATAAACCGTTAAATGACAGATAATCAGGGGGTGGGGCGCCTCATCATCAGGCCGTACGGGGGGGGTACGCTCCCGCCCCACCACCCCCTAAGATAAATACACTATTAAAGTCAAAATTCTGAACGAGAAACTTGCTGCTGTCTATATAAGTCAGAGAACACATGCTGTGAAGCTATTCTAGGGTTACATACAACGATCTTCTTAGAACAACACATGCTAAATCACTGAAACTCCATCACCAATTGGAGTACAGTTGGGCTGGGTCATGCCATTTGATAGTTTAACTGAGCATCAGTCATTATGTATATGAAACAAGAAAAGAGCAGTCTTATGACAGCATGGTGTGAGCAATACAACAGACAGACAGAAGGTAAAAGTTCCCGACCTGGACTCCTCCAACACGACTTAGCAACTACTGCTATAAAATATCACCTCCCATTAACAACGCCAAACTGGGAACTCTACATGTAAGCTTTTGACCATTATTCAACCTACACCAACCAGTGGACACTTTCCCTCCCTTCCTACCTTCTCTATAGCTAGAGCCTATACACTCCATATCCCGTGCCACACTGCTGCTTTAATTTCATTACGGGCATAACACATTCTGAATGCACTTCATCACCTTTTTACTACCTCCTTAATTCATTACCCTCACTATACTTTGTGCTGGCAATAACTCCACCTTGGTGAGTGAGGGCTATGCATCCTACGTCGGGGATCCAGACCCAAATGAATGTATAATCAGGCTTTGATTTCCAAGGGAGGCTAAGGCCTCCTCAGACAGCCAGGGCGCAATCTATTACTTCACTGCCATTTTCCTAAGTGTCTGCACCCCACCATGACCCTGCCACTTTATCTGTTGGTTTTTATTTTCAGAGTGCATGCTGTCCATGTGTTACTGTAATAGTTGCTATAATTCTTGAGCAACAGGGCTCGTGTTTTATTGTTCCTGAGTAAAAAAAGAAGGAAGAATGCATTTTATTAAATCCCCTTTGCAATACATTAATGGGCTGACACTGATGTATTTGCATAGAGATGAATTATACTGGGCCGGCTTGACGTGACTTTTAAAATATGATTGAGGAGGTTATTATTGCTGCACTATGATACGTATTAACAGGTTATTTTAGCACGGCTAGTGCTAATAAAATTCAGAACAAAATACTTGGGTGATGAGGGCAGGTTTTTTCACAGCCAGAGTCTACTGAAGGTGCTCATTTTGTCATTACTTAGCCCAGCCTTACCCTTGCCCTCCTTCCCCTATTCCAAAGCAGGAGACATGACACAGTCTTTCACCAAGCAGCGAGCGTCTGCGCAGAGCCCTTTGAATAAGGCCATAACAAACTTTAGCCTCCTCATCAATCACAGCAGTTTGTGTCCCTTTTTTAATAAGAAACAACATTACAGCAATGGGAAGCTGTGCACAGACAGAACAAAGTGAGACTTTGTTATTACTAGTACACGTACACAATATCCCCATAAGATAACCTTTTTTGGTTCCAGGTAGAACCCTTTTGGGTTCCATGTAGAACCCCCTGTGGATAGGGTTCTACATGGAACCCAAAGGGGTTCTACCTGGAACCAAAAGGGTTCTACCTGGAACCAAAAAAGGGTTCTTCAGGGGGTTCTCCTATAGCACCTTTTTTTCTAAGCGTGTACAGTCACTGTGCTGGTGTCTCTGTGTAAGGAGTAGGTTGAAGTGTGGTTATAATCATGTTTACACAAAACTCTATATTTGAGCATCTACATCTGTTCATAAGCCTGTGAAGGAGCGGTGACATTGACAGAAGCAGAGAGGAGAGACATCATTAGGGGAGATTATCTCAGAATAAATACTTGAGAGAACCTCCCACCCAGGGTGTCTTCCCCAAAAACAGAGTCAGGGGACAGTCGGGGGACATGGTGACAACACCACAAAGCCTAAAGACTGTAGATTTTATCTGACTGACCAAATACACACACACACAACACCAGGTAAATTCTTCTAGATTCCAGAAGCACCTGTCACCTGCATAAACCCTCATCCACTGTAGGATTGAGTTAATCATCAACATAAGTTGTAATTTATTTGCTCAAGCAGACAGAGCAATTAACATTTACTTTATTTCCAGGCCCTATGGGCCACTGATTACTACGCTCACTGAGCAGTGTAACACTGCAAGAATGAATTAGTTACATTCTTATGGAACGAGGTGCAATCAGAGCTCTAGACCACACAAAGTTTTTATTCAAGCATAAATGGGAAGAAACAGGGGAGAAGTTACAACATAAAGAAGGGAATTAGTCTCTAATGTGAACACTGTGAAAAGCCCCTGTTCTGTTCCTCTCTGACAGTCAATTACTGTGTGGCCGGATAGGTTTTCATAATGGGGGCTCCCAAGGCGCTCCTTATCACAAGCCTCCAAACGGGAGAGGGGAGAGATAAGGCTGCAGGCAAATGTGAGCCACAATTCACAGTGTGGGATCTACAGTCCCCTTTGACACATGTCGTTGTGCGTAATCTCTTGTAGTACATGGTCAACTGAGAGCCCAATCAATGGGCTCTTTATAAAGATAGCCGGGTAAGGCTAACACATTAGTCGCACCACTAAATAGCTAATTATTTTGGCCGATTGGGAATTCAACAGGCAGGGATATGAAGCAAGAGTTAAGACCTTCAGCTGTATTGTATATTTGGGGTATTATGATGAATCCATTTGGGGGTTTTGTTAAACCTCAGCAACACTTTCCCAAAAACATGTTATTTTCAACACCATGCAGTTAGTCATCCTGCCATTACATTGCTTCAAGCTAAATGTTTTTGAAGACAAAATACCAGAAATTCACTATGTGGCATAAGAATAACACTATTGTATATAACAATGTACATGAAGGGTTGAGGCATAGCGAGACTGTGCAGGTGAGACAGTGCAAATGCCCTTTTTAGAAGCAGGGCATGTATTTATCTACTAATTAACCTCTCCTCCAGGATGTGGGAAGCTGGAGACTCTGTAGCATCTGGGTAGATATAGCAGGATAGCTGTGGTTGGCAGAATGGTGTAGGTGAGCATTGTCAGCAAGCATGCTGGCTGGCAGTCTGGCAGAGCAGTTGGTCAACAGATGCTGCTGCCAGTCCCCGAGGAACACCACCCACATTCTCCACACCTGGAACTCATAGAACTAGTCTTCTCCACACCTGGAACCCACAGAACCAATGTTCTCCACACCTGGAAACCACCGAACCAGTGTTCTCCAGACCTGGGTTCAAAATGTTTTTGATTATTTGTTATTTACATACTTATATTCTGTGTATTTGAGTATCTTCAAATAATGTGGCCCGAATCAACTACTTCTATTGAAGTATTTTCAAATAATTCCCTATAAATAGCCAACTATTTGAACGTATTTTCAAATACTTATTTCAAATACTATTTTCAAATACCTGGGTTAAATGCATGCGAGTGTACTTGAGTATATAAGTATTATTTTAAAAATAGATTCCAATATTCAACTAGGCCTACTTGTCTTTTCAAATAAAACACATCTAAATACTTTGAAAGTAATTGAAATACCCTAAATAATCTAGGTCTGGTGGTACCCACAATGCAAACCAATGAACCAGTGTTCACTAGGCCTACACCTGGAATGCACAGAACCAGTGTTATCTGGTGCATCAACAAATAGTATTTTCCCCCAAATAAAACTATCTGTGCTAAAAAATCACATTTAATCAAAATCTCACAATAAAATCACCAGTGTTAGAATATTGTGGCCTTATCGTGACAAAATGAAAACCACGTCCAGTGATAACCACTGTTGTTGCCGCTTTTCAGCATAACTCCATTTCTGTCATCAAACATGCACTCTTTAGATCTCACCCAGAGTGAGTCTGTATTTAATTCCTCATTCAAAATCCATTTGAAGAGGTGGACGGGACAAAGCCCATGTTGAGTGCTTTTGGTGCTGACTGATATTATAGCACAGGCAGCAAATTGAAAAGCAGCCGCTAAGAATGACAAGTAGCACACAATGCAGTGGCTGCACTGACCCCTGTGGCAGTGTAAGATGCCAGTTATATGGAGGAGCTATCCCCAAACGCCATGACTTGACATCGCCATACCGCCCCCAATCTGAAATACTTCCATTGAGTGTGGCCACTGAAAAGGACCTAGCTACTCAATGTAATAATAATGGAGTAGGTAGTCATCATATGGCCGTGTGGGAACACTAACTCTAACCCTATAAAGGTGTGAGATAATTGAACCTTTTATTTTTTGAAAATTATTTATAGCTGGTATAAAATATACTGTCCTTATGTTTCCAAATCCTTGTTGCATTCGATGCGTTTTAATGTCCCGAACGAGTATCGGGTCTCTTAACAAAACACCCCCGGACAGAAGATACTATCGTCGTTAGGCGCTAAAGGTAGTGAGCGTCCATGAATGGATTAGGTTGGAATTAGTTTCCCTTATTGGGATGGATGCCTTTAAGGAACTAATCACTGGTTTGTGCTAGAGAGATTCATGTTCACTGCAAGTGTGAACAGAAGCAGCATGGGAGCAATAGGAGGAACCGAGTAAAAAGGATACACGTCAAATATTGCCTTTTTCAACAAACAAAAAAGTATAATATGGTAAGCATTTTACTCCAGTACACATAGAAAATGCATTCCAGTCATATTGGCATAGCCTACAAACATGATGCTCTGAATAGGACTATAGGATCGACAATAGCCTACAGTGGGCCTATTGCCCAAATGTCTAACTTGAACCGGTCGGATGTTTCACGTGTTCATGATCTTGTCATTTGACGCTCACATAATGTCTGTGAAAATATAAAAACATGCTTACCTGTGCAGTTTTCATTCGACTTTTCTGCCACTGTGACCGGACAGCTATAAAAAAAAGTTTCAACCCTGAAGAGGCGCATGCGTTACGCTGTGCAACATGAAGGTCGGAACTATTACGTTCCTGTTATGCCCTAGTGCGGTCTATAAATGGCATCAAATATATCGCCTGAATTAGTAGGCAAAAAAATTGCTAATGACGTTCGAAAATATGCCACAATAATATTTATAATGTAAGACATACACATCCTCATTGTCAGCTGTTGTTCTCCATCATTGCATACTTTTATCAATTAACTTCATGTTAAAAAATGTGGTGGCAGTGTAGACTTGAGACAAAATGGCAGATCAAAATGTATTTATTGAAATCCTGCAGTTGTAGTTGTGCTACATATTCAAAGAGAAAGTGGACAGAAAAAGTGGTCAAACAAAATACACTGCCACCACATTTTTAACATGATGTTAATTGAGAATGTTACTTAGTAGGTAATAGCTTGAATCTCAAATGGTTATACAAATAGCAGCCTCTACTGGCACGCATTGGCCTACCTTTCAAGTCTACAAACCATTTACTGTATAACTGCCCTCATTGTGCACCCATAAGCTACAGGTCCTTCTGTCTGGTAGCATATATTTCGTATAGGCTTACATCGGAGTAGCTAACCATTTCTGCACTCGAAATCATATCTAACTGAGAGACATCGTTGTGTTCTTTCAGTGTCCTGAACTTACTTTTATTTCAAACTGTTCATTGTATATATGTAGGTTGCTATTAGGACTACCATATTGCAAATGTACAATAAAATTGCCGATTAGATTTTAAAATTTGCATTTATCTCTAGACCTAGTCTATATAACTTAGACCAAATTTTGATGACACTATCACATACCCTTCTCAAAAGGCTAAAGTCTTAAATCTAGCATTTACTAACAGTGAGTCTCTCCAAAATGACTTGGCAAATGCCTCTACTTACTTATATCCACATCTGATAAATTAAATATTTACTAGCGCTGTGAATCGGTTGAGTGATTTCCAATTTTAAAAGAACATGCTGACGTAATCATGCGAACCTGAAGAGGCATAGACACTGCGGAGTGAATTTCTAGATTCTTCGACAGATAAATTAATTATGAACTTTTCAGGCCATGTTTTAACTGTCTGTGACTGTTGGAATATTCTGCCCATCGACTATATCTTCACGCCATCGCACGAGGAACAATTTCAGCCAGATAGACAATTATAATTCATTAATATCGGCTCATACGATACTGTGAACGCAAGTCCATACTAGTTGTACCCTCTGGGGTCTAGGCTTACTTATTCGATTCGATATTCAAAAATCTATTCTATAATCCAGTAATCTAGGGAAAGAGTGCAGAATATTTTTTATAAAAGCACTGCAAAGTGAATATACTGTTATTGATTTACTATAAATTATTATTATTATTATTATTATAGCGTGGTTATAGGCCTACAACAATAGATGTGCATATTGCTGGTGCTATATCATAGCAAGGAAACGTGGCATGACAACACCAGCAATAATAATAACTGTTTACATAAACAAATCTAAAACTTTACGCTGCCCTGCAAAAAGAGATTACCCCTACATTAAGATGAATAGTAACAGTGTCTCAAAAGCCTGTTTATATCTTCAAATGTCTTTCGTTAATGTACACAAATAGAAATGTAGGCCTATAGGTAGATAAAATAAAACTAAATTAAATAATTTAGTTGACCCTCCCCCTATGCTTTTTCCATTATGTTCTCCATTAGCTTAATGCTGCCGAGAACAACATGTAATTGTTTTATGTCCAGAGTAAAGCAACGTTCATGCATTTTATCTTTTATTAAATAAAAGTGCATTACATATGAACCTGCGGTAACGTTAGGCCTACACATTTATGCAGGATTCAATCACTGTTACAAACTTAAAACATTATATAAATTAAGTAACATGTGGGGAAAAAAACATTTTACCAATAGGGAGACAAACAGTATTCATGTATATTACAAATGTACTTCAATTGTGTCACAACCAGTATTTTTTACACGTAAAATATGTGGCCAATTTAATTTCTTTTTTTTCTCTTATACTCAGTATACAAAGCCAATAGGTTTAGGTAAGCTTGTTCTGATATTGTTTCGGAGTCCATAAAGGTTGAAAATTGGGTCCTATAAACAGGTGTATCTTATTACTTCACTATGAAATGTAATGTAAATTTCAAATACTAAACGAAAATGAAGAAGAGAATATAGGCTACGCTTTTAACAATTGACAAAGCTATAACAATGTCAGACGTCAGAACTGAGAGGAAGAGACTCAGCAGTACTTGATACAAAAACATTTTTTTTTTTTTACACATAAATATTCACAGTAATATAATTTCTATTTAATACAACTCACGTTTCTATTTACATGTAAGTACCATCTTCTTAATGCTGAAACTTCTATAAATTGAAGAGTCCATGTTTTGGCCAATGATCCAGACTACAAAATTGCGTCTAGTCCTTTGATCTGGCATGCGTCCTCCGTCCTCGTGCAAATTTATTAATTTCAAAACTTGGACGAGAAAAGGGACAACCTGCACCAGTTCCACTTTGAAATGTTGCGTCAAAAGTATTTTCCCCCCGTGTCTGTCTACGAACTGTCGTTTTCTGACGTATGAATAAGGAGTGAGGAGTTTGGTTTGTGTTTTTTCAGTAGTTGTGTTATTTTCTCGTCGTCTGAGTTAGGGTCCAACGGCTTGTTATAATCATCATCATCATCTTCGTTCTCCGAAGCCCCTTTCAGCCTCTCGGTCTCAGAATCCTGCTTCTTCTTTGCCGAAGCCATCTCAGCCGCGTGCCGTTTTCTCCATTTAGTTCTTCGGTTTTGAAACCACACCTAAAAAGTTGATATTCATTGATTACATGCAAACAAAGGACCTCTTAATCTATTGCAAAGATATTGATTAACAACCATCAGACATAATTTGCATATCATTTATGTAGCCTGGGCCTACAAACGTTGCTAATATGCCAAATGAAAAGGGCATATGCCTAGGTCACGTGAAGTCACCACATGTCCAAATAATAGTAGGTTATATTTCATTCTAATCGTTCGTTTAGAAAAATTGACAAAATATTTTTTTAAAGGGAAAATATAGGTTTAATTTACGTCCTTCCATGTTGTTGGCAAACATCTACATGCTGCTCTGCACTGCAAAACGTTGCTACCATTATTTCCATGACATAAATTAACAAAATGTTCGTTAAATTGTAGTTTACTTTATTATTAATTTATTAAATATACATACTAATATTTTAGAAATATTTATAGTTGTGACTATAACCACAATTAGGCCTATTTGAGAATTCTCTTTAACGATTCATTCATATGAAATGCAATAGACAGTCATTTCTATTTAGATTCGTTTGACCACTGTTATTCGACTGAAAGTGTAGGCTATATCTTTCTATTTAGATTCGTTTGACCACTGTTATTCGACTGAAAGTGTAGGCTATATCTTTCTATTTAGATTCGTTTGACCACTGTTATTCGACTGAAAGTGTAGGCTATATCTTTCTATTTAGATTCGTTTGACCACTGTTATTCGACTGAAAGTGTAGGCTATATCTTTCTATTTAGATTCGTTTGACCACTGTTATTCGACTGAAAGTGTAGGCTATATCTTTCTATTTAGATTCGTTTGACCACTGTTATTCGACTGAAAGTGTAGGCTATATCTTTCTATTTAGAAATATTGAAACGAAAGACAAAGCATTGTCTAAAATACACGAGGCACTTCAAATGGAAAGCGTGAGAAATTGTCAAATTGAGTAGCAGAGGCTACAAGAGGCTAGTGTGCTCCCCTTTAGTTGCAGGTTAACTACAGGCTACTTATTAAACAATATTATTATGCATTGGATTTTATAAAGACTATTTCAGAATGTGTCTTACCTTCACTTGGCTCTCTGTCATTCCCAACGAATAGGCCAGTCGTGCTCTCTCTGGCCCAGCGAGGTATTTCGTTTGTTCAAAAGTCTTTTCCAGGGCAAAGATTTGTTGTCCAGAGAAGGTGGGACGTGTATGTTTTCTTTTTCCATCTTTGTCGAGCAGTACAGAATTCTGATCTGAAAATGTAAAACATAAAGCATCTAGTCCATTAAACTAAATGTAGCCTATTGATAGAATATGCCAATAGTAAGCTATTTAATATTTATATGATATTAGAATAGGCCTAATGTTAAAATATTCTCATACGAGATCATAATCAATTGAATTTGAGCTGTTATAATATAAACTTTTGTTCGGTCCATTATAATAATGCACATTGCAGCTAGACATTCAAGTCAGATCAGCTTCGGTTTTTAGGAATAAATACCATAAGCTACTGGGGAATTACTAATAACCCCTGTAGCCTATACATTAACCATAAAAATAAGTTAAATTGAAGTTCAGATAGCTCAAAAACGTGGACTAGTTACTTACGGGGTGAACATGCGAATCTGGCGTCTCTCCAGTGTGGGCTTTGCATGACTCCTGGCCAGAATATCGGGGTCCTGCCTGGAAGGTCTGTCAACGGCTTGGGGTAGCGAGCCACTGCCACTGCTGCAGCGCTGGGGCTGAAGTAGAGCCCATGGGGTGGCGGGGGGCTCAAGCTACTGAAGCGGGGCATTCCGGACAAGATTCCGGCAGAAGAGGACGCAGCAACGGCAGCAGCAGCTCCTGGGGAAAGGATCGAGGGACGACTGAGGATGTCGTTTATTCCATGAGGTGTTCCTAGCGCGCTGCATTGATGGGGGGATCCGAGAGATGACATTCCGGAGGATGGTTTGATCCCCGGTGAGGACACCGGGATGCCACCGGGGTTTGGAGAGGTGGCAGTAGGTGAGGTAGAAGAGGCCGGCCCGGTGGAAGATAACGGGTAGGCTGGGTAGAGTGGGGTCTTCATCTCCGCCATGCTATGCAGAGCTGCTAAAGGTGGGGTGCTTAAGAGGAAAGCGCTCTGTCTGGACCCGTCCATCTGCCCCACGGCTAACATAACCGAGAATAGGTAAATGCGACGGTTATGTCAACAACAAAAATACCCGCAATGCTCACGTTCTCAAGTGATAATGCAAAGTTTTTCTCATCAAACAGACAAAATAATACAAGTCTCCTTGGAGGTAGGCCTATATTAGCCCAACTTCAACATTTGCAAACTGAGCGCCTGAAAAATTGTCTCTAAAATGAAAATGTCGTGTTTTAAAACGAAACCATGCTAGATGAAATCCCAGATTAATTTAGCCGAGATCCAATACCCATTATTACAGGGATAACTCCGCTTCTTCAACCTTGCAAATCTTGAGAATAAAGTTGTTCAAATAGGATGAATTTCCCACGTCGTCCTCGCTAACTTGGACAGACTGCTTTAGAGATGATATTATTGAATGTTTGAAACCTATTGATAAAACGCCACCATTTCTTTCCGATGCACAAGACGATCATTGAGATAATAAAACATTATCATCACTTTCCGCTGTCTTTTACCGCAAAAGTAAAAACTTTGAGAGTAGAAAACAGAAAGTAGACGGGGTGTTTCTGTTGCGATTGGGTAACCCAACGGTGACGTAGGCGGTGTGTCAAGCGTGAGCGCCAACAGGATTTAGGAGTGTGTCCTCATTGGCTCTCCATCATAGCTTTGATTTGCACATTAAAAGAGTTGCCACCCGACCCACTATTAGCCGAAACACAAAAGGAACAGAATCAATCCAGTCAATTCTAGATCTACTTTTTAGATAAAGGGACATCTGCATGTGCTCATCATGTGACATAGCCTAGTAGCCTAGGTAACTATATCCAAATGTAACTTTTGTCTATCCATACCCATTCATTTTAAAGAAGCTGTAGCTTAGGCTATTGAGAGATGCTTTCAGCCATAGACCTAAATATGACTCATGACATATTTATTGTCCGTTCAACAAGGACAAATAGTAGGCTAGCCCTAACGTTTTCGTTTATGTTGGAGGTCCATCATGAAATTGAAGCCCAAACAACATTTGGAATAAATATAGCCTTGAGTAGCCTAGCCGTTTTCATCCAGTTTTGTAGCCCACTTATTTAGGTTTAAAACTACTTTGAAACAATAGGTTATTTGATTGCTTCCTATTTGAGAAAATAGGGTACTAATTTGTGTGTGCGTGTGTGTCTGTGATCAGACTAATTAGATCAATTGAGTACAACACTTCCACTATTCGAATATGAATTCATACTATGACTTTCTGCCAACAGAATTGTACATTTATCTATTGGGATATTGTTCAACAGGCTATATCATTGTCAGATGTTTTTTGGTAACTATCCGGTATTGACTTGAAATCAATCATAGGCTGAAAGACTGGGCATAGGCTATCAATTCAGAGTGACAAAATCAAATGCACCAATAACCATTAAATAAATTGTCTACTGACGATTTAAAAATCTTGAACAATGGATGTCAATAATATTCTTCTGTATTGGAAAAAAAGTTATATGGCTCATATATGGATCAATGTTTGAGTAGGCCTCCCTATGCCACATTGCAAGCTGTTCCTAAAGAACGACTGAAGGATTGCAAGACAGACACTAGTGACACCCAGTGGTAGAACCTAATACTGCAGTTAATGGAATGCTGCATTTCCCCAATATTTTCTTGCAATTACATGACTTTTTCTCAAATCTGGACCTCTACCTCTACTGATGATTGTAATTTTCCCCCCTCTAACCTGACACTGATTCAGAAATATAGGGCTCTGGGTGAGTGGGATGTCTGGCCAGTCAATGACATTCATCTAACTAACTACCAAGGAGAAAAGAAAGCAGTAGGCTCATCCAGAACTCCAGGCTCAGATTTGAGTAGGCTACCCCTGTATTTGTATTTACTAGGGATCCCAATTAGCCAAGGCAGCAGCTACTCTTCCTGGGGTCCAAACACATTAAGGCACTTACATCACACATAAAACAAAAGATAAAACTGTACATCATAACAATATTACACCACTACATATCTACAATACAAAATGTATAATACCACCATACAACAATATTACCATATACGTGTATGTAGATTGCGTGTGCTAGCGACAGTCTGCGTATGCGTGTGTCTGTACCTGTGTGTGTGTCTCTCTTCACAGTCCCCGCTCTTCCATATGGTGTATTGTTATCTGTTTTTTAAAATCTGATTCTACTGCTTGCATCAGTTACCTGATGTGGAAGAGTTCCATGTAGCCATGGCTCTATGTAGTACTGTACACCTCCCCTAGTCTGTTCTGGACTTGGGGATTGTGAAGAGACCTCTGGCCACATTGTTACCGTTTGACTTGAGGTTATTATTTATAGAGGTGCCAGGTAGGTTGTGCCTACCAGAGAAAACATTGGTTTCTCCTTTTGGTTTGGGAGGGAATGAGTCCCATCTGGTCCGTCAAGTCTACACCAATACAAAGGACTTATGTAAAAGTCAGGATGGAAATACACTTTTCATAAACCCTTAAAACATTGGAAAGAACTTCAAAAACAACTGTATTCTTTTGCGTGGGTTGTATTAACAACATAAATGATCACACACACACATAACAATATAACAAATAATGAGCTCTGGTTCCTCCAGAAATGTCCTGTACCTCGGGCCTAAAAAGAGTCCAGCCGCCCGGTAAAGAAGTTCAGGGACTCAAGTGACCTTAGTCACGCAATGTTTGTCCGTTCATTCAAGTGTAGCGTAAACCCAGTATTAATCATACAATTAAAATAACACTTATTTTACAACACAACTATAAAGCGTATCAAATACTAATACGTCCTCACTTACAACTAACCACATAAATCACGGTATACATCACCCCAAAACAAATGAAATACCGTATACAAAAAGGTTGTGGTCAGTCAGACAATCCAATCCGCCAACAGATCTCCAGCGGAGAAAGGCCAAGAAGAACCACGGAGAGGTGTAGTCCACATACGCAAAGAGTGGATCCGATCCTGGGTAAACTCGCTATTAAGCTACAAAAGCACACTTTTAAAGGCAACAAAACAAACAGAAGAGAGAAGCTTCGGAACTGAGGGTTGAACACATCCTCATTCACGTCTCCATCACAACCCCACTTTGCGCAGCTAATACTGGCTATTTAATTGGGAATAAAAGGGGGAGCGCCCTATTGGAAGGAGAAGCACTGAGATGGTTCAGAAAAATTCAGGGCCGTTACATGTCTTGTGGGGTATGCATGGGGTGTCTGTGCTGTGTGCTAGTAGTTTAAACAGACAGCTTCGTGCATTCAGCTTGTAAACACTTCCTACAAAAACAAGTAGTGATGAAGTCAATCTCTCCTCCACCTTGAGCCATGAGAGATTGACAAGCATAAATGTATGTAGTTCTGTCCTTGAGCTGTTCTTGTCTATTGATGTTCTGTATTATTTCATTTTGTATTTTGTTTCATGTTTTGTGTGGACCCCAGGAAGAGTAGCTGTTGCTTTTGCAACAGCTAATGGGGATCCTAATAAAATACCAAATACTATTAAGGGTTTGCACTCTGTGTACATTTAAGGGCCAGCCGTGCTGCCCTATTCTGAACAAATTGTAATTTTCCTAAGTCCCTCTTTGTGACACCTGACCACACGACTGAACAGTAGTCCCCTATGGCCTCTTTTTAGGTGGCAGTCTTGACTAGGCAGTTTGTTACTAGCGTTCAATTACCCACAAGTTTTTAAATGTATTTATTTAACCTATATTTAACTAGGAAAGTCAGTTAAGAACAAATTCTTAATTACAATAACGGCCTACCAAAATGCAAAATAAACACAATATAAATATAGGACAAAATACATATCACAACAAGAGAGACAACACAGCACTACATAAAGAGAGACCTAAGACAACAACATAGCAAGGTAGCAACACAGTGGCTGAGACAGCAATTTTTCTGACTTTATATACTGCACTCTTTGAGAGAGGTAGTTAGCAAATCAGGCCTAAGACCCCTCAGAGACAACGATAGTCCTTAGCCGGTCCACAAGAATGGAATGGTCTACCGTATCAAAAGCTTTGGCCAAGTCAATAAAAATAGCAGCACTATATTGCTTAGAATCAAGGGCAAGGGTGACATCACTGAGGACCTTTAAGGTTGCAGTGACACATCCATAACCTGAGCGGAAACCAAATTGCATACCCAAGAGAATACTATAGACAACAAGAAAGCCAGTCAGTTGATTATTGACAAGTTTTCCAACACTTTTGAAAAACAGGGCAAAATAGAAATAGGCCTATAACGGTTACGATCAGCTTGATCTCCCCCTTTAAATAAAGGACAAACTGTGGCTGCCTTCCAAGCAATGGGAATCTCCCCAGAAAGGAGAGACAGGTTAAAAAGGTTGGAGATAGGCTTGGCAATGATATGGGCAACAACCTTAAAGGAGAAAGGGTCTAAACCATTTGACCCAGATGTTTTTTTGGGGTCAAGTTTAAGGAGCTCCTTTAGCACCTCGCTCAGTAACTGCCTGCAGGGAGAAACTTTGTAGCGGGGCAGGGGAAAAAGAGGGAGAAGCATCGGGGATAGTCGCATTAGAAGGGGTGGGAGATGAGGAAATGTTGGACGGGCAAGGAAGCAATGTTGAGTCAAATAGGAATCCTGACTTAATGAAGTGGTGATTAAAGAGCTCAGCCATGTGCTTCTTGTCAGTAACAACCACATCATCAACATTAAGGGACATGGGCAGCTGTGAGGAGGAGGGTTTATTCTCCTGGTCTTTAACCGTTTTCCAGAACTTCTTTGGGTTAGACCCACAGAGAGAGAACTGCTCCTTAAAGTAACTAATTTTGGCCTTCCGGATAGCCTGAGTGCACTTATTTCTCATTTGCCTGAACTAGAGCCAGTCAGCCTGAGTATGCGTGTGCCAAGCCTTTCGCCAAATGCAATTCTTGAGGTGGAGTAACTCTGCAAGATCACGGTCGAACCAGGGGCTGAACCTCTTTTTAATTCTCATTTTCCTTTAAAAAAAAGAAGGTCTAAGTGCATTTGACAGAGGGGATCAAGCTGATTCTATACCATTTTACAGAGGCCAGTTAACAGATAAACTGACAGATTCATGAGAAGTTGAAAACTAATTGTAGACAAAATGTAGAAATGGTTTAGACCTATTTACACATGGGCAGATATTACTCATGTGATGTGACTCTTTCAAGTGCCTTTATTCTCTGAATAAAAAAAGGTAACAATTCTGCCATGATAAACCTGTATTGAAGCCTACATCCAGTGTAGGGATCAGAAATCTGGACATGGCCGCAACCAAATTTAGATTTTATCCCAGTGTAGACCAATGATGTATATAAACGGAGAGGAAGAGGCGAAGCGAGAGGTAGCGCTTGTCGCCTGCCTTCTCGTCTTTGGGACAACGACTCCCATTTTAGGGCAGAGACATGAGCATCTCGTCATTATATATAGATCTCTGATGTAAACCCTGGATTGCTGATGCTATAAGAGAGCAGGGGATGGAAGTTCAACACTTTATTCAGTTAATTTCAATACAGCACATGGATTCATCATGGATTGAGCACAGGTCTCTTTGATTGAACTGGCGAATGGTAGCTGACAGTGTCGGCTAGAGATGACGTGCAGGAGCTTCCTGTAGGAATGTATAGTCTTGCTGGGGTCTTCTCTGTTGCTAATTAGCATTTCGAATTTGAGAGTAAATTGAGGCAAATATATTGTTAAAACTCACCTTATCCAAGAGAGAATTACACAGTTACCAAAACACCTGTATTCGCCCCCCAAAAATGAATTGCTAATTAGCTGCTAATGTGGCTATCATAAAGAACTATAAATGTAATGATGATCTGGACTAGACTCCCAAATCGAGGCAAGGATAAGAATCTCTGGATTAACTATCTAATGTTAGCTACATTTAGTAATGAATAAATTGGCTACATTTCTTTAAATTGAAAATTCTGTGAACTGTCTTGTGCAAGTTTTAAATTGACACAGTACCTGTTATCAAAGGTGTCAGCTAGAGATTAGATGCGAGTTTGCAGAGACTTGTAGTCTTGCATGATGTCTACTTTGATGCTAATTAGCATTTTCCAATCAGAGAAAATAGAGCCGAATATACTGAGTTACCTTGTCCGAGAGAGATTTACATGGTAATCAAAATGCCACTCCAGGGTAAGCCTACATGAAACACAGACCTTATTTTGTGTTACTAAAATTCCCTATGGGAAAAATGAATGGTGGAAAAACAATTGGAACCATTTCCCTGTTGACCGCTAGGTTTTATGGATATTATGACACCTCCACTGTGGGGCTCTATTGACCAAAGAGGCTTTGAAGCCACCTGTCAGCCTTATAGAGCTCTTTAGTTTGTAGTTCTAAAACCCAGAAATTAGTTACCTCTGGTTCGTTCAGCCATCCCTATGGGAAAAATGAATGGGGAAAGAATAGGGTTTGGAATAAATGCAGAAAATAAGATCGTTCTATACGATAATAGCAGTCAGTTACAACCTTTATGAATTATGAAGCCTTTGTGCTTTTTTTTTAAACATAAATTTGTCAAAATTCACAAACAAAGGTTGTTAGCAGATTAAGATTTTCGTAGATCAAAACAAATAAGATCTCCTAAACCTGTGTTTGCCAGACATTTCCGGCATTTATCAAACGCCATTCATTATCCCATACGCTTTGTCCAACGAACCATGGCGGAGTTAGTGCCTACAAAAATACGTAATTCTACAGCATTTAATTTAAATTTAAGGACAAAATTACATTTCAGTATTTTGTTGTAGTGGCAACAGTAACATTAGTACTTGAGATTATAGCTGCACTACGCAGAAATCGCTCGACCATTTCTTGGTCCAAAAATTCTAATAGTTGGTCTATTTTCAGTTTGAGGCAATAAATAGGCCATAGTGGCGAAATTATTACAGTATGGCAAATTACAAATTAAACACTGGGGTGATAGATGTGCAGAAGATGAGTGTACAAGTACTGGGGTGCACCCCAGCAGTACTGGGGTGCAAAGGATGGTGATGAGGTAGTTGGATGGGCTATTTACAGATTGGCTATGTACAGGTGCAGTGATCTGTGAGCTGCTCTGACCGCTGGTGCTTAAAGCTAGAGAGGGAGATATGAGTCTCCAGCTTCAGTGATTTTTGCAGTTCGTTCCAGTCATTGGCAGCAGAGAACTGGAACCAAAGGCGGCCGAAGGAGGAATTGGCTTTGGGGGTGACCAGTGAAATATACCCGCTGGAGCGAGTGCTGCGGGTGGGTGCTACTATGGTGACCAGTGAGCTGAGATAAGGCGGGGCTTTACCTAGCAAATACTTATAGATGACCTGGAGCCAGTGGGTTTGGCGACAAATATGAAGCGAGGGCCAGCCAACGAGAGCATACAGGTCGCAGTGGTGGGTAGTATATGGGGCTTTGGTGACAAAACGGATGGCACTGTGATATACTGCATCCAATTTGCTGAGTAGAGTGTTGGAGGCTATTTTGTAAATGACATCGCCGAAGTCAAGGATCAGTAGGATAGTCAGTTTTACGAGGGTATGTTTGGCAGCATGAGTGAAGGATGCTTTGTTGCGAAATAGGAAGCCGATTCTAGATTTAATTTTGGATTGGAGATGCTTAATGTGAGTCTGGAAGGAGAGTTTAGAGTCTAACCAATCACCTAGGTATTTGTAGTTGTCCACATATTCTAAGTCAGAACCATCCAGTGTAGTCATGCTGGACGGGTGGGTAGGTGTGGGCAGCGATCGGTTGAAGAGCATGCATTTAGTTTTGCTTGCATTTAAGAGCAGTTGGAGGCCATGGAAGGAGAGTTGTATGCCATTGAAGCTTGTCTGGAGGTTAGTTAACACAGTGTCCAAAGAAGGGCCAGAGGTATACAGAATGGTGTCGTCTGCGTAGGGGTGGATCAGAGAATCACCAGCAGCAAGAGCGACATCATTGATGTATACAGAGAAAAGAGTCGGCCCGAGGATTGAACCCTGTGGCACCCCCATAGACTGCCAGAGGTCCGGACAACAGGCCCTCCGATTTGACACACTGAACTCTGTCTGAGAAGTAGTTGGTGAACCAGGCGAGGCAGTCACTTGAGAAACCAAGGCTGTTGAGTCTGCCGATAAAATTGTGGTGATTGACAGAGTCGAAAGCCTTGGCCAGGTCGATGAATACAGCTGCACAGTATTGTCTCTTATCGATGGCGGTTATGATGTCGTTTAGGACCTTGAGCGTGGCTGAGGTGCACCCATGACCAGCTCGGAAACCAGATTGCATAGCGGAGAAGGTAGGGTAGGATTCGAAATGGTCGGTGATCTGTTTGTTAACTTGGCTTTCGAAGACCTTAGAAAGGCAGGGTAGGATAGATATAGGTCTGTAGCAGTTTGGGTCTAGAGTGTCTCCCCCTTTGAAGAGGGGGATGACCGCAGCAGCTTTCCAATCTTTGGGGTTCTCAGACGATACGAAAGAGAGTTTGAACAAGCTAGTAATAGGGGTTGCAACAATTTCGGCAGATCATTTTAGAAAGAGAGGGTCCAGATTGTCTAGCCCTGCTGATTTGTAGGGGTCCAGATGTTGCAGCTCTTTCAGAACATCAGCTATCTCGATTTGGGTGAAGGAGAAATGGGTGTGGCTTGGGTAAGTTGCAGTGAGGGGTGCAGAGCTGTTGACCAGGGTAGGGGTAGCCAGGTGGAAAACATGGCCAGCCGTAGAAAAATGCTTATTGAAATTAGCAATTATCGCAGATTTATCGGTGGTGACAGTGTTTCCTAGCCTCAGTGCAGTGGGCAGCTGGGAGGAGGTGCTCTTATTCTCCATGAACTTTACAGTGTCCCAGAACTTTTTGGAGTTAGCGTTACAGGATGCAAATTTCTGTTTGAAAAAGCTAGCCTTTGCTTTCCTAATTGCCTGTGTATATTGATTCCTAACTTCCCTGAAAAGTTGCATATCGTGGGGGCTATTCGATGCTAATGCAGTACACCACAGGATGTTTTTGTGCTGGTCAAAGGCAGTCAGGTCTGGAGTGAACCAAGGGATATATCTGTTCCTGGTTCTACATTTTTTGAATGGGGCATGCTTATTTAAGATGCTCAGTTTGGCCTGGCAGCCAGCTCTAGAAGAGTCTAGGTGGTTCCAAACTTCCAAACTCCATTTAAGATTGCTGGAGGCCAGTGTTTTTGGGGACCTTTGATGCTGCAGACATTTTTGGTACCCTTCCCCAGATCTGTGCCTCAACACAATCCTGTCTCAGCGCTCTACGGACAATTCCTTCAACCTCGTGGCTTGGTTTTTGCTCTGACATGCACTGTCAACTGTGGGACCTTATATAGACAGGTGTGTGCCTTTCCAAATCATGTACAATCAATTGAATTTACCACAGGTGGACTCCAATCAAGTTGTAGAAACAGCTCAAGGATAATCAATGGAAACAGGATGCACCTGAGCTCATTTTCAAGTCTCATATCAAACGGTGGTAGAAACTCCCCAAATACAGGTCTGCCAAAGTTGTAGCATCCTCCCCAAGAAGACTTAATGCAGTAATCACAGCCAAAGGGGCTTCAAAGTACTGAGTCAAGGGTCTGAATACTTATGTAAACGTAATAGTTCCGTTTTTTTATTTGCAATAAATTTGCTAATTTTTCTACAACTATTTTTGCTGTCATTATAGGATATTGTGTGTAGTTGTGGCCAAAGGTTTTGAGAATGACACAAATATACATTTTCAGTCTGCTGCCTCAGTTTGTATTATGGCAATTTGCATATACTCCAGAATGTTATGGAGAGATCAGATTAATTTAAATTAATTGCAAAGTCCCTCTTTGCCATGCAAATGTACTGAATCCCAAAGAAACATTTCCACTGCATTTCAGCTCTGCCACAAAAGGACCAGCTGACATCATGTCAGTGATTCTCTCGTTAACACAGGTGTAAGTGTTGACGAGGACAAGGCTGGAGATCACTCTGTTATCTCTGTCAGCCATGGTTACCTGCCGTCATCATTGCTTTGCACAAAAAGGGCTTCACAGGCAAGGATATTGCTTCCTGTAAGATTGCACCTAAATCAACCATTTATCTGATCATCAAGAACTTCAAGGAGAGTGGTTCAATTGTTGTGAAGAAGGCTTCAGGGCGCACAAGATAGTCCAGCAAGCGCCAGGACCGTCTCCTAAAGTTGATTCAGCTGCGGGATCGGGGCACCACCAGTACAGAGCTTGCTCAGGAATGGCAGCAGGCAGGTGTGAGTGCATCTGCACGCACAGTGAGGCGAAGACTTTTGGAGGATGGCCTGGTGTCAAGAAGGGCAGCAAAGAAGCCACTTCTCTACAGGTAAAACATCAAGGACAGACTGATATTCTGCAAAAGGTACAGGGATTGGACTGCTGATGACTGGGGTAAAGTCATTTTCTCTGATGAATCCCCTTCCGATTGTTTGGGGCATCCGGAAAAAAGCTTGTCCGGAGAAGACAAGGTGAGTGCTACCATCAGCCCTGTGTCATGCCAAAAGTAAAGCATCCTGAGACCATTCATGTGTGGGGTTGCTTCTCAGCCATGGGAGTGGGCTCACTCACAATTTTGCCTAATAACACAGCCATGAATAAAGAATGGTACCAACACATCCTCCGAGAGCAACTTCTCCCAACCATCCAGGAACAGTTTGGTGACGAACAATGCCTTTTCCAGCATGATGGAGCACCTTGCCATAAGGCAAAAGTGATAACTAAGTGGCTCGGGGAACAAAACATCGATATTTTGGGTCCATGGCCAGGAAACTCCCCAGACCTTAATCCCAATTGAGAACTTGTGGTCAATCCTCAAGAGGCGGGTGGACAAACAAAAACCCACAAATTCTGACAAACTCCAAGCATTGATTATGCAAGAATGGGCTGCCATCAGTCAGGATGTGGCCCATAAGTTAATTGACAGCATGCCAGGGCAGATTACAGAGGTCTTAAAAAAGAAGGGTCAACACTGCAAATATTGACTCTTTGCATCAACTTCATGTAATTGTCAATAAAAGCCTTTGACACTTATGAAATGCTTGTAATTATACTTAAGTATTCCATAGTAACACCTGACAAAAATATCTAAAGACAACTGAAGCAGCAAACTTTGTGAAAATTTATATTTGTGTCATTCTCAAAACTTTTGGCCACGACTGTAGACTGATGAGGGAAAAAACAAGATTCAATTTTAGAATACGGCTGTAACTTAACAAAATGAGGAAACGGTCAAGGGGTCTGAATACTTTCTGAAGGCACTGTATATATACACACATAACAAAAATATAATTGCAACTGAGTTACAGTTCATAAGGAAATCAGTCAGTTTAAATAAATCCATTAGGCCCTGATCTATGGATTTCCCATAACAGGGCAGCCAATCAGAATACGTTTTTCCCCACAAAAAGGCTATTACGACAGAAACACTCTTAGCACCCACCTTCCCCCGTTGACCCTGCAGGTGAAGCCGTATGTGGAGGTCCTGGGCTGAAGTGGTTACAAGTGGTCTGCGGTTGCAAAGCCGGTTGGATGTACTGCCAAATTCTCTAAAACGACATCGGAGGCGGCTTACGGTAAATAAATTAACATTACATTCTCTGGCAACTGCTCCGTTGGACATTCCTGATGTCGGCATGCCAATTGCACACTCCCTCAAAACTTGAGACATCTGTGGCAGTATTCTGCGCCGAAACTGCACATTTTAGAGTGGATTTTTATTGTCCCCAGCACAAGGTGCACCTGTGTAATGATCATGCCGTTTAATCAGCATCTTTATATGCCACACCTGTCAAGTGGATGGTTTATCTTGCAAAGGAGAAATACAAATGACAGAAATAAGCTATGTGCATATGGAACATCCCCGGGATCTTTTATTTCAGCTCATGAAAATGGGACCAACACTTTACGCGTTGTGTTTATATTTTTGTTCGTATAAATAAATTGGTGTAAACTCCTTTCCAAGTCAATGGATTAAAGGCCAATTCTGCCACTAACCTCATTCATCAACTCCAGCACCAAACCAGTATCTACACGTGAACAGAGCTTTTCTATGATCTGTGGTTAAAAAGGATTAGGTCCTACAACAATGCTTGTCTCACATCACAGGGTAGGATTAAAAGTAAATTTTCATAACCTGCAACAACTTTAGAGCAAGGGAGGGTATTTCCTCACACCCCACATCACCTTTTTTCAATTTTCACCTAAAATGACAAACCCAAATCTAACTGCCTGTAGCTCAGGACCTGAAGCAAGGATATGCATATTCTTGATACCATTTGAAAGTAAACACTTAAATTTGTGGAAATGTGAAATTAATGTAGAATAACACACGTTGGATCAGGTATAAGATAAAACAAAAAAAACATGCATTTTCTATTTGTTGTTCCATCTTTGAAATGCAAGAGTACACCAGTATATCACTTAGGACTCCAGACCCAATTATTTTGGCCACTAGACAGCAGCACTGTATATGCAAAGATTTAGACTAATCTAATGAACCATTGTATTACTGTTCAAAATGTATCAAGCCAAAATGGTCAATTGATACATTTAAGTACATAACTTTAGAGAACACACAAATATGATATGGTAATACATTTAAGTTTACACACTCAGTAATGTCATAAATTATGGATAATAAGCTTCCCTACAGAAAATACACCAACCTTGACAGGGGGGTGCAGACACAGCATGGGTTCAAACTGTAGAACCCAGTTCCTACATTTTAATACAAAAATGTATTTTTTCAAACAAAACTGTGCTACATTTTATCTCTGGTACCCTCAGGATGACAAATCAGAGCAAGATTACTTAAGTACATTATTTACCTTCAGAGACGAATACATCATACCAGTTGCCGTAATAAAAGTTGTGCACTCTCCTTAAAACAATAGCATAGTATTTTTTCACTGTACTAGCTACTGTAAATTGGACAGTGCAGTTGGATTAACAAGAATTTAAGCTTTCTGCCCGTATAAGACTTGTCTAGGTCCTGGGAAATTATTGTTACTTACGTCATGCTAATCCCTTTAGCTCAACCGTCCAGCGGGGGGGAGGGAGGCTGGAGATCACGTAGAGGTTAAATGTTTAAACTTTTGATGTCGTCGAGTAGAAATGTTTAACACATTTTTTCTATTAAACATAAAAACACCTTCCCAATGTTCTAGAAATAATGAAAATGAGGTTGAAATGTCATGTGCACTAATCTGAAATGTAATCCTCATAGCACATTGTGGCCTAGCACCTCCATTTTTACATAAATCCCTTTGCCCCTCATATGAAAGACAGCATTGGAGTCACAAGTGCCAACAGCTTGATTTTACAATGTACATACTGATGTGAATAATAGATATCTCTTAAAGCCGGAATATGATTAGTTCGGCACGTGACATTTCAGTAAGTAACCCAAATAACCCGTCTCACCTGCAACTTTTTAACAGCATTGATCTTAGTCATGAATCATGTATCCTATCTATTTGGGTCATATCAAACCCAGGGCCTTTAGATGGATTAAAGCCAACTTTACATGAGCAGTAGGGATTTCATAATACTTATGAAGAAGCATGAAAAGACAGAGACATTCCATTTTGGTACGAATGGTTCCATTTAATTTACATTACTCCCGTGCCATGAGTTTCTGCTTCTTCAGCTTCTTCTGAGAAATCTGCAGGACAAAGAAATTGTATTAGACCAACATACACCATACTGATTCTGATACTACCCTCATAGGAACAGAATGATGTAGACTTAAATGAAAAGTTGTGGTTGCTCAGCCTAATTCACATTTATTTTCATGGGTAATCCAAAGGTGTCCTAAGAAAGTCATCATTGCAACCATTTCAAACACACTTATGTGAAAGGTCTGATAAGATTTAACAAGTAATGCCAGAAGGATAGTAAACTATTTCGTTACAGTCTACAGAGCTCTTGTTCAACAAGAGCTTGTACCTTCTAATCACACTGCTTTTACATGGGAAATATGGGAACAAGTGCATATTTTCAGAAAAATACCAAGCAGTCTTCTGCAAAAGGCGTTGGCATGCGTACCTTTTTCTTAGTGGCGACTTCCTCCTCTGGTTTGGGAACGATCTGCTCCTTCTCTGTGAGGATCATCTCAATGTGGCATGGGGAGCTCATGTAGGGGTTGATGCGACCGTGGGCACGGTATGTGCGTCTGCGCATCTTGGGGGCCTTGTTCACCTGGATGTGCTCGATCACCAGGGAGTCTACATCCAGACCCTGTCAGAATAGAGCAAAGATTAAACCGGTTAACAAGTCAAATAATCCACTTACATGGCCAGTTGTCTGTGGGATACAGTACTTAACCTTGACACTTGTGGGAATTGGCCCGTGTGTATAGGGCTAAATTACAATGTTTTTTACAAAATAAATACGAAAAGTACATGCAAAGTAGCAATTGACAGAATGCAGTTTATTAGGCTACAAATGAAATAAGCGATGAACTTCACAAGGTGGTGAAAGTGCACAGTGATTAATGTTCCTCTCCAGGAAATAGAGGGTACTCTTCTGGAGATATACTCGAGGCGAGGCTGCCCTTCGACAAAAAAAATTCTCACTCTTGTCCATAATAATCTCATGCAGGTCATCCTACCCACACTGTATCTGTGAGCTGTCGGCTAGAGCATACGTGCCAAGACCAGATTGGGCACAGTCGCAATAGAACTTTTGTTTTTGACAAAACCATTTCACTTGTATTTATTTCTATGCACTACGTCATCACTCACAGCCTTTTATCCGCAACAGGTCAATTTGATGGAAACATCTCTGGAGGGAAAATGCAGATATTGTTTTTATGCAGATGAGAATATTTGCATAAAAATCTGTTGCCAATTAGATAGGAACCTAGTTTATGAAGTACTTTGAGCTATCCTAGCTGTGCCGTTGAACTAGAGCAGGCACGCTTGTAGTGGTTTCTTTTGGAACACAACAACGGTCCATTTTAAGTCCCAATCTGAGTCAGGTGGGCATGATTTGAAAGCTTGTTCTATTACCAACATGACTAGCTAAGTAATAAAATACAATTTTACGGTGTTAACCTTTTACAAGGTAATTCAGAGAAACATCGTAATTGGTGGGCATAAAGTGAATTCGGAAAGTATTGAGACCCCTTCGCGAGTTCCAAATGTGGTACATTACAGCCGTATTCTAAAATCGATTCAATTGCCCCCCCCCCCCAATCTACACACAATACCCCATAATGACAAAGCAAAAAAAGGTGACATTTTCCCAAATTGATTCAAAATAAAACATCACATTTATATTAGTAGTCAGACCCTTCACTCAGTACTTTGCTGAAGTACCTTTGGCAGCAATTACAGCCTTGAGTCTTCTTGGGTATGACGCTACAAGCGTGGCACATATGTATTTGGGAGTTTCTCCCATTCTTCTCTCAAGCTCTGTCAGGTTGGATGGGGAGCGTTGCTGCACAGTTATTTTCAGGTCTCTCCAGAGATGTTCGGTCGGGTTCAAGTCCGGGTTCTGGCTGGGCCACTCAAGGACCTTGAGAGACTTGTCCCGAAGCCATTCCTGCATTATCTTGGCTGTGTGCTTAGGGTATTGTCCTGTTGGAAGGTGAACCTTTACCCCAGTCTGAGGTCCTGAGTGCTCTGGAGCAGATTTTCATCAAGGATCTCTATGCACTTTGCTTCGTTCATCTTTTCCCGCAATCATGACTGGTCTCCCAGTCCTTGCCACTGAAAAACATCCCCACAGCATGATGCTGCCACCATGCTTCACCGTAGGGATGGTATTGGCCAGGTGATGAGCGGTGCCTGTTTTCCTCCAGACGTGACGCTTGGCATTCAGGCCAAAGAGTTCAATTTTGGTCTGGCCAGTCTACCATAAAGGTTTGATTGGTGGAGTGCTGCAGAAATGGTTGTCCTTCTGGAAGGTCCTTCCATCTCCACAGAGGAACTCTGGAGCTCTGTCGGTGACCATCGGGTTCTTGGTCAGCTCCCTTCTCCTCCGATTGGCCAGGCGGCCAGCTCTAGGAAGACTATTGGTGATTACAAACTTCTTCCATTTAAGAATGATGTAGGCCACTGTTCTTGGGGACCTTCAATGCTGCAGAAATGTTTTGGTACCCTTCCCAAGATCTGTGCCTCGACACAATCCTCAACTGTGGGACCTTATATAGACAGGTGTGCCTTTCCAAATCATGTCCAATCAACTTTATTTGCCACAGGTGGACTCAATGGAAGCAGGATGCACCCGAGCACTAAACACCTGTTTTCGCTTTGTCATTACGGGGTATTATGTGTAGAATCATGACGGGAAAAAAGGTAATCCATTTTAGAATAAGGCTGTAACGTAATAAAATGTGGAAAAAGTGAAGTGGTCTGAATACTTCCCGAATGCACAGTAGAAAGGAGTCATGAGTGCATTCAGGTGCGTGTGCTGCAGCGAATTCTGTTCTCAATAATCAAGCAAATTTTGTTCAAAGACATGTCATCTTTGTAACTTTACAGCTAAATGTGATCATAAACGTTGACACTGACATGAGTTTTATGATTTGGACATGTGAAGTGCACATTTGGACATCTGTTTGGCTTGCTACATCAAAGCGGTATTTATTATAATCCTCAACATCTCATCTGTCAAAATACATAGTCATCTTAGTTTACAGCAATTCCCTCGTTCAAGCAAAATTTGCAAAATTTCCTCAAACAGCGGGAGGGGTGGAGCAACTTGTCATTCGTGGTGCTCAAGTTCAGAACGGCCATCAGTCAAAACCCATTCAGCGCAGAGCCAGAACTCTGACATGTATCGCATGTCACTGTACAGCCACTACGTTCCAATTTAGGGGCGTCTCAGCATACAAATCTAATTATTTACACTCATATAAGTGTTGAAAATGGCAAAGCTAGAATCCTTAATTGCTACATCAATTTTAGGATTAATAATATGTACTCATTGATTCGGGAAGAAAATAATTTCTAAATGCCTCATGATCTTAATTCAACTGTTGTACCCCATCAGAACCCACAATAAGCTTGTTATAGTCCAATGTTTGAAAAAGTATATTAAACAAATACCATAGCCTCAAAACATGGTTGAACCCAATGCTTATATCATGGATGTCAGTCCATGCATTCAAAGCTCTCGCTTTGAATTTGAAAGGGTTAACATTTCAGGCCCATCCCGCAGCTTTTGACCAAAACAATCTTCTCAATGAAGGATTCCAGCTTTAAATTATATTGTTCATACAAGCATCACGGTGGCTCAGATGTAATTTTTCATGGTTAATACAAAGATGTCCCAAATGGTCATCGTTGCAATCATGAATTGTGCCCATTTCACAGTTTGAACCCCAACAAGCTTGGTAGCATCATACTTTTCACAAATCTCTCCACTACAGGCATGCCACGATGAGAGGCAGGCCTAACAAAACTACCAACCTTACCTTAAGCTCAGCGTTGCTCTCAGCGTTCTTCAGCATGTGGAGAAGGAACTCTGCACTCTTCTTGGGCCAGCGGCCCTGTGTCCAGTCAAACTGCTTGGCCTGCAGAGGAACAGTTGGGTCAGTCGTGTACAAGACTGGGACATAATAGGTGCCCTCATTTCTGGTCAACATCGGGGAAAATGTATGTAGACATAAGCGCAAATTTGTGGTTGCTCAGCCTCATTCGTATTTATTTTCATGGGTAATCCAAAGGTGTCCTAAGAAAGTCATCATTGCAACCATTTCATACAGACATGCATTAAAACCATAAGTGCCAGGTCTGATAAGCCAGAAAGATTTTAAGTCATTTTGTGCCCCTCTCCAAAGCCCATGTTGAACAAATGTATTTTTTTATTTAAAGATCACTTTCATACCTGCTAATCCCAATACTTTTACATGGGAAATACAATAAAGCGTAAACACTGTCAGAAGATAACCAACCAAAGTCCCCTATACACATTTAAATTGAGGCTAGAGTAAATGTAATTGGATTGGCGTTTACCTGGGCACACCTGCCGACACCCCCATTGTAGCGACGGAAGGGAACACACTGGTGCTTGATGGTAACATCCTTCAGGTACTTGGTGGCCTTGCGGATGTGCATGCCTTTGATGGTCTGAGCTGTCTCACGGGTGTTCTGATGGGAAACAAACAAGAAGCATCCATATACTGTAGTAGCTAGCTATATCAATAACAGATTGTTATAACTGTCTTGATAGGCATGAATGCAAAATTGCTCAGTTATTTGTTAGATATTGTCACATTTGATTCCAAAGGTCTCCAAAGTTGTCATCAAAGCAATGCATCATACCTTTCAGTCTGCACACATTTATGACTACCAATACATAACAGCAACTAACTCCAACACTGATACAACTACAGTAGACAAAATGTCTGAAGGCAACTTCTCATGTGAATCAGAAGAGAGAACACCTTACCTTGAAGTGAACCCGGAGATTAGAACCCCTCGACTTGCATGCTTCAGAAGAAAATACAGCAATGATCAGTGAGGTCACAAGACAGAAATAACCTTACATGGTGAATAAACCATTTATGTGCAAATGTGTGGTTGCTCAGCCTCGTTCATATTAATTTTCATGGGTAATCTAAAGGTGTCCTAAGAAAGTCATCATTGCAACCATGGTTAAGTCTGATAAGCTAGCTAGCTTGTTAACTTGCATTAGCGAGTTAATGAATAAAGCCAGGGAAACAATCACACCGGTACTCACACTTAGTCGGGTTCTCGGGGTCGAGCGAGTAGCGGACCATTTTCAGAGATCTGCAAAAGATAAACGGGTTGTTAACTAGCTGACTAAAACTAGTCGGAGAACGTGTTAGTGTGTTGCTTGACTGAGAAACAATTAAGACACTTTGGAGGATGCGCTACGTGTTAGTTGATAGCTAGCAAACGTTAAACCAGCAACTGTAGGGTAATTACAACCCAAGACAACGAGCAAATCACAAAAGACTACATCACTGGGACTATGTATTTCATCAAAACTCATTCGTAGGGCCGGGGACGACATTATGGTCATGGTTTCGTTAGCAATGCTAAAAGTGGCTGGGGGCCAAGCATATCACAAATATGACTTTTGGTGAAAATAGCCACCGATACACACTTGGACACCGACGTTTCTAAGTAGTGGTTTAAATACATGTAAATTGAACATTTAAGAATCGGGATGCCATAGATATTAAAGCGATTACATGGATTCTCGGCAGCAGTTGAATATCGGCTCACTTACTTTCTAAGGCCGCGGAAGGGAAGAGGTAGAAAGAAGCATTCTGGGAGTGGAAATCGTGAATGTCGTCTCGCGATATATTCAGAGATCTTTGAACGGGATTAGGTGTTCTTCTTTAGTGTAATTTCTGACAGGCATTTATTCCAATACACAGAGTTTACCGCCACCTGTTGTATTACAAAGACATTACATTCTCGTTTTGAACAAGCACTGTGAAACGTTTATGTACTAGATGCACTGGCGGACTTAACATTAGGCAGAAGAGGCCTCACGTCAACAAGAGGCCTCATGAGCTGGGCATTAAAAAAAAAATAAACAAGTGTCACGGGACTCGTCTGAAGGTAAACCGATACCGGGCTAAAAAATGAATGGAATTGAATAGGGAATTTCGTCGTAAAAAGTTATCAAATCAAATCAAATTTTATTTGTCACGTACACATGTTTATCAGATATTAATGCAAGTGCAGCGAAATGTTTGTGCTTCTAGTTCCGACCATGCAGTAATATCTAACAAGTAATCTAACAATTTCACAACAACTACCTTTTACACACAATACTACATAAAGAGAGACCTAAGACAACAACATAGCATGGCAGCAACACATGACAACAACATGGTAGCAACACAACATGGCATGTAACATATGGAATTGTTTTAAGATTTTCATACCAAGGATAATTTAGCAATACCTGTATATATATAAAAAATATATATATTTTATGAAACATTTGGCCTTACCCCTTAGTCCATAGAAATCCATTGAATAACAGAGCATACATGGAAAAACAGAAGGAACAAAAGGAAGTATGTTTTGAAGTACCTGTCCTATATCTGAGAGATACAATCAGCATAAGAAAGCTCTGAATGTTGTTTTATCGTGGAAATACTCATATATGTAATAAATGGATGTAATAAATGTATCACTAGTCACTTTAAACAATGCCACTTTATATAATGTTTACATACCTTACATTACTCATCTCATATGTATATACTGTACTCTATACCATCTACTGCATCTTGCCTATGCCGTTCGGCCATCGCTCATCCATATATTTTTATGTACATATTCTTATTCATTCCTTTACACTTGTGTTGTCTCTTGTCGTGTTTTGTCCTATATTTTTATTTAATTTATTTCGATGTTTAATCCCAGACCCCGCCCCCGCAGGAGGCCTTTTGCCTTTTAGTAGGCCGTCATTGTAAACAATAATTTGTTCTTAACTGACTTGCCTAGTTAAATAAAGGTTAAATAAGATCAAGTAAAATAGTAGAAAACCCAGACCTAGGCCCTTAGACTCTAGGGGGATACAATACGCATTTCTTTAGTAAAAAGACAGGTGCTGCTGATAATACTGCTATTGTCATCGAGGCAGAGGACATGCATGTGTAGCCCATGTACTTGATGCTGTCTGGTCCAAAAAATGTTATGGCATATCATACTCTTTCTGGCCAGACAGCTTCAGATACATGGGCTACATACTGTGTAGTAAGACAGAGGGGCGCTGCTACGCTCGCTCGGATGCTTTCTCCAGTGAGATAGTTTCAGCCACTTGCGAATTGAAGGAGAGTTGGCAAGTGCACAGTGCACTGTTCGGATGCTGGAATTATTTTGGATGAACGTGCAAGGGTAACTTACTTTAAGTGATTTGTTTGACAATCAGATGAAAACATCATGACTGTCATGGCACATTAAAAGGTAATACATTATTATAGTTAAATTACGTCTTTACTCTCCATCCTCTGCCTGAGCCCTCCAAATCACTAAGTCGCCCCCTGACTAGATGGGCTCAAAGAGCAGGAAAATGATGTTCTCTGACTATTTCAAGTACAGTACCACCATCAACAGAGACATATTATTGTCTCCCACGATTAAATCGGGGAGGGGACTGTGCATCTGTCTCCGTCCGTTAGTGCGTTTGTACATTAGTCACACGTGATATCTCAGACTGCACTGGCCAGATTTTGACGAAACTTGGGTGAATGTGTAACGATAGTCTTCGTTCTCCTCGTCTGAGGAGTAAGAAATGTCGGACCAAGGTGCAGCGTGGTAAGTGTTCATGATATTTAATAATAATCAAAACTGAACACTGAATAACAAAACAACAAAGAAACAACCGAAAACAGTTCTGTCTGGTGCAGACACACAAAGACTGAAAATAACCACCCACCAAACCCAACAGAAAACAGGCTACCTAAATATGGTTCCCAATCAGGGACAACGATTGACAGCTGCCTCTGATTGAGAACCATATCAGGCCAAACACAGAAATAGAAAATCATAGAAAAACTAACATAGACAACCCACCCAACTCACGCCCTGACCATACTAAAACAAAAGACAAAACAAAGAAACTAAGGTCAGAACGTCACAGTACCCCCCTCCCCCCCCCCCAAGGTGCGGACTCCGGCCGCAAAACCTGAATCTATAGGGGAGAGTCTGGGTGGGCATCTGTCCGCGGTGGCGGCTCTGGCGCTGGACGTGGACCCCACTCCACCATAGTCTTAGTCCGCTTCTGTGGCCTCCTAGGAACGGCGACCCTCGCCGCCGACCTTGGCCTGGGAACCCTAGTAAATGGGCCCACAGGACTGAAGGACGCCTCTGGACTGAGGGGCAGCTCCGGACTGAGGGGCAGCTCCGGACTGAGGGGCAGCTCCGGACTGAGGGGCAGCTCCGGACTGAGGGGTAGCTCAGGACTGAAGGGCAGCTCCGGACTGAAGGGCAGCTCCGGACTGAAAGGCAGCTCAGGACTGAGGGGTAGCTCAGGACTGAAAGGCAGCTCAGGACTGAAAGGCAGCTCCGGACTGAAAGGCAGCTCCGGACTGAAAGGCAGCTCAGGACTGAGGGGTAGCTCAGGACTGAGGGGTAGCTCAGGACTGAAGGGCAGCTCAGGACTGAAGAGCAGCTCCTGACTGGCGGGCGGCTCTGGCGGCTCCTGACTGACGGACGGCTCTGACGGCTCAGGACAGACGGGCGGCTCAGGCGGCGCTGGACAGACGGGCGGCTCAGGCAGCGCTGGACAGACGGGCGGCTCAGGCAGCGCTGGACAGACGGGCGGCTCAGGCAGCGCTGGACAGACGGGCAGGTCAGGCGGCGCTGGACAGACGGGCAGCTCAGGCGGCGCTGGACAGACGGGAGAACTCAGGCCTGCTGAGGCGCACAGTAGGCCTGGTGCGTGGTGCCGCAACTGGTGGTACCGGGCTGGGGACACGCACCTCTGGGCGAGTGCGGGGAGCAGGAACAGTGCATACTGGACCCTGGAGGCGCACTGTAGGCCTGATGCGTGGTGCCGGAACTGGAGGTACCGGGCTGGGGACACGCACCACTGGGCGAGTGCGGGGAGCAGGAACAGGGCATACTGGACCCTGGAGGCGCACAGTAGGCCTGGTGCGTGGTGCCGGAACTGGTGGTACCGGGCTGGGAACACGCACCTCAAGGCGAGTGCGGGGTGCTGGAACTGGAGGCCTGGTACGTGGCGCCGCCACCGGAGGGCTGGTGCGTGGGGCTGCCACAGGAGGGCTGGTTCTTGGAGAAGGCACCGGATAGACCGGACCGTGGAGGCGCATTACAGGTCTCGAGCACCGAGCCTGCCCAACCCTACTTGGCTGAATACTCCCTGTAGCCATGCCAGTGCGGCGAGGTGGAGCCGCACTGGGCTATGTACACGTACAGGAGACACCATGCGTAGGGCTGGTGCCATGTACCCCGGCCCGAGGAGACGCACTGGAGACCAGATGCGTAGAGCCGGTTTCATGGCACCTGGCTCGATGCCCAATCTAGCCCGGCCGATACGAGGTGCTGCTATGTACCGCACCGGGCTATGCACACGTACTGGAGACACCGTGCGCTCTTCCGCATAACACGGTGTCTGCCCGTACGCTCGCTCTCCACGGTAAGCACGGGGAGTTGGCTCAGGTCTCCTACCTGGCTTAGCCACACTCCCCGTGTGCCCCCCCAATAAATGTTTGGGGCTGCCTCCCGGGCTTCCTTGCCAGCCGTGTTCCCTCAAAGCGCTGGCTCCCTTTAGCTGCTGCCTCCGCTCTCCTGGCTGCCTCCACCTGTTCCCATGGGAGGCGATCCCTTCCAGCCAGGATCTCCTCCCATGTGTAGCAACCCTTGCCGTCCAGAATGTCCTCCCATGTCCATTCCTCCTTATAGCGCTGCTCCTGCTCCTGCTGCTGCTGCCTGTTACCACGCTGCTTTGTCCTTTTTTGGTGGGTGGTTCTGTAACGGCTGTCGTCGGTGGAAGAAGGTGAGGACCAAGGTGCAGCGTGGTAAGTGTTCATGATATTTAATAATAATCAAAACTGAACACTGAATAACAAAACAACAAAGAAACAACCGAAAACAGTTCTGTCTGGTGCAGACACACAAAGACTGAAAATAACCACCCACCAAACCCAACAGAAAACAGGCTACCTAAATATGGTTCCCAATCAGGGACAACGATTGACAGCTGCCTCTGATTGAGAACCATATCAGGCCAAACACAGAAATAGAAAATCATAGAAAAACTAACATAGACAACCCACCCAACTCACGCCCTGACCATACTAAAGCAAAAGACAAAACAAAGGAACTAAGGTCAGAACGTGACAGAATGATGGGTCTTGCCATAGAGATCCAGCATTTACTAAAATACACTAATTGGCCAGATGATGGTACTATAACAAGATATTTAAAATTATTTCAAAGGTCACGCCCCTCACCCCGTTTGACCTAAAGTCATGAAATTCAATACATAGCCCCCTCCCCTCACAAGGAACAAATTTGCCTCAGTGAGCCATAAGGTCCGCCATGATGGATTTTTTATTTTGTAAAAAACACTTAAACACTAATCTTCTGGCACCAAAAAATCGATCTGCACTAAACTTGATTATGTGGCATCTATGGACAAAGGTCTCTCAACGCAATATTTTACAGACTAGTACCTAAAACAACATGGCCGCTATTGACCAATAAACATTCCAGTTGGCGTGGTCTGGCACATAAATGCATATAAATCAGTCAAGGATATTCGTATTGTCAAAAAAATTGGTACACATCTTGCAAACACTGTGAAGACTCAGTACACGAAAGAACATTAATATCAACCACACAGTGGCGCTATAATGGGCACATGTTTATATTGCTTGATCTGTTTGACTCAGAGTGTTGAAATTTGGCACACATTCTCAGGGATACGAGTCTAGCTATCCCATGTGATATATCAAACACCACTGGCCCGATTTTGACGACACTTGGGTGAATGATGCGTCTTGCCAAGGGGATCCATCACTTAGACAATTACACTGATTGGCCCAAGGGGGGTGCTGCATCATTTGTGGGGGGACAACATATTTACTGTTGCCTTTAAAAATATATATTTTGGTTTCTGTTTTTCAGTCAGAGCAGTTCAGGACCCCTGTCTAAATCAATATAAGAATAAAGGCCTGATGGGACCAATAGTCTAGTATTTTGATGGGATCATATACTGTAAGTAATTCAATGATTAACCCCCACGATGAAATCGGGGAGGTAACTGTGCATCTGTCTCCGTTCTTTAGTACGTTTGTACGTTAGTCACATGTGATATCTCAGACAGCACTAGCTGGATTTTGACGAAACTTGGGTGAATGATGCATCTTGCCATAGAGATCTGGCATTTACTAAATTCCACTGATTGGTACAAGGCGGGGGCTACAAGATGGGAGGCTGCATCATTCGTGGGGGACAACATGCTTCCTGTTGCCTTGTTTTTCATAAACCACACATTTCTCTAACTACCTTTATATGTATTTAATATAAGATCATGTTCTTGTACTGGAGTTTTTGCAGTGGTGTAAAGTACTTAAGTAAAAATACTTCAAAGTACTATTTTAGTAGTTTTTTGGGGGTATCTGTACTTTACTTTACTATTTATATTTTTGAGAACTTTTACTTTTAATCCACTACATTCCTCTAAGAAAATAATGTACTTTTTACTCCATACATTTTCCCTGACACTCAAAAATACTTGTTACATTTTGAATGCTGGGGTTCCCGAGTGGTGCAGTGGTCTAAGGCCACTACAGTTCCTGGTTCAAATCCAAGCTGTATCACATCTGGCTGTGATTGGGAGTCCCATAGGGTGGTGTACAATTGGCCCAGCATCGTCCGGGTTTGGCCTGGGTAGGCCGTCATTGTAAATAAGAATTTGTTCTTAACTGACTTGCCTAGTTAAATAAAGGTTCAAATAAAAATGGTACAATTCATGCACTTATCAAGAGAACATGCCTCTGATCTGGTGGACTTGCTAAACACAAATGCTTCATGATGTTGGAGTGTGCCCCTGGATATCTGTAAAAACATTTTAAAAACTAGAACATTGTGCTGTCTGGTTTGCTTAATTTAAGGAATTTGAAATTATTTAGACTTTTACTAGTAGTATTTTACTGGGTGACTTCTACTCAAGTCATTTTCTATTAAGGAATCTTTACTTTTACTCAAGTATGACAATTGGGTACCTTTTCCACCGCTGAGTTTTTGGGACCACTCATCTCCACCTCAAATGATTAGGTGTGCAGCTGAGGTCTGTTTTATCACTAGAGGGGCTAATCATTCAAATGCTTGTAGGAGTCTCTGATTTTGTGATGCTGCCACCTTGGCAAATAGTCAACATTGGACCAGCTGTGACGTAAGTAACTGATATACGAGAGCTCCTTTTTATCAGAAAGTGCTGTGAACTAGTCTGTGAAATCCAGGTTGTAAAATAGATGGTCTATGCAGCATGTTGTATTTTTTCCCTTGATTCTAGACTGTCTCGATCACCTATATGAGTTCAGCGCATATGTTGTTGTGTGGAATAACTCACCTTAGCAGCACAATATCCTGTATCTCATCCCCTCTTCTCTTGTTGCCCTAGCTAGAACATTATTGATCTCTGACCTGATCAGTTTGCAGTGGAGGTGCCCCCTCTAAGTAGATCTAATGTAGATTATAGATTAGGAGTTTCAAAAATGGCAGGTCATCTTTTTTTGAACTCTAGTCAATCTAATCAGTGTAATATCCTTGCGTTCTGGCCTGGACTGGGAGTCCAGGTCAGGAACGTGACCTCAGCTAATTAAACTGGGTGTGTGTAGTTGGCGGAGATGAGAGTGGTCATTCAATATAATATATGCCATTTAGTAGACGCTTTTATTCAAAGTGACGTAGTTGTGCTCATACACTTGAAAATATTGGGTGGTCCTGGGAACTGAACCCACTATCATGGCGTTTCAACTAAGCGCCCATGCTCTACTGCTAGAGCAGTTTTACTGAGAGAGCATACAGAGACTACATTCCTGACTTTAATCAATCAAACATGTGATATACACAGTGCTGGGAGACAGTTTGCTGCCATCAGTCATGACTTATCGGCCTCTATGTAAAGTTATTTAAACACAGCGACCAATATCAAAGTATCTTTCCCATAAAATGTATAATCAGTATTAGTGTGTAGAGAAAGACAAATGAAAAAGACACAACGTGGTCATATTTAAACCAGTAGTTGGTTTATTTTGTATTTGGTGCTTTTTATGTTGTGCTGTGAGACAGTTTGACCTGCTACTTATAAAATTGTATGTAGCCTTACTCTCACAATGGCTAAGTGAGCCATGCACAACGTTGCACTGCAAATAATGTTGAAAGAGGGTGGTGACAACTTGTCAATATACAAAAATAAAGATATATACAAAAGTTAAACTTTTTTCTTGCATGTTTTAAACATATTGCAGTATCTCCCCCATACCAGTGAAAACCATCTTGAAATAAATTCCTCTATTCCAACATGACCAAAGATTATTAAGACTTCAAACTCAATACCTACAGACATTTTTTTTCTGTTTCCTTTAGAGAACATGATCATCTTTTATTTACACACAATGATCATTTTTGAACGAGTCTAAAGTGAAACTGAGTACTTTTCTTACTGAAGCTGAAATGGCAAATCACAAAATACGTCCAACCAGAGTCAGGATATGCTAAAATGAAACAAGTCCAGCTGAAGTGGAATTTCCTTGGCATGAAAACAGTCCACTGACTTCACAGAATATGTAATCCCAGCATTTACTTCATATGATACATCTGCCCCTTCGCAAGCTAAAGCAAAGGTTAAGGTCCGTACGGGGGTAACGTGTGTTGTGTTCTTTAAGAGTAGGTGGTGTACATGTGTTTGGCTATACAAGACTATATTTGGTTTACAGACATAGAAACAGACAGGCGGATAGAACCCCACAACTGTCAGTCATAGCATGATATAGTAGGAGGTTCAGTCAGTTCTCTTTCCTATGTTCTTCCAATCACAGCCTTTACACGTGGACAGGAAAATGAGCATTACAGGAAATTAGAATGGGGTAGCAGTCCAGCCAAGAGGTCTCCAACATTTCATGACGCCACTAAGTAGTAAAGAGAGAAATCCGTCCAAGTCTTTGCCCCCTCGTCTCTCGATTGTATAATTGATAGCATGGATGGATAGTTGATACGGTGGATTTCCTGTGTTTCGTCTTGGTTAGGTTGTAGGCAGAGGTTTGTCATAGATCTGGAGGGCAGCGTGGAGTAAGAGAGTTGGGGAAAAAGACTGCTTGTTGATGGGTCTTAAAAACGACCAAGGTGAAGGTTTGCTTTCAGCCAAAGTCCTGTAATATGGTCTTTGTCATCATAGTGAGGCAGTGTACGAACAGTTGGATAACCTGCAAATAAAATACAAAGAACATAACATACTCTTACTTATATACTTTGTCATATGTAGTACAGCTTCACTATCATCAATGCTATCAGGTATATTCAAATAAAAAGGTTAGATGTCGATCCATTTACACAGTATATAGAAGCTTCTAAGCATCTAACCCTCTAGTTACCAACCTATGACCCTTTCTGGAAGATACTTACAGTTATCAGCTCTACTCCATCCAGCTGACGGTGCATATCTCTGTGACCTTGCATGGCTATGTGTCCAGTCTGGCTGCTGCCTGGGTGGGTTGAGGGGATTCAGAGGGAGAGCTGGGGTGTGGGGTTCAGACTCAGGTGTGCAGCAGGTGTTGGCTAGAGAGTCGGGCGTGAGGGTACAGTCAGACAGGACAGTAGAGGCCAGGCCGCAGGGCTCATTTGAGACAGGGGCTGACCACAGTGGGCGTAGGTGGGTAAACCAGCGCCACGTCGACCCGCTCCAAACCATTCTTTGGGCAGATTATCTCAGTCAGCCCCTCAGGGCGCGGCTGGCTTAGAAGCTCACCTAAGAAAGAGCAAGACAGGGGGGGGGGGGGGGGGGGAAGAGTTAGTTTAAAAATAATACTCTAATTATCCAACCAACAGAGATTATTTATCCAATGATATCAGGATATAGTGGATTTTGTACAGGATCCAAAATTTGAGCTGTAACAAAATAATTCTTTATTTGTCCACTAGATGGCAATTTCACTGCATTACCACTGATTGCCAGAGCCTGCTACAGAGAAAAATAACTGCATGTTCATTTCCCTTGAGACCTCTGGAGTGGAGGGCTCCAACAGGCTTTGTTTAATAGCTGCAGATCCCCTCATATTCAAAGGGTGTGTCCTCGTCAGCAAAATCACAAGGTACTGGCAGTTTGTTGGGGAATGTATGTTAGTGAGAGAAAGAGCTTGTGCGTGTGTTTGAATATGCGCGTGCATGTGAACGTGCATGGGTGTTTATCACCACATGTTCTGTAACCAAGGCCGTTTCCTGACTATCGGCACAGAACAGGCTGTACGTCACATGTTATGGCCTTCTAATTATAGGAAAAACAAAAACGCCCCATTTGTCTCACTAACAGGCCATCTGCAAGCCTTTAACCACTGTGTTGTGTGATCGTGAATGTACAGAAAAACATGCCTGAACTTCATTCTCTATCCAGGACCACTTCATATCGAACGAGCAACATGTAAGACTTCAGTTGTTGGTAGATTTACTCGTCATCTTCTAGAAAACTAAACCTTAAATATTACCCTTAAAGCCTTAGTTTGTTTGAATGGAGGGATCTATGCAGAACATTTTTGAAAGACTTCTTTCTGTTTTCAGAACAATAGCAGGAAACAGAGCAGGTTCAGCACGAACAGAATCAGAAACACAGCTAAAGGTACAAACAAACATCCCAATTCTCCTTCATTCTCTGCTGCATCCTTAATGGAAAGAGACTGTGGTTCTAAGAGAAGTCCTGTGTGGCACAGCCAGGGTTCCTCCAAACGCTGTCAGCCAGTTCGCAACTAACAGGGCATGTTGGGATGCTGTGCGTAGGTCTGTTTGTGATGATGGCGGGGTATCGGTCCGATTGAGGCAGGCAGAAACAATGTTGTTACATCATCCGTCACTGAATAAGATTACGGTCATCCTGCCTGGCTGGCTGGCTGCCTCTGACAGTAATGCAGTGCAGCACGAGACTACACCCATCAGACAGTGAGTGGGTTTAGTACATGCTCTGTCTGTACACAGACAGTCTGACCACGCACTGCTACTATAGCCAACTGGATAATGTACTCACATAGTGCTTGGAAGTCCATGAGACAAACTGTGGTTAAATCCCATCAGTAATACTATGTCACTACATTCTCTATCATTAATGGTTTTATTATAAAATCTCTGTTGTGTGATTTAAAGGCAAACCCAATCAATATGTTGTTGGGGGGTGGAGAGAGAGACAGATGTTGCATGCTACTTTGACAGAATCATCTATACTCACTGGCTTGTACCATGCTCAGAGCTCACATGATTTGAATGGTTTAGCTATAGGAATGGATTAGGCCCGATGATCCTTTTCCTTGGTTAACCAATGATGCACCCCTCTTGTTTGTCTTTGTTAGTCTGCCTAGATAGCTGACTAATATTGTACTGGCCCATCACCGGCAGGGTCTGATCTGGGCTTATCTGCTACAGAAAAAGATTGACCTGGTTTTACTATCTGCACCTCATATCGTCATGACCTGCTGGATCAATACTGTTCAGCTCCAGTACTGTCTCCGAGGCTGTGTGACCATGACTGTCACCATGCTGTAAAACTAAAACCCTCGTAGCAACCCTATCCAAAAGGCAATGGGGATTTTTTTGTTACCAAGGATATGGCTAGTTTGTTACCATGGTTGATATTTGCTCTGGTCTTGGTATGTCTAATAATTTCAAGCGCTGTTCATTTCTCTGTGTGTCTTTAGTCCTGAAAACTTAGTTCACACAGATTTTCTTCCCTACACTCAACACAATGTATAGGATTCATCCCAATGCCTGTTCTTCCCTCAGGCTACTGCTCTACACACCCAATCTAATAGCCTGTCCTAAGCAGCACTTAACCCATTGATTTTCTCTTCTCACCAGGACAAAGCAGGGGGTCCAACTAGCATGCTGGAGTTGTTTAGCACCGGAAACAGACAGACTGGAATAAAAGTTAGTCATGGTGTTTTTTGTCCTGGTAAAAAGATGTGATTTTTACAGTATTGTGCTTGTAGTGCTGCTGTCCACTGCAATACAGTCGGAATGTATAACATCACAGCTTTGCTATACAGGACGTCCTGACGTGATGTATTAGTGGTTCATTCCTGAGAATGTTGCTGGCACCAGATCGCTCTGTGTGGAAACAGTGGGGAGTCTGTTACAGGAAGCATACGTGCCGAATCACACAGCCAGTTAGTTATCTCTGCCGCTCCCCTCATCTGGGTCAGAGAGTCAGACAGAGGACAGTAAAAACACTCACTCCAGTCTCACCTCCTTCACTGCTCACTGGGTGTAGACTAGTCATACAGTATGTAGATGGACAGAGGACTCTGTTGGCCCTGACATCAAGGACTAGGAATGTGCTATTCACCTCCACTCCCCCCTCACAATAGCATCAGCAAGCAGGTAGGATAATGAGCATGTACATTCCTGTGCTGCTGCCCTGCTCTGCTAGGCTTGATTTTCTGCCAGGTTGTCCATTTCTGCTCTTTTTCCTCTCCACTGAACTCTACCACTGCCACCAATAAAAGGAAAACTGATATTTCTCCAGGCTTGCTAGAAATATATATATTTTTTCCCTGTTTCCAAGAATGTCCCAGTAGGATGTTGGATGTGTTTGGAAAAACACAGGAGGAGTCTAGCTGAGAATGTCCACGTCTGGTCTTTTCACAATAGACTGAGTCCTTCGCTTCTACTTCCCCTTTTTCCCCGGCTTTAGGCATCATTGGAAAGAGAGGGAGAGGGGCGAAGAGGGGTTGGGGGGGTCGTAGAAGGGGGTTCATGTCAAAGAAGGCTATTGACAATGATCGATAACAACACACACTCAGAGGGATGGAGGAGGGGCATGTGAACACATGAAAGGGCCTGGTTTCTGAGGGTGTCGGACTCAATGACTTTCTCGTTCATACATCTTTCTCTGTACACAATGTTTCTGTAGGAAGATCAAATGGGTCACTTGTAGTCAGCCTCCATCCCCCGCAAGGGGAATGACCCTCAGCATCCAATCAAGACTGATTTTACAGGCCTCGTCCCTCTTCCATTCTGTCACAACATCAAACATTTCCCCAAATTTTAATCATCGTCTTCTTACACACTAATTCCCTCTTACTCATCCTCAGGTTACATCATTCATTATACAACAAAAAGGAGGGGTCCCTCCCTCTTTCCACATCTGCCACGCTCCACACTGGAAGGTGAGAACTCACACTGGGGTTTGAGAAGATCGATAAAAAGCCAGAGTGTTTCTGTTAGAACAGCTGTGAAGAAAAGGCAATGCCACCGAGAAGAGGCGACTTTCCCTCGCAGACTAACAGCCAATGCCGTGACAAAGCTGGCAGTGTGCCCAGGTCTGGCCTAAAGCAAACAGGGCGGGCATCTAGCTGCCTTCTCCCCAGTATCCACACTCACCCTCAGGGGTTGGTAGAAGCCGGAAGCATCCAGTTCAGGGGGAAATGAGAGTAGAGGTGAAGCCTGAAAACCGGATGCGTACGGGTTCTGACGACCCCGCTCAGGCATTTCTTTTACGCCTACTACATTAGGTTACTCCATATTAATGAAGGGTAAAGAGGAGAACTCCTATACACTACACCAAACAGAAGAATACACACAGGACAAACAGTGAGCATGTCATAGCCATATTCATAATCACCTTTAAGGCTAAACAGGGCAGAGGGGGGATTGGACAAAGCACAAAAGATCATATTTGGTTTCAATACAAAAAATCAGCTTAGGTCACAGCAAAGGGATTTTAGGAACCAATTCCACAGTTTAATCCCCAACCCCATGGATGATGGTCCTCGTGATAGCATCTGCACATGTCCCAGCCCCACCCGTCTACTGCAGCATTACATTATTATGCTCTTGGAGCATATCCATACAAAGGGTAACAGAACAACACTACCAACCTCCTATCAGCCTACAGCCTGCCACTGCCAGCCCCTTTCACAAAACAACATGCCCCACAGGTCTAGCCTTCTAGATGTATAACTAGTGTGTGTGTGTGTGTGTGTGTTGTGCACACAAAGATACCGCTGGGACTCAAGTGGATTGAAACAGGGAGGATGCACCAGCCTTTCTGAGGCAGGGGGACAAAGGAGGACAGTGGCTGTATTCAAACTACACCCCTGCAGCCTCAGTCCTGTTCGGGGGGGGGGGGGGGGGGAAACGACACAATGGAGCTACAACTGGGTGGGGCTGTGTGTGAGAGATCCTGGAACCCCCGCCGCTGTATCCACACTCACCATCATTTGCATGCACACACACCAGAGGAGGATTTCCACCAGCTCCCGTGCTCTAATTAGTCACACGGGACTGACTGCAGTTTTCTGTTGAAACAAACAGAATATTCGGACAGGGAATCGACCTAAAACACTGAATTCGCCACGTCACGTGTAACTTAAACACATTATGTTTATCTGAGAAAGGCACCGGAGGAGATGGCTGCCATTTTACGGTCCCCTAACCAATTGTGAATGTTTTTAAACGTTATTTGTAACTTATTTTGTACATAATGTTTCTGCCACCGTCTCTTATGAGCGAAAAGAGCTTCTAGATATCAAGACAGCGATTACTCACCCTGTACTGGAAGATATATATATTTTTTCCTTTAACGAGTCTGACGCTAAGGATTTACTCCAGACACCCGACAAGGCCCTCATTCGCAGGAGAAAGAGACGGAGATATCGGGGACGTAGGTCTGGGTGCCATGTAAGGATCTGACGGCGAGAGGGTAATCTGCCTTTACCATCAATCCTATTAGTCAACGTACAATCACTGGATAATAAAATAGACGAACTACGAGCAAGTATATTCTACCAACGGGACATTAAAATCTTGTTTCACCGAGTCGTGGCTGAACGACGACATGAATAACATACAGCTGGCGGGTTTTACACTTTTTCGGCAGGATAGAACAGCCGCCTCTAGTATGACAAGGGGTGGCGGTCTATGTATAGTTGTAAACAACAGGTGGTGCATGAAATTTAAGGAAGTCTCAAGGTTTTGCTCGCCTGAGGTAGCGTATCACATGATAAGCTGTAGACCACACTATTTACGAAGACGTTTTCATTATATTCTTCGTAGCTGTCTATTTACCACCACAAACCGATGCTGGCACTAAGACCGCACTCAACGAGCTGTATAAAGCCATAAGCAAACAAGAAAATGCTCATCCAGAGGTGGTGATCCTAGAGGCCGGGGACTTTAATGCAGGGAAACTTAAATCCGTTTTACCTCATTTCTACCAGCATGTTACATGTGCAAACAGAGGGGAAAAAAACACCTTTACTCCACACACAGAGAGGTGTACAAAGGTCTCCCTCGCCCTCCACTTGGCAAATCTGACCATAATTCTATCCTCCCGATTCCTGCTTAAAAGCAAAAACTAAAGCAGGAAGCACCAGTGACTAGATCAATAAAAATGTGGTCAGATGAAGCAGATGCTAAGCTACAGGACTGTTTTGCTAGCCACAGACTGGAATATTCCGGTACTTCCGGCGCCGACAGAGATGGCCGCCTCGCTTCGCGTTCCTAGGAAACTATGCAGTATTTTGTTTTTTTACGTGTTATTTCTTACATTGGTACCCCAGGTAATCTTAGGTTTTATTACATACAGTTGGGAGGAACTACTGGATATAAGAGCAACGTCAACTCCCCATCATTACAACCAGGAATACGACTTTCCAAAAGCGGATCCTCTTTTGCCCACCACCCAGGACAATGGATCGGATCCCAGCCAGCGAACCAAAACAACGTCGCCGTAAAAGGGGCAGACGAAGCGGTCTTCTGGTCAGGCTCCGGAGACTGGCACATCGCGCACCGCTCCGGAGCATACTACTCACCAATGTCCAGTCTCTTGACAACAAGGTTGATGAAATCCGAGCAAGGGTAGCATTCCAGAGAGACATAAGAGACTAACGCTCTTTGCTTCACGGAAACATGGCTCACTCGAGACACGCTATCGGAGTCGGTACAGCCAACTGGTTTCTTCACGCATCGCGCCGACAGAAACAAGCATCTTTCTGGTAAGAAGAGGGGCGGGGGGGTATGCCTTACGATTAACGAGACGTGGTGTGATCATAACATACAGGAACTCAAGTCCTTCTGTTCACCTGACTTAGAATTCCTCACAATCAAATGTCGACCGCATTATCTACCAAGAGAATTCTCTTCGATTATAATCACAGCCGCATATATTCACCCCCAAGCAGACACATCGATGGCCCTGAACAAACTTTATTTGACTCTATGTAAACCACATATCCTGAGGCTGCATTCATTGTAGCTGGGGATTTTAACAAGGCTAATCTGAAAACAAGACTCCCTAAATTCTATCAGCATATCGATTGTGCTACCAGGGCTGGTAAAACCCTAGATCATTGTTATTCTAACTTTCGCGATGCATATAAGGCCCTCCCCCGCCCTCCTTTTGGAAAAGCTGACCACAACTCCATTTTGTTGCTCCCAGCCTATAGACAGAGACTAAAACAGGAAGCTCCCGCGCACAGGTCTGTTCAACGCTGGTCCGACCAATATGATTCCACACTTCAAGATTGCTTCGATCACGTGGATTGGGATATGTTCCGCACTGCGTCAAACAACAACATTGACGAATACGCTGATTCGGTGAGTGAGTTTATTAGCAAGTGCATCGGCGATGTCTTACCCACAGCAACTATTAAAACATTCCCAAACCAGAAACCGTGGACTGATGGCAGCATTCGCGCAAAACTGAAAGCGCGAACCACTGCTTAACCAGGGCAAGGTGACCGGAAACATGACCGAATACAAACAGTGTAGCTATTCCCTCCGCAAGGCAATCAAACAAGCTAAGCGTCAGTATAGAGACAAAGTAGAGTCGCAATTCAACGGCTCAAACACGAGGTATGTGGCAGGGTCTACAGCCAATCACGGATTACAAAAAGAAAACCAGCCCCGTCGCGGACCAGGATGTCTTGCTCCCAGACAGACTAAACAACTTATTTGCTCGCTTTGAGGACAATACAGTGCCACTGACACGGCCCGCTACCAAAACCTGTGGACTCTCCTTCACTGCAACCGACGTGAGTAAAACATTTAAACGTGTTAACCCTCGCAAGGCTGCAGGCCCAGACGGCATCCCCAGCCGCGTCCTCAGAGCATGGGCAGACCAGCTGGCTGGTGTGTTTACGGACATATTCAATCAATCCTTATCCCAGTCTGCTGTTCCCACATGCTTCAAGAGGGCCACCATTGTTCCTGTTCCCAAGAAAGCTAAGGTAACTGAGCTAAACGACTACCGCCCCGTAGCACTCACTTCCGTCATCATGAAGTGCTTTGAGAGACTAGTCAAGGACCATATCAACCCCACCCTACCTGACACCCTAGACCCACTCCAATTTGCTTACCGCCACAATAGGTCCACAGACGACGCAATCGCAACCACACTGCCCTAACCCATCTGGACAAGAGGAATACCTATGTGAGAATGCTGTTCATCGACTACAGCTCAGCATTTAACACCATAGTACCCTCCAAACTCATCATCAAGCTCGAGACCCTGGGTCTCGACCCCGCCCTGTGCAACTGTGTACTGGACTTCCTGACAGGCTGCCCCCAGGTGGTGAGGGTAGGTAACATCTCCACCCCGCTGATCCTCAACACTGGGGCCCCACAAGGGTGCATTCTGAGCCCTCTCCTGTACTCCCTGTTCACCCACGACTGCGTGGCCATACACGCCTCCAACTCAATCATCAAGTTTGCAGACGACACTACAGTGGTAGGCTTGATTACCAACAACGACGAGACGGCCTACAGGGAGGAGGTGAGGGCCCTCGGAGTGTGGTGTCAGGAAATGTCAACAAAACAAAGGAGATGATCGTAGACTTTAGGAAACAGCAGAGGGAGCACCCCCCTATCCACATCGACGGGACAGTAGTGGAGAGGGTAGTAAGTTAAGTTCCTCGGCGTACACATCACGGACAAACTGAATTGGTCCACCCACACAGACAGCGCGGTGAAGAAGGCACCACTCAGCAGCGCCTCTTCAACCTCAGGAGGCTGAAGAAATTCGGCTTGTCACCAAAAGCACTCAAACTTTTACAGATGCACAATTGAGAGCATCCTGTCGGGCTGTATCACCGCCTGGTACGGCAACTGCTCCGCCCACAACCGTAAGGCTCTCCAGAGGGTAGTGAGGTCTGCACAACGCATCACCGGGGGCAAACTACCTGCCCTCCAGGACACCTACACCACCCGATGTCACAGGAAGGCCATAAAGATCATCAAGGACAACAACCACCCGAGCCACTGCCTGTTCACCCCGCTATCATCCAGAAGGCGAGGTCAGTACAGGTGCATCAAAGCAGGGACCGAGAGACTGAAAAACAGCTTCTATCTCAAGGCCATCAGACTGTTAAACAGCCACCACTAACATTGAGTGGCTGCTGCCAACATACTGACTCGACTCCAGCCACTTTAATAATGGAAAAATTGATGTAAAAAATGTATCACTAGCCACTTTAAACAATGCCACTGAACTTGTGATAGTTCACTTTTGGAAATGTGAACTGCCTTCTACTCTGTCCCAGATGCTAATATATGCATATTATTACTACTATTGGATATAAAACACTGAAGTTTCTAAAACTGTTTGAATGATGTCTGTGAGTATAACAGAACTCATATGGCAGGCAAAAAACGGAGAAAAAATCCAAACAGGAAGTGAGAATTCTGAGGCTGGTCGATGTTCAACTCATCGCCTATTCAATTCCCTGTAAGATATGGATCTGTTTGCACTTCCTACGCCGGATTGGAGGTGTTTCAGTCATTGGTCTGGCAGAATGCCAGTTCCTGGCTATGTGCATTCCAAACGATATTGTCTTGCTTTCCATTACTTCTAGAGACACAAAGGAATTCTCCGGTTGGAACGTTATGGTAACATCCTGAAGATTGATTCACTACTTAGTTTGACCAGTTTATTCGACCTGTAATATAACTTTTTGAAGTTTTCGTCCGAGTTCGCCTGCATCTGCGCGAGCGTTTGGACATGTGCACTAAACGTGCTAGCAAAAGTAGCTACTTAGACATAAGTAATGGACATTATCGAACAAAACAACAATTTATTGTGGAACTAGGATTCCTGGGAGTGCATTCTGATGAAGATCATCAAAGGTAAGGGAATATTTATGATGTAATTTCGTATTTCTGTTGACTCCAACATGGCGGAGAAATGTTGATATACAGTGGGGCAAAAAAGTATTTAGTCAGCCACCAATTGTGCAAGTTCTCCCACTTAAAAAGATGAGGCCTGTAATTTTCATCATAGGTACACTTCAACTATGACAGACAAAATAAAAAATAGAAAATCCAGAAAATCACATTGTAGGATTTTAATTAATTTGCAAATTATGGTGGAAAATAAGTATTTGGTCAAAAACAAAAGTTTCTCAATACTTTGTTATATACCCTTTGTTGGCAATGACAGAGGTCAAACGTTTTCTGTAAGTCTTCACAAGGTTTTCACACACTGTTGCTGGTATTTTGGCCCATTCCTCCATGCAGATCTCCTCTAGAGCAGTGATGTTTTGGGGCTGTTGCTGGGCAACACGGACTTTCAACTCCCTCCAAAGATTTTCTATGGGGTTGAGATCTGGAGACTGGCTAGGCCACTCCAGGACCTTGAAATGCTTCTTACGAAGCCACTCCTTCGTTGCCCGGGCGGTGTGTTTGGGATCATTGTCATGCTGAAAGACCCAGCCACGTTTCATCTTCAATGCCCTTGCTGATGGTAGGCTTTGTTACTTTGGTCCCAGCTCTCTGCAGGTCATTCACTAGGTCCCCCCGTGTGGTTCTGGGATTTTTGCTCACCGTTCTTGTGATCATTTTGACCCCACGGGGTGAGATCTTGCGTGGAGCCACAGATCGAGGGAGATTATCAGTGGTCTTGTATGTCTTCCATTCCTAATAATTGCTCCCACAGTTGATTTCTTCAAACCAAGCTGCTTACCTATTGCAGATTCAGTCTTCCCAGCCTGGTGCAGGTCTACAATTTTGTTTCTGGTGTCCTTTGGTCTTGGCCATAGTGGAGTTTGGAGTGTGACTGTTTGAGGTTGTGGACAGGTGTCTTTTATACTGATAACAAGTTCAAACAGGTGCCATTAATACAGGTAACGAGTGGAGGACAGAGGAGCCTCTTAAAGAAGAAGTTACAGGTCTGTGAGAGCCAGAAATCTTGCTTGTTTGTAGGTGACCAAATACTTATTTTCCACCATAATTTGCAAATAAATTCATAAAAAATCCTACAATGTGATTTTCTGGATTTTTTTTCTTCTAATTTTGTCTGTCATAGTTGAAGTGTACCTATGATGAATTACAGGCCTCTCTCATCTTTTTAAGTGGGAGAACTTGCACAATTGGTGGCTGACTAAATACTTTTTTGCCCCACTATCTGAGCGCCGTCTCAGATTATTGCATGGTGTGCTTTTTCCGTAAAGTTTTTTTGAAATCTGACACAGCGGTTGCATTAAGAACAAGTGTATCTTTAATTCTATGTAAAACATGTATCTTTCATCAAAGTGTATGATGAGTATTCCTGTTATTAGATGTGACTCTCTGCAATTTCTCCAGATATTTTGGAGGCATTTCTGAACATGGCGCCAATGTAAACTAAGATTTTTGGATATAAATATGCACATTATCGAACAAAACATACATGTATTGTGTAACATGATGTCCTATGAGTGTCATCTGATGAAGATCATCAAAGGTTAGTGATTCATTTTATCTCTATTTCTGCTTTTTGTGACTCCTATTTTTGGCTGGGAAAATGGCTGTGTTTTTCTGTGGCTATGTACTGAGCTAACATAATCGTTTGGTGTGCTTTCGCCGTAAATCCTTTTTGAAATCAGACATGTTGGCTGGATTCACAACATGTGTAGCTTTAATTTGGTGTCTTTCATGTGTGATTTCATGAAAGATTGATTTTTATAGTAATATATTTGAATTTGGCGCGCTGCATTTTTTCTGGCTTTTGGCCAAGTGGGACGTTAGCGTCAAACTTTTTACAGTATCCCAGAGAAGTTAATATAATGTTTACATACCCTACATTACTCATCTCATATGTATATACTGTACTCTATGCCATCTACTGCATCTTGCCTATGCCGTTCTGTACCATCACTCATTCATATATTTGTATGTACATATTCTTCATCCCTTTACACTTGTGTGTATAAGGTAGTTGTTGTGAAATTGTTAGGTTAGATTACTCGTTGGTTATTACTGCATTGTCGGAACTAGAAGCACAAGCATTTCACTACACTCGCATTAACATCTGCTAACCATGTGTATGTGACAAATATTTTTATTTATTTGATATGTTCCGGGATTCTCCCGATGGCATTGAGGAGTACACTATATCAGTCATTGGCTTCATCAATAAGAGCATCGATGACGTCGTTCCCACAGTGACTGTACGTACATACCTCAATCAGAAGCCACAGATTACAGGCAACATCCACACTGAGCTAAAAGGTAGAGCTGCCGCTTTCAAGGAGCGGGACTCTAACCCGGAAACTTATAAGAAATCCCGCTATGCCCTCCGAAGAACCATCTAACAGGCAAAGCATCAATACAGGACTAAGATTGAATTGTACTACAACGGCTCCAACGCTCGTCGGATGTGGCAGGGCTTGCAAACTATTAGACTACAAAAAGGGAAGCACAGCTGCGAGCTGCCCAGTGACATGCACGTACCAGACGAGCTAAATTACTTCTACGCTCGCATCAGCTGTTCCAGACGACTGTGACCACGCTCGCCGTAGCTGATGTGAGTAAGACCTTTAAACAGGTCAACATTCACAAGGCCGCAGGGCCAGATGGATTACCAGGACGTGTACTCCGAGCATGCGCTCACCTACTGGCAAATATCTTCACTGACATTTTCAACCTCTCCCTGTCCCAAGACTGTAATACCAACATGTTTCAAGCAGATCACCATAGTCCCTATGCCCAAGAACACTAAGGTAACCTGCCTAAATGACTACCGACCCATAGCACTCACATCTGTAGCCATGAAGTGCTTTGAAAGGCTGGTCATGGCTCATATCAACACCATCATCCTGGAAAAACTAGACCCCTTCCAATTTGCATACCGCTCCAACAGATGATGCAATCTCAATTGCACTCCACACTGCCCTTTCACACCTGGACAAAAGGAACACCTATCTGAGAATGCTATTCATTGCTCAGCGTTCAACACCATAGTGCCCTCAAAGCTCATCACTAAGCTAAGGACCCTGGGACTAGAGGTCGACCGATTAATCGGAAGCCGATTTCAAGTTTTCATAACAAATCGGAAATTTTGGACGCCGATTTTTATTTATTATTTTTACACACGGTGGGTTAACTGCCTTGTTCAGGGGCAGAACGACAGATTTTTACCTTGTCAGTTCAGGGATTCAATCTTGCAACCTTACGGTTAACTAGTCCAACGGTCTAACCACCTGCCTCACAAGGAGCCCGCCTGTTACGCGAATGCAGTAAGAAGCCAAAGTAAGTTGCTAGCTAGCATTAAACTTATCTTATAAAAAAACAAAATCAATCAATCATAATCAGTAGTTATAACTACACATGGTTGATGATATTACTAGTTTATCTAGCGTGTCCTGCGTTGCATATAATCGATGCAGTGCGCATTCGCGAAAAAGCACTGTCGTTGCTCCAACGTGTACCTAACCATAAACATCAATGCCTTTCTTAAAATCAATACAGAAGTATATATTTTTAAACCTGCATATTTAGCTAAAATAAATCCAGGTTAGCAGGCAATATTACCCAGGTGAAATTGTGTCACTTCTCTTGCGTTCATTGCACGTAGAGTCAGGGTATATGCAACAGTTTGGGCCGCCTGGCTCATTGCAAACTAATTTGCCAGAATTTTACGTAATTATGACATAACATTGAAGGTTGTGCAATGTAACAGGAATATTTAGACTGATGGATGCCACCCGTTAGATAAAATACGGAACGGTTCCGTTATTTCACTGAAAGAATAAATGTTTTGTTTTCGAGATGATAGTTTCCAGATTCGACCATATTAATGACCTAAGGCTCATATTTGTGTGTTATTAAGTTATAATTAAGTCTACGATTTGATAGAGCAGTCTGACTGAGCGATGGTGGGCACCAGCAGGCTCGTAAGCATTCATTCAAACAGCACTTTCCTGCGTTTTGCCAGCAGCTCTGCTGTTTATGAATTCAAGCCTATCAACTCCAAGCCTATCAACTCCCAAGATTAGGCTGGTGTAACCGATGTGAAATGGCTAGCTAGTTAGTGGGGTGAACGCGCTAATAGCGTTTCAAACGTCACTCGCTCTGAGACTTGGAGTAGTTGTTCACCTTGCTCTGCATGGGTAATGCTGCTTCGAGGGTGGCTGTTGTCGATGTGTTCCTGGTTCGAGCCCAGGTAGGAGCGAGGAGAGGGACGGAAACTATACTGTTACACTGGCAATACTAAAGTGCCTATAAGAACATCCAATAGTTAAAGGTATATGAAATACAAATGGTAGAGAGAGAAATAGTCCTATAATTCCTATAAAAACTACAACCAAAAACGTATTACCTGGGAATATTGAAGACTCCTGTTAAAAAGGAACCACCAGCTTTCATATGTTCTCATGTTCTGAGCAAGGAACTTAAACATGAGCTTTCTTACATGGCACATATTGCACTTCTACTTTCTTCTTTAACACTTTGTTTTTGCATTATTTAAACCAAATTGAACATGTTTCATTATTTATTTGAGGCTAAATTGATTTTATTGATGTATTATATTAAGTTAAATACGTGTTTATTCAGTATTGTTGTAATTGACATTATTACAAAGACATTTTTTAAAAATCGGCATCGGCTTTTTTTGTCCTCCAATAATCGGTATCAGCGTTGAAAAATCATATTCGGTCGACCTCTACCTGGGACTAAACACCTCCCTCTGCAACTGGATCCTGGACTTCCTGACGGGCCTCCCCCAGTTGGTAAGGGTAGGTAACACAGCCGCCACGCTGATCCTCAACACGGGGGCCCCTCAGGGGTGTGTGCTCAGTCCCCTCCTGTACTCCCTGTTCACTCATGACTTCATGGCCAGGCACGACTCCAACACCATCATTAAGTTTGCAGATGACACAACAGTGTTAGGCCTGATCACCGACAACGATGAGACAGCCTATAGGGTGGAGGTCAGAGACATGGCTGTATGGTGCCAGGACAACCTCTCCCTCAACGTGATCAACACAAAGGAGATGATTGTGGACTACAGGAAAAGGAGGACCGAGCACGCCCCCATTCTCATCGATGGGGTTGTAGTGGAGCAGGTTGACAGCTTCACGTTCCTTGGTGTTCACATAACTAACAAATTATCATGGTCCAAGCACATCAACACAGTCGTGAAGAGGGCACGACAACGCCTCTTCCCCCTCGGGAGACTGGTCCTCAGATCCTCAAAAAGTTCTACAGCTGCACCATCGAGAGCATCCTGACAGGTTGCATCACTGCCTGGTAGGCAACTGCTCGGCCTCCGACCGCAAGGTACTACAGAGGGTAGTGCGTACGGCCCAGTACATCACTGGGGCCAAGCTTCCTGCCATCCATGATCTCTATACCAGGCGGTGTCAGAGAAAGGCCCTAAAAATTGTCAGACTCCAGCCACCCTAATCGTAGACTGTTCTCTCCGCTGCCGCACGGCATGTGGTACCGCAGTACCATGACTCCTGAACATCTAATCAAATGTCTACCCAGACTATTTGCATTGCCCCCCCCCCCCCCCCCCCCTTTTACACTGCTGCTACTGTTATTATCTACGCATAGTCACTTTAATAACTCCACCTACATGTACATATTACCTCAATTACCTCAACTATCCAGGGTAATTGATTTGATATGATTTGACTCATGAAAGAAATGAGTCAGACCTCCCAACGCAATAACTGATGTGTTGTTGTAAACCTACTGAATTTGAACTATGACCCACAAACACAAAGCTGAGATAATGGCAGAGCTACTACTGTAATGTTTGTGTTGTAATAATATCCTATGATAACTATCCAGTCCTGACATACCATTACGTTTTCACCAGCGCATCCAGCAGAGACATGCTTCTGTCAAACTTGGGTCAAGTATTTCCAGCTCTCCGGGAATGTACCTTAAGTGTTCAAGGGACACAACAAACAGCTGTACCGTATGTATGACTGGAATACAGTTGCTCAAACAATTTTCTGTCAAAATTCAGCTCACAGTTAGCCAACACTGATCATGAAGAGACATATTTTCTGAGGCAAACAGCACCAGGCCTAAATAATTGTGGTATTTTCAGGGTGATTTATCATGACAGTAGACTTGCCTGTATCTCAACAACCTCGAATTACTTCAGAAGATTTCCTTTCACTTATTCAGCTGGAGTGTCCTCTGTCCTACAGTTCAACTGGCCCACATACAGTTGAGGTCAGAAGTTTACATACACTTAGGTTGGAGTCATTAAAACGTATTTTTCAACCACTCCACAAATGTCTTATTAACAAACTATAGTTTTGTTAAGTCGGTTGGGACATACTGTGCCTTTAAACAGCTTGGAAAATTCCGTCATGGCTTTAGAAGCTTCTGTTAGGCTAATTGACATCATTTGAGTCAATTGTAGGTGTACCTGTGGATGCATTTCAAAGCCTACCTTCAAATTCAGTACCAGTTTGCTTGACATCATGGGAAAATCAAAAGAAAAATCAGCCAAGACCTCAGAAAAAAAATTGTAGACCTCCACAAGTCTGGTTCATCCTTGGAAGCAATTTCCAAACACCTGAAGGTACCACGTTCATTTGTACAAACTGTAGTACGCAAGTATAAACACCATGGGACCACGCAGCCGTCATACCGCTCAGGAAGGAGACGTGTTCTGTCTCCTAGAGATGAACGTACTTTGGTGCGAGAAGTGCAAATCAATCCCAGAACAACAGCAAAGGACCTTGTGAAGATGCTGGAGGAAACCGGTACAAAAGTATCAATATCCACAGTAAAACGAGTCCGATATCGACATAACCTGAAAGGCCGCTCAGCAAGGAAGAAGCCACAGCTCCAAAACCGCCATAAAAAAGCCAGACTATGGTTTGTAACTGCACATGGGGAGAAAGATCGTACTTTTTGGAGAAATGTCCTCTGTTCTGATGAAACAAAAATATAACTGTTTGGCCATAATGACCATCGTTAGGTTTGGAGGAAAAAGGGGGATGCTTGCAAGCCAAAGAACACCATCCCAAACGTGAAGCAAGGGGGTGGCAGCATCATGTTGTGGGGGTGCTTTGCTACAGGAGGGACTGGTGCACTTCACAAAATAGATGGCATCATGAGGGAGGAAAAATATGTGGATATATTGAAGCAAGACAGTCAGGAAGTTAAAGTTTGGTCACAAATGGGTCTTCCAAATGGACAATGACCCTCAAGCATACTTCCAAAGTTGTGGAAAAATGGCTTAAGGACAACAAAGTCAAGGTATTGGAGTGGCCATCACCAAGCCCTGACCTCAAACCGATAGATAATTCGTGGGCAGAACTGAAAAAGCGTGTGCGAGCAAGGAGGCCTACAAACCTGACTCAGTTACACCAGCTCTGTCCGGAGGAATGGGCCACAATTCACCCAACTTATTGTGGGAAGCTTGTGGAAGGCTACCCAAAACATTTGGCCCAGGTTAAACACTTTAAAAAGGCAATGCTACCAAATACTAATTGAGTGTATGTAAACTTCTGACCCACTGGGAATGTGATGAAAGATATAAAAGCTGAAATAAATCATTCTCTCTACTATTGTTCTGACATTTCACATTCTTAAAGTAAAGTGGTGATCCTAACTGACCTAAGACAGGGAATTTTACTAGGATTAAATGCCAGGAATTGTGAAAAACAGATTAAATGTATTTGGCTAAGGTGTATGTAAACTTCCGACTTCAACTATATGTCCCTCATCAGCAGCCTACCATTTGACCCCTCACAGAGAACAGTGATGGAAATCTACACTAGTACAGGGAAAGAGAGCTCAGCTTGCCTGTACATAGTCCGATCAGTTCAGGTTCTTCCTGAGTAAAGAGTGTCAGTGTCGCTCGTACAGTCAGGACCTCAGGATGTTTGGATGCCAGAGTACTGGCATACTCTGACCTTTGAGTTTCTAGTAAACAGATCAGACATCTTGGACAGTAGAGTAGACACAGCGCTCAGGTTGCCACCAGTGCAGCATCAGACCACGTGGTAGTGCCCAGGGCAGGCAGAGAGAGAGCAGTGAGTCAGTGGTAGACATAGGGCAGAGGCAGCTGCTCTGAGTTCAGATCCAGAGGCCAGCAGCTCAGTCAGAGGATTAACACCACAGTGTGTTAAAACAACAGTCAGGCCAAGCACATCACATGAAGCAGCCGGTCATGATCAACAAACATGGCCAGAGACAACTCACTCTGTCTCACTGACACAGACCGACATATAGCAGTGCTACATATACCCAAACACACACAGAGTTCAGCAGCCGTCTGGTGGTCAGATGCAGTTGAGTCAGGGCTGGGTGCGAATGAGATTTCCACACAGGCAGCTGTCTGCTCTGCCCACTCTGTGCTGTGCAGGTGAGAAGGCCCAGGACGAGGCCCAGGACGAGGCCCAAACAGAACGCCATTTAAAATGTCCTAACGCAAACCACATTCTTTCTACTTTAAGTAACACACATTTTGATCACCAAGGTCGTTACCTTACACGTACTGCATAACAAGGGTTTTAAATCACTCAACGTTCTGTTGTTACTAGCCTACGTCTGTGACGTCTGGTGTGGAGCATAAACTTTGGTCTTGGTAGCCTCAGCCAAGACCTACTCAGTCTCCACAACAACAACAAAAAGCCTGCAATTTGATTGGCTTTGAGTGTTGGAGTGGCTTTCCTTGGCCAGCAAATGTAAGTGTTCCAGTTTTAGTTGCTGCATCACTTTGGACCACCACCTCGATGAGATCATAATTTGTCTGATGAGGTAACTGACTGTTTGTTTATGAACAATGCACATTGCCAGAAAGTGGGGGAGGATAATTACACAGAGTTTGCTGCTTGGCATTCTAGTCTAGTTCTAACAAACTCCATAAATCCCAAAGGAGGGAAATATTGACCAAATCATAAAATAGTTGCTCCTATCAGTTATATAAAGCACTGTAGTCCGCTATAGAACAAGATGTGGGGTAAAACAAACACTAGAAACAAATGTAGAAACACTTCGCTGACTAGTCTGATAAGAGTCAGGGTTACACAGACAGAGGGAGTTCGTTTGGAGACATGACTATCTTAGAGGCAGCTTAACAAAGAGACGGGAAGATATCGTGACCAGTCTCTCAAACACGTTAAATTAGACTAATCCCTTTTGAACAGCGAGTGGCTCCTGCCTCCTGACACGGACAGGCCCACAGCCTGAGGAATGTGTGCCCTATTTCTCTGCCAGAGGAGATGGCACAAAAATAACCCATTCTGGCCATGCCACAGTGGGTTGCCTTGGAGACTGAGTTGGGCCTGCCTGGCAAACAGCAAGTAGGCCAGACGAGAATCTGGCAGTGTCAAAGGCAGCCTTCTGGGGTAATTTAGGATGAAGAGGTGAAGACGGGAGAACCAGCCAGCAGCACTTGTGTGTTTAAGATGGCTGTGGTTAAAGTGGAGCTTAATCCTGGCAGGGAGAGAAGAGAGTTTAATCACAGCGGCATTATCCTGAACATGAACACATCTGCACTAAAGAGAGAGAGAGAGGAGGCAGTAACATAGGAGCCTGTCTGCATTATCATAGCCAGGGTAGCAGTATAGCGCAGACAGGCTCCCATCATAGCCAGGGTAGCAGCATAGTGCAGACAGGCTCCCATCATAGCCAGGGCAGTAACATAGCGCAGACAGGCTCCCATCATAGCCAGGGTAGCAGCATAGCGCAGACAGGCTCCTATCACAGCCAGGGCAGTAACATAGCGCAGACAGGCTCCTATCACAGCCAGGGCAGTAGCATAGCGCAGACAGGCTCCTATCACAGCCAGGGCAGTAACATAGCGCAGACAGGCTCCTATCACAGCCAGGGCAGTAGCATAGCGCAGACAGGCTCCTATCACAGCCAGGGCAGTAACATAGCGCAGACAGGCTCCTATCACAGCCAGGGCAGTAACATAGCGCAGACAAGCTCCTATCACAGCCAGAGCAGTAGCATAGCGCAGACAAGCTCCTATCACAGCCAGGGCAGTAGCATAGCGCAGACAAGCTCCTATCACAGCCAGGGCAGTAGCATAGCGCAGACAAGCTCCTATCACAGCCAGGGCAGTAACATAGGGCAGACAAGCTCCTATCACAGCCAGGGCAGTAACATAGGGCAGACAGGCACTTATCATAACCAGGGCAGTAACATAGGGCAGACAGGCACTTATCATAACCAGGGCAGTAACATAGGGCAGACAGGCACTTATAACCAGGGCAGGATATGGAATAACTACTAGCAGACCATTATATTCTCTCCTGTATATTGTGCGCACAGAGACAGCTGCTGCTCATCTGTCCGGACAGTGGTGTGTGCATGCAAGAGCGAACGTGTGTGCGTGCTGCAGGGCCAGATGTTAACATCTGGTGCATAATGAGATGATCACCCTGATGCAGCACAGCAGTCAAAAACAGCCCCAGCCCCACTGCCCTCCTCTCCCTTTGACACTGAAGCTGTCCAATCACATTATCAGCCCACTCACACTGATGGGCCTGGCTGGTGCGGATGACTTAAGGCCCTACATCACAATCATGTTCATTTTGAATGAGACAATCCTTGGGCTTAACTAAAGGAATGCTAATATAGAGTAATGCATATTAAAACAGATATCCGTTTAAAAACACTGTGTGCTGTATATCGGGTTGTTGTAGCAAGGTCATATATGCAAACAAGAAAATTACTAAATATGGGTTTAAAATGGTAACACCTGTAACACTTGGCGACTGTATAACGCAGGAAAATACACCATGTGATGTGACTAGCAAATATGCCTCAGTCTGCCCCAGGGAAATGGGAGAGAGAGCGGGGGACATTTTTTTTTTTTTTTTTTTTTAAGATTCCCCACAGCAAAATTCATGCAATTATTGTCCACTCGAGCAATAACATTTTTTTTCCTGTGTGCAAATGTCTTTCATAAAATCTGTCACATTCAAATGTAGCCCATATCAACACTGAAAATGGACAGTCCAGTATCCTCTTAAAAATCAGCTTGAACATGGATACATTAAATTACACGGTAATGTCACAACATGAGAGAACCAGATACAGTTGAAGTCGGAAGTTTACATACACTTAGGTTGCTGTCATTAAAACTCGTTTTTCAACCGCTCCACAAATTTCTTGTTAACAAACTATAGTTTTGGCAAGTCGGTTATCTATTTCTTGTAAACAAACTATAGTTTTGGCAAGTCGGACATCTACTTTGTACATGACACAAGTAATATTTCCAACAATTGTTTACAGACAGATTATTTAACTTATAATTCACTGCATCACAATTAGAGGTCGACCGATTAATCGGGGCCGATTTCAAGTTTTCATAACAATCAGATATCTGTATTTTTGGGCGCCGATTTGCCTTTTTTTTTTAAAATCTTTATTTAACTAGGCAAGTCAGTTAAGAACATATTCTTATTTTCAATGACGGCCTAGGAACGTTCTGCCTCGTTTAGGGGCAGAACGACAGATTTTTAACCTTGTCATCTCGGGGGATCCAATCTTGCATTGATTACATTGCACTCCACGAGGAGCCTGCCTGTTAGCGAATGCAGTAAGCTAAGGTAAGTTGCTAGCTAGCATTAAACTTATCTTATAAAAAACAATCAATCAATGACTGTCATTGCTCCAATGTGTACTTAACCATAAACATCAATGCCTTTCTTAAAATCAATACACAAGTATATATTTTTAAACCTGCATATTTAGCTAAAAGAAATCCAGGTTAGCAGGCAATATTAACCAGGTGAAATTGTGTCATTTCTCTTGCGTTCATTGCACGCAGAGTCAGGGTATATGCAACAGTTTGGGCCGCCTGGCTCTTTGCGAACTAATTTGCCAGAATTTTACGTAATTATGACAACATTGAAGGTTGTGCAATGTAACAGGAATATTTAGACTCATGGATGCCACCCGTTAGATAAAATACGGAACAGAATAAACGTTTTGTTTTCGAGGTGGTAGTTTCCGGATTAGTCAAAGGTATATGGTTTAGAGAGAAATAGACGACGCGTTATAATTCCTGTAATAACTTGCGGCTGAACTTGAAAGGGGTTCCTTCGTTATTTTACCGTTCATGTCTTCCATAGAGAATGTCTTGATCTACTTCAAATAAGGTCTGTGTTTCGTGCAGGCTTAAACCGCCTCGACGTTTTGATACCCGTGTAAATCCCACTAGGATAAGGTAACGTTTGTCAACATATTTTCATAAATCCACTCTACAATTTTTTTTTTAATCTTAGCTTATATTTAGCCAATATTGATCAGAGTTACCTTGTCCTATGGATATCTACACAGTTATAAAATTGGCACGGTGATGTAAGCCTACACGAAACACAGACCTTATTTTAAGTGAATCTAAAAATATCCTATGGAATAAATGAAGGAACCGCTTTTCAGAGGTGTCATGGGAATTATGACTCGCACTTTGGTTGTCAATTCTTACCATGCCCATTATTAAAATAGGATTTCCTGCATATAGAAATTAAAGTTTTTGTTTTCAACATTCATCACAGGTAACTTAAACTATTTTTATTCAAACAGTTGAGAGTATTTGTCTCCTAAGCAGACTCTTCAGTATCATTGTCACTTCAGAGCTGTGTGTGTATTTGTGTATTTATGTATTATATTAAGTTAAAATAAAAGTGCTCATTATTCATTCAGTATTGTTGCAATTGTCATTATTACAAAAATGTGTGTGTGTATGATATATATATATATATTTTTTTTTAAATATATATATATATTTTTTTTAATAAATCGGCATCGGCTTTTTTTGTCCTCCAATAATCGGTATCGGCATTGAAAAATCATAATCGGTCGACCTCTAATCACAATTCCAGTTGGTCAGAAGTTTACATACACTAAGTTGACTGTGCCTTTAAACAGCTTGGAAAATTCCAGAAAATGATGTCATGGCTTTAGATAGGCTAATTGACATCATTTGAGTCAATTGGGAGGTGTACCTGTGGATGTATTAAGGCCTACCTTCAAACTCAGTGCCTCATTGCTTGACATCATGGGAAAATCAAAAGAGATCAGCCAAGAACTCAGAAACAAAATTGTAGACCTCCACAAGTCTGGTTCATCCTTGGAAGCAATTTCCAAACGCCTGAAGGTACCACGTTCATCTGTACAAACAATAGTACGGAAGTATAAACACCATGGGACCACGCAGCCGTCATACTGCTCAGGAAGGAGACGCGTTCGGTCTCCCAAAGTTGTGGCAAAATGGCTTAAGGACAACAAAGTCAAGGTATTGGAGTGGCCATCACAAAGCCCTGACCTCAAACCCATAGATAATTTGTGGGCAGAACTGAAAAAGTGTGTGTGAGCAAGGAGGCCTACAAACCTGACTCAGTTACACCAGCTCTGTCCGGAGGAATGGGCCAAAATTCACCCAACTTATTGTGGGAAGCTTGTGGAAGGCTACCCAAAACGTTTGACCCAAGTCAAACAATTTAAAGGCAATGCTACCAAATACTAATTGAGTGTATGCAAACTTCTGACCCACTGGGAATGTGATGAAAGAAATAAAAGCTGAAATAAATCATTCTCTCTACTATTATTCTGACATTTCACATTCTTAAAATAAAGTGGGGATCCTAACTGAACTATGACAGAGAATTTTTACGAGGATTAAGTGTCAGGAATTGTGAAAAAATTTGTTTAAATGTATTTGGCTAAGGTGTATGTAAACTTCCGACTTCAACTGTATATGTCCACCAATGGTGAAAATAAACCCAGAGTAGAATCAACAAAAGAGGGGCTCCTAAAATAGCTGTCCTTTCCTTGGGGCAGGATGCTGCTGAACAGCCCTGTGTATTAATTAGCAGCTAACAGTAATAGCTAGGTTATCACGGTCATTAAAACAGACAGCCGGCTCACCACACCACCCCCCTCCCCACAAAAAACAACCCACATACTATAAATACGTACACTCATTGGTTGGGTTTAAAGTGGATAAATGTATCATTCCTCAGGCAGAGCTGAGTAAATGGCAGCTTGCAAGGCAATCTGCCAGGGACTGAAATGATCGGAGGACAGGTTCATTCTCCTTGTTAGCATGGTTGAATTACCAGCTAGGGGGCCCCTATTGATTTTGTTAGTCTGACTCTGATATCATATTAAAAACTGCAAACATTTCTATCCACTATGGCAAAATGTGTAGAACTGCAGGAAATTAGCTGTAAACCAAACACTTCGACACCCCATGGCAAAATGTGTGTAATTGCAAAAGACGGGGTCACTAAAATGTTTTGCTCGCAGTGGGGGGGGGGGGGGGGGGGATGTGGATAGGCAAATCCGTGAGCAACTGCGGCCCCTCATGATCAGTTCAGATTTTTTATGGCTCCATCCCCCATCAAAGTTGTCTATCCCTGGCCTAGAGGAACATTGTGCTCATGCTTCACGTGAACTGTCCAACGGTGACCAAAACAGCCCATTTCCACCATTGCTATCAGCTCTAGACATCTGACCACGTCAAAGGAGTGTGCGCTGACCGGAAGAAAGGCCTGAATGTGAAGAACTATAAATGAGAGTGCCCTAATTTTATTTGCTAGCGGGCAAAAGGGGAAAGCTATGCTGAAAAGGGTTTGATATAATTCAATCACACAAAACGAAGGCTGGTGACCAGGCTTGCAAAACCCATACATTATGAATACAGCAACAAAACCTGAACAGCCGATTGTTGGGGACTCGGTAGAGGCCAAGTGACCATTGACTCTGCGTTCCCACGGGATAGAAGCTATGAACCCATCCAAACCCGACAGCCACTGTCTGTCACATGTCTAAGAGATAATACAGTGGACAGGCTTACTGCACACAACTCCAGTTGGGCAGCCAACTGGTGACATAACAGGATTGACGTCCTCTCTTAGAGATTACTAGGCTGCTTTGAGGACAGATTTCATACAGCGCAATAAAAAACAAAACAAGTAGGTGATATTGAAAACAACATTTAGAGCAGACCAAACCATCCAAAACCCACAGCAACTCTGAAAACGAATTTAACTCACTGGTGTCTTATCCACCTAAGTGTAGTTAGTGTGTGGTTAAGAGTACACAGGTAGGTGCGGACAGGAGTAATTCCTCAGACTACAGCAAGAATTAGAATTCACAGGTAGAAAATAAAACCATTTCAGCATGAGCTGTACAGGAAGACAATCATAGGTAGGCCTATCCAGCCCTATTTAACTTCATGTAAGGTCATCAGAGGGTCACATCTAATGTGAGATATCCATAAGACCATTTCCCATGTGATATCCACAGAGTTAAAAACAAAACAAAATACCCTTTAGGCTCCCCTTCTTTCAGGTCAACGGCTCATTCACGTCACCAACACAGACATACACGACCGAGAAGAACACTTTAGGCTAACTGTACTGAACAGACAGACAATTCAGAAGGCCACAGCAGCACATCAGTCAGAGGGGCAATATGAGCTCTATCACTTTCACTTCCAGCCTTGTCCCTGAGCCGGAAACGCAAGACATCTGAACCTCTCCCTTATAGCAGAACCAGCCCCAGGTTTCCTGCCACAATCACTAATATGATAACTCTCTCCCTGCCTCAACAGTTGTGACTGGCCCACATTCACTAGATACAGCCACTCAGCAACAAGTCAGGCCCTTCAGCAGCTTACTAAGTTTGTATTAATCAACAAACTCCAGTCTCCGAACCGTTCCTGAAAACAGCTCTACTTTGGTTGATAGATTCTGGCTCATTCTTCCAGAGTTCCTTGTGCATGGCTGTTACTGAGGTAACAATCATCACCAGCCTTTCAGTTTCCTCTTGACCCTGCAGTCAGTCATTGGCCAGAACGTCTAAGCTGCGTTATTTCCCAGCACTTCCACCAGCGGAATGTTTTAATGGGCCAAACACACAGTCATAACTGGACAGAGAAGTTCCAACTGAAGAGCTGCAAGAGACAGACTGACAGGTTTTCAACTTTTTCCTCATTTAGACTTCATTGCCAATCTCTGTACTCAATTACTGGTAATGACAGCTCCATATTGCTCAAGACTTCGAAAGGTGGTTTGCTACATTTTTAAACAATGAAACTTAGCCGATACTACCACATAGACATCTTCTCTGTGATTCCTGTGACAGGTATCAATGTAGTGGCTCGTCTTACTTTCTCGTAAAGTTAGCCTTGGAGGCCTTTGGCTATATTTGGAGCACCCACCAGTTCTGTCTCTTGGGGTAAAGCACAATAATTTATCTTAAGTTGGCCTAAGAATTTTCCAGATATTCCCCAGGGGATCTAAATAACATTTAAGGAGTCCAATTAAATTGACCGCCATGTGGTGAGAAAACAATACATGATTGTATGACTGATCTATGCTCCTTCTTGATACAGTATATCCATGGCTTACTGGGAGGAAGAGGATAGACTGCCTGTACAGACTGTAATAACTAGCAAGCAGGGAGCCCTATGGGCACTTACGGCTCACCGCTACTCATCCAATTCCTCAGCAAGCAGCTAGCAGCTCGTCCACAGTGAAAAGTCAGTTTCTTATTCACTAAAAAGTCAGAATGAAATTAAAATTATGTGGGAACATGTCCCAACAAATGTTCCAGTGAACTGAAATGTCTTCATACCGTCGTTGCTGGGCATGTAGCCTAGTCGTGAGCTTTCAGTAATCTCATCTCTTTCATTTTTAGAATACAAAAGAACGATGAAATGATACAGGAAAAACTGGGTAAAGTTCAATGTAACTACTATACCTCTAAAGGTATGGGTGGATGAGGCTGTGAGGAGCTTGAGGGTAAGTGAAATGATGAATGTGTTTGGTCGTGTGTCTATGTGACTATGCGTCTGTGTTTCTGTGATAATCTAACCAACTCAGCTTTGCCTTCTAGGCCAGTCCCCTGAATGACCATTATCACTAGCAGCCTGATCCTAGCAGATCCCCTAACTGGATTAGAGGGGTTTGTCCAGTGGTACAGAGTCAAACTGGACTTGAGGATCCACACAGAGAGGGAAAGTGCTGGAGGACTCGCCTTCGACACTAAGAATCAAAGCCGGCTTTGGACACCACTCCCTAGATCTCTGCCCTTCAACAACAGATACTTTGATTATTACAGCTCAGCCTTCCAACACCACAGTACCCACCAAGCTCATCATTAAGCTCAGGCCCTGGGTTTAAACTCTACCCTGTGGAACTGGGTCCTGAACTTTCTGACGGGCCTCCCCCAGGTGAAGGTAGGAAACAACACCTCCACTACGCTGATCCTCAACACAGGGGCCCCACAAGGGTGCGTGCTCAGCCCCCTCCTGTACTCCCTGTTCACCCATGACTGTGTGGCCATGCATGCCTCCAACTCAATCATCGAGTTTGCAGACGACACAACAGTAGAGACAGCCTACAGGGAGGAGGTGAGGGCCCTGGTGGAGTGGTGCCAGGAAAATAACCTCTCCCTCAACGTCAACAAAACAAAGGAGCTGATCGTTGACTTCAGGAAACAGCAGAGGGAGCACGCCCCCATCCACATGGACGGGACCACAGTGGAGAAGGTGAAAAGCTTCAAGTTCCTCATGTACACATCACTGACAATCTGAAAATGGTCCACCCACACAGAGTGTGGTGAAGGCGCAACAGCGCCTCATCAACATTAGGAGGCTGAAGAAATTCAGCTTGGCCCCTAAGACCCTCACAAACTTTTACAGATGCACAATCGAGAGCATCCTGTCGGGTTGTATCACCGCCTGGTAAGGCAACTGCACGGCCCGCAAGCGCAGGGCTCTCCAGAGGATGGTGCGGTCTGCCCAACGCATCACCGGGGGCACTGCCTGCCCTCCAGGACACCTACAGCACCAGATGTCACAGGAAGGCCAAAAAGATCATCAAGGACATCAATTACCCGAGCCACGGCCTGTTCACCCCGCTATCATCCAGAAAGCGAGGTCAGTACAGGTGCATCAAAGCTGGGACAGAGAGACTGAAAAACAGCTTCTATCTCAAGGCCATCAGACAGTTAAATAGCCATTACTAACCGGCCTCCACCCAGTATCCTGCCCTGAACTTAGTCACTGTCACTAGCCGGCTACCACCCGGTTACTCAACCCTGCACCTTAGAGGCTGATGCCCTACGTACATAGACATGGAATCATTGGTCACTTTAATGTTTACATACTGTTTTACTCATTTCATATGTATATACTGTATTCTAGGCAATGCCACTCCAACATTGCTCGTCCTAATATTTATATATTTCTTAATTCCATTGTTTTACTTCAGATGTATGTATTGTTATATACTACTGCACTGTTGGAGCTAGGAAGACAAGCATTTCGCTACATCCGCAATAACATCTGTTAAATATTTGGATGTGACCAATCAAATTTGATTTGAAAAGAGCAGATGTACACAAAATACTATCCTCTTCCTTTGAACTTGTATGATGGGCACGAATGATCTGTGAGATAAGGCATCTTGGTAGGCACCTGAAATATATCTGATGCACTTAGCAACTTGGAATGTAAATTGCACCAAGCATGTTTAAAAGTTCACAGGTTGATTAACCAGATATATAGGCCAGTGGGCCAGCAGGTTTATTTGTTGTGCTGTTACTGTACTGCAATTCACAGAGTAGGCTTAAGCACTGGGCAGGGGAGAAGGTTGCTACACGAGGTACAGCAAAGTACAGGAGAAGGGCAGACCCTGGGCGCCCAGCCAGAGATCATGCTCTGGTTTCTCACACGTCTTCCACTCAGGGTCGACTGACGGCAGCTTTGAGACGATTTTCAGGAACATGTACTGTACCCCCGCAAAAAACTCAAGAGGTCAATAAGAGTTCCACCAAAACGAGGGCTATTTGAACAGTATTTTAAAAACACCATTTGTGTGGTCAGGAGCGAGTGGGCACATCAATTTTAAGGATAACCTTTGTGACTAACCCCTGTGGAACGTGAAGGCTTTCTGCTTACAACAAGTGTCATTATCTGTCAGATCAGCACAAGGCAACAAACAAATCTGGATGTGTGTGGAAGAGGAAATGACAATTAACTGCACATTACTAATTACTCACTCACCATCCGCTGTCACTTTACACATACATTCAACACAAGCAAAAGCACAAACAGACTCTCACGTACACAAACACACACACAATACAAGGTTTGTGGGGTTGCATCGTGTAGGGGGGAAATTGGTCTGCATGGCTGAGATTTTTTTTCAGCCATATAAAGGCAGATCAGGTCATGAATAAAAAGGGGAGTACATGCCTTTGATTCAGAGATGTCAGGCCAAAACAGATGCAAGGAAAAGATTATTGCGATGGAGGTCTTCTCCCTAGATTCCACAGAAGAAAGATTATATTCAAGAGTCCTCCATGTTTAGTCTGCCGGAAAGAGAGGAGCCCCAACACTGAGTCAACAAGCTGCAGCAGCCAAAAACATGGCCATATTAGGACATATGAAAAGCTGTGAAGCTAAATGGAGGAGGAACACAGGTTGTGGAAAAAGGTAGAACATTTTCATTTCTACAAGGACAAAGCAGGGGTAAAGGGACATTCTATAGGAGTTGAATCACCAATGTTTTTACAGAAGAGCAAACCTATAGCTACCATTGAGTTGCTCCAGTGAACACAACAAGAGGGCACATTCCCATGGAAACAGGCAGGTGCAGCTGAGAGCCAGTCACCTGCAAAGTAACTACTTGAGTGAGTTGTTCAAGTTCAGCTATTGGCCAGTCGAAATTAAGAAGCGCACAGCTGGGGTTGGTCAGAAAGAGGCTACAGGGCTAAAGTTCCATTAATTGAATTCCAAATCACTAACCTGCAACACATTACATCCCCCACCCACGCAAACAAAACCGTCTCCTCCCTTCCCTCCCACCCCATTCAATTTGTCAAAGTCTCCCAAGCATGATATCACATCCAGCCTTGCTTCAATAAATACCCAAGCAGAAAGACGAGCTTGTGGTAGAGTAACTCACTCACTCCTATCTAGCAGAAATTAGAATGACGCTTGCAATGAAATGTGACAGATTTACATAAGCACGAAGCAGTCACCATCTAGTTACTACTCAGTTAAATAAACTGTTGGTGTCTACAGGACAATCACCTTGCTAAACTTAATCCCTATATGTTGTGCCTTCCGAAATGTGGCAAACTACAACAGTTCCTATGTTCCTCCTAGGTTTCTACTACAGTATATGACATTAGTCTATCTGCCAGAGAACTGCCTTATTTTGATCTACCGGCCAGTTTCTGTGCCTAGCTAAGCTCCAGTGTATTAGTATAGCAGGCGCTGGTCTGTGTCCCGGCTCCCGAGCCAGTCAGACAGACGGTTGCTCCGGAAGCCTAGGCATGCCAGTGAAACAGCTCTGAAAAAGCACGGTCTCATGTCTAATGATTCAAACCAGCCACGCCACAGACGTGAACTAATCCACAAAAGACCGCCAAAGCCCTCCCTGGGCCAGAGAGGGAGAGGTGGATGTGGGGATTGAAGCGTGAAAACACAAGTGTGGGGAACTGACACAGAGAGAAGAAAAGAGGGAGAAATAAAATTAGGGTAGGAGGGCCAGGGATTGGGGTAGCTACCCATCCAGCCAAGACCCAGCTGTCTGCTCAATTCCAGACCTCACCTAACTTACGATATCAACAATCCTGGTTGGCGCATAGCTCCAGCACTACAGACTGCTTCAGCAGAAGATACAAACAAGATCTGCAGTATGAAAAGGCCCATTTAAAAGCACTATTTAAAAAAAGGGAAAGATATCAGTCTGGCAGATTTTCTGTCATTCATAGGAGCTGGAAAATGAGTAGGCGCTCTATTCTCATACAAAAGAGTGCACTCGAGGTGGTAATATAATGACATCACAACAAAATCAATCTCATACTAGCAGCAGTAACGAGACAATGTACTGTAGGCCTACACTTCTTCCCACTGAATGCATGAAGGGAGACCTTTACTGATTTCACCATATGAGCTTGCACTGGTCTACTGATGTCTGGATGGCATTGTGCATCATAACAAAAGAGCCGACATTGGGCTTGCTCGCGCTGTATGATCCATCTACTATAGTCACATTCCAAGACAATAAAGGCAGTGTGTTGCCATGGCAACCGTCAGTCTACACTACGTCAGAACTTGTCCATGAACTCAGCCAGAGGCCGAGAATAGACAACTCCGAGGTCAATTTGTGTATCAGAGGTGGGGCTTGAGCCCACGGAGCTCTTCCTCCCTCTTTTAGCTGAGCTAATGTCACCTACAACGGCACTGTAGCCTTTGTGTAGCCTCCATCCCCCACTGACTGACTGAACTTAAACCTAATGAGTCATCCTCACACAAACACAGCAATAAACCCCTATTTTGATTGACTATAGCACAAGAGCAGTGAATGAGTGTACAGAACAGCTTTCACTTTCTCACTCAAACCTCCAAAGATTGTTAGACACATTCATAATAGGTCAGAACATATTACTGTTGGGTAATTCCACGGTGTGATGCTGACTCAAATCTGTTGTTATTAGCAGTTCATTATTCTCTTTCATCCATTCAAATGAATCCCAGGAGAGGAGTATGTCATGAAAAACACCTGTATCAGATGTCCCCTCCATGAGATATTTCCATAATGCCATGATGATTCTAAACCACTGGTAACTGATATACTTGAGTATAATTTTACACTTCCAGTTGCTCTCACCACATATAACCCTCAATATTGTCATTAAAATAATGAAAATTAGGGTGGGGCAATGTAAACTAAAGTCCTTTACACATCTTTGCTAAATTAGAAGGGTGCCAATGAAAATGTGCCTACTTCTAGGAGGCTTGACAAGGGACTCGATAGAGAAAGAGAGGGACGTGATCGAGAAAGAGAGGGACAGAGAATCAAAGAGTCAGAGAGAGGGGAAAGCATATTTACCTGGGAAGGTGTGTGGGTTGGGTGACCCTCTCTTGAGGCACTTGGAACACAGAACATGAACAGTGTAGTAGAGCCCGGGCCACTCCTGCAGAAGGACATTCAGCTCCTCAACCAGTGGTGTTATAGCTTGCCAAGCAGTCCAGATATTTGGCAGGGAGGCATGGCTGGCTATGGACAGTGTCTCGGACTGCTGTCTGCCCTGAGCCGGACGGTAGCTGACTACCACAGGCACTTTACCACGGTAGGCAAATATCTGGTGCCGCCCATCTGATCTCTGAACCACATGGCTGTTGATCTGCACACTGTAGCGTGCAAACAGTCCAGGTGGGAAGAGAAAGGGGAAGCTGTATTCAATCTTCAGCTGCTCCACAGAGAAGAACGGACTAGCAGCCACTGAGCTCCCGTTCACCCAGGCCTCGGCATGGGGCTCCTCATTGCTGACATAGCTGGGGAACTTGTACCAGACGGTGGCCCCGTTCAGAGGCTTGCTGCGGGGCTTGTTGATGCAGTAGCAGACCCCCATCTTCTCCAGCAGCTCCATGATGAGGTGGAGGTCCTGTTGGGTCTGGATGAGAGGTCTCAGGAGCAGCCGGATGACGTTGGAAGGCAGGAGGCCGTGGCTGAGGAAGCCCTCCACATGGTGCTGTAGATGGGTAGCCCGGAGGTCCTCTTCCTTCTCCCCCTCCATAACCACACTGGCCCTCCTTTTGTCCCCCCTCTCCCCATCTGACAGTAGCCTCTCCAGCAGCGTGGACTCATCACTCTGGAAGAAGACATTGAGGATGGCGATGAAGCGTGGCAGGTTGTGGAAGACGTACTCTTTTAGTGTCAGACTGTCCTCGAAGTAGAGTAGCTTCCCGCTCTCGTGCAGGTAGGACAGGGCACTCTGCAGGCGGTCCTCTGTGAGTCCTGCCTGGAGGCCCAAGCGGGCCGAGTCCCACCACGAGAGCCACAGGTCCTGGGGCTTAAAGTGCAGCTCCTCCAGCATCTGCCAGGACTTGGGCAGCACGCGGTGGAGGTTGGGGAAGATATCCCTGTGGTCAGCCACTGACATGAGCTTCTCCCTCAGCCTCTGGATGTTCCTCTGGCTCTCCGTGCAGCTGACACACAGGACAGGGGACAGGAGCTGCAGCCTGTGGTTCAGCATGTACTGCAGCTGGGCTTTCTTCCGCCTCAGGTTCTTGTCTGTGACGCCGTAGAAGAGGATGTGAGGGCTGGAGGTGCGGATGTTGTAGCCCTGTTCCAGGGCCTGGTCCACCTGGTGGGCGAGGGTCCGCAGGCAATGGCTGTCCCACTTCTCCTGCAGGGCAATCTGTCTGTGAATATCCAGGCTCTTCTCCTCCACCTCCATGTCTCCACACAGGTCTGTATGTGTGCCCACCATGCAGACCACAGCGTGGGGCACTTTGGCACTGAGGAGGTGGAGGAAGTACCCCACGTGGGCGTAAAAGCTCTTGGGTGAGTACGTTTTCAGATTCACAACAAGGATATACAGAGCACCGGGTGAGAGAAAAAACGGTTTGATGAGGTCATAATTTGGCTTCCCTGACAGGTCATACACTAAAAATGTAAGACTGCGATCAGCGTCCGCTACCCAGTTAGTCACATCAATCCCTTTGTTAGCCTGAGCAGAGTTGGCATCCTGCTGCTCACTCACCACACTCTGTCTGAGCCGTGTTTTCCCAGCATTTTTCATTCCCATCAGGACCAGTTTTAATCTGGGCTTCACAGCGAGCTGGGAATGTGCGAGTTCCTTTTGATAGGCAGCGATGTAGGGGATTCCTTTCATACAGACCTCATAGGGAGGCTGGATGAGGGGGTTATCCTTCACCTTCCAAATGTTTACCTTGGAGAGTTTTCCAAAGTTATCTGGAAGTATGGCTATTTGATTACCCTGTAAAACAAGCTCTTCCAATCTCTCTAGCTCCACAATAGAGTCAGGCAGATAAGTAATCTTATTATTGTCCAACCAGAGGTTTGCCAGCCTATGCAACTGGCCTATCTCATCTGGGACAAAAGACAGTTGATTTCTGCTCAGGTAAAGCTCGTCTAGTCCTGTGATGTTCAGGATAACCTGGGGAAACTCCTCAAACTCATTAGATGAAAGATTGACCATTTTAAGTCTCTGCAGGTTGCCAAAGGAACGAGGCAGAGCCGAGAGGTTATTACTGTCCAGCATCAGGCTCTCCAGGTTGTGCAGCTGACAGAAGGTGTCAGGTAATGAGGAGATGTGAATGCTGCTGAGCCACAGGATCTTGATGAACTGCAGCTTCATGATGTCCCCTGGTAGACACGCAAACGTATTCCCAGAGCAGTCGAGCTCCTCCAGGTCACTGAAGGCAAGAATCTCCGGGGGACACTGGTCCAGGTTGTTGTGGTCGGCATCCAGAGTACGGAGCCTCTTGAGCTGTGAGAAGGACCTGGGGAAATCACGTATGTCATTGAAGCTTATGTCCAGCTCCTCCAAGCACTGCAGTGCCCCAATCTGTGACGGCAGGTACTGGATCTTGTTGTGACTGATGCAGAGCTTTTTCAGCCCCTTCAGCAGGCCTATATCCTCAGAGAAGTGGCTCAAGCAGTTGTGGCTCATGTCCAGCTCCACAAGTTGACCTAGTTCAAACACCACAAAAGGAACTGTGACAAATTTGTTCCTGCGGAGGATAAGGATACGCAGGTTTGTGAGGGTAGCCCCCAATCCTTCTGGTAGCTCGTGCAGCGAGTTATTGCCCAGATTGAGCACCTCTATCTCGCTTATATTTTCAGGTAGAATTATCCTCTCCCTGTCTTTGGAGCAGATAGTGAGCTGACGCAGGTTGCTTCGCAGCTTCCTAGAGCGGACAGCAGCATCTCTCCACAGCGTAGCCGTTTTGAGATTGTTCTCCTTGTCCTCCATGGCTTTGCAGACCGACCCCTCCTTGTTATCCTGGTCGCATGGCGGTCTAGGTGCTTGTTTCATCGTTTATTGTTCTTATCATCAACAATACAAACAACGGGGAAAACGACAACTCCATTTCGAGTAGGAGCAAGGAAACATGCTTTTCAATCCTATCAAGACGATTGGACCTGGGCAGCAGCGCTTCACGCATCTTTTATCTACGGCGGCGAACCACACAATGAAAAGGGAAACCTACCGCAATTTCAAGTCTATTTTAAAACCCATGCGTTTCGGCTGGCCCCTCCATCGCATTATCTGGTATCGTAGCATCCAATCGCGTCCCTTATTCAAACAAACAATTCATGAAATCAAACAACGGGAACGGTCACTCCTTTTGTCTCGCTAGTTGCTACTCTCTCTGCCCGTGTTCTCTCGTGAACTGCAGTCCTTCCTGCTCAGGGACGTGTGGAAAGAGCACCAACGCCTAGAACACACTGCGTCAGCTTTTGAGCACACCTTCTTCGTTAAGTTATTTATTCTATTGACCATGATGAGGAAAAGCTATTATTATTGCTTGGAAAGAAAATTGATAATAATAAATAAAGGAATATGTATGTTTAATCCAGAGAAGACAACTGTTTTCCATTTTATTTAGATATATTTTCCCCACCAACTGATGAGTTGAAAAAGTTGAATTAATGATTCTATATTGAGCTCATTTTCCACATAATTATTCTGGTCATAGATGGGATATAAAATGCTTATAAGAAATACAGACCAAATAGTACAGAATTAAGTTTCTGGAATGTTATTTTTATCAAGCACCATATTTAATGTCCCCCTTCCAAAGGTATTTTTTAGTAGCAGACACTGAAACGTACATGATGTAATGAGTTCTAGGCATCGTAAGGAAAGGTTCGTAAGCAAGCATTTCACTTTAAAGTCTACACCAGTTGTATTTGGCGCATGTGATAAATAACATTTGATTTGATGTCTCATTGGGGGCAAATACAAAACACTGTACCACTTTCTCTTGGTATACGTTGACGGGAAACTGCGTGTTCTTTGTACCGTGAGTTACATGTGATTTGTCTCCATCTAACGGATATGATGTGAATGCACGGGGTTTGGTAAAACCATTACGTCACCATATCACATTGGATTATGTGTTGAAATTAGACATTTTTATTTTACCTTTATTTAAACTAGGCAAGTCAGTTAAGAACACATGCTCGTGCCTTAGACCGCTGCACCACTCGGGAGCCCAAAGTTGAAATTTGATTGGATTTGTACATAACATAAAAAGGGCATAATGCTTTTCTCGTGAAACCGATACCATGAAGCACAGAAATGTTAGGAATGTTAGATGTACCATTTGTAAATTATATTTTATGCAAATGCGATGCTAGTTTGTATTGCAATTATCCTTCTCCCTCTTTTGGCATTGGAACTGTACATTGAACAGTCATGAGTCCATGAAGTTCAAACTGATTAAAAAACGCAGATAAACGATACATGTTAAGGACCAGTGGTGTAAAGTACTTAAGTAAAAATACTTTAAAGTACAGCATTAGTTTTGGGAGTATCTGTACTTTACTATTTATACACTGCTCAAAAAAATAAAGGGAACACTAAAATAACACATCCTAGATCTGAATGAATGAAATATTCTTATTAAATACTTTTTTTCTTTACATAGTTGAATGTGCTGACAACAAAATCACACAAAAATTATCAATGGAAATCAAATTTATCAACCCATGGAGGTCTGGATTTGGAGTCACACTCAAAATGAAAGTGGAAAACCACACTACAGGCTGATCCAACTTTGATGTAATGTCCTTAAAACAAGTCAAAATGAGGCTCAGTAGTGTGTGTGGCCTCCACGTGCCTGTATGACCTCCCTACAACGCCTGGGCATGCTCCTGATGAGGTGGCGGATGGTCTCCTGAGGGATCTCCTCCCAGACCTGGACTAAAGCATCCGCCAACTCCTGGACAGTCTGTGGTGCAACGTGGCGTTGGTGGATGGAGCGAGACATGATGTCCCAGATGTGCTCAATTGGATTCAGGTCTGGGGAACGGGTGGGCCAGTCCATAGCATCAATGCCTTCCTCTTGCAGGAACTGCTGACACACTCCAGCCACATGAGGTCTAGCATTGTCTTGCATTAGGAGGAACCCAGGGCCAACCGCACCAGCATATGGTCTCACAAGGGGTCTGAGGATCTCATCTCGGTACCTAATGGCAGTCAGGCTACCTCTGGCGAGCACATGGAGGGCTGTGCGGCCCCACAAAGAAATGCCACCCCACACCATGACTGACCCACCGCCAAACCGGTCATGCTGGAGGATGTTGCAGGCAGCAGAACGTTCTCCACGGCATCTCCAGAATCTGTCACGTCTGTCACATGTGCTCAGTGTGAACCTGCTTTCATCTGTGAAGAGCACAGGGCGCCAGTGGCGAATTTGCCAATCTTGGTGTTCTCTGGCAAATGCCAAACGTCCTGCACGATGTTGGGCTGTAAGCATAACCCCCACCTGTGGACGTCGGGCCCTCATACCACCCTCATGGAGTCTGTTTCTGACCGTTTGAGCAGACACATGCACATTTGTGGCCTGCTGGAGGTCATTTTGCAGGGCTCTGGCAGTGCTCCTCCTGCTCCTCCTTGCACAAAGGCGGAGGTAGCGGTCCTGCTGCTGGGTTGTTGCCTTCCTACGGCCTCCTCCACGTCTCCTGATGTACTGGTCTGTCTCCTGGTAGCGCCTCCATGCTCTGGACACTACGCTGACAGACACAGCAAACCTTCTTGCCACAGCTCGCATTGATGTGCCATCCTGGATGAGCTGCACTACCTGAGCCACTTGTGTGGGTTGTAGACTCCGTCTCATGCTACCACTAGAGTGAAAGCACTGCCAGCATTCAAAAGTGACCAAAACATCAGCCAGGAAGCATAGGAACTGAGAAGTGGTCTGTGGTCACCACCTGCAGAACCACTCCTTTATTGGGGGTGTCTTGCTAATTGCCTATAATTTCCACCTGTTGTCTATTCCATTTGCACAACAGCATGTGAAATTTATTGTCAATCAGTGTTGCTTCCTCAGTGGACAGTTTGATTTCACAGAAGTGTCACAAAATTCACAAAATACTCAAGTAGTATTTTACTGGGTGACTTTCACTTGAGTAATTTTCTATTAAAAAGGTATCTTTACTTTTACTCAAGTATGACAATTGGGTATTTTTCCCACAAAATTTTAAAACATTTAAAATATTCGTCCCCCCAGAAAGTAAAGAAAACAAGCTAAAACAAAGGAAATATTTATTAGTATTAAACGAGAAATAGTTTAAGACATTAGCTCATACATTCTTAGCCCACGAGTTTGTGCATTGCTTACACCAAACATATCCTCAATTTTCTTGAACCTGTTTTAGAGTGGACCCAAGTTAAATAAGTACAAAGGCCATGCTCTGTAAAATAAAAATAAAAAACTGAAGCCAGGCCTCTAACAGACACAGTACATTTGAGGGTCAGCAAGGTTGTTTTGTTTTCAGACAATATGAAATACAAAAGCCCAGCGAAATAACAATTATTCTTTAAAGAAACTCGTAGCAAACAATGTCTGAGTGCTACTGTGGAAATCTACAGAAGTAGTCAAAAGGCAGAAACAACATTTTTATTGTGGTAAGTGGCACTACTAATAAAATTAAAAAACTATCCAGAGTCCCACAATTTGGGACAAAAAGTAGACTCAGATTGAGTGGGAAAAATGCTATGTATTATTTTCAAGTCATGGGAGTAAAACAGACACGGGATGCCTGCTTGAAGGCCCCAATGTGGAAGTCAGAGCCAGGGGATGTGGAGCTGAAGTCGAGGTGGGGGGCTAGTCTCTGCTGCGAGGAGTATGTGGGGGTGGGGCTCCTTCCACGGGGGCAGAGCTGGGCACAGTCCGCAGCTGTCCTTCGTGCATGCGCTCGTTGATGCGCAGTTGGCAGCCGTCCTGCAGCATGCGCAGCGCAATGCGAGCAATGTTGCGCGAGTCATCCAGGCCAGAGTGAGGGCGGCCCTCGTATTGAAGTCCCAGCTTCTCTAGCATGCTGCTCAGCTTGGTCTGGGTACGAGGGACCTGTGAAAAAGAAAGTGAGGATTCTAGTTCTATTGTTCTACTCAACAGATCGTGTCTAACATGTCTCTACATTTAGAGAGATATTTCTGATAATTTTATTATCACAACCTTATAGAAGTTTCCGTAGAATTTCTTGATGTTGATCCACTTCTTTGCAAACTGTGGATATCTGAGCCGACTTAAACGGCACTGGGTGTTCATGAACTTGCTCATGTCCCAAGATCTGTGGAAATAACAAAGCACATAGTTGTACTAATGAGAACATGTAATATCTCGCTAGTTATCATTGATACACAAAAGCAGTGTTAGTACCCTCTGACAACACGTACGTACCCATCTGTAAGAATGGCATATTTGTATTTTGTGCCAAGCTCTTTCTCCTGAAGCCAAAGCACCACCCGCTTAAGAACATTGGGGAATGTGTCTGCTTCATCCACCATTTTCTGGACCAAAAAAAGCACAGTTAGAAAACTCTTATATTAACATTACAATGTGTGAAGTATTGTGGATCATAGTATTCTAGTCCTTCAAAATTGGTTTAGACAACATCTGTCTGGTGTCTCACCTGTGTTATCCCTGTCAACTTTATGCAGAACTCTGACAGCTGTGTGTTGACTTCTGGCCTGACATATTCCTGAAAGCTGTCCTCCTACAATGAAATCCAGTGTCATTCATGATAACAAAACATTTGTGTGTGTGTGTTTAAGTTGTATTATTTGCATCAACTAATAATGTGAACTCAAAAGGGCCATACATCTGATAGTACACACAAGCCTTACAAAGCATTGATTCTAACAATGTCCCCTCCTCACTTACTCACAATGTCTAAAGTGTGGGTGTTGAACAGGACCATTGGGAACTCAATGATTTCATGCGTGAAGTCAAGGGGGTTGTCCTGTTCACACGTTGCCTCAAAGTCCACCACACAGATGAAGTCGTAGTAGGCATCAGTTGGTCCACCCTCTGTCACAGACTGCATCAAAGACAGCTTCTGCTTCTTGTAGTAGTTCTTCAACCGCTTCTTCATCACATCCTTCACACCTCTACACACAGTGAAAGAGAGAGAGACACACTTGGGATCATGTTCAGTGATACAGATCTTTTTCCAGTGACATGTCAAGCAGCTCTGGGATTTCCTAACGTAGAAATCCTGAACCCCAATGGATTACGTTTGTAACAATCTCCTGCTGAAACAAGTGTTCCTACATACCTTGTGTCAAGCTTACACTCTGCCAGTTTAGACCGAAGCTCATCCTTGTTCATGCGGTTGATCTGTCCATTTGCAAGAGCAATCTCTTTGTAAACAGGATCACTGAACTCGCCACGAGTAGAAGATACTTGAGGGACAGGTTCACCAATGTTACTACACACCTTGTTGCAAGACTTGAAATAGAGAAAGGAATATAGCGTTAGTCTCACAAGTAGGTAACTCGTTTAAAACATCACCTGGCTGTTATTCCTACTGTAGCAGAGTTAACATTAGCTGTACAGTAAGTTATTCACCTTGTCATCTTCCTCGGGTTTAGAAGACAATTTCACATTGTCACCCTTGTCTTGAATATTCTCCTTGTATTCCTCCATTATTGAGGGATAGGATTGTCTCAACCAACTAATCCAAGTATGTTGACTGGAAATAAAATGTTTGCGTGCTACTTGCTAGCTAACTGGTAGATGTCTCTTGTAGCAAACAATCCTCCTGTCATGTCATGTCCTGTTTCCGCGCGTTCTTCCCGCGTGTCCGTGCCAGTGGTCAGCGCTTAAAAAAAATATTTATCCGAAGTTTGTCGCGGAACAACGTTAACGTTACATCATATTAGACACTTCCCTTTATTCATATCTTTCCAACCTTATTCAGACAATACACATTTTACATATACATTTGGATAGCTAGCTGGCAAGCAAGCTAAAACGTAAAATTGTGGGAAAATATAAACAATCAAACGTAATCTCCGGTTGCAGTTCCGGTTAAACTTGACGCCTAAAATACATTAGCGCCACTTGCTGACATGGAAGACCATTACACCAGTAAATCGACTACCAGACTCCTCTTTTTAGTTGAATCTAAGCAAGGAGGCACTAGAAAGTAATAAGCAACCAATCTAATTTACGAAACAAAAATATAAACGCAAAATATAAAGTGTTGGTCCCATGTTTAATGAGCTGAAATAAAATATCCTAGACATTTTCCACAAGCACAAAAAGCTTATTTCTCTCAAATGTTGTAAACAAATTTGTTTACATCCCTTTGCCAAGATAATCCATCCACCTGACAGGTGTGGCATATCAAGAAGCTGATTAAACAGGATGATCATTACACAGGTGCAGCTCTAAAATGTGCAGTTTTGTCACACAACACAATGTCTCAAGTTTTGAGGGATGAGCAATTTGCATGCTGACTGCAGGAATGTCCACCAGAGCTGTTACCAGAGAATTGAATGTTAATTTCTCTACCATACCATACCCAACATAATTTTAGAGAATTTGGCAGTACGTCCAACCGGCCTCACAACCGCAGACCACATGTATGGCATTGTGTGAGCCAGAGATTTTCTGATGTCAACGTTGTGAACAAAGTGCCCCATGGTGGTTGTGGGATTATGGTATGGGCAGGCATAAACTAGTCAATGAACACAATTTAATTTTACAGATGGCAATTTGAATGCGCTGAGATACCGTGACGAGATCCTGAGACCCATTGTCGTGCCATTCATCTGCTGTCATCAACTCATGTTTCAGCATGATAATGCACAGCCCCATGTCGGAAGGTTCTGTACACATTTTCTGGAAGCTGAAAATACCCGAGTTCTTCCATGGCCTGCATACTCACCAGACATGTCATCCATTGAGCATGTTTGGGATGCTCTGGGTTGACGTGTACGACAGCGTGTTCAAGTTCCTGCCAATATCCAGTAACTTCGCACAGCCATTGAAGAGGAGTGGGACAACATTCCACAGGCCACAATCAACAGCCTGATCAACTCTATGCTATGGAAATGTGTCGCAATGCATGAGGCAAATGGTGGTCACACCAGATAGACTGGTTTTCTGATCCACACCCCTACCTCTTTTTTTGTTGGTATCTGTGACCAACAAATGCATATCTGTATTCCCAGTCATGTGAAATCCATAGATTAGGGTTTAATGAATTTACTTCAATTGACTGATTTCCTTAAATGAACTGTAACTCAGTAAAATCTTTGAAATTGTTGTATGTTGCGTTGATATTGTTCTTCAGTATACAATAATGGTGAAGCTACAGTACATTGGTCACAGCACAACTCAGGCAGGAATACTGGTGCTTACACTGTGCATGGAAAGTTGATTTAACAGTGGGATGTGAATTATTCTCAAATTAAATGAATAACTAAACATAATTGTAAGAGATTGTTCCACATACAGTACTAGTCAAAGGTTTGGACACAACTACTCATTCTTGTCATAATATGGACTTGGTCTTTTACCATATAGGGCTATCTTCTGTATACTACCTCAACCTTCTCACAACACAACTGATTGGCTCAAACGCATTAAAAATGAACTTTTAACAAGGCACACCTGTTAATTGAAATGCATTCCAAGTGACTACCTCATGAAGCTGGTTGAGAGAAAGCAAAGAGTGTGCAAAGCTGTCATCAAGGCAAAGGGTGGCTACTTTGAATAATCTAAAATATATTTTGATTTGTTTAACACTTTTTTGGTTACTACATGATTCCATATGTGTTATTTAATAGTTTTGATGTCTTCACTATTATTTTACAATGTAGAAAATAGTAAAAAATAATAAACCCTTGAATGAGTAGGTGTGTCCAAACGTTTGACTGGTACTGTACATACAGTGTATTCGGAAAGTATTCAGACCCCTTGACTTTTCCCACATTTTGGTACATTACAGCCTTATTCTAAAATGTATTAAATCGTTTTTTTTCTTCCTCAATGTACACACAACACCCCATAATGACAAAGCAAAAAACATTTTTTTTTATGTTTGCAAATGTATACAAAATTAAAAATGGAAATATCACATTTACATACACTTAGAAATGTCCTTGTTTTTGAAAGAAAAGCAAATTGAAGATATCGTGCAAAGCTGTGTACGAGATCTGTGTACTAGATCTGTGTATTACTCCCTTCACAGAACAACGTAAACTGGCTCTAACCAGAATAGAAAGAGGAGTGGGAGGCCCCGGTGCACAACTGAGCAAGAGGACAAGTACATTAGAGTGTCTAGTTTGAGAAACAGACGCCTCACAAGTCCTCAACTGGCAGCTTCATTAAATAGTACCCGCAAAACCCCAGTCTACGTCAACAGTGAAGAGGCGACTCCGGGATGCTGGCCTTCTAGGCAGAGTTCCTCTGTCCAGTGTCTGGGTTCTTTTGCCCATCTTAATCTTTTCTTTTTATTGGCCAGTCTGAGATATGGCTTTTTCTATGCAGCTACAATAGAAATTTACAACATTAACAATGTCTTCACTATTTCTGCTCAATTTGATGCTATTTTAAATGGACAAAAAAAAAAAAGCTTTTCTTACAAAAACAAGAACATTTCGAAGTGAGCCCAAACTTTTGAACGGTAGTGTAAGTATTCAGAACCTTTAGCCAGTACTTTGTTTAAGCACCTTTGGCAGCGATTACAGCCTCGAATCTTCTTGGGTATGATGCTACAAGCTTGGCACACCTGTATTTAGGGAGTTTCTCCCATTCTTCTCTGCAGATCCTCTCAAGCTCCATCAGGTTGGATTGGGAGCGTAGCTGCACAGCTATTTTCAGGTCTCTCCAGACATGTTCGATCGGGTTCAAGTTTTAGAGAAATGTAATCATTGAATATTGTAAGAGCTTTCATTGTCTGCTTATATGCCCCCATTATCTATGCTACGGTTCTGACTTGGTCTTACAGAACACTGTAAGAATGGCCCATGTTCTGAATTTTGTCACTCTACATTTCAAAAGTGGTGAACAAATAGTTATGGCTACCTCCAACCTAGCTCGCTCATTCATTTCTTAAAATTACGTATTTGCCTCTTTTCCGCTTGTCGTCCCCTTATGCCATATTTTGTACATCTCAATTGTCAGTAGAAAACACATTTGTTTAAGCAAGTCAGCCATGATTTTTTTTCTAAGGCAGTAAATGAGGCTGAATGAACTGTTTCGCTTCCACACAAGGCTCCGCTGATTGCCAGGTGTAGCAGTGGTAAGGCATGTTGGTACTCTGCAGTTGGGAAAGCTTTATGTAGGCCCTAACAGTTTGTGGGCACCGTTTGTCAGTGATGGATAAAGTACCCAATTGTCATACTTGAGTAAAAGTATAGATACCTTAATAGAAAGTTACTCAAGTAAAAGGGAAAGTCACCCAGCAAAATACTACTTGAGAAAGTCTCAAAGTAAATGTAATTGCTAAAATATACTTAAGTATCAAAAGTAGAGGTTAAAGTATAAATCATTTCAAATCCCTTATTTTTTGTTTGCCCCACCAAGATTTACATGCTAAAATTGCCACCTCTTATAAGACCCTTTATAAAGGCAGCAAATTGTTCTTAGTGATCAAGAAAGATTTCTTCCCCCTCACTCACTTCATTTTTGTTTTTAGTGTGTTTGATATAGTAGTGAACTCCACAGTAAACAGTCTTATCTGTTAATGTATGGCTTGGTGAATGGTGTCTAAGGGTCTTGCTGAATATAGTTCAGCTGGCAGACCTTTGTACAGGTTGCTATGCGTTGAACAGGCTTCATCAGTCACTTCTATAGACATCTGTTTGAGTATCATAGTTCATAGTGACGAGGTCATGAGATTGATAAGTCAAACAAACCTTTGGTTAGCTCTCCTATCATTCACTGAATTGCCATCAAAAGGCTCGTTTCATATCACCCACAGTAATAATACCACCTCTGTACTGAAGGTTTCAATCAGGAGTTTAAATAAACAAAAAATGTAATATTCTTGCAAAACATATTTAATTCTGACATACAAAAATCCATCCTTCATACTTGTTCCTTTAAAAACATATCCAATGACTCTTATTTACATAGAGCAGCATAGTGAACACTGTAAAACATTTTAAATCATCATCAGGAGCAGACAGAAATGTGTATTTCTAAGGTTCCCGTCAAGTAAATTCCTGCCATTCCCACCCCTTTAAAAATTAAAGTATTTGAACTCAAACACCCACATACCAGAATGAGCTCAGTACAAACATGGTGCAAATCCTGAAGAGACTTAAAAACACCTGTCTATTCTGAAGTCATATCACTTAACATAAATCAACTTAAAGAACTCAGTACAAGAAATGTGATGTGAAAGTACATAGACATTTTGATTCCGAATCTATTTGTTAAAAATCATTGAAAGTTTCATCATAAACATTGCTCTTCCAATTATTTTGACCTGCATCACACATAACAGTGTACATAGTTTTACCAGTTAGTGTAATTTCCTGTTGAGTCAACAATGGCTTATCCCAACACATACAGTGGGGTCCAGAATTACTGGATCACTTGACAAAGATGGGCAAAATACACTGTATAAAATAAATACTGAGCTATATTGCATGAATTGTATATTTTATCTATTACTTGTTAAACAACCTCAAAAAGATAAAGGGCCAAAATGATTGGATCCTCTGTTTTCAATAGTCCAGCACCCTCCCTTTTTGAGGATAACGACACAATTCACAGTAGGGATGAGGTATTTTCTGCATGCACATCGTTCTTTCCAAAGCTAAATCCACCATTGGTGTGCGTGGCCAAAGACCACTATTTTCATGTCTTATGACAATAGCACCGGTTCCAATCCAAGTGCCATTGCCGTTTAGCAAACTTCAGGCGGTGCTATGGTCATATGACATGAAAATAGAGCTCTTTGACCATGTACACCAATGATGGGTTTAGCCTTCAAAGAACATGGCATATGCAGAAAATACCTAATCCCTACTGTAAAATATAGTGGTGCATCTTTGATGTTATGAGGCTATTTCGGTCCTGGCGCCCTTGTTAAGGTCAATGGCATCATGAAATTTACCCATGACCGGGACATTTTAGCCAAAAACCTGGTTGCCTCTGCCAGGAGGCTGAAACTTGGCCGCAAGTGAATCTTCCAGCAAGACAATAACTAAGATCCCTTCCAACATATTCTCCAATCTAATAAAACATTTTTGAAAAAGGATCAATTGTCATTATCCTCGCACAGGAAGGGTGCTGGCTTATTGAAAACATGGGGTCCAATCATTTTGACCTCATCTTTGAGATTTTTTAAAATTACTTGTTTAACAAAATCTTTGTCTCAGCAATTGTATTAGTATAAAATATAATAATTTCTACATTTTTTGACCATAGAATAGAGACCAGTTTGAATTGTTTGTTTTTTACTAATCTTTATCAAGGGATCCAATAATTCCAGAACCCACTGTAGATCAAGTACAAAAGCTAGATATGAATTATGTTTTTCTCTTGGTTCAGTCAACATCTACACTGGGATATGCCTGTTAATTAAACCTGCTATGCAATCAGTAAATGTCACATCTGAATATTCTAATAATCCACAGAGTATACAACCCCCATCCCAAAATGTATACATTTTTCTTATTGCTTTTGTTCCCCCGAGCATGGCTGGACGGGCCTGGCCTGAAAAATCACTCATTTTCGGGAACAGCACTTTCTCTGAACAAAAAAAACATTTTACTCTAAGGATGACGGCTTTTCAGTAGTAAGGTCTAATATCCTCATATCCTGCATAACTTGGCCACTCTGGGAACATCCCATGGGAGCATCTGGGACTTCCATAGAAGTCGAATTGAATTCCAAGATCAAACGAGTGTCTCTGCTGGTTACTGCTGAAGCTGCCCTGGCCGTCCATCTTCAAAGCAGACCAGATGATCCTGTAGTTTCGGCCCTGGTTACCGTCCCAGTATGTCTGGCCATTGACTTCATAGCAGATGGCAAACTCTATGTGCTTGTGCGGCCTCAGCTCAGCTGGAAGGGAAACCTCGAAGGCGAAGGTGTCATAGTTCGAGCCTGTGTAGTTGTCCTTCAAGTACTGGCACTCCAAGTCCATGTAGCTTTTCCAAGTGTCAAAGGTTACACGCACCTTGACAGACTTCTCAAAGGACAGGTTTTTGACCTTCACGGTTCCAGACAGTGCCTTCTCTTTCAGCATGCAGTGCTCTAGGCAGACAAGCTCAGTCTCCAGACGCTGACGGAACAGCAGATAATCAGAGGAGGGCTGGGTGAAGCCCATTACCAGTCTGTCCTCCTCATATGGTAACTTGAGCGAAGAGCTGAACAGGTCTGTGATGTTGAGCGGGATGTCAATAGTGTCAAAATGAGAAAAGAACTTCACCTTGGTGAGGGCCAGGCCCTTGTGGTCAGCGAAGGACACTCGCCTTTTAGGTTTCCCATTCTTCTCATGAAGCAAATCTGGTTCAGTCTGCATAGGAGGGGCAGAGGGTTTGAACCGCAGGCAGGGCTTCAGACAGGGTCGTAGTGGTTGTAGTGATTCCGGGGACCTCGTGTAGCAGAAGTCGTCGTTTGACAGGTAGAGCGGCATGGCCAATTCAATCGGCATGGTGGACTTGTGAGGAAAGAGGCTGAATAGACTGAGGGGAAAAACAAAGATACCAGAAAGTTGTCATTCGTCCAGTTGCTTCAAACAATGTTTGACAGAATACACATTCTCTTGTGAAATGTATACAGTATCTTTATTGCCGAATTTGCATGTGAAACATTAAGCAACCGTAGGCTAAGTGCATGGCCAGAGCAAACATTGCATCAATTTCATCAGCTGATAGATCAACCCCCAAGTTACTCTTGTTCAGCCAACCATCACATGTATTTGGTTGTCTGCCGTATAATATCACTGTTTAAGTTGTCAAAAGGTCTTCTCTGACCTACTTGCCCGATGTGTATAATCATGGGTATGCTTTAGCATTTGTACAATCCATCATGCAATCATTTGGAAAAGCGAAGGTGATCATGTATAGCCTTATCCTGAAATGCTATGAGGGGTTTTCTTCTGAAATGCTAAATGAGTTTGAGGTCTCCATAATATCCACATTTCTCGTACTTGACCTATTTTATTGGATAGCCTTGTCTTGAGGTGAGGCATAGGCACGCATCTGATATCTGACAGAAATAGAGTTAAGAAAGTATTTTAAAATGCTAGTATCCACAAGTTCATCTGACTCTGGGGAAGTAAAGAAAGGGCCTCATTGCCAAAATCCCGAAGTATCCCTTTAAAGCCCATTCTTAATGCACTAAACTTGTCCCACTTTACTAACATGAACTTCAGAACTGAAACGCTACAGATGGGGTCATTACTTACTCAGTGTTACACACATGTTGTCCTTTATTTTCTAATATGCCAGACAAGGGCAATTTAGCAGACGATTTTATCCAGTGTAACTTACAGTAGTGAGCGCATACATTAGCATACTGGTCCCCCGTTGGAATCGAACCCACAACCCTGGTGTTGCAACTGAGCAACACAATACACATAATTGTGTCTTTTTCTGGTTTCAGTTTTTCTGAAAGTTCATTGTGAAACAAAAAACAATGTATACTAACTAGCCAATAAACTATACCCAACATTACATGTTAAAGCTTGCGAATAGCCATTGATATGATGGTGCTGTTTAAGGATTTGCCTAATCAGCAAATGTTTTGCCATTCTTACAGACTACTTGGCGATACTTTATTAAATCTCGATTCGGAAGTCCGCATTGTCTTATAAACTCCTGTTCTAGTTGCAGGTAGAAACCTAATAATCAGGTAATATTCATCAGAAAGATATTAAAAGCAATTTTTGCACAGAGTGAGGATACATTTTAGTTAGGAGACATTTCACGTTCCATCAACTATTCAGTTTTAAGTGACAACGCCGCTGCCACGCGACCCAAACAAAGATCTACACACATGCAAGACGCATCTCACTTAATACAAAAAGTGGATTTAAGATTTTCCTGGATATTTTCTTTTTTTGGGCGTTCCACCTGCAATTGGAGACAGATGTGAATAATACACCGCAGCTTTCTGAAGAAAGTACCGGCAAGTAAAGGTTAGTTGAATGTTGCATGACTGCATTGTCTATGGGCCATATTCAGTGACTATGTATTCTCGACCTCAGAGGCTGAGGTTTGAGTTCCTTGGCTATGAACTAACTCAATGTTATAGACTACCACTGCGAATTGGATTATAATCCTGCAAAAGTGATACTTTTGTCTATCTAACGTTAGTCACGAAACAAACTTACCTTGTGCAGTTGGTTTGAAACATTTGCAATGAATTCAGGTAGGATTGACGTGATAGGCTACGTCTACTCTACCAGTCAGAAATCACCATTGCCCTCTCAGCGGTGAAAGCTCCTCTTCCTTGTCGTTTACATGTAGGCTATAATCAATTTTGCTGCAATGCTACTCTACTATTGCTACAAATAAAATGTAACTAGCAACTTCACAAACTGTATCCAGTTTCGGTCATGCCACCGTTTCAAACACCATACTAGGTTCAAGTGAACATGTAGGCCTACCTGTGGCCAATCAAAGTGGGCCGTGGAGAAGAACTCGGTGAATCATCAACTTGGTGAAAGAAAATCTAGAGATAGTCGAATGACCGCTCTAACGATGGAAATACATGTCCTCAAAGATAGAAGGCAGGCAAGATCAGGCGGGACCATTCTAGCAAATGAGAGGGCAGTTTTGCTTGTCAACAAGTGGCACAACACCAATATAGTCGTTTTTATTTATTTATTGCCGGAATGCCACGTGCGTCTTAACAACCTAACCATTTGTATTTATTATGGATCCCCGGCAGCAGCTACTCTTCCTGGGGTCAAGCAAAATTAAGGCAGTTTATACAATTTAAAAAACATTACAATACAATACATTACCCCTACTCCACCAGCACAACATTTATACAGTACTAAATCCATGTGTATGTATAGTGCGTATGTTATCGTGTGTGTATGCATGTGTCTGTGCCAATGTTTGTGTTGCTTCACAGTCCCCACTGTCCCATATGGTGTTTTTTAATTATTTTTTAAAATCTAATTTTACTGCTGGCATGAGCTACTTGATGTGGAATAGAGTTCCGTGTAATTGCTCTATGTAGTACTGTGTGCCTCCCATAGTCTGTTCTGGATTTGGGGACTGTGAAGAGACCTTTTGTGGCATGCCTTGTGAGGTATGCATACAACTTCTATTCGATCAAATAAGACTCACGTAGCAAATTAGGAATTACATTTTTTGTTGACCAAATTCTACACTCATTGACTTCCATAAAAAAATCCTCACTTCTTGGTTTTATTATCCTGGACAGATTTTAGGCTGAGCAAACCCTCTCGCTTCTCATCTTACTTTCTGCCTAGGTCCTAAAGCAAAATCAAAGATGGTGGATCAATGACGATGTCCCACTCAGGCCGTTTACCATTACTTTTTTGTTGTCACAGTTCCAGTCTGCTTAAGCATTTTAAGGCAAGTATGCCCAATATTGGACTAAAGTAGCATAACATTACTCATCTTAGTCCAAGGACCTTACATGTTCTGTTTAAAGGGCGAATTGGCTCTGGAAGCCAAAACAGCCAAATTCACAATCTAAAGGTTTATCGATGTTCAATTGCGGGAATGGTACTAGCAACATACATCCCTCTACTTTCATATCACATCAATCATTTCACAAATGCAAAATACACACTTACTGTACTGTATACAGTTGCAGCCTACAGTATTTTTCAGTGACAACAGGTTTGTGTCATCGGTCTTCCGTTTACACACAGGTGTTCGGAGACAAAGATGGCTAACTAGTACAGGTAGTCCATGGTCTTCTGTCTGTTTTCCGTAAACAAGCGCTGTAACATGGAAATATGGCCTTGTGGGAACCCTAGCCCTATTAAAAGGTGTGTATCAACAACCTTTTGTTTTTTGAAAAGTATTTCTCTCTGATATTAAAGATAAGGTCCTTATGTTTCCAAAACCATACCACAAGCAATGCTTGTTATGATTCAGACCATGCGTCACGGCTCTTAACAAATCTCATCCCCTACAGAAGACACTTTTATTCAATGACTTATGTGTAATGTAATGGGATTAAGTGCCAGGGCAGAGATACCTGGATATACAGTGCATTCGGGAAAGTATTCAGACCACTTTACTTTTTCCAAATTTTGTTACATTACAGCCGTATTCTAAAATTGATTAAATTAATGTTTTCCCTCACCAATCTACACACAATACACCAAAATGACAAAGAAAAAACAGGTTCTTAAACATTTTTGCAAATGTGTTACAAATAAAAAACAGAAAAACCTTATTTACATAAGTATTCAGACCCTTTGTTATGAGACTCGAAAATTTAGCTCAGGTGCATCCTGTTTCCATTGATCATCTTTGAGATGTTTTACAACTTGATTGGAGTCCACCTGTGGTAAATTCAATTGATTGGACATGATTTGGACAGGCACAAATATAAAAACCCACAATTGACAGTGCATGTCAGAGCAGAAACCAAGCCATGAGGTCTAAGGAATTGTTGCAGCCTTGAAGGTCCCCAAGAACACAGTGGCCTCCATCATTCTTAAATGGAAGAAGTTTGGAACCACCAAGAGTTTCCTAGAGTTGGCCGCTCGGCCAAACTGGGCAATCGGGAGAGAAGGGCCTTGGACAGGGAGGTGACCAAGAACCCGATGGTCACTCTGACAGAGCTCCAGAGTTCCTCTGTGGAGATGGGAGAACTTTCCAGAAACACGACGACCATCTCTCCAGCACTCCACCAATCAGGCCTTTATGGCACTCCTCAGTAGAAGGCGCATGTCAGCCCGCTTGGAGTTTTTCAATAGGCACCTAAAGGACTCTAAGTCAATGGGAAACAAGATTCTCTGGTCTGATTAAACCAGGATTGAACTCTTTGGCCTGAATACCAACCGTCACGTCTGGAGGAAACCTGGCACCGTCCCTACGGTGAAGCATGGTAGAGGCAGCATCCTGCTGTGGGGATCTTGTTCAGCGGCAGGGACTCGAAGACTAGTCAGGATCGAGGGAAAGATGGACGTAGCAAAGTACAGAGAGATCCTTGTTGAAAACCTGCTCCAGAGCGCTCAGGACCTCAGACTAGGGCGACGGTTCACCTTCCAACAGGACAACGACCCTAAGCACACAGCCAAGACAACACAGGAGTGGCTTCAGGACAAGTCTCTGAATGTCCTTGAGTGGCCCAGCCAGAGCCAGGACTTGAACCCTATCGAACATCTCTGGAGAGACCTGAAAATAGCTGTGCAGTGACACTCCTCATCCAACCTGACAGAGCTTGAGAGGATCTACAGAGAAGAATGGGAGAAACTCCCCAAATACAGGTGTGCCAAGCTTGTAGTGTCATACCCAAGAAAACTCAAGGCTGTAATCGCTGCCAAAGGTACTGAGTAAAGGGTCTGAATACTTCTGTCAACATAGTATTTCATTTTCTTTTTATATACATTTGCAAAAATGTCTGAGTATATTACTCAGTCTCTGGACAGTAAAGTAGACAAGCTCAGGGCGAGGATCTCCTTCCAGAGAGACATCAGGGACTGTAGCATACTCTGTTTCATGGAATCATGGCTCTCTTTGGATATACGGTCCCCGTCCATACAGCCAGCTGGGTTCTCAGTTATTCACGCAGACAGGAATTAAGAACTCTCCGGGAAGAAGAAAGGCGGGGGTGTATGTTTCATGATTAACTACTCATTGTGTGATTGTGATAACATACAAAAACTCAAGTCCTTTTGTTCACCCCACTTAGAATAACTCACAATCAAATGCCGACCGTATTACCTCCCAAGAGAATTCACTTCGGTTATAGTTACAGCCATGTATATTCCCCCTCAAGCCGATACCACAACTGCCCTCAAGGAACTACACTGGACTTTATGCAAACTGGCAACCACATATCCTGAGGCCGCATTTATTGTAGCTGGGGATTTTAACAAAGCAAATTTGAGGAAAATGCTACCGAAGTTCTATCAACAAATTGACTGTAGTACTCGCTTAGGAAAAACACTAGACCACTACTACAAGGCACTCCCCCGCCCTCCTTTCAGCAAATCAGATCACGACTCCATTTTGCTCCTCACTTCCTATAGGCAGAAACTCAAACAAGAAGTACCTGTGCTAAGGTCTATTCAACGCTGGTCTGACCAATCAAACTCCATGCTTCAAGATTGTTTGTTTTAATTACGTGGACTGCGATATGTTCAGCGTAGCCTCTGAGAATAATATTGACGTTTACACGGACATGGGTAGTGAGTTCATCAGGAAGTGTATAGGGGATGTTGTTCCCACGGTGGCTATTATAACCTACCCAAACCAGAAACTGTGGCATTTGCGCAAAACTGAAAGCACGAACCACCGCATTTAACCATGACAAGGTGACTCAAAATATGGTTGAATACAAACAGTGTAGTTATTCCCTCCGTAAGATAATCAAACAGGCAAAAAGTCAGTCCAGACACAAAGTGGAGTCGCAATTCAACGGCTCAGACACAAGACATATGTGGCAGGGTCCACAGACAATCACGGATTACTAAGGGAAAACCAGCCACGTCGCGGACACCGACGTCTTGTTCCCATTCAAGCTAAACACCTTCTTTGCCCGCTTTGAGGATAACACAGTGCCACCGACACTGGTAAGACATTTGAGTAACACATTTAAGTGTATACGGACACATTGAAGTGTTAACGGACATATTCAATCTCTCCCTATCCCAGTTTGCTGTCCCCACTTGCTGTCCCCACTTTCTGTACCCAAGAAAGCAAAGGTAACTGAACTATCGCCCCGTAGCAATCACTTCTGCCATCATGAAGTGCTTTAAGAGGCTAGTTAAGGATCATATCACCTCTACCTTACCTGACACCCTAGACCCACTTCAATTTGCTTACCGCCCCATTAGATCTACAGACGATGCAATCGCCATCACACTGCACACTGCCCGATCCCATTTGGACAAGAGGAATGCCTACGTCTGAATGCTGTTCATTGACTATAGCTCAGCCTTCAACACCATAGTACCCTCCAAGGTCATCATTATGCTCGGGGCCCTGGGTCTGAACCCCACCCTGTGCAACTGTGTCCTGGATTTCCTGACTGGCCACCCCCGGGTGGTGAAGGTAGGAAACAATACCTCCACTTCGCTGATCCTCAACACAAGGGCCCCACAAGGGTGCGTGCTCAGCCCCCTCCTGCACTCCCTGTTCACCCATGACTGCGTGGCCACGAATGTCACCAACTCAATCATCAAGTTTTCAGACGACACAACAGTAGTAGACCTGATTACCAACAATGACGAGACAGCCTACAAGGAGGAGGTGAGGGCCCTGGCGGAGTGGTGCCAGGAAAATAACCTGTCCCTCAATGTCAACAAAACGAAGGAGCTGATAGTGGACTTCAGGAAACAGCAGAGGGAGCATGCCCCTATCCACATGGACGGGACCGCAGTGGAGAAGGTGGAAAGTTTCAAGTTCCTCGGCGTACACGTCACTGAGAATTTGAAATGGTCCACCCACACAGACAGTGCGGTAAAGAAGGCGTAACAGCGCCTCTTCAACCTCAGGAGGCTGAAGACATTCGGCTTGGCCCCTAAGACCCTCAGAAACGTTTACAGATGCACAATTGAGAGCATCCTGTCAGGCTATATCACCGCCTGGTATGGCAACTGCACCACCCGCAACCACAGGCCTCTCCAGAGGGTGGTGCGGTCTGCCCAACGCATCACCAGGGGCACACCGCCTACCCTCCAGGACACCTACAGCACCCGATGTCACAGGAAGGCCAAAAAGATCATCAAGGACATCAACCACCCGAGCCATTGCCTGTTCACCCCGCTATCATCCAGAAGGCGAGGTCAGTACAGGTGCATCAAAGCTGGGACCGAGAGACTGAAAAACAGCTTCTATCTCAAGGCCATCAGACTGTTAAATAGCCATCACTAGCCTGCTACCACCCGGTTACTCATTCCTGCCCTATATACATAGACATGGAATCACTGGCCACTTTAATAATGGACACTAGTCCCTTTAATAATGTTTTCATACTGCTTTACTCATCTCATATGTATATACTTTATTCTATTCTACTGTATTTTAGTCAATGCCACTCCGACATTGCTCGTCCTAATGTTTATATATTTCTTAATTCCATTATTTTACTTTTTAGATTTGTGTGTATTGTTGTGAATTGTTAGATGCTACTGCACTGTTGGAGCTAGGAACACATGCATTTCGCTACACCCACAATAACATCTGCTAAATATGTGTATGAGACCAATACAATTTGATTTGATTAGAATAAAACGTGTAAGATCTCCTAAGCCTGTGTTTACCACAGACCTTATTTTTGGCATTTATCGAAAAACTCTATTCATTATCCCCATAGGGTTTGCCCATGGTGGAGTTAGTACCTACAAAAAGACACCATTACTATTGCTCTCTATGTGGGCAGCCTTCATGGGCCCAATGTTTTAACCCGCATTGAGCCCACATCATGCCAATATTGGTATGTTTAATGGCAAAAGATGGGCTAATTTCTGGCAAAGTGAGGGCTGCCCTCACCAGATATGGACTGCATTTACATTTTAGACATTTAGCAGGCGCTCTTATCCAGAGTGACTTACAGTTAGTAGATTCATCTTAAGATAGCTAGGTGGGACAAACACATATCACAGTCATAGTAAGTAAAACATTTTCCTCAAGGTAGCTATCAGCAAGGTCAGAGCTCGTAAGGTGGAAACAAAGTCAAGTGCGAGTGTTAGTTCACAAAAGTATTTTTTGTGGGGGGGTGGGTGCTGTGGGTTTATTTAAGACTCTTTGAAGAGGTAGGGTTTCAGATGTTTTCAGAAGATGGGCAGGGACTCTGCTGTCCTAGCTTCAGGGGGAAGCTGGTTCCACCATTGTTGTGCTGCCTTCCCGTCGGGGTGGGAGGGCCAAGAGACCAGAGATGGCAGAATGGAGTGCTTGGGTTGGAGTGCAGAGTTTGAGCACATCCTGAAGGTAGAGATGGGCAGTTCCTCCTGCTGCTCCGTAGGCAGGTACCATGGTCTTGTAGTGGATGCGAGCTTCGACTGGAAGCCAGTGGAGTGTGCGGAGGAGCGGGGTGACATGGTATGGTGTCGAGCATGATCCTGCAGGAGCGAGTCACTGCTTTGATGTTTGCAGAAAACGACAGAGTTGTGGAGTTGTCAACCATGATGGAGACGTCTTGGAGTGGGCAGGCCTTCCCCGGGAGGAAGAGCAGCTCCATCTTGTCGAGGTTGAGCTTGAGGTGGTGGGCCGACATTCAAGCTGAGATATCTGCCTGGCACGCAGAGATGTGGTGTGTCACCACCTGGGTGTCAGAAGGGGGGAAGGAGAGAAGTAGTTGAGTGTCATCTGCATAACAATAATAGGAGAGACCATGTGAGGATATGATGGAGCAGAGTGACTTGGTGTATAGAGAGAAGAGGAGAGGGCCTAGAACCGAGCACTGGGGGACACCAGTAGTGAGAGTGTATAGTGCAGACAAGATCCTCTCCTTGTCACCTGGTAGGCGCGGCCTGCCAGGTAGGATGCAATCCAAGAGTGTGCAGAGCCAGAGACGCCCAGCCCTGAGAGAGTGGAGAGGAGAATCTGATGGTTCATGTTGTTGAAAGCAGTGGATAGATCTAGGAGGACGAGAACAAAGGGGAGAGAGTCAGCTTTGGCAGTGCGGAAAGCCTCCGTAACACAGAGAAAAGCAGTCTCGGTCGAGTGACAGGTCTTGAAGCCTGACAGGTTAAGGTCAAGAAGATCGTTTTGAGAGAGCTTGGTCAGAGACAGCACTCTCAAATGTTTTGGAAAGAAAAGAAAGAAGGGATACTTGTCTGTAGTTTTTGACATCAGAGGGGTCGACTGTTGGTTTCTTGATGAGGGGAGCGACACGGGCAATTTTGAAGTCAGAGGGGATGTAGCCAGTGGTCAAGGATGAGGGATGTGAGGAACGGTAGAAGGTCTCAAGAGATGGTCTGGAGAAGGGAGGAGGGGAGGGGGTCACTCAGCCACAGAGCAGGAGGGGAGAGCCATTTGGGTAGAGGCTAAATGGCTAAGGTTGGACGAAAGGGACACAGAAAAAGAAACAAAGTAGTGATCAGAGACCTGAAGGGGGTTGCAGTGAGGTTCGTAGGCTAACAGCCTCTAGTAAAGATGACGTCAAGCGTATTACCTGCCTTGTGAGTGGAAAGGGACTGGGAAAGAGTGAGGTAAAAAGAGGCAAGAGAGTTGGAAAGAAATTAATCAGGCAGACGTCGGGAGGTTGAAGTTGCCAAGTATGAAAAGAGGTAAGCCATCGTCAGGAAATGAGCTTATCAAGGTGTCAAGCTCATTGAGGAACTCTCTAAGGACACCTGTTGGGCGACAGATGACAACAAGTTTAAGCTCGAGTGGACAAGTGACAGTGACAGCATGGAATTCAAACGAGGAGATGGACAGGTGAGAGAGGGAGAAAACAGAAAATCTCCACTTAGGAGGAATGAGTAGCCCTGTGCCACCACCGTGACGACCAGATGCTCTTGGACTATGAGAGAAAATATAGTCAGATTAAGAGGGAGCAGCTGGAGTAGCAGTGTTCTCTGGGGTGATCCATGTCTCCGCCAGGGCCACAAAGTCGAGGGACTGAAGGGCACCATATGCTCAGATTGGCAGTTCCAAACGCTGCCAAAGACCAGGAATTCCAAATGGGTTGTGCGTGCATCTATATCAGAAGGGTTGCAGCCAGGGGGTGAGAACGTCTGTAAAGCCTACAGGGAGAGGAGTAAACAGGGATAGAAAACACACACATAGATGCCAAAGCTACAAAAGAGCAAAGTAAGATCATCTGAAAATAACTATGTAAAAAGTGGTGTGGAGCCTTACTCACTTTCCTTCCTCGAACAACTCTGCACAATCGTCTTTGTTTCGGCAACGGTCTTTGTTTTGCTTTGAGACCGCCACTTACGGCTTAGAAAATGGGAGACTGAAGTACTAATACTACACTGAACCAAAATATAAATGCAACAAGTAAAGTGTTGGTCCCATATTTCATGAGCTGCAATAAAAGATCCCTGAAATTTTCCATGTGCACAAAAAGCTTTTTGCACAAATTTGTTTACATCCCTTTTAGTGAGCATTTCTCATTTGCCAAGATATTCCATCCACCTGACAGGTGTGGCATATTATGAAGCTGATGAAACATCACAATCATTACACAGCTGCACTTTGTGCTGGGGACAATAAAAGGCGACTTTAAAATGTGCAGTTTTGTCACACAATACAATGCCAAAGATGTTTCAAGTTTTGAGGGAGAATGACATTGACATGCTGACTGCAGGAATGTCCACCAGAGCTATTGCCAGATAATTTAATGTTAATTTCTCTACCATAAGCCTCCTCCAACGTCGTTTCAGAGAATTTGGCAGTATGTCCAACCGGCCTCAGAACTGCAGACCAGTATGGTGTTGTGTGGGTGAGCAGTTGCTGATGTCAACGTTGTGAACAGAGTGCCCCATGGTGGCAGTGGGGTTTTGGTATGGACAGTCATAAGCTAAGGAAAACGGACACGATTGCATTTTATCGATGGCAATTTCAATGCACAGAGATACCGTGACGACATCCTGAGGCCCATTGTCATGCCATTCATCCGCCGCCATCACCTCATATTTAAAGCATGATAATGCACGGCCCCATGTCGCAAGGATGTCTCAGTTCTGAAAATGTCTCAGTTCTTCCATGGCCTGTCACTCATTGAGGATGTTTGGGATGCTCTGGATCGATGTGTACGACAATCAACTGCCTGATCAACTCTATGCGAAGGAGATGTGTCACGCAGCATGAGGCAAATAGGGGTCACACCAGATACTGACTGGTTTCCTGATACACACCCCTACTTTTTGGGGGGGTATCTGTGCCCAACACATGCATATCTGTATTCCCAGTCATGTGAAATCCATAGATTAGGGCCTAATTTATTTATTTCAATTGACTGATTTCCTTATATGAACTGTAAATCAGTAAAATCTTAGAAATTGTTGCATGTTACGTTTTATATTTTTGTTCAGTATAATAGCAAATTGCTTTGCAAAGGTGAAGAGCACACCTCCCGGTACTAATTGAATAGGAGAGGAGAAACCACCCCCCCCCCTCCAATACAGCCTCTGATTACCAAAACAACAACAGCGCAAATTGCCCTGCCCCTTAATCCTGGTTGATGTGTCAACAATCATCTGCAAATTAATAGCAGTCAGCAGTTCACACACCAAGTAGTCTACTGGGAAGACAGGCAGCACCTAAAGTAAATGGCCCTAGCTAGCAAAAAGACAGTACTAGACAACAACAGATAAAAGACAAAAAGTATACTAATCACTCCTGGAGATATCAGGAATCCTCTAGCTACAGAATGAAGCACCTTTGGGCTGCCCACACTGGGCAAAACTGAGTCAAAGCCTTGGGGCCAATGTGGAGCCTATGAGCAAAGGCGCATTTCACAAGAGAGCAGATTAAAATAATTTAATGTCTCAGTAGGGAATTGCTCTATTCAGAAATAAATGTGTTTCTTTGTCTCCCAAACATGCCACCTCCTTCTCAGCATTACACTGGTCCACTCAGGTGAGGTTCTCACTAACTAGCACCATCCTCTGAACCGGTTACTGTCACACAAAATTATGAAATAGGCAGAGTGTGTTTGGCAGACTGATGGGCCACATGTCAATATTGATCCAGTAATTTATCAGCAGCCTGGTGAAGTTCAAAGAGGCCCAGGTTTGTGATAAGCCAAACATTTGCACTGGCAGTCAGCCGAGGTAGACTCTGAACTTGTCAGACTGTGAGCCTAAAATAGCCCCTCAGTAGCATGTCCCTTGGCTTTGGTGGGCTTGATGAAAGCAAAGGACAGGGATACATGGGTGTAGTTCTAAGATCACAAGTTCCCTCTTGTGCAACCGTTACTGAGAGTATCATTCCAGTTTAAGTGTTCTGTTGTGTAATGTTTAAAAAAATATATATTGTACACTACCAATGATGAAGTCTGTGTCCAGTATGAAGGAAGTTAGCTTCTCGGCCTTTTGGCTAAGATCAAGTGTAGTTTCTTTAACAGTTGCTGCATTTGATCGGAGAGGCGATCATAAGCCGGGGGGGCCCGGTTTATTTTTGTTAAATGTGTTATTCTTGTTCTGTTTCACCATTGTTTTCTTTTGTCCTGCGTTAGGTGGGATGGGTTTGGTGGTGGACTACAGGTGCACTAGCACCTGTAGGGTGAGTTAAGGCCCTCTGGTCCTTTTTCTTTATTAATTCAATTTTTGTTTTTCCTTTTGCTTGTCTTGTTTTGCATCTCCCCTCCCCCCGTGTATCCTAATAGTCTTCCCCTAGCTCCTCCCACTGTGTTCAGTTTTGTGTTGTCTGCTAGCTGGGGTGGCTTTCTGGCTTGCCGGCCTGCTAGCTTTAGCTGGCTTGGCCTGCTAGCCTCCTGGCCCCTTAGGCGTGGCAGGCATTGTTTGATAGTCTTTCATTATCCACTTTTGACCCCACCCATCTTGTACCCTTAGTTTATTCCCCAAATTGCCCATTGTTTCAGTTTCTTGTTGTTTTGTGTTGTCAACTGAGGAACCTTTTTGGTGGCCGGCCTGCTAGCTGGTTAGCCTGGCCTGCTGGTGAGGCTTGCTAGCTTTCTCGTCCCTTAAGTTTGGCAGGTATTGTTGGTCAGTGTTTTTGTTGTCCCCTCATTCCTCTTTACCCCAACCATCTTGTTTCGCTAGTTTTACCCCCTAGTTTGTCCCTCCTTTTGGTTTGTGTGTTTTGTTTGTTTTTGTTGTGAGGCCTCTTGGCTGGCAGGCCTGCTAGCTGGTAGGCTTAGCCTGACCTACTGGTGTGGCCTCCTAGCCTTTATTTGGTTTGTAGTGTACTTTTGTCTTTCCCCTTTGTGCCCTTCCCCTTTGTGGATAGTTGAAATTCCCCTCCTAGTGTCCCTTCCCATTGTAGATAAGATTAGTTTGGTGCTGCGCTAGATAGTTTGTTGTATGTCCCATGGTGCTGGTAGGCCCTGTTAGCATAGCCTAGCGGAGCCTGCTACCTTCCTCGGTTGCCTACACTCCTCCCCCTTCCTCCCAACCCCCTCTCCCTTCCCACTCCCATTTTCCACTTCCCCTCCCCCTTTTCACTGGTGTTTGGTTTTAAAGGGAGCATGCCAGCACAGGCTGGCATGAGGAGGCACCATGATGTGCGCCTCCTCTTAAAGGAGAAGGGAGGGAAATTTATGGAGTTATCCCGATCGGATTTCTCCAGAAAATTCCTCCAGAAAGAGCTCGTTTTCAAACCCGCGCATGTGAACTGCATCCTAGCCCTCTCCTATGGGAAAGGCTTCAATGTTAGTTTTACCTGTGCCAGCTTCCTGAGGGAGTTCTGGGGGAAACTCCAGAACGCCCTGAACACCCAGGAGTCCGGTTATTATTCGTATGTACATCGAAACTGTAGAACCGGAGGACGTTGCAGTATGGCTGGGCAGGTACTGCAATGTGAGGGGGCCCCTGGTCCAGGTGAAGGATCCCGATGGGATCTGGACAGGGGCCTGGAGGGTCACTGTCCAGCAGAGGGAGGATCTCGGGGGCTATGGTGGTTGAAAGCCATCCTATGTTCACTACCAGGACCAGCCCAAGCTGTGCCGTAAGTGTGATGAACATGGCCACCTAGCAGAAGCCTGCGACAAGGTGGTCTGCATGAAATGCCGGGAGGTGTGCCAACGCTACGAGGAATGCACGAACGGAAGGTTGTGCAACCTCTGTGGCGAGCGGTCCCACCCACCTGTGGAAGGTGCGGTGGTGGAAGAAGTGGGAGGAGAGGAAAAAACCCTCCCCACCCCAGTCCCCCTGACCCAGACTGCTGTGACCCCTGAAGGAAGAGTTTTTGAGCGAGAGCTCCCTAAGTGGGTCAAACAGCATGGGGACGGTGTCAGGAGATACAGGAGACGTGGGGGAGATTCTGGAGGAACACCTTCCCCCACGAAAAAGAAATGCTGAGGAGCTCTCCGACCCCGAACAGGGTGAGGAAAAAAAGGGCAAGTTGGAATGGGAGAGCTCCCAGGGGGAGGAAGAATCTAGAACCTTCCCCCTCAACTCCTCCAACAAAATCTCCTTTTTAAGTCCTGTTTTAACCTCCTCTCCCTGCCACCCCCTTTACCCCGGAGGGAGAGAGAGAAAGTACCCGGAAAGTAACCCCTTTTAACTATTCAAAATGCCTTCTTTTCTATTAGCACTGTTTTTACTCACCCCTTTTATGGCTATTAACATCACAACTATTAATGTAAGGAGTGTAAAAACAGAGACACAGGCACAGTCGGTTTTATCCTTTTTTAGAAAGGTTTCATTTAGATGTGTTTTTATTACAGGAGTGTGTGTAGCTCCCTCCAGTAACCACGAGCACAACCGTTCCTTGATTTTAACTGGCGGCTTTATTCTGTAGATTTAGTCAGAATTATCACCTTCCATGAGAACTATAAAGTAAATGAAAAATACAGTTAAGCATACTCTTACAACCTTATCTTACGAGTGACTTATTAGCTTGGTATAACTCTGAAGTGCTTACATACATAAACAGTTTAGCCGGCGCTATAACAGTATTAGATTAAACACATGAATAAAGGAAAAATACCTCATTGTCACAGTTGCGTGTATAAGTGGCAGGGAAGTCAGGCGCAGGAGAGTCAAATAGAGTGTAGAATGGAGTTTTTTAATTATAGTCCCAGTAATCTGCTCCATAACACTCATAGGAAAAACAAATATGGGTACGATGACCCGTCGCACACCTATACACAATAAACACAACACTTGACAAATAACAATCTCTGACAAAGACATGAGGGGAAACAGAGGGTTAAATACACAATAGGTAATGGATGGGATTGAAAACAGGTGTGTGGGAAGACAAGACAAAACCAATGGAAAATGAAAAATGGTTCGATGATGGCTAGAAGACCGGTGACGTCGACCGCCGAACACCGCCCGAACAAGGAGAGGCAACGACTTCGGCAGAAGTCGTGACATTACACCCCCCCTGACGCGCGGCTCCAGCAGCGCGTCGACACCGGCCTCGGGGACGACCCGGAGGGCGAGGTGCAGGGCGATCCGGATGGAGGCGGTGGAATTATTTTAACATGGAAGGATCTAAAACGTCCTCCACCGGAACCCAGCATCTCTCCTCCGGCCCGTACCCCTCCCAGTCCACGAGGTACTGAAGGCCCCTCGCCCGACGTCTCGAATCCAAAATGGATCGAACAGAATACGCCGGGACCCCCTCGATGTCTAGAGGAGGTGGAGGAACTTCACGCACTTCAGCCTCCTGGAGCGGGCCAGCCACCACCGGCCTGAGGAGAGACACATGGAACGAGGGGTTAATACGGTAATTAGTGGGCAGTTGTAACCTATAACATACCTCGTTCACTCTCCTCAGGACTTTAAACGGCCCCACAAACCGCGGACCCAGCTTCCGGCAGAGCAGGCGGAGGGGCAGGTTTCGGGTCGAGAGCCAGACCCTGTACCCTGGTGCGAACACCGGGGCCTCACTGCGGCGACGGTCTGCGCCAATTTTCTGGCGCCTTATGGCACGCTGAAGGTGGACGTGGGCTGCCTCCCAGGTTTCCTCAGCGTGCCGAAACCAATTGTCCACCGCAGGAGCCTCGGTCTGACTCTGATGCCAAGGAGCCAGAACCGGCTGATACCCTAATACACATTGAAAAGGAGTAAGGTTAGTGGAGGAGTGACGTAGCGAGTTCTGGGCCATCTCTGCCCAGGGCACGAACTTCGCCCACTCCCCCGGCCGGTCCTGGCAATAGGACCGCAGAAACCTGCCCATATCCTGGTTAACTCTCTCCACCTGCCCATTACTCTCGGGGTGAAAACCTGAGGTAAGACTAACCGAGATCCCCAGACGTTCCATGAACGCCTTCCAGACCCTTGATGTGAACTGGGGACCCCGATCAGACACTATATCCTCAGGCACCCCATAGTACCGGAAAACGTGTGTAAACAGGGCCTCTGCAGTTTGTAAGGCCGTAGGGAGACCGGGCAAAGGGTGGAGACGACAGGACTTCGAAAACCGATCCACAACGACCAAGATCGTGGTGTAACCCTGTGAAGGTCGAAGATCAGTCAAAAAATCCACCGACAGGTGCGACCACGGCCGTTGAGGAACAGGTAAAGGTTGAAGCTTACCTCTAGGCAGGTGTCTAGGAGCCTTGCACTGGGCGCACACCGAGCAGGAGGAAACATAAATCCTCACGTCCTTAGCTAAAGTGGGCCACCAGTACCTTCCATCAAGACAGCGCATCGTCCGACCTATCCCAGGATGACCAGAGGAGGGTGACGTGTGAGCCCAATAGATCAATCGGTCGCGGACAGCAGACGGAACGTACAGACGACCAGCTGGACACTCAGGAGGAGAGGACTCTGCACGTGACGCCCGCTCAATGTCCGCGTCCAGCTCCCACACTACTGGCGCCACCAAACACGAAGCTGGGAGTATGGGAGTGGGATCCATGGACCGCTCCTCTGTGTCATACAGCCGAGACAATGCGTCTGCCTTGACGTTCTGGGAGCCTGGTCTGTAAGTAAGAGTAAACACAAAACGAGTGAAAAACATGGCCCACCTTGCCTGGCGAGGATTCATTCTCTTCGCCTGCCGGATGTACTCCAGATTGCGGTGGTCAGTCCAGATGAGAAAAGGGTGTTTAGCCCCCTCAAGCCAGTGCCTCCACACCTTCAAGGCTTCTACGACAGCTAACAGCTCTCGGTCCCCCACATCATAGTTTCGCTCCGCCGGGCTGAGCCTCTTCGAAAAGAAAGCACAGGGGCGAAGCTTCAGTGGCACACCCGAACACTGAGAGAGCACTGCTCCTATCCCAGCTTCGGATGCGTCCACCTCTACCATGAATGGCAAAGAGGGATCCGGATGAGCCAACACAGGCGCCGAGGTAAACAGAGTCTTCAGGTGTCCAAAAGCCCTGTTCGCCTCAGCCGACCACTGCAAGCGCACCGGGCCCCCCTTTAGCAGTGAGGTAATGGGAGCCGCAACCTGACCAAAACCCCGGATAAATCTCCGGTAGTAATTGGCAAACCCCAAAAAGCGCTGGACCTCCTTTACCGTGGTTGGAGTCGGCCAATTACGCACGGCTGTAATGCGGTCGCTCTCCATTTCCACTCCTGAAGTGGAAATCCGATGCCCTAGGAAGGAGATGGATTGTTGGAAGAACAAGCATTTCTCAGCCTTGACATATAGATCATGCTCCAACAGGCGACCAAGCACCCTGCGCACCAGGGACACATGCTCGGCGCGTGTAGCGGAGTATATCAGAATATCATCTATATACACCACTACACCCTGCCCGTGCAGGTCCCTGAAGATCTCATCTACAAATGATTGGAAGACTGATGGAGCATTCATCAACCCATATGGCATGACCAGGTACTCATAATGACCTGAGGTGGTGCTAAATGCCGTCTTCCACTCATCACCCTTCCGAATACGCACCAGATTATACGCACTCCTGAGATCCAATTTTGTGAAGAAGCGTGCCCCGCGCATTGACTCCATAACTGTATTTATCAGAGGTAGCGGGTAACTATATTTCACCGTGATTTTATTGAGACCTCGATAATCAATGCACGGGCGTAAACCGCCATCCTTCTTCTTCACAAAAAAAAAACTCGAAGAGGCGGGTGAAATGGATGGCTGAATGAACCCCTGACGCAGGGATTCAGAGATATATGTATCCATAGCCACCGTCTCCGCTTGCGACAGGGGATACACGTGACTCCTGGGATATGCAGCGTCTACCAGGAGATCTATCGCACAATCCCCCTGTCGATGGGGTGGTAATTGAGTCGCCTTCTTTTTACAGAAGGCGAGAGCCAAATCGGCATATTCTGGAGGAATGTGCACGGTGGAGACCTGGTCTGGACTTTCCACCGTAGTAGCACCAACGGAAACCCCTAAACACCTACCTGAGCACTCTCGCGACCACCCCGTGAGAGCCCTCTGTGGCCAAGAAACAGTGGGGTTATGACACGCTAACCAGGGTAGACCTAGCACCACAGAATACGCAGGGGAATCAATAAGAAAAAGACTAATCTTCTCCTTGTGACCCTCCTGCGTTATCATATACAACGGTGCGGTGACCTCCCTGATAAAACCTGACCCTAATGGTTGACTATCTAAGGCATGAATAGGGAAAGGCATATCCACAGACACAATAGGGATCCCTAAACTATGAGCTAAATTTTTATTAATGAAATTTCCAGCCGCGCCTGAATCTACTAGCGCCTTATACTGGGAATGCAGGGAAAAATCCAGAAAAGTGACAGAGACAAACATAAGTGCAACAGAGGGCTCTGGATGAGAATGGTGCCTACTCACCTGGGGTGATGCCAGAGTGCCCTGCCTGCCTTCTCTATTCCCAGAGGAACCAACCCGGCACCGACCAGCAGTGTGATCTCTGCGACCATAGATGGTGCTCGAGCGGGAACCCCCTCCGGTCTCCCGGCGCACCGTCCCTCCCAATTCCATTGGTTCGGGAGAGAGGGTGCGGGAGGATGGAACAACCAGACCCCGATCTAGACGTCCACGAGTAGCCAGCATGTTGTCCAGCCTGATGGACATGTCCACCAGCTGGTCGAAGTTGAGGGTGGTGTCTCTACAGGCCAGCTCCCGACGGACGTCCTCGCGTAGGCTACAACGATAATGGTCGATCAGGGCCCTGTCGCTCCATCCAGCGCCGGCAGCCAAGGTCCTAAACTCCAAAGCAAACTCCTGGGCACTCCTCGTCTCCTGCCTCAGATGATAGAGGAGCTCACCCGCCGTTTTTCCTTCGGGAGGATGGTCGAATACTCTCCTGAAATAAAGGGTGAACTCCTCAAAATGGTCCAACGCCGCATTCTCCTCTCTACACACAGCGCTGGCCCACTCCCGTGCTTTCCCGGTGAGGCATGAGACGAGGGCGGAACTCTTCTCCCGGTCGGATGGTACTGGGGAGACCGTGGCCAGATATAAATTCAGTTTAAGGAGGAAACCCTGGCAGCCGGCAGTATCTCCGTTGTAACCCGTGGGTAGGGGTAAACGGATTTTGTTAGGTTCAGGTGGGGAAAACGCGTTAACGGTAAATCCCAGTTGTGGCAGTGGAGGCGCTGGAGAAACTCCCTGTCTCTCCCAGCGATCCATATTCTGGACAATGCGATCCATGACGGCGCTCAAACAGTCAATCTCCTTCGCTTGTTCCATAACGCGCTTTTCCACCTCCATGGGCGTCGTGTCCTCTCCTGCTAACTTCATATATAAAAGGTCAGAGATTCTGTCACAGTTGCGTGTATAAGTGGCAGGGAAGTCAGGCGCAGGAGAGTCAAATAGAGTGTAGAATGGAGTTTTTTAATTATAGTCCCAGTAATCTGCTCCATAACACTCATAGGAAAAACAAATATGGGTACGATGACCCGTCGCACACCTATACACAATAAACACAACACTTGACAAATAACAATCTCTGACAAAGACATGAGGGGAAACAGAGGGTTAAATACACAATAGGTAATGGATGGGATTGAAAACAGGTGTGTGGGAAGACAAGACAAAACCAATGGAAAATGAAAAATGGTTCGATGATGGCTAGAAGACCGGTGACGTCGACCGCCGAACACCGCCCGAACAAGGAGAGGCAACGACTTCGGCAGAAGTCGTGACACTCATTGGCTGCTTATTACAGAAGGGAGGAAATCAAACTTCACACTTATTATTCCTGGCATGAATTCACGCTTCATCCTTAATTATTATAACGTTACCATCCTAACATATACGCTTCAAACTTTATGAACTACACCCGATGACATGAAAACTTAGCTAACACAGCGCGGGATTGCCTTCCCTCCAAAAGTGTGTTGCTACAATAAGAATCCCCGTTACAACAGTTATTAGCTACGTAGTTCCGCTTGTCTTATCATTTCCCCGCACAGCGGACACGTAAACAATTCAAACACAAAACAACGACATAACCTGTAAGTCTAACTGTCAGTTGCACAATTCAAACACAAAACAACGACATAACCTGTAAGTCTAACTGTCAGTTACACTCCCACCAATCACCGGTGATTTCTGTGAAAGGGGTCTGCAGGTTTCTTGATCGGCTTCCAGGACTATCTTATGGATGGGCCTCTCCAGATAGGTGGGTTTGGTGATGCGTTTACCTCTCTCATCCAGGAGTCGCTGATCAGTAACTTGAATCTTCTCACCCGGCCATCCTGTCTCGGGGACACTTCTGTAACTTTTGCCAATTTCCACTGGTTGCGTGGTGCAGTATCATCTTGCAAGATGACAATGTCATTAATCCTTGCGTTTCTTCTGTCTTTATTCCATTTCTGTCTGTATTGATTGTTCTGAGGTATGAGCACTCTCCATAACCTGATGTACTAGCGTCGGAGAAGTGATGGAGCTCATAACTCTGCACCTCCTTGAAACTTGATGGCAAGTAGCCTCGTTGAATCCTTACTTCAGACAAGATTTGTAGACATTGGAGCCAGAATTCCCACTGGGAACGTAGGTCATCTGGAAGGGGGTCATCCCAGTCGATCTTGTCACGACACATCTGCTGCACGATCTGCTTCCCTGCCAGGACAAAGGGTGCCACAAACCCAAGCGGATCATATACAGAGGCTACTGTAGACAATACTCCTCTTCTTGTGAGTGGGCGTTCCTTGACAACTACTCTAAACTGGATCTCGTCTGATGCGACACACCACAGTACACCAAGCGCTCTCTCCATGTGTGGTTCACCCAGAGCCATATCCAGGTTTTTGGCACCCTCGGCACATTCTTCCTTGGGAATTATGGCTATAACTTCCTTGCTGTTAGAGATAAACTTGTGCAACCGGAGTTTGCCGATGCTGCAAAGCTCTCTTGCTTCTTTCACCAGCTGGGCCGCTTCAGCTTCAGACGATACGCTCGTCAACCCATCATCAACATAAAAGTTCCTTTCTATGAACTGGATATACTTCTCGCTGAAGCTTCCTCGTTCTTCGGCAGCAAGATGTTTGAGACCATAGTTGGCGCAACCAGGAGATGAAGCTGCGCCGAACAAATGGACCTTCATACGATACACTGAGGATTGAGACTCTAGATCTCCGTTCTCCCACCAAAGGAACCGTAGATAATCTTGGTCTTCTGCTTTCACATGAAACTGGTGGAACATGCGCTCTACATCACACATGATTGCAACTGGACCCTTACGAAAACGACAAAGGACGCCCAGCAATGTGTTTGTCAACTCTGGACCGGTAAGGAGATGGTCATTCAAGGACGTCTCTCGAAACTTAGCTGAGCAGTCAAAGACGACTCGTATCTTCCCAGGCTTTTGTGGGTGATAAACCCCATGGTGCGGGATGTACCATGCTGGATGCTTGTTAATTTCCTCTTTGGAGACCTTCTCAGCATCTCCACAAGCTATGGTCTCTTCCATGAATGCTGTGTAGTCCTTGTAGTACTGCTTGTCTCTCCTTAGCCTCCTTTCCAGGCACTTGAGACGGTGAACTGCACATGTTTTATTGTTCGGCAGGTTGGGTCTTTCTTCCTTAAACGGCAGCGGCATCTCATAATGTCCATTGTCCTTGCGTCTGATTCCCGCTTTCATTTTTGTCAGGAACCGGATATCCTCTTGAGATATGAGGTCCTCTTCTGCAGTTCTCTCGTTGAAGTCGGATTCAAGCGTCTTGATAATGTCCAGTGCTGTGATTACCTCGCTTACGCGTGTTCTACTAACATAGTGTACTTGATTTGTGACGTTGGAAGAAGATTGAAGGCTTGGCATCACCTGTCTAACGATAACCCGATGACTCACTCCAATAGCGTCGCCATGGTCGATACATGGGTTTCCATAGCCGACTATGCTCCAGCCAAGGTCTGTTCTCTGAGCAAAAGGCTGATTTTCCTTACCAGACACAATTTCTCTTGGAAGGAGAGCCTGGGAGCAGTTGTAGCCAATTAAGAGACCGACATCACAGCTCTGTTGAGGAGCAATCTCCTCTGCAATGTGTTCAAGATGAGACCATGCTCTTGCAGTCTCTGGAGTAGGAATATGATCTCTGTTTGCAGGAATAAACTCTCTCGAGTAAGTCGTTGGCAGAGGGATTTTCTTCTCCAAGTAAAACCCTCTAACCTGCAAACCAGACAGCTTCTGGCAGGGCACAATGGTATTCCTTGAAGCCATTGTAGAGAGTTTCAGTTGGACTGGCTCCTTCCTTGTATTGAGAGCGTTTGTTGTCTCTTCAAGGATAAAGGTGGTGTCGCTCTGGGTGTCAAGAAGTGCATACACAAGAACTTCACGATCTGGCTCACTTGTGGTTGACACCCATACTGGAATGATTGTGGAGGTGTGAGTGTTGTTAATGTCCCTTACGACTCTGTTGGATATGGCCTCACTTGACGCTCTTGTCCCCTTATCTTGTGGGGGCTCTGTCTTCCTATCCCTTAACCTTTCTTTAGTACGATCTTCGTGCAGGCAGGATGGATGCCTCCTCTGACACGTGTCGCAGGTGTTCCTGTTATCACAATCTTTTGAGTGATGCCCAGGCCTTAAACAGCCAAAGCACAATTTATTCTCTTGAACAAACTTTTGTCGCTCTGTGGTGGGCTTATCCATGAACTTACAGCATTTGTGGAGACTGTGACCTGACTTCTCACAGAAGACACAACTAGTAACAGTATCTTTCTCATCAGAGTTAGTTGCTAACACCCTTGCTCCGGGGCTTTGAATCCTTGGTGTCTTAGGTTTTCCATCTTCGCTTGATTGCAAAGCATGAAGGGATGTTACAGGATTGCAAGCGATCTTTGCTTCTCTCGTGAGAAACTTCACAAACTGACTGAAGCTTGGAAAGGTCTCAGTTTCTTCTAAGATGTCTACGACCTTTCTATTCCATCTTGAAGTTAGCCAATCTGGAAGTTTAGCGAGGATCTTTTGGTTTTCATTACAGTCATTAAGCACCTCCAGGCCCTTATTCTGAGACATAGCAGCCTCACAGCTGCGAAGAAAGTCTACAATGTCTCTAAGTTCAAGACTGTCCTTGGATCCTATCTTAGGCCATGCATTGAGCTTATCTCTGAAGGACTTGGCGATGAGGAATTTGTTTCCGTACCTTTCTTCAAGAATGGTCCACGCAGCATGGTAGGCTGACTCTGTTCCTAACATAAAGTAACTTTCGATGGCTTTCTTGGCAGGCCCACCGACATATTTTCTTAAGTAATATATCTTCTCAGTTGCTGGTATGTTCTTCCTGTCTATCAGAGTCTGAAAAGAGACCTTCCAGTCAGTGAACGAGAGTGGTTCTCCATTGAATGTAACTGGTTCTGGTATGGGGAGGCGGCTTTCACTGATTGATTCCGCTAGTAACCTGAACATGGTCTTGGTGCCATCTTCTTGTTGTGTGCTTGTCACAACATGTTGTGGTGAGAGACTGTGAAATGACCCACTTCTGTGCATGACTTCTTTCACAGATTTGCAGTTAGAGAGTAGTTCTCTCTTCTCGTCCTCTGAGTTTTCATCTTGCTCATACACTTGCATCCGCGCCTTGGCAGCATTTAGTTTCTTGAGCACTTCTAGGCGCTCTAACTCTCTACGCTTGTCTTCTAGCGTCCTTCGTCTGGCAGCATTTTCTACCTCTAACTTGACTCGCAGCCTAGCTTCTTCTAAGCTGCGTTTCACAGCCTCAGCTTCTTGCTCCGCTGTCCTCTTCTTATCTTCATCTTCGAGTCTCTGAAGCTCTTCTAGTTGGCGTTCTTGCTTAACCATTACTTCTAAAGCTGCTTGGTTAGCAGCAACTTCCGCCGCAGCCTCTTGTCTCTTGACAGATGACACGCTTGAGCGTCTGGAGTTGAGCTTTGAGTTGCTTAGAGACTGGGAGGAAGCACTTGAGGGCTGATAGTTGAGACTTGACTTATGTGAGAGTTCGGACACGCACAAGGAATTGCTGTCCTTCCAGTTCAGTTCTATCTGGTTACTTTGACCTTCTTCCCTGCCTTTTAAATGACACCTTACAGTCTTGATTATAGACATTGTAACTGCTTCACAAGTATCAACTCTGCGTCTTATATCGTTGTCGGGAATGTCGATTTGACGCAAATTTACATAGACAAGGTTTAGTTCTGTAGAGGTATGACTGATCTTGTTTAAGAGGTCTTCTAGTAGGTCTTCAGAGCAACAGCCTGTCAGTGACTGTTTTGCTTCCTTTACCAGAGCCTTCCACTTCTCATAGCTGACCCTGAAACGATGTTCGAGCTGTCTCCACCTTTCGTCGCGCAGTTCTCTGCCCTTTTCAGTTAACCTGCGGACCCTCTCACCTTTTCGTGGCTCTTGTTGTGATATCTCATTAGCAGCCTCTGTATCATCATTCGCTGGCAGAAGTGACTCCACACCAGTCTGGGCCTCTTCCTGCTGCTCTGTTTGTTCTGATGAAGGCTTGAAGTTTGCGAGGTGTTGCTGCAGCTGCTCAACTTGACCTACCCCATCTCTATTACCTTTAGTGAAACTACCTCTTTCTGACATTCTAAATCAAATCAATTCTAGGTAAGGTTTGGATAAGTGAGTAGGTAATTTATACTCTAATTCACTGTAATTTAAACCTTAGTACGTGGTATAAACATGTATAATGTTTGTAACAAAGGCTTGAACAAACACCTTACCAAACAATTACACTATTAACTTACAGGTGAAAATAGAATTAATAGGTGTACGCTGACCCTTAATGTTTTGTAACTATATATATATATATATCCCTTTTTTTATATATATATATTTTTTAGTAAGTATCAAAGAATATTTTTCCAGTAATACACATACCAGCGATACATTAATAAGATAGAAAGAACAAATGCATAATACCAGCCTCTTGAAATGCACAACTATCTCCAGTCCTTACGAATTGTAATCTTAAAGTCTCTTATTAGCTGTTCACAAGGCTAGGACCACCTTCAAACACCTTGACTTGTACTTGCGTGTCTGACTTTCCTGTTAGTCTTGGCCTTATGTTGCCTCACGATGCTTCCTTATGTGGAGATTTTCTTCTTAGGTTGCAGGTAGGTGCAAAACTCTTATCAGATGACAGGGCCTACCAGGATTTGGGAATCTTGTAGACGTTTTACAGCTGGGTAAGATTCTTCTTTCTCTCTTGCTCGTGAAGAGCATTGAGTTCTCACTGTAGCTCCCTCCAGTAACCACGAGCACAACCGTTCCTTGATTTTAACTGGCGGCTTTATTCTGTAGATTTAGTCAGAATTATCACCTTCCATGAGAACTATAAAGTAAATGAAAAATACAGTTAAGCATACTCTTACAACCTTATCTTACGAGTGACTTATTAGCTTGGTATAACTCTGAAGTGCTTACATACATAAACAGTTTAGCCGGCGCTATAACAGTATTAGATTAAACACATGAATAAAGGAAAAATACCTCATTGGCTGCTTATTACAGAAGGGAGGAAATCAAACTTCACACTTATTATTCCTGGCATGAATTCACGCTTCATCCTTAATTATTATAACGTTACCATCCTAACATATACGCTTCAAACTTTATGAACTACACCCGATGACATGAAAACTTAGCTAACACAGCGCGGGATTGCCTTCCCTCCAAAAGTGTGTTGCTACAATAAGAATCCCCGTTACAACAGTTATTAGCTACGTAGTTCCGCTTGTCTTATCATTTCCCCGCACAGCGGACACGTAAACAATTCAAACACAAAACAACGACATAACCTGTAAGTCTAACTGTCAGTTGCACAATTCAAACACAAAACAACGACATAACCTGTAAGTCTAACTGTCAGTTACAGTGTGGTCTACCCTTTTTATCCTCTTACATTAAATGGGAGGATAAGTGGCAGCACGGGCCCTCCATTTGGAGTGGTTCCATTTTTACAAAAATGACGGTGTTGCCATTTTAATCAAGACCCCACAGGTGGTGGTGAGGATGAGCACGGTGGTGGTTGGTGGGTGTGCTCTTTTAGCCAATTGCACTTTTATGAGGAGGGATTTTAATGTGCTAAATGTGTATGGTTTTAACGATAAACATGACCGGTGCACAGTTTTAGAAGACCTGCAGTCCCACATGCTAAGGAGGGATCCTCTAGTTATGGGTGGGGATTTGAACTGTGTTTTAAGTAGAGCAGATAGAAGAGGGGCGGTAGAGGATTTTAAGGTAGATAGGTCAAGTGTTTTATTGCAAGGGTTGTGCAAGGATTTTAAACTGACTGACTGTTTTAAAACTCTGCATCCAAGAGAGGAGGGCTTCACCTGGACCAGTGGTGACGGCACCAGAGCCTCTCGCATTGACTATCTGTTTACCCGTGACTGTCCCCCAACTGATGCTAGAATAACCCCTGCTTTCTTCTCAGATCACGTAATGCTGACGTGCACCTTTTCACTAACTTCGGGTGTGACTGTTGGAAGAGGGCCCTGGAAACTGAACTGCTACCTTTTAGAAGATGATAGAGTAGTCAGTACAGGGAGCAGTTCAGCCAGTGGCAGACGCTACAGGACTTCTTTGACACACGAGCACAGTGGTGGGAAATGGTGAAGGGTAGGACGAGGATCTTCTTTAGAGAGATAGGAAAGAAGAAAAGTAAAGAAAAAGATAGAACCATGGTGGGACTGCAGAGGCGACTGGAAAGGTATTTTAATCTAGGTCAACAGGGCTTTGATTTTAACCATGAAATTAAAGTAAAAAAGGAAATGGCATTTTAGCAGAACAGAAAAGTAAGGGGGTTATTTTAAGAAGTAAGGACAGGGAATTAGGAGAAGGGGAGAAGTGCACAAGGTACTTGTAACGATTGTTCTCCTCCTTGTCTGAGGAGGAGCATGGATCGGACCAAAACGCAGCGAGGTATGAAGACATAATGATTTTAATAATAATAACGAAGACGAAAATACACTTGAACAAACTACAAAACAATAAACGACGTCAACAGACCTGGACATGAGAACTTACATAACACGAAGAACGCACGAACAGGAACAGACTAAACAGTCCCGTGTGGTACATACACAGACACGGAAGACAATCACCCACAAACAAACGGTGTGAACAGCCTACCTTAATATGGTTCTCAATCAGAGGAAACGTAAAACACCTGCCCCTGATTGAGAACCATATCAGGCAAATACAATTAACCCAACATAGAAACACATAACATAGAATGCCCACCCAGCTCACGTCCTGACCACTTAAACACATACTAAACAAAGGAAATAAGGTCAGGAACGTGACAGTACCCCCCCCTCAAGATGCGGACTCCGGCCGCAAAACCTGAACCTATAGGGGAGGGTTTGGGTGGGCATCTGTCCACGGTGGCGGCTCTGGCTCTGGACGTTGTCCCCACCCCACCATAGTCAATCCCCGCTTCCGTAGCCTCCTCCCAATGGCCACCCTCCAAATTAACCCACCTGGATTAAGGAACAGCACCGGACTAAGGGGCAACACCGGGATGAGGGGCAGCACCGGACTGAGGGGCAGCACCGGACTGAGGGGCAGCACCGGACTGAGGGGCAGCTCCGGACTGAGGGGCAGCTCCGGACTGAGGGGCAGCTCCGGGCTGGCTGACGGCACTGGCTGGTCATGGCTGGCTGACGGCTCTGGCTGGTCATGGCTGGCTGACGGCTCTGGCTGGCTGACGGCTCTGGCTGGTCATGGCTGGCTGACGGCTCTGGCTGGTCATGGCTGGCTGACGGCTCTGGCTGGTCATGGCTGGCTGACGGCTCTGGCTGGTCATGGCTGGATGACGGCTCTGGCTGGTCATGGCTGGATGACGGCTCTGGCTGGTCATGGCTGGATGACGGCTCTGGCTGGTCATGGCTGGATGACGGCTCTGGCTGGTTCATGGCAGGATGACGGCTCTGGCTGGTCATGGCTGGATGACGGCTCTGGCTGGTCATGGCTGGCTGACGGCTCTGGCTGGTCATGGCTGGCGGGCGGCTCTGGCTGGTCATGGCTGGCGGGCGGCTCTGGCTGCTCCTGTCTGGCGGGCGGCTCTGGCTGCTCCTGTCTGGCGGGCGGCTCTGGCTGTTCCTGTCTGGCGGGCGGCTCTGGCTGCTCCTGTCTGGCGGGAGGCTCTGGCTGCTCCTGTCTGGCGGGAGGCTCTGGCTGCTCCTGTCTGGCGGGAGGCTCTGGCTGCTCCTGTCTGGCGGGAGGCTCTGGCTGCTCCTGTCTGGCGGGCGGCTCTGGCTGCTCCTGTCTGGCGGGCGGCTCTGGCTGCTCCTGTCTGGCGGGCGGCTCAGGCTGCTCCTGTCTGGCGGACGGCTCTAGCGGCTCCTGACTGACGGACGGCTCTGAAGGCTCGGGACAGACGGGCGGCTTTGAAGGCTCAGGACAGACGGGCGGCTCTGGCGGCTCGGGACAGACGGGCGGCTCTGACGGCTCGGGACAGACGGGCGGCTCTGACGGCTCGGGACAGACGGGCGGCTCTGACGGCTCGGGACAGACGGGCGGCTCTGACGGCTCGGGACAGACGGGCGGCTCTGACGGCGCTGGGCAGACGGATAGCGCAGGCGGCTCTGGGCAGACAGGCAGTGCAGGCGGCACTGGGCAGACGGCAGACTCTGGCCGGCTGAGGCGCACAGTAGGCCTGGTGCGTGGTGCCGGAACTGGAGGTACCGGGCTAAGGACACGCACCTTAAGGCTAGTGCGGGGAGCAGCAACAGGGCGCACAGGACTCTGGAGACGCACAGGAGGCTTGGTGCGTGGTGCCGGAACTGGTGGTACTGGGCTGGAGACACGCACCATAGGGCTAGTGCGTGGAGGAGGAACAGGGCTCTGGAGACGCACAGGAAGCCTGGTGCGTGGTGTAGGCACTGGTGGTACTGGGCTGAGGCGAGGAGGTGGCGCCGGATATACCGGACCGTGCAGGCGTACTGGCTCCCTTGAGCACCGAGCCTGCCCAACCTTACCTGGTTGTATGCTCCCCGTAGCCCGACCAGTGCGGGGAGGTGGAATAACCCGCACTGGGCTGTGTTGGCGAACCGGGGACACCATGCGTAAGGCTGGTGCCATGTATGCCGGCCCGAGGAGACGCACTGGAGACCAGACGCGTTGAGCTGGCTTTATGGCACCTGGCTCAATGCCCAATCTAGCCCTGCCAGTGCGGGGAGGTGGAATAACCCGCACCGGGCTATGCACACGTACAGGAGACACCGTGCGCTCTACCGCATAACACGGTGTCTGCCCGTACTCTCGCTCTCCACGGTAAGATCGGGAAGTTGGCGCAGGTCTCCTACCTGACTTCGCCACACTACCCTTTAGCCCCCCCCCCCCCCCCCAAGAGATTTTTGGGCTTGACTTACAGGCTTCCTACCGCGTCGTCGTGCTGCCTCCATTCGCCGGTATCCCTCCTCACACTGCGCCAGAGAATCCCAGGCGGGCTCCGGCCTTCTCCCTGGGTCGATCGCCCACCTGTCGATCTCCTCCCACGTAGTGTAGTCCCGATTTTGCTCCTGCTTCCGTGCTGCCTCCTCATACCGCCGCCTCTCGGCTTTAGCTGCCTCCAGCTCTTCACGAGGGCGGCGATATTCTCCAGGTTGTGCCCATGGTCCTTTACCGTCCAGTATTTCCTCCCATGTCCAGAAATCCTGCGATCGCTGCTGCTGCTTTTTCCCACGCTGCTTGATCCTTGGTTGGTGGGTGATTCTGTAACGATTGTTCTCCTCCTCGTCTGAGGAGGAGCATGGATCGGACCAAAACGCAGCGAGGTATGAAGACATAATGATTTTAATAATAATAACGAAGACGAAAATACACTTGAACAAACTACAAAACAATAAACGACGTCAACAGACCTGGACATGAGAACTTACATAACACGAAGAATGCACGAACAGGAACAGACTAAACAAACGAAACAGTCCCGTGTGGTACATATACAGACACGGAAGACAATCACCCACAAACAAACGGTGTGAACAGCCTACCTTAATATGGTTCTCAATCAGAGGAAACGTAAAACACCTGCCCCTGATTGAGAACCATATCAGGCAAATACAATTAACCCAACATAGAAACACATAACATAGAATGCCCACCCAGCTCACGTCCTGACCACTTAAACACATACTAAACAAAGGAAATAAGGTCAGGAACGTGACAGTACTTTTTTAAAGAAAATAGTAAGGGTAGGACAATGACCGGTTTAAAAAACATAGATATTGTTTTAAAAACATATACAGAAGGAATAAAATAAGTTGTCGATGATTTTTATGGGGAACTGTTTGGAGTAAAAGATGTGTGTGAGGAAACCATGGGGGACGTTTTAACATATATTGACAGGACCTTACCCAACACAGACGGCCTAACAAAAGACCTGACGATGACAGAAATTGACAAAGGACTGAGACATTTTAAGAGGTGTAAGTCACTGGGGGAAAACTCCCTTGGGAGTTTTACCTGACTTTCTGGGATGTTTTAGCCGACGAACTTCTGACTGTTTTTATGTACTTTAAAAAACATGACAGACTAACGGACAGGTTTAGAGTAGGTATCGTGACACTTTTATATAAGAAAAACGACAAGACGGACCTTAGAAACAGGAGACCGATTACCCTTTTATTTTTTGATTGTAAACTTTTTACTAAGGTTTTAACACTCAGAATGTCTTCTGTTTTAGGGGAAGTGATCCACCCGGACCAAACCTGTGCCATTCCCGGAAGGAAGATCACAGACAGCCTGGCACTGATGAGAGATGCCATCTGTTATGCGAGAGACAGAAACATGTGGCTTGTAGTCCTAAATTTAGATTTCGAAAAAGCTTTTGATCGGGTCTCGCACCAGTACCTCTTCAAGGTACTGCAAAAATGGGCTTCCAGGACAGGTTCTTAGCTTGGGTGAGACTGCTGTATGGAGATATCACCAGCAAAATTCTTGTAAATGGGCATTTGTCAAAAGCAGTGGGAGTACACTGTGGCGTCCATCAGGGCTGTCCGTTATCTCCTCTTCTGTTTATGGCCTGCATCAAACCACTAGTACAGGTCTTGCAAAGGGACCAACGGATCAGTGGGGTGGGTATCCCGGGGAGTGGGGGGATGACCACCTAGTGCATTTTTTACATGGACGACGTCAACATTTTATGCACCGACCTTTTATCTGTCGACAGGACCCTGAACAGGACTGACTGGTACGGACGAGACAAGACAGAAGCCCAATTTTTCGGACCATGGGCAGACCCAGACTTGACCAGACTACCAATGACAGTTAAAATGACTGACATAACTGGGGGTAAAGTTTGACCAGAAGGGAGGAGGAAGCGGCAACTGGAGTGGGATCCTGGGGACTGTACGACAGAGACTGGGTTTTTGGGAACTTCGACAGCTGACTTATGAGGGCAAGGGTTTAATCATTAAAGCTGTGATTTTACCTGTGCTTTTATTAATCAGTTCCGTTTTTATACCCCCACAAACAACTCTTTTAGTTCTGGAGCAGATGCTTTTTTACTTCCTGTGGGGAAGCAAGTGGGAGGTCATGCTGGAGGTCATTTTGCAGGGCTCTGGTAGTGCTCCTCCTTGCACAAAGGCGGAGGTAGTGGTCCTGCTGCTGGGTTGTTGCCCTCCTACGGCCTCCTCCCCGTCTCCTGATGTACTGGCCTGTCTCCTGGTAGCGCCTCCATGCTCTGGACACTACGCTGACAGACACAGCAAACCTTTTTGCCACAGCTCGCATTGATGTGCCATCCTGGATGAACTGCACTACCTGAGCCACTTGTGTGGGTTGTAGACTCCGTCTCATGCTACCACTAGAGTGAAAGCACCGCCAGCATTCAAAAGTGACCAAAACATCAGCCAGGAAGCATAGGAACTGAGAAGTGGTCAGTGGTCACCACCTGCAGAACCATTCCTTTATTGGGGGTGTCTTGCTAATTGCCTATAATTTCCACCTTTTGTCTATTCCATTTGCACAACAGCATGTGAAATGTATTGTCAATCAGTGTTGCTTCCTAAGTGGACAGTTTGATTTCACAGAAGTGTGATTGACTTGGAGTTACATTGTGTTGTTTAAGTGTTCCCTTTATTTTTTTGAGCAGTGTATATACACTACCGTTCAAAAGTTTGGGGTCACTTAGAAATGTCATTGTTTTTGAAAGAAAAGCAAATTTTTTGTCCATTAAAATAATATCAAATTGATCAGAAATACAGTGTAGACATTGATAATGTTGTAAATCACTATTGTAGCTGGAAACGGCAGATTTTTTATGGAATATCTACATAAGCGTACAGAGGCCCATTATCAGCAACCATCACTCCTATGTTCCAATGGCATGTTGTGTTAGCTAATCCAAGTTTATAATTTTAAAAGGCTAATTGATCATTAGAAAACCAGTTTTTAATTATGTTAGCAGAGCTGAAAACTGTTGTGCTGATTTACAGAAGCAATAAAACTGCCCTTTAGACTAGTTGAGTATCTGGAGTATCAGCATTTGTGGGTTCGATTACAGGCTCAAAATGGCCAGAAACAAACGACTTTCTTCTGAAACTCGTCAGTCTATTCTTGTTTTGAGAAATGAAGGCTATTCCATGCGAGAAATTGCCAAGAAACTGAAGATTGCGTACAACGCTGTGTACTACTCCCTTCACAGAACAGCGCAAACTGGCACTAACCAGAATAGAAAGAGGAGTGGGAGGCCCCGGTGCACAACTGAGCAATAAGGCAAGTATGTTAGTGTCTAGTTTGAGAAACAGACACCTCACAAGTCTTCAACTGGCAGCTTCATTAAATAGTACACGCAAAACACCAGTCTCAACGTCAACAGTGAATCGGTGACCCCGGGATGCTGGCCTTCTAGGCAGAGTTGTAAAGAAAAAGCCATGTCTCAGACTGGCTAATAAAGAGAAAAGATTGGCAAAAGAACCCAGACACTGGACAGAGGAACTCTGCCTAGAAGGCCAGCATCCCGGAGTCGCCTCCTCACTGTTGACGTTGAGACTGGTGTTTTGCGGGTACTATTTAATGAAGCTGTCAGTTGAGGACTTGTGAGGCATCTCACAACACACCTCCAGTCTGTGTAAGGGCTATTTGACCAAGAAGGAAAGTGATGGAGTGCTTCATCAGATGACCTGGCCACCACAATCAACCGACCTCAACCCAATTGAGATGGTTTGGGATGAGTTGGACCGCAGCGTGAAGGAAAAGCAGCCAACAAGTGCTCAGCATATGTGGGAACTCTTTCAAGCTTGTTGGAAAAGCATTCCAGATGAAGCTGGGAGTGTGCAAAGCTGTCATCAAGGCAAAGGGTGGCTACTTTGAAGAATCTAAAATATTTGTTTAACACGTTTTTGGTTACTACATGATTCCATAAATGTTTTTTCATAGTTTTGATGTCTTCACTATTATTCTACAATGTAGAAAATTGTAAAAATAAAGAAAACCCTTGAATGAGTAGGTGTGTCTAAACTTTTGACTGGTACCGTATATATATACTACATGGTCAGAAGTATTTGGATACCTGCTCGTCAAACATCTCATTCCAAAATCATGTGCATTAATATGGAGTTGGTGCCCTCTTTGCTGCTATAACAGCCTATACTATTTTGGGAACGCTTTCCACTAGATGTTGGAACATTGCTGAGGGGACTTGCTTCCATTCAGCCACAAGAGCATTAGTGAGGTCGGGCAGTCGGCCTTCCAATTCAGTCGGCCTGCCAGTCAAGTCCTTCCACACCGATCACGACAAACCATTGTTGTATGGATCATTGTCATGAAGAAACAGGAAGCGTTAAGATTTCCCTTCACTGGAACTAAGCCCGAACCATGAAAAACAGCCCCAGACCATTATTCCTCCTCCACCAAACTTTACAGTTGGCACTATGCATTCGAGCAGGTGGCGTTCTCCTTGAATCTGCCAAACCCAGATTCGTCTGTCTGACTGCCAGATAGTGATGCGTGGTTCATCACGCCAGAGAACGTGTTTTCACTGCTCTAGAGTCCAATGGCGACAAACTTTACACCACTCAAGCCGACGCTTGGCATTGTGCATAGTGATCTTAGGCTTGTGTGCGGCTGTTCGGCCATGGAAACCCATTTCCCGAAGCTTCTGACGAACAGTTATTGTGCTGATATTGCTTCCAGTGGCAGTTTGTTGCAACTGAGGACAGACGAATCTTACGCGCTACGCGCTTCAATGCTCATCAGTTCCGTTCTGTGAGCTTGTGTGGCCTACCACTTCCCAGCTGAGCCGTTGTTGCTCCTAGCTGTTTCCACTTCACAATAACAGCACTTACAGTTGATCAGGGCAGCTCTAGCAGGGCAGAAATGTGACGAACAGACTTGTTGGAAAGGTGGCATCCTATGACGGTGTCACGTTGAAAGTCACTGAGCTCTTCATTACGGGCCATTCTAGTGCCAATGTTTGTCTATGGAGATTGCATGGCGGTGTGCTCAATTTTATACACCTGTCAGCAATGGGTGTGGCTGAAATAGTCTAATCCACTAATTTGAAGGGGTGTCCACATACTTTTGTAAATATATTCTATATACCCATTGATTCTTGAAGAACATAGTGGAGCTTAGTTCAACTGTTGTAACCCATGAGAACCCAAAATATATGCTTATTTTACTCCAATGTTTGCAAACAAAGTAAATGGAAACAAACAATATCGTCTTAAAACATGTTTACAACTATGCATTATAGCTCTTTCTATTAATTTGAGAGTTGAAACATGTCCCATCCCTCAGCTTTTTTCGCCAAAACAGTGGTGGGGAACACACTGTTATTGTTTCAACTGCTCTTTTTTTTTACCTTTATTTAACTAGGCAAGTCAGTTAAGAACACATTCTTATTTACAATGACGGCCTAGGAACAGTGGGTTAACTGCCTTGTTCAGGGTCAGAACAACAGATTTTTACCTTGTCAGCTCGAGGATTCAATCTAGGAACCTTTCAGTTACTGGTCCAACGCTCTAATCTAACCACCCGATTGCTGCTTTAAGGAGGCCAAATGACAGTACAAGGACAGACTGGAGCAACAATTCTCCACTAGCGATTGCTCATCTGTCTGGAGAGGGCTTCAAAAGTTCACCAATTACAAATACAAAGCCCCCATATAGCAGGCGACTCCCTACTGCCGAAAAAACTGAACCAGTTCTATTGCAGTTTCGAATCACAAAAGACCCTCAACATTCAGGTCACTACCCCCCCCCCCTCCAATCTACTAGCAACCCTGCACACCTCTCCTTCCCCCATTTCTCTCCAGGCTCCTCTCTACTGTGCCATCCCAGACAACGTATAGAGACAGAAACAGACAGAGGAATTTACACAAAGTTTATATACATTATAACCAAAAATTATAAGTGAACATAGAGAGCTGTGTAAATTCCTCTCTGTTTCTGTCTCTATATGTTGTATACTGCTAGCAGCACCATATCACCAATAAAAATTCTGGGTATGTGTAAATGTATTAACCGAATAAAGGTGATTCTGATCTGGAATAAGAACATAGTCATACTGATTTTGAGTGATTTTAATGTTTCCTTCTTTCCAACTTTTCTTTATTTTTGTCTGCGTTGTCATTTTGAAAGACGTGGCTCTCTCTGACTTTATTATTGGTTCCTGTATATGTAGTCCATAGTATTTTAGCTCAAAGGTACTTTGAGACAAAACATGTTAGAAACGCCAACAATTCCCATCATCCTCAGCGGCCATAACGCAGACCAGGAAGAACCAAGGATGTGACGTTATTTCTTACATGGTACACAGTGGTTGTATTTTACAATATCATAGCTGGGATTTTGGCTATAATTCTAACCGTATATTCGAAACAAAAACGAAGGTAAGATACTATTTTAGCGTGTGTAGTTAGCTACAAAGATCGCTTGTTCGCGAGTCGAGGTTAGCTAATGCTAGCTATAATTGAAAATGTTGACAGGTCGTTTGCTATTAATATTTCATCGCGGGCCAAAATGCGATAAATACATCTATAAGGCAATTGAAGCGTTGATCTTAATTTGGTTTGACAAGTTAGATTTGATGTTGTTTAACAAGTGTGAAAGCATCTTTGTTTGTTTTATTATTGAATTGTAACGTGAGCTGACATACTAGCTAATACGTTGGGCGCGTTCGACATTGCAGCCGACTTTAAGTCAGGTCGAGACTGACTCTGATCTACACATCACCTTGCATCCTAAATAACTACTCAATATTAATTGTAGATCAGTCATTCAGTCACAATTTACCCATCATACATCACGGTTTTGATGCTCTCGAACACGGCCAATATGTAGAATTAGCTAGTTAGCAAGCAAGGCGGCGCTCTCTGCTCATTTGAGGGATTTTATGTTTCCATACACGGGTTTACATTTTTCTAGCGATTAGGGAGTGACCGTTATTTATAATAAGGGTTGCATGGAGAAAATCGGACCTCTCAGAAATTAAAATGGATGGCCCTCCCTATATTTTACCTAAACCCTCCCTGGATGCTTGAAAGTGACCTTCCCCTATATACCCAAAATAATAATTAAAACAAATGGGATAGCAGAAAACATGTTCACCGTCAGGTCTTGGACAGACCAGATCCTTAGATATGCATCTTTAGAAACTGTTGCTGTAAGCATTACATGGGTTTTGATGGTACACAGGGCGTGGTACACAGGGCTGCGGGCCAGCAGGTTGTGGGTTCGCAGACCACAGTATGGGTGGAAACATATCCTTCATAGTAAAAGCATTGCATGAATCTATCATCGTATTTGCAGGTCCGAGAAAAAATGTCCTATTGTAGATTAGAACAGTGTTGCGGCGTCACTACAGCCTGGGGTTCGATCCCAGACTGTGTCATGACTGGGAGTCCCATAGGGCGGCGCACAATTGGCCCAGCGTCGTCCAGGTTAGGGGAGAGTTTGGCCGGGGGGGGGCTTTACTTGGTTCACTGAGCTCTAGGGACTTGTGGCGGGCCTGGCGCCTGCAGGCTGACTTCGGTCGTCAGTTGAACAATGTTTCCTCCGACACATTGGTGGAGCTGGCTTCCGGGTTAAGCGAACAGTTATTAAGAAGCGCGGTTTGGCGGGTCACGTTTCGGAGGACCCATGACTCGACCTTCGCCTCTCCCGAGCCCGTTGGGGTTGCAGCGAGGAGATAAGATCGTAATCACGAAAAGGGGGTAAAAATTACAAAAATAAAAATCTGAGACATCATTAGGATCTGAGCCTGGTACTTTCAAAAGTTAGGTCTACCAACGCAGAAAAATGTAAGCTTTATCTGCAGGCTACTCTTCTTCTGTTGCTTAACGAGGTCACAAGTGTTTCGCTAAAAGCTGGCTGGGTTTAAACATATTGTAATGTACAGAAATTGAATAGCTTAATCAATTGATAGTGACTGAATTAGATTACTCCCCAAGCAAATTAAAAATGGACTTTTCTGTTAAATAAGGTTGTAGTTCAGCCTCTCAATGTTAAAGAAATGAAAAAAATGACATCACCATATGCATCGGAGTCACTTCTTTCCCGGGTATTTTACAGCTTGTTTCTAGCATAAAGCATCGCGGACCAAAGCGCTGTTATGGATTACTTTATTAAAACGGATCCGTTTTATTTTCTTCTAAATCTTAAGCTAACAAGGGGTAGGCCTATGCCTTTTGCCATTTTGCATACTTTCTCAAGTCGAGTCTTGGTTTTAACTTAACAGCCCTGATATGGAGGTAGGGCATTTAAAGAGTGCATGGTGGTTGGAGGAACTGACCGACAAATCTATGGATATAGCAGCCTTTAGCCTAATATAGTCTGTCAAACAGGTAGGCCTACCTCATAATAGAAAGATGTAGGCTCCAACACAAAGCTCTTTTGTTGTTAGCAAAGTCTAATTAAAATTAAGACAGTTTAAATTAGAGGTCGACGATTATGATTTTTCAATATTGCACTTTTACTTTCTTCTCCAACACTTTATTTTTTATCTTTGTTTCATTATTTATTTGAGACTAAATTGATTTTATTTATGTATTATATTAAGTTAAAATAAGTGTTCATTCAGCATTGTTGTAATTGTCATTATTACAAATGTGTATATATATAAAAAATTAGCAGATTAATCGGTATCTGCTTTTTTTTTTGGTCCTCTAATAATCTGTATCGGCATTGAAAAATCATAATCAGTCGACCTCTACTCTCAGACCATGAGAAACAATATTTTCTGGTCTGATGAAACCAAGATTGAACTCTTTGGCCTGAATGCAAAGCATCACGTCTGGAGGAAACATGGCTCCATCTCTACGTACAAGCATGGTGGTGGCAGCATCATGCTGTGGGGATGTTTTTCAGAGATAGGGACTGGGAGACTAGTCAGGACCGAGGGAAAGATGAGAATGGCCTTATTTCTATTACAGCATATTAGATGACTCTCATTCATTTTCCAATCACCCAGTTCAATATTACTTCGATGGGTTTAGGCTACTATATATCACATTTTCCCAATATCAAATCAAAATGTATTGGTCACATACATGGTTAGCAGATGTTAATGTGAGTGTAGCGAAATGCTTGTGCTTCTAGTTCCGACATTGCAGTAATATCTAAAAAGTAATCTAACAATTCCCCAATAACTACCTAATACACACAAATCTAAAGGGGTGAATGAGAATATGTACATACAAATATATGGATGAGCGATGGCCGAGCGGCATAGGCAAGGTGCAATAGATGGTATTAAATACAGTTGACGTCGGAAGTTTACATACACCTTAGCTAAATACATTTAAACTAATGTTTTCACAATTCCTGACATTTAATCCTAGTAAAAATTCCCTGTTTTAGGTCAGTTAGGATCACCACCTTAATTTAAGAATGTGAAATGTCAGAATAATAGTAGAGAGAATGATTTAGTTCAGCTTTTATTTTTTTCATCACATTCCAAGTGGGTCAGAAGTTTACATGCACTCAATTAGTATTTGGTAGCATTGCCTTTAAATTGTTTAACTTGGGTCAAACTTTAAAGGTAGCTTCCCACAATAAGTTGGGTGAATTTTGGCCCATTCCTCCTGACAGAGCTGGTGTAACTGAGTCAGGTTTGTAGGCCTCCTTGCTCGCACATGCTTTTTCAGTTCTGCCCACAAATTTTCTATGGGATTGAGGTCAGGGCTTTGTGATGGCCACTCCGATACCTTGATTTTGTTGTCCTTAAGCCATTTTGCCACAACTTTGGACGTATGCTTGGGGTCATTGTCCATTTGGAAGACCCATTTGCGACCAAGCTTTAACTTCCTGACTGATGTCTTGAGATGTTGCTTCAATATATCCACAATATCTTCCTCCCTCATGATGCCATCTATTTTGTGAAGTGCACCAGTCCCTCCTGCAGCAAAGAACCCCCACAACATGATGCTGCCACCCCTGTGCTTCACGGTTGGGATGGTGTTCGGCTTACAAGCCTCCCACTTTTTCCTCCAAAAATAACAATGGTCATTATGGCCAAACAGTTCTATTTTTGTTTCATCAGACCAGAGGACATTTCTCAAAAAAGTACGATCTTTGTCCCCATGTGCAGTTGCAAACCGTAGTCTGTCTTTTTAATGGTGGTTTTGGAGCAGTGGCTTCTTCCTTGCTGAGCGGCCTTTAATGTTATGTCGATACAGGATTAGTTTTTACTGTGGATATAGATACTTTTGTACCTGTTTCCTCCAGCATCTTCACAAGGTCCTAATTTGCACTTTTCGCACCAAAGTACGTTAATCTCTAGGAGACTGAACATGTCTCCTTCTCCTGCTGTTTCCTGAAGTCCACGATCATCTCCTTTGTTTTGTTGACGTTGAGTGAGAGTTTGTTTTCCTGACACCACACTCCGAGTGCCCTCACCTCGTCCCTGTAGGCTGTGTTGTTGTTGTTGGTAATCAAGCCCACTACTGTTGTGTTGTCTGCAAACTTGATGATTGAGTTGGAGGCGTGCATGGCCATGCAGTCGTGGGTGAACAGGGACTACAGGAGAGGGCTGAGCACTCACCCATGTGGGGCCCCAGTGTTGAGGGTCAGCGAACTCGAGATGTTGTTTCCTACCTTCACCACCTGGGGGCGGCCCCTCAAAGTCCAGGACCCAATTGCACAGGGTAGGGTTGAGACCCAGGGCCTCCACCTTGATGATGAGCTTGTCAATGTTAGCGAGCCGCGACGGTGGCATTATTATCCTCAAAGCGGGCAATGAAGGTGTTTAGTTTGTCTGGAATTGTGACGTCGGTGTCCATGACGTGGCTGTTTTTGTAGTCCGTGATTTCCTGTAGCCCTTGCCACATACGTCTCGTGTCTGAGTCGTTGAATTGCGACTCCACCTTGTCCCTGTACCGGCATTTCTCTTGTTTGATTGCCTTGCGGAGGGAATAACTACACTGTTTATATGCAGCCGTATTTCCAGTCCTCTTTCCGTGGTTAAATGCGGTGGATCGCGCTTTCAGTTTTGCACGAATGCCGCCATCCATCCACGGTTTCTGGTTACGGTAGGTTTAAATAGTCACAATGGATACAACATATCCAATGCACTTCTTTATAAACTCACTCAGAGTCAGCGTATATGTCTATGTTGCTCTCTGAGGCTGACCGAAACATATTCCAGTCTGCGTGATCAAAACAATCTTGAAGCGTGGCTTCCGATTGTTCAGACCAGCATTGAATGGTTCTCGTCACTGGTACATTCTGTTTGAGTTTCTGCCTATAAGACGGTACGAGCAAGATGACGTCGTGGTCGGATTTGCCGAAGGAAGGGTGGGGGAGGGCTTTGTATGCATTGCAGAAGTTAGAGTAGCAGTGGTCGAGTATTACCCATGCGCGTCGTGCAATTAATATGCTGATAGAATTTAGGTAGCCTTGTTCTCAAATTTGCTTTGTTAAAATCCCCAGCTACGATAAATGCAGCCTCCGGATATATAGTTTCCAGTTTACATAGAGTCAATCAATCAATCAAATGTATGTATAAAGCCCGTTTTACATCAGCCGATGTCACAAAGTGCTGTACAGAAACCCAGCCTAAAACCCCAAACAGCAAGCAATGCAGGTGTAGAAGCACGGTGGCTAGGAAAATCTCCCTAGAAAGGCCAGAACCTAGAAAGAAACCTAGAGAGGAACCAGGCTATGAGGGGTGGCCAGTCCTCTTCTGGCTGTGCCGGGTGGAGATTATAACAGATGGCCAAGATGTTCAAATGTTCATAGATGACCAGCAGGGTCAAATAATAATCATCACAGTGGTTGTAGAGGGTGCAACAGGTCAGCACCTCAGGAGTAAATGTCAGTTGGCTTTTCATAGCCGATCATTCAGAGTATCTCTACTGCTCCTGCTGTCTCTAGAGAGTTGAAAACAGCAGGTCTGGGACAGGTAGCACGTCCGGTGAACAGGTCAGGGTTCCATAGCTGCAGGCAGAACAGCTGAAACTGGACCAAATCGGAAAGATTGGTAGGAGCAAGCCCATGTAATGCTTTGTAGGTTAGCAGTAAAACCTTGAATTCAGCCCTTGCCTTAACAGGAAGCCAGTGTAGAGAGGCTAGCACTGGAGTAATTAGAGTCCAGTGAAGTTCCGTGAGGGGTGTCTTGGTGTTTGCTTGAGGGGGAATGTACACAGCTGTGACTATATATAGCCATCATAAGGTTGCTAAAACCCAGCCTATGAATGAAAGTTTACAACGTAGGTGCACACAGGTCGAGAGACAAATTTGAGGCGACAGACAGTGACATTAAATACTGCCTTGCACACTTGCCTGCATCTAGCTGATATAGGGTGTAATCATTAGTCCAACCTTTGCAAACAAGAGTTTCTATTGGACACATTCAGGTATGTTTATCCCCGTTTGCTTCAGTTTAATATTTTTTGGAAAGTGAACTAAGTTCACTTTCATAGCAACCACGTAGTATTCCTTTTATGCGCTCTCCTCCTCTCACCTTGTCCCTTCGCTTGTGGACTTCAATGCACAACACATCAGCTGTATGTGACCAGGTGAAAAAACCTTTCCAAGCCAAACCTCTACACACAGCCTACATCGTTGTCACCATATTAGCTAAAGTAACGTCATAGACAGCATAGCTAATAGAACTAACGTGCTAGTAAACCTGCTGCAATCATGCAGTAACATTAGTGTACAGTCAGTAAGCAGTTATTCCTGGCGGGCCCCGGTGGCAATAAATTATTACCTTGACTTGGAAGAGTTCCAGTGTTGTGTTGGATAGTCATAGCCAACTAGCTAATATAGCATTGCTCTGTTTGAGCAGGGTGTTTCAGTAGGCTAAACTAGCTAGCTGTGTTTGCTAGCTAAGTGAAACTGAAAGTGAAAAAAATGACAATCTCTCTATATTTCTCTCTTGCTTCTCCTTCATTGAGGAATAAATACTATTACTAAGAAAACTATTGTCTTTCTCACTCTGAGTCAACTACTCACCACATTTTATACACTGCAGTGCTAGCTGTAGCATATGCTTTCAGTACTAGATTATTTCTCTAAAACTTTGATTGGGTGGACAACATGTCAGTTCATGCTGCAAGAGCTCTGATAGGTTGGAGGAGGTCCTCCGGAAGTTGTCATAATTACTGTGTATGTCTATGGGAGGGGTGAGAACCATGAGCCTCCTATGTTTTGTATTGAGGTCAATGTACTACGGAAGCTAGCTGTCCTCCGGCTACACCATGGTGCTACCCTACAGAGTGCTGTTACGTTTACTGTAGACCTTCTTTGCAAAATAGTGTGTTTCAACCAATTGTTTGGTGATGCGATTATATTCAGTATAGTTTTATCTAAAATAATAACTTTAAAAAAAAAATGTATTTTATTATTTTTACCCCGTTTTCTCCACAATTTTCGTGGTATCCAATCGCTAGTAATTACTATCTTGTCTCATCGCTACAACTCCCGTACGGGCTCGGGAGAGACGAAGGTCGAAAGCCATGCGTCCTCCGAAGCACAACCCTACCAAGCCGCACTGCTTCTTAACACAGCGCGCCTCCAACCCGGAAGCCAGCCGCACCAATGTGTCGGAGGAAAAACCTGGCCCCCTTGGTTAGCGCGCACTGCGCCCGGCCCGCCACAGGAGTCGCTGGAGCGCGATGAGACAAGGATATCCCTACCGGCCAAACCCTCCCTAACCCGCTAGGCCAATTGTGCGTCGCCCCACGGACCTCCCGGTCGCGGCCGGCTGCGACAGAGCCTGGGCGCGAACCCAGAGACTCTGGTGGCACAGCTAGCGCTGCAGTGCCCTAGACCACTTCGCCACCCGGGAGGCCCTAAAATAATTACTTTTTAAACATTTGACCATCTTTACAATTTCCTCCTCTGAGGAGCCGCCACTGTCACACAGTGCTCCCAAAAATAATACTCCTGCTCGCACAGCAAAATATTTGGTCGCATATGCAACCACATTGGTCGCACTTTAGAGGCCTATGCTCCATTCAGTTTAGGAGTCTCAAAACCCCAAACCCTGCTCTCCTCAGAACGCTGCAATCAATACCTGTGCTTCTTCTAAAGAAAAATTGAAAACCTCAACACCATCCTATCCTCTCCAGCCCCTTAGTTGATCTACGCTTCCTGAGTCAAGGTTCTCCACCTTCACCACAGTCACTACTGCTGATGTAACCAAGCTGGTTAGGACAATGAGGCCAGGAGGCCCACCACTTATTCACTTGACCCTATTCCCCACCTCCCTGGTCAAGACCTGCTTACCTGCTCTGGAGCCTTCCCTCACAGAAATCATCAAGTCCCTCATCACTGGATGTGTCCCTCCTCAGCTCAAACTCGCCTCAGTCAAACCAGTACTTAAAAAGGCTGGAGCTTTATTTTTTTCTTAAGATCCCCATTTTATTAGGATCTGACCCTGACAACATCCAGAACTACAGGCCTATCTCCAACCAGCCCTTCCTGAGTACGCTCCTCGACACCATCTGGCCACTCACAACCTACTTGAGCCCTTCCAGTCGGCTTTAAGAGCTCACCTCCCCCATCTTCCAAGCAAAACAATTTAGTGGCCCCCATCTTGACAACAGAGAGAAGTTTTATAGTTCATTTCCTGCAATTCTACACATTTTGCCTTGGGGCGGCGAGAAGATTTCGCAATTTTATAACTCCGTTCATGCAATTCTACTCATTTTGCCATAGGGTGGAGAGAAATGTTTGCTAAGAAAATCAATGGGGGCCCCCCGGTCGGTAATTCCACCATGATTACTACAAGTTTAATTATCTGGCCGCTAGCCTAACTTACCAATCTAAAACATGTTAGCCCACATGGGCTAGTTGAGTTACTGTCAGTGACTGACAAGAGAGAAAATCTGTACCCAAGAATCTGTCTGTTCTCATTCTACCTTCCTGCCCCACACACACCTTCACTCCTCCAGGTCTATCTCCCTTCAGCAGCCCCACAGCAGACTAAAAACTATGGGTGACACGGCTGTGGAACAGACTTGTAGTCACTGTCAGGGCTGCAGAGTCTCTGGCCTCATTTAAGACTCAGCTCAAGACTGAGCTGTTCAGAAAAGCTTTCAAGGACCTCCGTTAATTCTGTTCTACTGTCCACTGGACCTGACAACACCTGTATATAGCTTTGATTGACGTCTGCTTACTATGTCCTGTGTTTTGGATTGTTTTTATTATTAGAATTTTATTTTTGATTCATTTCTTCAGTGCCTTGGGTGTAAGAAAAGCCAGCGTTCTCTCCAAAGGAAGGTTAGAGAGGCGCTGCGCCACCTTGTGGACTGGTAACATATGTTATCATATAAGGCAATTGTTTGCTCTAGATTACAGGAAATGGTGGTTACAGTTCCCCCCCCCCCCCCCGGCTGTACGCAGCAGCACCATCTCATTAAAAGAATCCGCGGAAGAACCCTGAAAGCAAATTTAAATTAATTATTATTATATTAGGTAGTGAATATGGCATTTCTCTTTCACAGCCTCTAGTCTATATAACTTCTAGGGATTGATTCTAAAACGTTGTCTCTTTTCAGTGACTGTCTTGCCGTTGAGAGAGCGGTAAGAGAGGCAGGATGAGTGGGGCTGCTCTGGGCATTGAGATAGTGGTGGTGTTCTTCCTGGCTCTGTTCCTGCTGCATCGCTATGCAGACTTCCGTAAGCAGCAGAGGATGGTGCTGTTTGGCACCTTGCTGGCCTGGTACCTGTGTTTCCTCATCGTCTTCATTCTTCCTCTGGACATCAGCACGGTTAGTACTATTACTGAACACATTCACCACACACTGAAGCCCCATCTTATCCATTCCCTTTGACAAAAAAATTGGATCAAAATGGTGACCATTAACTTTGTGGTGTCTGTGTGTTTGCATACCTCTCTGATGTCTTCCTGTGTGTTTGACCTTCCAGACAATCTACAAGCAGTGTAAGATTGATCATGAAGAACATCCCGCCGTACTCCCTGTGACCCCACTGCTATCCAATCAAACAGCAGGAAACTCAACTATGGCCACTGCCACTAAAAGGTTAGAGTGCCTAGGGTGTCATCAAATGTTCATGTGTAATAGGATTTGGTTCAGTATTCAGGGTAATGACATGATAGGTCAGGATTTGGTTGAACAAAACGCCAGCATACCCTGGTTACTTAAGACCAGGAACGAGGGGCCTAGCCAAAAAGCAGTAACCACTGCTGTAATTTCAAACATGACACTGTGTTTCAGCTGTCTTCTCAAACCAGAGAGAGGTTTTGCAGAGGCTCGTCTAAATCAGATTACAAGGCAGGTTTTGTATATCTGTCACACACACTTATTTGCAACAGCTAGACGTAATCTAATTTCACTTACAAGTCCAGCCTCTTCCTACCATGAAAAGTTGAGTACTTCGGGTCCTTTTTAGTTTTGCTCATTGTTATGTAAAGTGTTTTTTTCCCCAGTCTGACATGTTACCCTAATAGTTTATACAAGGCAAACATTGGAGTTCCATGGTTTTAAATATGAAGATCAATGTTCGTGTACTTTGCTCCAGTTTCAATGTTTTGATTCATCTTAAATAGGTCACCAGCACAGTATACACTGAGTGTACAAAAACATTATATAATTAACTCCGGGCGTACTCAGTGTATAATCAGTATAGCGTAAGCGTTATTTCCCCAAGTTTGCTTACATATTAACACTTTGTGTTTCCCTTGACAGTGTTCTAAAGGTGTGTTACAAGCCATGGAGCTACATTCCAGATGGAATCATGCCTGTGTTCTGGAGAGTTGTTTACTGGACCTCTCAGTGTCTCACCTGGTGAGGTTTAGAGCAGAATTTGCATGGTGTTGTATGTACTGGAAACACTAGACTGACAAGGACTTGGGACAGGAATTGTCTGCCCGAGTTAATATAGTTTGACTGACCAGTCTTTCTTCACTAAGCCAATCACCCACATCTGTTCCTATAGAGATGTTCTCTTACTTCACATATTCTAGTACACCTGCCTTACTCCAGATGTTTATGTTCTTGTAGGCTGCTGCTGCCCTTCATGCAGTCCTATGCACGCTCAGGGGGCTTTTCCATCACTGGGAAAATAAAGACTGCACTGATAGAGAACGCCATTTATTACGGAACATACCTGCTCATCTTCGGCTCGCTGCTTATCTACGTGGCCGTTCACCCTCAGTGGCACCTCTCCTGGTGAGTGCACAGCAACATGGACAAATTAGTGGTTTGGAAAGTATAGCTGTTGACTCCAAAAACAACGTTTAACATTCCGTATTTCACCTCATTTGTATTCTACACAACTCCGTGCAAACATGGAAGGGTAATTAGGAGGAACCATGTTTGTCTTCGTCTGGCGTAAATCTGGTTTGGTATGTCTCCCTGCTTCTCTCAGGTATGAGCTGCAGACAATAGGCATCACTGCAGCCAACACCTGGGGTCTGTTCCTGCTGGTGCTGTTGCTGGGTTACGGCCTGGTGGAGATTCCGCGCTCCTATTGGAACGCCTCGCGGCGGGGACACCTGCTCATCAAGACCTACTTCAAGGCAGCCAAGCTGATGACGGAGAAGGCTGATGCACAGGAGAACCTAGAGGATGTCATGGAGGTAGGGAAAACTTCCTGCTCTCACTATGAAATGGAAACTTTAGTGTGCTCTGTTTCTTAGAAACTGAGTTAAATTGTGTTTAACACTAGAAAAGCCTGGCCTCGTTAGACCCCCCTTCGGGCCACATTCTAACAGTCTAATAAAGACATTTTATATACAGTATGCTATCTCAAAAAATATCATTTGGTTGTGTTTATAACATTATAATACAAAATAACATTTATTTTCAAAGAACACAATAGCATTTTCAACTGTAGACCTTACAACGGTAAAACCACAAAAACGCCACAATTTGTGTTAAAAACCATTTAAATAAACATCGTCACAAATCTCATTCATTCATTACAGGCCGGTCTTAAGGAACATTTTGAATTTTTTTTAAAGCATTGAAGAAGAACAGAATAGCATTTTGAATTTAAATATATTACTGTGAGTTTTGCGAGTTTACGTGGGGAGCGCATAGAATCTTGGTAATTCTGTCAAAAAGTTTTATTTTTATTTTATAGAGCTCAAGGGTTGTTTTGGCAATGATAGGTGATTTGGGAACTGCAGAATATGCTCTTTTTGATACTATATATACATTTGAAAAAGTCACTTTTTGGCGCTCTGTTTACCTGCCTCTGTCAATTCCAAGCCCCGCTGTGAATCAATCAATCAAATGTATTTATAAAGCCCTTTTTACATCAGCCGATGTCACAAAGTGCTGTACAGAAACCCAGCCTAAAACCCCAAACAGCAAGCAATGCAGATGTAGAAGCACAGTGGCTAGGAAAAACTCTCTAGAAAGGCAGGAACCTAGGAAGAAACCTAGAGAGGGACCAGGCTCTGAGGGGTGGCCAGTCCTCTTCTGGCTGTGCCGGGTGGAGATTATAACAGTACATGGCCAAGATGTTCCAACGTTCATAGATGACCAGCAGGGTCAAATAATAGTAATAATCACAGTGGTTGTAGAGGGTGCAACAGGTCAGCACCTCAGGAGTAAATGTCAGTTGGCTTTTCATAGCTGATCATTCAGAGTTAGAGACAGCAGGTGCGGTAGAGAGAGCGAGAGAGTCGAAAACAGCAGGTTCTGGACAAGGTAGCACGTCCGGTGAACAGGTCAGGGTTTCATAGCCGCAGGCAGAACAGTTGAAATATATTGCAACAGATTCTTCATATACAATTCATAATATTCTCACCCATCAGTCTATTGTCAATTTAATCTCGTCTTTAGGCTAACTCTCTTATTCTATGTGTGAATTTATTTTTCAGGTGTAGTTAGGTGTAGTTTCGATGGGCCATCAGCTACGCAGGCTGACTGCCAGTGAATGACTTGCGGTGAATAAGGGGCAGGGGGAAAAATGTTATGTCCTCTTGAAACGGCTTATAACTCAATATGTTTGATTTTATAGACTTATTTAGGAAAGTCAAGGACAGGTGGGGACATGGCACGACTTAAAAAATGGCAGAGTAATTAAAAAAGCACATTTTGTTTTGAGTCAACATGACGCTCTCGGCTCCCCTAGAGTTAATTGATGTCCTTTTTTTTTTTTTTTTTTTTTGTCCACATTTGTTGTGCGTCTGTTTTAGGAAGTGCGAAAGGTCCAAGAATCCATCAAGTACAACCACCCACTGAGGAAGTACATTGATACTGTTCTTAGAAAGGTAAGATTAAAGGAGCTTCACGAGGAAAGAAACAATTTGCACGTTCTTAGTGAAGAATAGATGGAGCCCCACCACAATCTCTGCTCCGTGTGCTTAAAGTGAGGATTAAACAAGTGAGGAATGTGACGTGGCCTGAGAGAGACGGGCGCCTTTTGTTAATCCTAACACGAGTTTTCTCCCTTAGTGCCCTGTGGACTACCAGGAGAAGATGGGCAGAAACATGGATGACTATGAGGACTTTGATGACAAACAGAACACCTATCCCAGTGAGAAGAGCCTGGTGAAGCTTCACAAACAAGTAAAATGAAGAAATATATTAGAAGGCTTTTCACTTAAGTATTTCATTGTGTTTACTTTATTTTACTGATATATCCAGTAGCTATATTAGATTCAATTGTGGTTAAATCAGACTAATGTGGTTATTTTGTGAATGGTCAGGTAATTTACGCAGTGCAGAGGCACAACAGGACCCGTGTCCAGTGGCTGATCCTCCTGCAGCAGGCTATGCACCTGGAGGATGTGGCAAAGAATGAGACCAGCTCAGCCCACCAGTTTGTCCGCAGCTTCCCCTCCACAGAACCAACTAGCTGGCTCAGCCGATACTTTTACACTCCTACCGTAGGTGGGTCACATCTAATCAAATTGTATTTGTCACATACACGTGTTTAGCAGATGTTATTGCGGATGTAGCGAAATGCTTGTGTTTCTAGCTGTAACAGTGCAGTAATATCTAACAAGTAATATCCAACAATTTCATAACAACACACTCAAATCTGAAGTAAAGGAATGGAACCAAGAATATACAAATATTTGGGCGAGCAATGTCAGAGCAGCTCCGACCAAGATACAGCAGGAAAGGAACAGGAAAGAACACAGCATACACATATGAGATGAGCAATGCAAAATATGTAAACATCATCAGAGTGATTAGTGTTCTACTATTAAGGCGGCCAGCGATTTTCAAGTCTATGTATATAGGGCAGCAGCCTCCAATGTGCCAGCGATGGCCATTCAACAGTCCGATGGCCCCTGTCCCTCAGTCTCTCGGTCCTAGCTTCAATGCACCTTTACTGACCCCGCCCTCCGGACGACAGCAGGGTGAACAGGCAGTGGCCCGGGTGGCTGCCGTCCCCGATGATCCCCTTGGCCCTCCTGTGACATCGGCGCTGCAGGGGTCCTGGAGAGCAGGCAGCCCGCCCCCGGTGATGCGCTGGGCAGACAGCACCAACCTCTGAAGAGCCCCGCGGACGGTGCAGCCACCATATCAGGCGCCGACACAGCCCGACAGGACGCCTGGTGTGCATCTGCAAAAGTTTGTGAGGGTTTTAGGCGCCAAGCCAAATCCCCTCAGCCACCTGAGGTTGAAGAGGCGCTGCTGCGTACCCTTAACCACACTGTCCACATGGGTGGACCACCTCAGTGTCAATGATGTTTACGCCGAGGAACTTGAAGCCCTCCACCTTCTCCACTGCGGTCCCGTCGATGCGGACAGGGGGGCACCCCCTTCGCTGCTTCCTGAAGTCCACGATCAGCACCTTTGTTTTGTTGACGTTGGGTGAGAGGCCATCTTGCCGGCACCACACCCCCAGGGCCCCCACTTCCCCCCTGCAGGCCGCCCGGCACTGTTGGCAATCAGGCCCACCACTGCCGTGTCGGCCGCAAACTTGATGACCGAGCGGCCATGCAATCATGGGAGTACAGGAGGGGGCCGAGCACGCATCCCCGCTGGGCCCCAGTGCCGAGGACAAAAGAAGTGGAGGTGCCCTTCACCACCTGGAGGTGGCCCGTCAGGAAGGCCAGGACCCAGTTACACAAGGTGGGGTTCTGACCCAGGGCCTCAAGCTTAATGATGAGCTTGGAGGGTATTATGGTGTTGAATGCTGAGCTATAGTCAATGAACAGCATTCTTACATAGGTATTCCTCTTGTCCAGATGGGATTGGGCAGTGCAGTGTGATGGCGATTATATCGTCTGTGGATTTATTGGGGCGATAAGCAAATAGAAGTGGGTCTAGGGTGGCAGGTAAGGTAGAGGTGATATGATCCTTGACTAGTCTCTCAAAGCACTTCATGATAACAGAAGTGAGTGCTACAGGGCCATTTAGTTAAGTTACCTTTTGCTTTCTTGGGTACAGGAACAGTGTTGGACATCTTGAAGCATGTGGGGACAGCAGACTGGGATAGGGAGAGATTGAATATGTCCTAGATCAACTTTACAACTGACTGACTGTTCACTCACCTACAGTATGCTCTTCGCAGTGTTGGGTGCAGGGCTCCCTAATGGGTCTTACCCTGTCTAGTCTTCCATTCCGCTTCTCATTTGGGATGTTTCTGAACGTCTAAGATCCTTGTGTGTTTGTATGTTGTTCTTCTCCAGAGTGGTACTGGGAGTGCCTGCTGAGACATTGGTTCTACCGGCTGCTGGCTGTGGTGCTGTCTCTGTTTTCTGTGGCCGTGGTGTGGTCTGAGTGTACCTTCTTCAGCACCCGACCCGTCCTCTCACTCTTCGCTGTCTTCATCCAGCTCGCTGAGAGAGACTACAACTACTTGTACATTGAGGTGAGATGCCAACGGAAAGCAGTTACTGGTGTACTACTGTACTAATTGGTGTATCTGATAATATCAACATCCTGTTGTGTATTCATAATTCAGTAGGAGCTTGTCGGTCTCTTACATGGTTATTGTTTTGTCCACTAGATGGCGTGCTTCATCACCATCTTCTTCCTGTGCACCTGTGTTTACTCCACTGTGTTCCGGATCAGAGTGTTCAACTACTACTATCTGGCCTCACACCACCAGACTGATGCCTACAGCCTGCAGTTCAGTGGCATGTAAGTGACTAGACGGTAGAGAGCAGTGAGAGGATGAATTTGGGTCTGATTGGATAGCTAAGTATCAAAGAGAGAGAACATCTCTGGAAATCATAGACAGTATAAGGTAGAAATGGACGAAATTGACATTCAGAAAGTGGTGTGTGTTTCTGGTTTTGGTGCATGTGTGCACAGAGCTATACTGTATGAGGACAGCTACACTGAAAATGACCATACCATCCCTTACTTTTCACCTGGTATATGTTTATGTAACATGATTTAATGTTAAATGTCTAATGTAGTCTTGTTGCTCTTTAGGCTGTTCTGCCGTCTGACCCCTCCTCTGTGTCTGAACTTCCTGGGTCTGATCCACATGGACTCTGCCATCTCCCACCAACTGAAGGAGCAGACGGCCTACACCTCTGTAAGACACAGCACGTCCTTCTGACAGTGATCCAACGTATTCCTTGATGTGTTCTTTTCCTCATGTTGATGATATGTCACTCCTCTGCAGATCATGGGTTCTATGAGGGTCCTATCGTTCATAGCTAATGGCTTCTACATCTATTACCCCATGCTCATATTACTGCTCTGCATCGCTACCTACTTCAGGTGAGTCCAGTCAGCTGTTTAGATTTTGGAATTCAATTGCATTTGTAGATCAATAATATTAGGATACATGATAATATCAACTTACTGTTCTACAAGGAGTACTCCTCCAATGACCCAAAAGGACTATCAGCGCACATACATACTGTGCAAGAACAAGTATTGATTTTATGATAGACCATCACTGTTTCTGTATGAACCCTTTAGCCTGGGCACCCGCTGTCTGAACCTCCTGGGCTTTCAGCAGTTTGTGGGAGACAATGAAATGACCTCTGACCTGATCGATGAGGGCAAGGAGCTCATTCGGCGAGGTTTGGCACCACTTGAATTGAAACCTTTTGACAGGGGGGAAAAAAGCTTTGGTTTTCTGTGTGTGTGGTTGTCGACTAAAACAACGGTACTTAGTGATTTCTCTGTTTCTAACAGAGAAAAGAAAGCTCCAAAGGATTGAGGATGGAGAGAACCGACGAAGGGTGAGTGCCTAGTTTTCATTTCCCATGCCCCTTTATTGTGTGCGTTGGTAGTTATTTTTTGCAAAGAAACAGATCCAGATGATAACGTCAGGCCTGTGTTCTAGGAGTGGAAAGAGCGCTACGGTAACACGCGGGAAGACACCGCCAGGAACAGGATTAGAAATGAAGCAGCAGAAATGACAGAGACCAACTACTCCGATACTGTCCCTAACACTAGACGTGAGTGAATGGTCGCAAAGCCTGCTTACATTACGTTGTACTTGTTTTTCTACCGTTTGGCTAGATTTTACTCATTGCTTTGTTAAACAATTAATCACTGGTTCGTTTCCTATTGTAGTCATGGCTTATCATAATGCCACTAAGGATATCAACACCACATCTTCTTTATAAATCCCTTCTAACATGTATTGGAATTGAGCTGCGGAAGGCAGTGAAATGGTATTGATTGTTGTCTTTTCTCCAACAGAGGCCAAGTACTCTCGGACTGGCAGAGGAACAGAGAGAGACTCTATAGAACTTCTCCAGGACGCAGAGCCTTTGGACTTCAATGCAGAGACACTTTCAGACGACCCTCTTGAAGCAGGCTCCACCAGGTAATACGTCCTCCAGTGCCCACTCTTATCTAATTAAGTGTGTTAGTATAATTTTCTGCTCTGCTGTGGTCGATACCTGTAAGCAAATAACACAGACGTGTGTGTGTGTGTGTGTGTGTGTCTGTGTGTGTGTGTGTGTGTGTGTGTGTGTGTGTGTTGTTAAACATATACAGTATGCTCACTGTGCCTCTCCATGTTGCAGACATGTACCAGGCAGGTACCTGTCCATGTCCTCGTCACGGAGCAGAATCTTTGATGACGTTTGAGAGAAGTAGACAGGGGAAGTCGAAGGAACAGGAAAGCTAGAAACACACATTAATGTTCATCCTCCACTTTTCAGGGAAGACCATACGAAGGAGAGACGCTCTCTCAACCTCTGTGAATGTAGCACATGACCTCTATCTCACACTACACTGTTGGCCTGATGTATCTGCTACCCCTCGTTTCCAATAGCTTGTCGCCTGTCAGAACACTCCAGTGGCTGTTAATATACACTTCCCCATTAGGCAGATAGCTGTCCTCCCCAGTGCCAGCCAGTGTGCATCATGTCATGAATGCATGAACCTGTACCCTATTTGGGCTTATCATTGTTAATCCGTTTTGTTATTTCATTTGTTACTTATGTGTATGAATTTCAATTAAAGGTCATCTGTTCATTTGATACCCACTGGAATGTGTCTTCCCTCAAATCTGGTTGACGGGTTGAGCGAATTGTAATTTTTTTTGAGAAGATAAGTAATTACTACTAATGAAGGATATTCTGGAGGGGGGAGACATTATATACACTACCGTTCAAAAGTTTGGGGTCACTTAGAAATGTCCTTGTTTTTTGAAAGAAAAGCAAAAAATATTGTCCATTTTAAAATAACATAAAATTGATTAGAAATACAGTGTAGACATTGTTAATGTTGTAAATGACTATTGTAGTTGGAAACGACATATTTTTTATGGAATATCTACATAGGCGTACAGAGGCCCATTATCAGCAACCATCACTCCTGCGTTCCAACGGCACGTGTTAGCTACTCCAAGTTTATCATTTTAAAAGGCTATTTTAACATTAGAAAACCCTTTTGCAATTATGTTAGCACATGGAATAGCCTTCATTTCTCAGAACAAGAATAGACTGACGAGTTTCAGAAGAAAGAGCTTTGTTTCTGGACATTTTGAGCCTGTAATTGAACTCACAAATGCTGCTGCTCCAGATACTCAACTAGTCTAAAGAAGGCCAGTTTTATTGCTTCTTTAATCAGGACAACAGTTTTCAGCTGTGCTAACATAATTGCAAAAGGGTTTTCTAATGTTCAATTAGCCATTTAAAATTATAAACTTGGATTAGCTAACACAATGTGCCATTGGAACACAGGAGTGATGGTTGCTGATAATGGGCCTCTGTACGCCTATGTAGATATTCCCGTTTCCAGCTACAATAGTCATTTATAACATTAACAATGTCTACACTTTATTTCTGATCAATTTGATGTTATTTTAATGGACAAAAAATGTCCTTGTTTTTTAAAGAAAAGCACATTTCTAAGTAACGCCAAACTTTTGAACGGTAGTGTGTGTGTATATATATTTTTTTTATGCGTTTGTATTTTATCTCCGAAAAGTTCCTAACTACCTACTTATTTAACTGTGCCAGAAAAATAGAAATAGTGGAACAAATGATCAATGTTTCAATTAATTAGTCTTGTGTTGTCACTTGTCAGTCTTGTAGAATTCTATGATTTATGGTTCTGGTTTATGGAAGGATGGACAGTTGCTTGGGACTGTTTCTGAAGCTGCTACCATAGAAACGAAGTGTACAGTAGACAGTCCTCTATTTCTTGTATAATCTATGTGATCAGGCCCACACTGAGCTAACACACATGGTGTTTATACTGCCCATAGAGCTGAATACTAACTTGAGATGTGTGTTCTTAATTCACATTTTTTGTGCAAGGGAATTGATGTCAGATTTGTGTAAATCGGAACTCAAGTGTGAATTCAGCACATAACGCTAGAGATGTTGTTGCAATTGATGGAGGTCAACTGATACAGCTGTTATGTATACTCTCTTTTCTATTCCTAATGTCAGAATGACCTTAAACTTTTGTGTTTGAGAATTTATTTGTTTAAATTCTGTTGAAAGGCCTGTTTAAAAAAAATGATTTGCAATATTGTGTCATTAACCATTGACCGCTTGACATTTAGTAAACTATTTAGAATTTAGGTGTTAAAGAATCTACTGAAGTCTTTTTGGGGTATCATTGTGCCATTTATTGTTTTATTTGTGTTTATTCGGCTGCATTATGAAAATGGCAAATGCACTTTTTCCCTATTATGATTCCATTTTTGGTTTTAATTACTTGGCTCAATCAACAACAAAAAAGTGACCTTCAAATGTCTTACATTTTAAATATTTATTCTTAAATTGATCAAGAGGTCTTGCTGGCAGGTACAGCAAAGCAACAGGCCATTTACATCTCTGAAATACTGTACATTCCCAAACATCTTTCAAGGCAGGGTCCCAAAAGTAGGACTGCACAATGTGTCAACATGGAAGAACTACTATATGCGCTTAGTTGGATTGAGTAATTCAGATGTAACACACACACACACACACACACACACACACACTCAATAGCATGCAAGTTAAATGCATGATATTCATATTTGAAGGAGATGGACAATTATCCTAAAATCATGTTAAATTATAATTGAATGTAATCTGCTGTAAATAATATTTTAGATTTAACCAGAAAAGTCTCCATGTCTTTGTTAATGATGCACTGTTGTATATTTTGTTTGCTTTTTTGTTTTGTTTTATATTGTTCTTTTAATATAGCAGACAGAAAAGGTCAACACATGTACAACATGCTATTTATTGTAAATGAATTGAACTACATCTGTTTAGATGCCCATTTAACTTAATCTCCTTAAAATCTCTGTAGAAAGTAAGAAATGAATTAAAGTTCCTAATGAATTATACAGTATACTGTAGTGTTAGTGAGATGGGTAACCTCACACTGATGATTTTGTTGAAGACGTTTTTGCTTTGTATCTTGAAATATATTATGTACAGGTATATTTCATTTTCTTTGCACATGTACTCTGATGCTGGAATGTTATAATTTATTAAACCCTGGTGTTGGTCCTCTGTGGGGTTTTTATGTAGTATTTAGACTAAAGTGTTGTGGAACTAAATAAAACATCTTAAAATGATGTATTCCTAACATATCGTATTTTTTTGGAGAGGACTGACAATTTACAGACAGAACAAGTGGCACCTATGGTGCACTTGAATAAACTTTCCTTTCAACAATAAAAAGGTTATGATCTTCGTAAGCAGTGGTGGAAAAAGTACTCAATTGCCATACTTGAGTAAAAGTAAAGATACTTTAATAGAAAATGACTCAAGTAAAAGTGAAACTCACCCATTTTTAAAATTCTACTTGAGTAAAAGTTGAGTGTTTTTGAGTCTGCCAGATTAGAAGCAGTAGGGATGACAATGTGTAATATTGAGGATTAATGTATTGTAGGCTACTTACTGTGTGGTCCCACCTAGCTATCTTAATGTGAATGTACTAACTGTAAGTCTCTGGATAAGAGTGTCTGCTAAATTACTAAAATGTAAATGTAAAATATTGATAGGTGTGTGAATTGGACCATATTGCTCTCCTTGCTGAGCATTTGAAATGTAACTAAACTCAGCAAAAAAATAAACATCCTCTCACTGTCAACTGCGTTTATTTCCAGCAAACTTGTGTAAATATTTGTATGAACATAACAAGATTCAACAACTGAGACATAAACTGAACAAGTTCCACAGACATGTGACTAACAGAAAAATAATAATGTGTCCCTGAACAAAGGGAGGGTTAAAATCAAAAGTAACAGTCAGTATCTGGTGTGGCCACCAGCTGCATTAAGTACTGCAGTGCATCTCCTCCTCATGGACTGCACCAGATTTGCCAGGTCTTGCTGTGAGATGTTACCCCACTCTTCCACCAAGGCACCTGCAAGTTCCCGGACATTTCTGGGGGGAATGGCCCTAGCCCTCACCCTCCGATCCAACAGGTCCCAGACGTGCTCAATGGGATTGAGATCCGGGCTCTTCGCTGGCCATGGCAGAACACTGCCATTCCTATCTTGCAGGAAATCACGCACAGAACGAGCAGTATGGCTGGTGGCATTGTCATGCTGGAGGGTCATGTCAGGATGAGCCTACAGGAAGGGTACCACATGAGGGAGGAGGATGTCTTCCATGTAACACACAGCGTTGAGATTGCCTGCAATGACGACAAGCTCAGTCCGATGATGCTGTTACACACCGCCCCAGACCATGACGGACCCTCCACCTCCAAATCGTTCACGCTCCAGAGTACAGGCCTCGGTGTAACGCTCATTCCTTCGACGATAAACGCGAATCTGACCATCACCCCTGGTGAGTGAAGAGCACTTTTTGCCAGTCCTGTCTGGTCCAGCGACGGTGGGTTTGTGCCCATAGGCGACGTTGTTGCCTGTGATGTCTGGTGAGGGCCTGCCTTACAACAGGCCCACAAGCCCTTTGTCCGCAATAGGCTGAGAGAGGCTGGACTGTCTGAGCACTGATGGAGGGATTGTGCGTTCCTGGTGTAACTCGGGCAGTTGTTGTTGCCATCCTGTACCTGTCCCACAGGTGTGATGTTCGGATGTACCGATCCTGTGCAGGTGTTGTTACACGTGGTCTGCCACTGCGAGGATGATCAGCTGTTCATCCTGTCTCCCTGTAGCGCTGTCTTAGGCGTCTCACAGTACGGACATTGCAATTTATTGCCCTGGCCACACCTGCAGTCCTCATGCCTCCTTGCAGCATGCAGGGCACGTTCACGCAGATGAACAGGGACCCTGGGCATCTTTCTTTTGGTGTTTTTCAGAGTCAGTAGAAAGGCCTCTTTAGTGTCCTAAGTTTTCATAACTGTGACCTTAATTGCCCGTCTGTAAGCAGTTAGACCGTTCCACAAGTGCATGTTCATTAACTGTTTATGGTTCATTGAACAAGCTTGGGAAACCGTGTTTAAACCCTTTACAATGAAGATCTGTGAAGTTTTCTGGATTTTTACTAATTATCTTTGAAAGACAGGGTCCTGAAAAAGGGACGTTTCTTGTTTTGCTGAGTTTAGTATGGCCTTCCCTTTCGAAAATGTATGGGAGTAAAAAGTACATATTTTCTTAAGGAATGTAGTGAAGTAAAAGTTGTCAAAAAATATAAATAGTAAAGTACAGATACCCCCAAAAACTATTTAAGTAGTACTTCAAAGTATTTGTATGTAGATACTTTACACCACTTTCCGTAAGCTGACTTGTGCTCAAGGGCCAAAGGGGGCAGGCAAGAGGATAAGGCAAGCCCACATTTCTATGGGAACGCGTAGGGGTGTGGACTGGGAAGAGGGGCCGCTGCTGATGTTGTTTACAGTTACAGGTTGCAATATCAATATTAACTTGCACGGTAAGTTGCTCGCATCTACAGATAAAGTAGCAAACAAATTCTAAATAACTTGTATTTAGGAAGCTAAATATCTAAATGGGTACAATTAGACTTTATTGCAAACACGGACATAATGCACACGACTTGCTAGGCTAGTTTGACCGTTCAGCTAGCAAGCGCCAGGTGACAACTTGAACCTACCTGTTCGTTTCCCCACTACGCCCTTTTTGTCACATAGCTATCATATAGCTTTACGTTTCATTTATCATTGTCACCGTCTCTCAAATACTGTACTAGACATTGAAAATTGAATGTTTTCTGTATCAAATCGACATGTATGCTTGGAAATCAGTTATGCAAATGTATTTCCTGGCAGCAGGTTTCATGGCGGGGACGTCACGACATGATCGGGAGATGGCAGTGAACGCCAAAAAACACCTGTCTGTGTGCACAGACCCTGTGGAAAGCTTGAGGTTGCAGTGTCTTGCAAGAGGCTCTTCTGGCATCAAGGGTCTGGGCAGGTGAGAGAAAGGACAGTATACTTTTATGTGATGGGCAGAGGAAATGGTTCTATATCAACTGTTGCCCAGGAGGTCATCAACATCAAATAATTTATTTTATTTTACCTTTATTTAACTAGGCAAGTCAGTTAAGAACAAATTCTTATTTTCATTGACGGCCTAGGAACAGTGGGTTTGTTTGATGCAGTAGTGATTTAACAGGCCAACTGTATCAAATATGTCACTGGTCAAGCCTGTAACATAGTCTGAATTAGTCTAAGGACCTCTCTTGGTTGGTTTATAAAATGCAAGGATTGTTTCAGTAATGTGAACTCCACGAAATACTGTCTGATTTTCTTCAACAGCCAAGTATTTATCTTTTTTCTTCTTCAATTGTTTAATTATCTGTCAGAACATTCAAGATAATGGATGATGACAATAACCGTACGTTAGATATGAAGGAGTTTATGAAGGGCCTTAATGACTATGGTGTCCTCATCGAGAAAGAGGAAGCCATGGCAATGTTTCAGCGTTTTGACCGGGACAACAGTGGATTCATCGACTTTGATGAATTTCTCCTCACTCTCAGGGTAAATATCAGTGGTAGGGGTAAGCCTCTGAAGTACATGATAACTGTTGAAATGTGATCACACAGTATGCCATTTGTAAACGTTGTGCATTATTTCTGCTTGCAGCCTCCGATGTCCAATGCCAGGAAGGAGGTGATCATGCAGGCCTTTAGGAAGCTGGATAAGACTAATGACGGGGTGATCACTATTGAAGATCTAAGGGGAGTTTACAATGTCAAGTACCATCCCAAATATCAAAACGGGGAATGGACAGAGGAGCAAGTATTCCGCAAATTCCTGGACAGCTTCGACTCTCCTTACGACAAGGACGGACAGGTAATACTGATAACAATGTTGGGTAGAGGTAATAAGGGTCTTACCATCATCCACCTCAACTATAGTGTACACCTATACTGCTCAACTAAGAAATATATAAGCAAATGGAGAGCGTTACACCCCACTAAACTTCTGCATAGAGAAATATATAAGCAAAAGGAGAGCGTTACACCCCACTAAACTTCTGCATAGAGAAATATATAAGCAAAAGGAGAGCGTTACACCCCACTAATCTACTGCATAGAGAAATATATAAGCAAAAGGAGAGCGTTACACCCCACTAAACTTCTGCATAGAGAAATATATAAGCAAAAGGAGAGCGTTACACCCCACTAATCTACTGCATAGAGAAATATATAAGCAAAAGGAGAGCGTTACACCCCACTAGACTACTGCATAGAGAAATATAAGCAAAAGGAGAGCGTTACACCCCACTAAACTACTGCATAGAGAAATATATAGGCAAAAGGAGAGCGTTACACCCCGCTAAACTTCTGCATAGAGAAATATAAGCAAAAGGAGAGCGTTACACCCCACTAAACTACTGCATAGAGAAATATATAAGCAAAAGGAGAGCGTTACACCCCACTAATCTACTGCATAGAGAAATATATAAGCAAAAGGAGAGCGTTACACCCCACTAAACTACTGCATAGAGAAATATATAAGCAAAAGGAGAGCGTTACACCCCACTAAACTACTGCATAGAGAAATATATAAGCAAAAGGAGAGCGTTACACCCCACTAGACTACTGCATAGAGAAATATATAGGCAAAAGGAGAGCGTTACACCCCACTAAACTTCTGCATAGAGAAATATATAGGCAAAAGGAGAGCGTTACACCCCACTAAACTACTGCATAGAGAAATATATAGGCAAAAGGAGAGCGTTACACCCCACTAAACTACTGCATAGAGAAATATATAAGCAAAAGGAGAGCGTTACACCCCACTAAACTACTGCATAGAGAAATATATAAGCAAAAGGAGAGCGTTACACCCCACTAAACCTCTGCATAGAGAAATATATAAGCAAAAGGAGAGCGTTACACCCCACTAAACCTCTGCATAGAGAAATATATAAGCAAAAGGAGAGCGTTACACCCCACTAGACTACTGCATAGAGAAATATATAAGCAAAAGGAGAGCGTTACACCCCACTAATCTACTGCATAGAGAAATATATAGGCAAAAGGAGAGCGTTACACCCCACTAAACTACTGCATAGAGAAATATATAAGCAAAAGGAGAGCGTTACACCCCACTAAACTACTGCATAGAGAAATATATAGGCAAAAGGAGAGCGTTACACCCCACTAAACTACTGCATAGAGAAATATATAGGCAAAAGGAGAGCGTTACACCCCACTAAACTACTGCATAGAGAAATATAAGCAAAAGGAGAGCGTTACACCCCACTAGACTACTGCATAGAGAAATATATAGGCAAAAGGAGAGCGTTACACCCCACTAAACTACTGCATAGAGAAATATATAGGCAAAAGGAGAGCGTTACACCCCACTAATCTACTGCATAGAGAAATATATAGGCAAAAGGAGAGCGTTACACCCCACTAAACTACTGCATAGAGAAAGACCATGGTGTCTCCTTTCGCTTATATTTCTCTATGCAGTAGTTTAGTATAATATGTACATGGGGCCGTGCATTATCATGCTGAAACATGAGGTGATGGCAGCGGATGGATGGCACGATAATGGGCCTCAGGATCTTGTCACAATATCTTTGTGCATCGAAATTTCCATCGATAAAATGCAAATTAATTGTTGTCCGTAGCTTATGCCTGGCCATACCATATCCCCACCACCACCATGGGGCACTCTGTTCACAACGTTGACATCAGCAAAACACTCGCCCACACAATGCCATGCCACGCTGTCTGCCATCTGCCCATTACAGTTGAAACTGGGATTCATACGTGAAGAGCACACTTCTCCAGCGTGCCAGTGGCCATCGAAGGTGAGCATTTGCCCGCTGAAGTCGGTTACGGTTACCCTGGTGAGGATGGCGAGCATGCAGATGAGCTTCCCTGAGACGATTTCTGACAGCAGAAATTCTTTGGTTGTGCAAACCCACAGTTTTATCAGCTGTCTGGATGGCTGGTCTCAGGCGATCCCGCAGGTGAAGAAGCCGGATTTGGAGGTCCTGAGCTGGCGTGGTTACACGTGGTTGTGAGGCCAGTTGGACATAATGCCAAATTCTCTAAAACCACGTTGGAGGCGGCTTATGGTAGAGAAATTAACATTACATTCTCTGGCAACAGCTCTGGTGGACATTTGTGATGTCAGCATGCCAATTGCATGCTCCCTCAAAACGTAAGACTTCTATGACATTTTGTTGTGTGACAAAACTGCACATTTTAGTGGCCTTTTATTGTCCCTAGCAGAAGATGCACCTGTGTAATGATCATGCTGTTTAGTCAGCTTCTTGATATGCCAGTGGATGGATTATCTTGGCAAAGGAGAGACTCTCACTTACAGGAATGTAAACACATTTGTGCACACTAAAAAAAAAATCAGCTCATGAAACATGGGACCAACACTTTACATGTTGCGTTTATATTTTTGTTCAGTGTATAATGCACCTTTAGTGGCCTGATTAAATAAGCATTTGGACGTTAGATGAAAATGTCAATGTATTGATCAAATCAAATGTTATTTATCACATGCACGGAATACAACAGGTGTAGGTAGACCTTACAGTGAAATGCTTACAAAAAAAGGGGGGGGGCAATGCAAAAGGGTGACACCCTCAGCTCTCACACAACCTTGCCTTTCCCTTTCAACTCTTTTGTGTTCCAGTTCTCCTTATCAGTGCAATGTGGGTTTTCTGTCTCTATCTGACACTGATGGTATAGGCTGGTTCAGTAAGCTCTGTCTGTCACTTCCTCCCCTTCTGCAGGTCACCAAGGAGGAGTTTCTCAACTACTACTGCGGAGTCAGCGCCTCCATCGACAGTGATGTCTATTTCATTCTAATGATGAAAAATGCATGGAAATTATGAGTTTTAAGTTGATACATTTATGATAATGATTTTTAATGGACAGTTCTTCAAGGTGCTTTCTTAAACTAATATTTTATGGAAATCATGTTGACAAACTAATATTTATAATTTCCCAATGATATGCAAATGGTTATGAATGACTTGTTCATATTTTGTGCAATGTTAAAATATGTATTTCAGTTAGTCACTCTCTCCACAAGCTAACTAACTACATCTAGCTATATATGTATTGTAGAAAACTGTAGTCCACAGTCTGACACCTCGATCAGACCGACAGCGTCATTACACACCGTTTTGCATAGCTACGCAACTAAACTGAACGCATGTATATACCATACCATGTTATGCATTACACAGAACGCACTGCAACTGCCTCTGCAACGCAATGCTGCAAAGCAAAAGCAGAATTCCTTTGTAAATGAATGTACTTCTGGTGTATCAAAACGCTGTCGGTCTGATTGAGGCGTCAATGTTGGAATACAACTTTATAAAGACACAGGAAAACCATAGAGATCCCCTTACATTCAGATTGGTTGAACAGATACAACATGAATGATAAATCAAAGTACAGTCATTTCAGGGGATGAGAGCAGAAGAAATTATACTTTTAATTTCTTTATTATGCATACACATTTGATCTGTTTTAATAAAATGTTTTAAACACAAAATTCAACAACGGTCCTTTTTATACAGGAAATGCTGTCACATTTGTCAGAGTAAAATATACAAATACCAGATATACAGAAAAAAAGCTGTAATACGGTGAAGCTGAAGACTGTCTAATGCTATGTCTCCCATAACGTGTTCAACAAAATGATCAAGCGTTCTGCATTGAAAACGAATGCATGATAGTTCATAGTACAATACATTCAAAGTTTTAAAAAACTACGTACTGGTAACTGCAGGAAATACAATCATGTATGTGCAAAAAGAAGAAAAGAAACGTGACAGACAGATAAATTAATCAAACCTTATTGCCATGTTTATGTCTATAAATGTGTAGAAGGGTTCAAACCCTGAGGAATTGAATGATACATTCTAGGTTTACTTTGCAGCTGTTGTCATGGTAAAGTAAAGAGTATCTTTGTCAAGGTCATAAGAAGCAGCAGTGTGTATTATAATAATATTAGGCCAGGATATCACAGTGGCTCCTCAGTATACTATCCTCAGTACAATATACAAAATGGGAAGAAGTGCAAATGCAAAAATAGTATATAAAGGAGGGACAGCTTTGTGTTTCAAGTTAGTCAAGTTCTCCCTTGTCTTTTGCAACTACCAACAGATTAATAACACAAGACCAAAGAAACATAATGAGGATTATTCCTGTTCTGTCTCCTATCATTTGTAAATAACATGTGCATTGAGTTCTGCTAGTCTTGTGATACTGGGAGTCAGTGGATAGTCAGTTTGAGTCACGGTGGATCAAATAGACCTCATATGAAAGCAGCCGTTAACAAAGTCGCTCAGAGCTCAGCGTAAGAATGTAATAAGAAGCTATAACCTTGAATAAGCTCTTTCTCTCTACATCTCTCACTGGATCTGATAGAAACTAGACATGGTGACATACACCTCACCTTTACCTCCTTGCTGGGTAGCAACTAGCCCCTCAGGACCAATGTTACCATCACTGTCGTCTGTCTCCACACTCTCCGTGTCACTCTTCAGGTCCAGGATACCCATGGTGGAGCCACTGCTCCCAGCCCCAAAGTTGGGGTGCTCTCCTGGGGACTTGCACCTCAACAGTATGGCCTCCGAACCTCCACTACTGGTGCTATGGCAGGACTTCGTATCCCCATCACACTCTTGAATGAGGTATTGATCTTTGACCTCAGTGAGGTGATGGGCGTCAGAGTCAGGGGGTTGGGCAGTAACGTGCTGCTCCTCGTCCAGCTCCACCAGCTGGATCTTGAGGTCACTGAACACCTCTGGGTTAAAGCTCAGAGGTTGGCCCTGCTGGGTCACAGGAAAGAGACAGGATAAACCAATATCCTTCTAACTCATTATGGACATTATTGTTCCCAATCTAGTGCATATCAGAGGACTTACACTACATAACAAAAAGTATGTGGACACCTGCTCATTGAACATCTCATTCCAAAATCATGGGCATTAGTATGGAGTTGGTCCCTCCTTTGCTGCTATAACAGCCTCCACTCTTCTGGGAAGGCTCTCCACTAGATGATGGAACATTGCAGCGGGGACCTGCTTCCATTCAGCCACAAGAGTATTATTGACGTCGGGCACTGATGTTGGGCAATTAGGCCTGGCTCGCAGTCGGCGTTCCAATTCATTCCAAAGGTGTTCGAACGGGTTGGGGTCAGGGCTCTGCAGGCCAGTCAAGTTCTTCCACACCAATCTCGACAAACCATTTCTGAATGGCATTGTCATGCTGCAATAGGAAAGGCCCTTTCCCAAACTGTTGCCACAAAGTTGGAAGCACAGAATAGTCTAGAATGTTATTGTATGCTGTAGCATTAAGATTTCCCTTCACTGGAACTAAGAGGCCTAGCCTGAACCATAAAAAACAGCCCCAGACCATTATTCTTCCTCCACCAAACTTTACAGTTGGCACTATGCATTCGGGAAGGTAGCGTTCTCCTGGCATCCGTCAAACCCAGATTCGTCCGTCAGACTGCCAGATGGTGAAGCGTGATTCATCACTCCAGAGAACGTTTCCACTGCTCCAGAGTCCAATGGCGGCAAGCTTTACACAACTCCAGCCAACGCTTGGCATTGCGAGTGGTAATCTTAGGCTTGTGTGTGGCTGATTGGCCATGGAAACCCAGAGTTTGCAACCACACATACAGACGATTTTTACGCGCTCGGCTATCCCATTCTATGAGTTTGTGTGACCCACTTTGCGCTTGAGCCATTCTTGCTACTAAACGTTTCCACTTCACAATAACAGCACTTACAGTTGACCGGGGCAGCTCTAGAAGGGCAGAAATTTGACGAACTGACTTGTTGGAAAGGTGACATCCCATGTTGAAAGTCAAAGTCACTGAGCTCTTCAGTATGGCCATTCTACTGCCAATGTTTGTCTATGGGGATTGCATGGCGGTGTGCTGGATTTTATACACGTGTCAGCAACGGGTGTGGCTGAAATAGCCGAATCCACTCATTTGAATGGGTGTCCACATACTTTTGTATGTACAGTGCATTTGGAAAGTATTCAGACCCCTTCCCTTTTTCATATTTTGTTACGTTACAGCCTTATTCTAAAATGGATGTAATGTATTTTCCCCCTCATCAATCTACACACAATACCCCATAATGAGAAACAGAAAACAGGTTTTTAGAAATTTTGCTAATTTATTTATATACCTTATTTACATAAGTATTCAGACCCTTTGCTATAAGACTTGAAATTGAGCTCAGGCGCATCCTGTTTCCATTGATCATCCTTGAGATGTTTATATGATTGATTGAATTTACCACAGGTGGACTCCAATCGATTGGGCATGATTTGGAAAGGGACACACCTGTCTATAAGGTCCCACAGTTGACAGTGCATGTCAGAGCAAAAACCAAGCCATGAGGTCAAAGGCATTGGCCCTCAAGCTCCAAGACATGATTGTGTCGATGCACAGATCTGGGGAAGGGTACCAAAAACTTTCTGTAGCATTGAAGGCCCCCAAGAAAACAGTGGCCTCCATCATTCTTAAACGGAAGAAGTTTGGAACCACCAAGACTCTTTGTAGAGCTAGCCACCCGGCCAAACTAAGCAACCCGGAGAGAAGGGCCTTGGTCAGTGAGGTGACCAAGAACCTGATGGTCACTATGACAGAGCTCCATCTGTGGAGATGGGAGAACCTTCCAGAAGGACAACCATCTCTGCAGCACTCCACCAATCAGGCCTTTATGGTAGAGTGGCCAGATGTAAGCCACTCCTCAGTAAAAGGCACATGGCAGCCCTCTTAGAGTTTGCCAAAAGGCACCTAAAGGACTCTGACAATGAGAAGCAAGATTCTCCGGTCTGATGGAACCAAGATTGAACTCTTTGGCCTGAATGCCAAGCGTCACGTCTGGAGGAAACCTGGCACAATTCCTACGGTGAAGCATGGTGGTGGAAGCATTATGCTGTGTGAATGTTTTTCAGCTGCAGAGAAAGGGAGCAAACTAAAGAGAGATCCTTGATGAAAACCTGTTCCAGAGCACTCAGGACCTCAGACTGTGGCGAAGATTCACCTTCCAACAGGACAACGACCCTATGCACACAGACAAGACAACGCAGGAGTGGCTTCAGGACAAGTCTCTGAATATCCTTGAGTGGCCCAGACAGAGCCCGGACGTGAACCCGATCGAACATCTCTGGAGAGACCTGAAAATAGCTTTGCAGCGACGCTCCCCATCTAACCTGACAGAGCTCGAGAGGATCTGCAGAGAAGAATGGGGGATACTCCCCAAATACAGGTGTGCCAAGCTTATAGCATCAACACTCGAGGCTGTAATCGCTGCCAGAGGTTCTTAAACAAAGTACTGAGTAAAGGGTCTGAATACTTATGTAAATGTAATATATCAGTATGCTTTGTCATTATGGGGTATTGTGTGTAGATTGATGAGGAAACATATATTTTTAATAAGGCTGTAACGTAACAAAATGTGGAAAAAGTCAATGGGTCAGAATACTTTTAGAATGTATAGTGTACCTTCATTGGCTCGTAGGTCTGGACGATCTGGAGAAGTGTGTGTTTGGGATGTGGAATGCTTGGCCATATGAAGGAATGTATTCTGTGAGGAAAGAGAGACATGAGAGTGGAGGACATGCACACACACACATACACGCCGGAGCGGATGGCTGCCGTCTTATCGGTTCTTAACCAACCGTGCTATTTTGTTTGTTTTTTCACGTTTTGTACATAATGTCGCTGCTACCATCTCTTATGACCGAAAAGAGCTTCTGGACATCAGAACAGCGATTACTCACCTCGAATTGGACGAAGAGTTTTTCTTTAATGAGTCAGACGGGAAGGATATACTACAAACACTCTAACGGACCCTCATCCCCGTCATTCGCTCGAGAAGGAAACAAAGATTTTGCGTAAAGAGATCAGGGTGCCTTGTGAGGATCAGGCGACGATCTGCCTTTGCCATCCGTCCTGCTAGCTAACGTTAAATTGCTGGAAAATAAATGGGACGAACTGAAAGCACATATATCCTACCAACATGACATTAAAAACTGTAATATCTTATGTTTCACCGAGTCGTGGCTGAACGACGACATTAAGAACATACAGCTGGCGGGTTATACATTCTATCGGCAGGATAGAACAGCAGCTTCTAGTAAGACATGGGGCGGGGGTCTATGCATATATGTAAACAACAGCTGGTGCACGATATCTAAGGAAGTCTCGAGGTTTTGCTCACCTGAGGTAGAGTATCTCATGATTAGCTGTAGACCACACTATCTACCTAGAGATTTTTAATCTGTAATTTTCGTAGCTGTCTACATACCACCAGACCGATGCTGGCACTAAAACCGCACTCAATGAGCTGTATACCGCCATAAGCAAACAGGAAAGCGCTCATCCAGAGGTGGCACTCCTAGTGGCCGGGGACTTTAATGCAGGGAAACTTAAATCAGTTTTACCTAATTTCTAGCAGCATGTTAAATGTGCAACCAGAGGGGGGGAAAACGATAGAAAAAAAACACCTTTACTCCACACACAGAGACGCGTACAAAGCTCTCCCTCGCCCTCCATTTGGTAAATCTGACCATAATTCTATCCTCCTGATTCCTGCTTACAAGCAAAAATTAAAGCAGAAAACACCAGTGACTCGGTCTATAAAAAGGTGGTCAGATGAAGCAGATGCTAAACTACAGGACTGTTTTGCTAGCACAGACTGGAATATGTTCCGGGATTCTTCCGATGGCATTGAGGAGTACACCACATCAGTCACAGGCTTTATCAATAAGTGCATCGATGACGTCATCCCCACAGTGACTGTACGTACATACCCCAACCAGAAGCCATGGATTACAGGCAACATTTGCACTGAGCTAAAGGGTAGAACTGCCGCTTTCAAGGAGCGGGACTCTAACCCGGAAGCTTATATGAAATCCCGCTATGCCCTCCGACGAACCATCAAACAGGCAAAGCGTCAGTACAGGACTGATCGAATTGTACTACACCGGCTCCGACGCTCGTCGGATGTGGCAGGGCTTGCAAACTATTATAGACTACAAAGGGAAGCACAGCCGCGAGCTGCCCAGTGACACAAGCCTACCAGATGAGCTAAATAACTTCTATGCTCGCTTCGAGGCAAGTAACACTGAAACATGCATGAGAGCATCAGCTGTTCCAGACGACTGTGTGATCACGCTCTCCAAACCCGATGTGAGTAAGACTTTGAAACAGGTCAACATTCACAAGGCCGCAGGGCCAGACGGATTACCAGGATGTGTACTCTGAGCATGCGCTGACCAACTGGCAAGTGTCTTCATTGACATTTTCAACCTCTCCCTGTCTGAGTCTGTAATACCAACATGTTTCAAGCAGACCACCATAGTCCCTGTGCCCAAGAACACTAAGGTAACCTGCCTAAATGACTACCGACCCGTAGCACTCATGTCTGTAGCCATGAAAGGCTTTGAAAGGCTGGTCATGGCTCACATCAACACCATTATCCTAGAAACCCTCGACCCACTCCAATTTGCATACCGCACCAACAGATTCACAGATGATGCAATCTCTATTGCACTTCACACTGCCCTTTCACACCTGGACAAAAGGAACACCTATGTGAGAATGCTATTCATTGACTTCAGCTCAGCGTTCAACACCATAGTGCCCTCAAAGCTCATCACTAAGCTAAGGACCTTGGGACTAAACACCTCCCTCTGCAACTGGTTCCCGGACATCCTGACGTGCCGCCCCTAGCTGGTAAGGGTAGGTGACAACACATCTGCCACGCTGATCCTCAACACGGATGCCCCTCAGGGGTGCGTGCTCAGTCCCCTGTACTCCCATTTCACTCATGACTGCACGGCCTGGCACAACGCCAACATCAAGTTTGCCGATGACACAACAGTGGTAGGCCTGATCACCGACAACGATGAGACAGCCTATATGGAGGAGGTCAGAGACTTGACCGTGTGGTGCAAGGACAACAACCACTCCCTCAACGTGATCAAGACAAAGGAGATGATTGTGGACTACAGGAAAAGGAGTACCGAGCACGCCCCCATTCTCATCGACAGGGCTGTGGTGGAGCAGGTTGAGAGCTTCAAGTTTCTTGGCGTCCACATCACCAACAAACTAACATGGTCCAAGCACACCAAGACAGTCGTGAAGAGGGCACAACAAAACCTATTTTCAGGAGACTGAAAATATTTGGCATGGGTCCTCAGATCCTCAAAAGGTTTTACAGCTGCACCATCGAGAGCATCCTGACGGGTTGCATCACTGCCTGGTATGGCAACTGCTCAGCCTCCGACCGCAAGGCACTACAGGGGGTAGTGCGTACGGCCCAGTACATCACTGGGGCCAAGCTTCCTGCCATCCAGGACCTCTATACCAGGCGGTGTCAGAGGAAGGCCCTAAAAATTGTCAAAGACTCCAGCCACCTTAGTCATAGACTGTTCTCTCTGCTAACGCACGACAAGCGGCTAATCAAATGGCTACCCAGACTATTTGCACCCCCCCTTTCTGCGCTGCTGCTACTCTCTGTTATTATCTATGCATAGTCACTTTAATAACTCTACCTATATGTACATATTACCTCAGTTACCTCTACACCGGTGACCCTGCACATTGACTCTGTACCGGTATCCCCTGTATAGAGCCCCGCTATTGTTATTTACTGCTGCCCTTTAATTATTTGTTATTCTTATCTCTTACTTTTTTGTAGGTATTTTCTTAAATCTTCATTGTTGGTTAAGGGCTTGTAAGTAAGTATTTCACTGTAAGGTTGTATTCGGCACATGTGACAAATCAAATTTGATTTGATTTGACACACACGCGCACACACACACACACACACAAAAGATGATTTGCAGAGGAAAAGGAGACCAATTTAATACTCACTGTAATCTCCAGAAAATACTAACTGCCAAGGTGACCAGAAGCAGAGCAAAAATGGCCACAATGAGTGAGTAGGACAGCATCTGGACATCTGTCTTTGTCTCTGTAGGGGAGTGGAGAGAGAACGAGAGCAGAGACGATGCATGTGACTCCCATTTCCTCTACCCTCTATCACTTCCAACTGCACAGTCTCGATATCATACTATACTTTTTAGACACGTAAGTCTTTTTTTTTTTACCTTTGTCTGTTCTGAAACTGAGGGGGACACTCCATTCACTCCAGCTCCCATCAAAGTACCTCCCGTTTGGCTTGGCTCGAACCTTGACGTGATACTCTGTGTTCTTATGGAGGTACTCGTCCCCCTCGATGATCAGAGGCTGATAGGTTATGCTATGAACCTATGAACAGGGTACACCGTAAAAGAAGAACAAGACAAGAAATTGTGTTCATAGATTATACTGTACTATACAGAGTAACTACAGTGTTGCTAAATAATTATGTCTGAACTAAAGGGAAATATATATCATATAGTTAAGCGTTTGCATCCAAAAATCCAAGAAAAATAGACTTTTGGCTACTGTACCAGAGTATTTTTGACACTCCAGATGCGAAATTGGAACAGTTGATTGCTGGGGTTCAGGTAATCGTTTAGGTATGGATTCCCAATGTAAATAAGAGCCCGGTTGGAGCTCCCCAGAAATGTGACATTCACCACCCAAGGACTCATGGGTTTAACTAAACCATAAAGATGAACAAGAAACAAGAGGATAAGTGTTAAGGGCAATTGATGAAGGAGACAACTAAGGACTCTCAATTGATGGAAGATGTCATGTAAAAACTGTCATTCAAACCATAGTGTCTTCACTGATATTTTCAACCTCTCCCTGACCCACTATGTAATACCTACAAGTTTCAAGCAGACCACCATAGTCCCTGTGCCCAAGAACGCCAAGGTAACCTGCCTAAATGACTATTGCCCCGTAGTGCTCACATCTGTAGCCTTGAAATGCTTTGAAAGGTTGGTCACATCAACACCATCACCCAGACACTCTGGACCCACTCCAATTCGCATATCGCCCCAACAGATCCACAGATGACTCAATTTCTATTGCATTCCACACTGCCCTTTCCCAGCTGGACAAAAGCTTCTACCTCCAAGCCATAAGACTGCTAAGTAATTAGTTAAAAAGATAACCACTAGGCCTCCTGAGTGGCGCAGCGGTCTAAGGCACTGTATTGCAGTGCTTGAGGCGTCACTACAGACCCAGGGTTCGATCCCAGGCTGTGTCACAGTCGGCTGCGATCGGTAGACCCATGAGGCGGCGCACAATTGGCCCACGTCGTCCGGGTTAGGGGAGGGTTTGGCCAGCCGGGATGTCCTTATCCCATCGCACTCTAGAGACTCCTTGTGGCGGGCCGGGTCCATGCACGCTGATTTCAGTCGCCAGTTGTACGGTGTTTCCTCCGACACATTGGTGCGGCTGACTTCCAGGTTAAACGAGCAGTGCGGCTTGGCGGGGTCGTGTTTTGGAGGACGCATGGCTCCCAACCTTTGTCTCTCCCGAGTCCATACGGGAGTTGCAGCTATAGGACAAGACTGTAACTACCAATTGGATATCCCGATATTGGGGTAAAAAATAAAAAAATAAAGATGACCAATAGCTACCCGGACTATTTTCATTGACGCTTTTTTCTCTTACTCTTTTGACTCATCACATACGCTGCTTGTACTGTTTATTATCTATGTTGCCTAGTCACTTTATCCCTACCTACAGTACCAGTCAAAAGTTTGGACACACCTACTCATTTAATGTTTTTTCTTTATTTATACCAATTTTCTACATTGTAGAATAATAGTGAACACATCAAAACTATGAAATAACAAATAAGGAATCATGTAGTAACCAAAAAAGTGTTAAACAAATCAAAATATATTTTATATTTCAGATTCTTCAAAGTAGCCACCCTCTGCCTTGTTGACAGCTTTGTACACTCTTGGCATTCTCTCAACCAGCTTCATGAGGAATGCTTTTCCAACAGTCTTGAAGGAGTTTCCACATATGCTGAGCACTTGTTTGCTGCTTTTCCTTCACTCTGCGGTCCAACTCATCCCAAACCATCTCAATTGGGTTGAAGTCGGGTGATTGTGGAGGCTAGGTCATCTGATACAGCACCATCCCTTTCCTTCTTGGACAAATAGCCCTCACACAGCCTGGAGGTGTGTTTTGGGTCATTGTCCTGTTGAAAAATAAATGATAGTCCCACTCAGCGCAAAACAGATGGGATTCCAGGTGATTACCTCATGAAACTGGTTGAGAGAATGCCAAGAATGATGTCTTCACTACTATTAAAAACATTCTTTAACTTTGCAATAGGATAAAACATGGTACATAAAACACCCATGTATTCAAAACTATAGCATGCATGCAGTGTATTAACAAAACATTTTGAAGAAATGTTCACTTTTTTTTTGTAGAAAATAGTAAAAATAAAGAAAAACCCTTGATGTGTAGGTGTGTCCAAACTTTTGACTGGTACTGTGTATGGACATACAGTATCTGCCTCAATTATCTCGTACCCCTGCACATCGACTCGGAACTAGTACCCGTGAGTATAGCCAAGTTATCGTTACTCATTGTGTATTTATTCCTCTTGTCATTATTTTTCTATAAAATATATATTTTTAACTCTGCATTTTTGGAAAACAACCCATAAGTAAGTATTTCACTGTTGGTCTACACCTGTTGTTTAACGAAGAATGTGACAAATAGGTGTAATTTAGGGTGAGAAGGTATGAAATTATGATAACTTACTTATTTTTGCCAAGAGGATTGTTTTCCAAAATGTGCTGCCTCCTTTTAATTGAATGGTGAGATTACACGGTGGCAGAGTGGCCAGGTTCGTAAATGTGACATTATTCCCCTTCTCTTTCAGACAGCGTTGCTCACCAATGCTGTTGCTGTTGCTGTAGCTGTAAACATAATATTCATAAAATCAGATTCAGGAAATAATTTCCGAGTCCAGCTGAGGATTTTACACATTTGGATATCTGTATATGCAGTAAGGGTGGAGTTCTTCTACCCATGATTTATGTCCTATGTATTGTACAAGCTCCTAACTAACATAGCTGATGTTCAGTGGTCTTCTAGAAGGTTCATTACCAAAGAATCATGGCTTTTACGTCCTCTATTTCATCATCACCGTTGTCATCATCAAAGTGGCAGGTTAGGGTGTTTGGTGATGACACACTTAGATGAGAAGTGCAGAGTATTCTGGGTTCTGGGAGGGAAAGGAAAGGAAACCATTTCAGCAATTTAGATGAGGTCAACAGCAGCGAATCCAGATACATTTTGTCAAATACATTTTGGTATGGAGTGAGAAATAACAGTCAATGATGCACCAGCACTGTATTTTTGGACACAAACGTTGCAGTGAATGTAAATAATTCTTAAAGAGAATTAAAATAACTCTTCAAGAGAAAAGGCAACTCACCATTGTCAGCCCATTCTCTTCCACTTTGAGAGTGCACCAGAACTGGGAGAAGGAGTAGGGCGATCCACAGGCTGTATGCCATTTTTCACAAAGGTGTCACACTAACATAAGATGTAGTGGCACCACACACAGCGGTGTTAGACTCTAGGGCACACACGCACAAGGAACTCAAAGTGATGTCTCAGCTGTCTCAATGAACTTTCAGTATAAATATCACAGAGGAGAGCAGAAAATAGCGAGAGAGAGGGGTAGGAAGAGGGAGTGGCAGAGAGAGAGAGAGAGAGAGAGAGCAAGAGGGAGAGAGAGGGCGGGGGCAGAGAAAGGGTTTTTGGGTCCATATACCTTACCGGATACGCTTATGCAATTGTCAGGTTATATTCTATATTCTGTAATATCCCTGAGAGTAGTATGATACTCATCCAATTGTCGGGTTATATTCTTCTGCTATTGACGGGCTAACCCTAACTTCAAGATTTGTATTACCATTGTTTATTCATTGTTTATTGTTTATTCTGACCCCGTGATATCACTCTCAGTGATATCACAGGGGGTCAGTATTTCAAGGTTTATCTAGCCAGGTCACATTCCTGCATGAGAATTTCAGATAGAAAACATTCTTACAGAAACAACTAAGAAAGGGGGAGGTGTTGGGTGCCTATTTGTTCAGTGCTCCAAGCATTACAATATGGGAAAGGTTTGCTGTTACGGAGACCTTGTATATTTACACAGACAGAAGAATATATAATTTTCTTACTTTCAAATACTTGTGTTTTCACATAGTGTAAGGACCTAGTCGTTTGAATATTAGAATACTTTTCAGCTGTCTTTACTATTGTGCAACAACCTGTGCATTTACTATCGTGCAACAACCTGTGCTACGTGCATTTAACAAGAAGACAGTCTTCCTCTCCATGTACCAACAACCATGAAGAGAAAAACAAACCAGTAACCTACAAACCACTTCCTGTCAACTCAAATTAACTGGTTTGGTTTCAAATGAGGCCTATACGTACTCAACTTACTCAACACTAACCTTATCACTGAACAAAAGTTTGAGTTTGAATAATTCTTCACAATCAATATATCCATCATTGCTTGCCAAAATATAACAATATAAAATCAGAAAAAGGAGTTCAAACCATTTACCACTACAGGATGTTGTGAGGATGACTTGACACTTGACACACTTGTTTCAACAGTTTCTAGTATTACATTGATAAGGTTCCATTGCATTTGTGGTATGTGTCCTGTAACTTGACAGTAAAGAAAATCCCCTTACTGTATATAATTTCCCCACATTTTCCTGTTATGTCTAGAGACCAACCTAACTACCAAGGAAATATTTAAAAAGTAAAAAATATAAATAGTAAAGTACAGATACCCCAAAAAACTACTTAAGTAGCACTTCAATGTATTTTTACTTAAGTACTTTACACCACTGGACACACGCATACTCATACACACGCTAGCACACACATACACTACTGTTCAAAAGTTTGGGTCACTTAGAAATATCCTTGTTTTTGAAAGAAAAGCAAAATTTTTGTCCATTAAAATAACATCAAATTGATCAGAAATACAGTGTAGACATTGTTAATGTTGTAAATGACTATTTTAGCTGGAAATGGATGATTTTTAATGGAATATCTAGGCGTACAGAGACCCATTATCAGCAACCATCACTCCTGTGTACCAATGGCACGTTGTGTTAGCTAATCCAAGTTTAGCATTTTAAAAGGCTAATTGATCATTAGAAAACCCTTTTGCAATTATGTTAGCACAGCTGAAAACTGTTGTCCTGATTAAAGAAACAATACAACTGTCCTTCTTTAGACAAGTTGAGTATCTGGAGCATCAGCATTTGTGGGTTCGATTACAGGCTCAAAATGGCCAGAAAAAAATACCTTTCTTCTGAAACTCGTCAGTCTATTCCATGCGAGAAATTGCCAAGAAACTGAAGATCTCGTACAACGCTGTGTACTACTCACTTCACAGAACAGCGCAAACTTGCTCTAACCAGAATAGAAAGAGTGGGAGGCCCCGGTGCACAACTGAGCAAGAGGACAAGTACATTAGTGTCTAGTTTGAGAAACAGACGCCTCACAAGTCCTCAACTGGCAGCTTCATTAAATAGTACCTGCAAAACACCGGTCTCAACGTCAACAATACTACAATGTACACTACCGTTCAAAAGTTTGGGGTCACTTAGTGAAGAGGCGACTCCGGGATACTGGCCTTCTAGGCAGAGTTGCAAAGACAAATCCATATCTCAGACTGGCCAATAAAAAGAAAAGATTAAGATGGGCGAAAGAACACAGACACTGGACAGAGGAACTCTGCCTAGAAGGCCAGCATCCCGGAGTCGCCTCTTCACTAAGTGACCCCAAACTTTTGAACGGTAGTGTACATTGTAGTATTGTTGTATGGATACTCATCCAATACTCAGGTTATATTCTTCTGCTATTGACGGGCTAATCCTAGCTTCAAGATTTGTATTATCATTGTTTTTTATTTTCTTGTAGTAATGTAGTGAAGTAAAAGTAGTTAAAAATGTAAATAGTATAGTACAGATACCCCAAAAAACTACTTAAGTAGCACTTCAAAGTATTTTTACTTAAGTTCTTTACACCACTGGACACAGTAAAATACCTAATGTGTTTATCAGGATTTAACATTAGAGAGAATAACATAACCTAGATCTTTCATATTGTGAAGGAGGATTGGAGGGAAGGTGATGGATCTGTGTGTGTTTTTGGTACCTGCGGGTGCCCGTGGGTGGAAGGTAGATGTTGGTGTGAGCTCTCGAATGCGTCTGTGGGTGGCAGCTGTGGTTCTGATGCTGGGTTTGATGTAGAAGAAAGATTCAAAAAACATGTAGGGGAAGGGGAAGAATCCTATTCCTCTCTACACTCACTGGCTTTTGCACTGTTTACATTTAGGGGCCACATCTTACAAGAGATTACTGATTACAAAGCAGGATCAAGGAGGTGGCCAGCTAACTTGCCTAAATATTCAGAAATAACTGTTTTTGAAAGATAAGATTGAAATAGGCATGGTCTCATTGACTCAACAACCACAAACACATAGCTGTTTATCAAAGCCCGTGATTGCCTGTGTTACACTGATACCTGCGTTAGGGAAGGGGAGATGGTTATGAGAAGGGTCAAAGGTTAGTTAACACTTGCCTAGCAGCACACCATTCTCTAGAATGCGTCGTAAAGCCTGGTTGGTACACATCTGATTCTACGGAGTTCTGAGGAACCAACCAGCCTGCCCCGCCTCCCCCGATGAAACCACAAGCTGGCGGCCTTATCTCTGCACTCATCTCACAAACATCATCTGCTGTGGTTTTATACCACATGGTTTTATAGCGCTCCACACCGGCCTGGGAATCTGTTCTCTCGTCTGTTTTGTAGTCTCTCGGGGGTGTCTAAATCCTCATCCTTTGACTGTGTGTAGAGACTATTTAGTGCTTGTGGGTAAAGGATGATGCATGGTCCCTGTGTGCTGGTGAAAAGAGTCTGTAGTAATGTATTGAAAAGCAACAGCAAAAACCCCAAAAAATATCACATAATTAAAGAGCAACTGTCCCTAAAAAGCTACTTTTCGTTTTGAAAATGGCCTATGTGGCATCAATATGAAACATTTATTATTGTGTAAAAATTGACTACAATGTGTAAATAGGATAATTTTTGTCATAAAGTCAACCTCGTCCAAAACTGAGATTTGAGAGATGATAGGATAAAATGGTATGTTACTGAATGAAGTGTACCGTAACAGTTTTCCATGGGTTGGGTTTATTTTAATCGTGCTCAGATGCCCACAGCTGGCAGCACCCAAGTAATCATACATTTAAGCGCAGCAGCATTGGACTCAATTGTAATGCCCATGGTCAATTTGGTTGTACATTCGACATCCCTATGGGGCAAGTTAGAGACCATCAGTAAAGGATGTACAAGGAACAATATTTTAAAAGATCAATAGCTCCAAATTTCAATGACTTAAAAACCTCAAACCAACTAAATTGTAGAAATTCATTTACAAATATTTAAAGCATTTATTGAGACAACTAATAGATGTGCAACATTAAAATATTGTCTCATTTACATTGTGTAATTTTATTGACGGTCCCAAACTATCCTCAGATATAGTATATCCAAAGTCAAACCAATTTTGCCACAGTCGCACACCAGCGGGCTGAAGCTAATTGGCTAAATGATTTGGCTAAGTTTTCCCACCTGCACACACACACAGGATACACCCACATCAAACCACACACCGAAACCAACTCACGTTGAATTCAGTAATGGCCGCTAGCATTTCTTAATTAACCAAATCTAAAACAAGGCCAAATCAGGAAGTGCAGTCGACCTTTAAAGATGCACTCCAGGATCTGAAGCACAACAAATTTGTAACATCATATGAATAGCAAAAAGAATATAAATATATACAGTATATATTTTTTGGCCCCACAAAATGGATGACGTAGTACACAAAAAACGGGGACCACTATTGACTCATGAGCAGCACTTTCAAAACTACTGGCTGAAATTATACAAAAGTTTGAGAGTGCATCTTTAGCCAAAAACAATTAAAACATCCCCATCAAGCATGTAAACAGATTCGGTAAAGTGCTACTTAAGCCACCTCTGACCTCATCCTTCAGATATATCCTCCACCTCCTCTATGAAGGCACACTGTGAGCTCTTACTACTATTGTTTGGCTCATTTCCAGTGAAGCCACACCAAAATAAGCAACTCTTTGAACCTATGTCTGTGGCAGCCACATGAATCTCTCCGCTGCACAGCAACTCTGTGAGCTTCCTGCTTCCTTTTGCTTGTTTCTCTAACCAAGGTTGCACTCAACATCAACAAACTGTTTTGCAATATTCTGTAACAAAGGTAGACCTGGTTGCAGAGGTAACTTATTGTGTTTTTGCCTATAAAACTCAACTGAATGCCTTTCACCTGCATATCTTTTGACTAATTGGTCAAGAAATCCACCTCCTTATGTCACTCTGTAATTGTGTTCAACATTCACGAATGTAGAGTGGATGTTGTCATCTCACAATGTCTCAAGTCTGTTCTAATCATATAGCTTAGTGTTTTTGGTGCAGGCGGAGGCATCGAGATACTGGGTCATCCTCGGAGTCAAAGATGAACCACAGAGGCCCATTTGACCACACGTTTGTGTGAGACACACTATCATTGATGTAAACCTCCCAAAACCTGCTTTAACCCAGAAAGCTGTGATTTGTAATAAGACTGGCAGACAATAGAGATGTTGGTTATGTCAATGGAGGTCAACCTGTCTACGTCAGCCTTACTGTCAAACTAAACATAACGTGGCCTGGTGTGTTCTGGAGCACATGTACGATGTACCGCTGCCAGCATGGGTTTGAATCAGACCCACTGTTCTGTCAGCATTCCCTCTCCTGCCTTTAATTAAACAGACAGATTTTGATGGGGATTTTTGTGTTATGTTAATTAGATTTCCACAGGGCCGTGGAAACTGTAGAAAGGTTAACCTCTATCGTTCTCGATCCATCAAACATACTAAAAACGTGCAAATATATTGAAAAACAAAACATACCAAACAGCCATGCAACACTACCTATCATTCCTGTTCTGAGAGCAGAGTTACTAACCACCTGAGAGACTGAAGGTAACCACGGACACTGAGCTAGACAGCCATTCAGTGACAGCTGCTTAGCTATAGACACAACCGGTCTGCTACCATGCGAGACACTTTCACAAAGCCTTCCACACATCGGCTCTGTCCGTGTATCGGTGTTTGTGTGAAATGAAGGTGTCTGTGTGAGAGGAAGAAGGGGAGACTGCCATTCCACCAATACCCACAGAGACCAAGTGGTTGCAGGGCTGTAGTTGTGTTATTACAAAAGAGTAACGTCAGCTACTCTTAACTAATACAGGAAGGAGCCTTTGGAGTAGTTTAAAACATTCCCCAGGGTAATCCCACACAGCAGATAATGTATGCAATTCTGTAATCACATCTGAAATGTTGTTTTGATAGTGTACAGGCTTTGGTTTTTCCATTTATGTTTTGAGATTGGACTTCAGCACATATAGCTATAACCAATTGATGTCACCTCATTAGTCAGTATGCGTACACCTGTGCTGATTTGTCATCTCATTAGGTGTTTCACCTGTGCTGGCACAGCTGATATTTAAGAGTGGCTGGCCCAGTGCTCCGGTTGTCTTGAGAGATGTGGAGGGTCAACACCTTTAGTTGGCTCTCCAAATTTGATTTCTAGAAAAACATTCCTTTGTCTGATTTTGTTTTGCTCCACTTTTTTGTTTTACGTCCTGGTGGGGGTTTTCATTTTGTTTTACGTCCTGGTGGGGGTTTTCATTTTGTTTTACGTCCTGGTGGGGGTTTTCATTTTGTTTTACGTCCTGGTGGGGGTTTTCATTTTGTTTTACGTCCTGGTGGGGGTTTTCATTTTGTTTTACGTCCTGGTGGGGGTTTTCATTTTGTTTGCCTGTTCTTGGGCAAATTTAGTGGGTCTCATGGTGGGTGTCTTTTTGGTTCCAGTTGTTGTAGTTAGTTAACTTTCCGTGGACACACCCACAAGTGTCGTTCAGAACCCCTCCTAAACCCCCACAAGGTTCCTTTTGGTAGTTGTCAGTGACTGTTAGTTCCCCCTTCTGTTTGAGCAACATTATTTGGTTTTCTTGCTGGGCGACGTAACAGTAGTAAACCACAATTCACAACACAAAATATATATTGAACATTTTATTTCATTTTTACAACATTTTTTCAAAGAAAGATTGTGAGGTTACATTTTGTTCAAACTGAGTCAATACACTGTATTTCAATTTCCCCCCAATGACTAAATACGTTTCCTAATTATACATATGGAAAACCGTACATCACCCTGACCATACAAAACATTGTCATATGCATTTGCTTATCATTTACTCATCCACAAAACCAGGTCATTGTGGGCTTTCAATGCTTCATCTAAAATATATTCATTTAAATTCACAATCCTTGATCATTCAATGAGATGTTGGCAGAATAAATGTGTCCATGTCACCAAATTCATATTGTGCAACATGTACTAATCTGCATACAATTAAACACACTTCCATAAACTCCACATCAAGATTCAACTTTAGGACAAGACCACTGCTTTAGAAAGAGCTTCAATTAAGGACAACACATCAATCAATGTATGAACGCTGGCATCCATACTCTGATCACACACCAGGGCCTTGACTCCTGTTCAATTTCATCAATAATTTCCCCCAATAAATTACTGGGAGTTTATATATAGAGTGTGCGACAATATTTTTTATAATCGATGAAAATTATGACATTGTTAAATGTATGCATTGTTTGTGTTTTCTAACTGTTATTATGGCACACAGGGCCCATAGACTGAAGGCCTCTCTGAGGATGTGGCCCCTGTGAAATATTGTATTCTGTGTATAGCCTCATGATATAATGGATATGATCGTAAATTATGACAAAGAGGAATGCAGTGAAAAATTTTGAACTTCCAGTCTTAACATAAGCAATATCAAGTTCTTTATAAGTGAGAGTAGCAGAAAGGATGTTATAGGAACCTGCATCTGAAACGCTCTGCTATAAAATGGCACAAAAATCGACAGAAGACCAAGTTATATAACCACACAACGGAAATAGGAATGACACTCAAAATGAGCGAGTAGTAGTGTTAGAAAAAGCCTGATCCCTTTACCATAAACTCTCAACAGTAATAATAAAAAAAACAACACATTAACATATTCCAAACAAAATACAAGCACAAGGTGAATCAAAGATGGTCCTGTACATGTTAGTGGCATCGTTAGTAGCTAGAGACCTTTCCCCACACAGGCTTTGTTCTAGTAAAAGCTGCTCTGATATCTCTGAACGTGATTTGAAGACGAGCTTAAAACTTCAGAGGCCCAACAACAGTATGTGTTTTCTATCCAATAGGAATAGCCGGTGCGGAAACAGTGGAGTTGCAGACATGATCTGCTATTTATTACTTCAGTTTCATGGAGCTGATACACTCGCAGTCTTAACTTGCGATACAGTGCTCTCCAAGTATCATAATGAAGTTACTTTGACCTTCCACGTGCTCTCTGCTTCACAACTGTGGAGGCAGTCCAAGGAAATGGCAACAAATCAGACAAATGCCGCTTTCGATTACTTGGGCTCAAAATGTAGTCATTATTGGAAGTCAGGTTTCATTCTTCCTCTCTCATCAGTAGTCTTTGATAGCTGTGTGGCTCTTCCCGTCCAATGTCACTTCTAATTTTCTCCCTTTTCACTTACTAATGAACAATCTCTCACTTCCACTTAACCTTTAACCCTTTACACTCGTACCAGTATGCGGGGTTGTAAATGGCAGATTTGGCCACTGATAAGCGCCTAAATTGGAATGCAGTGGATGTACAGTAGCATGCTATACATTACATCCGAGCTCTGGCTCTGCGCTTCACAGCGCTGTAGGATTGTGACTGACAGCCGTTCTGAACTTGAGCACCGCATGCAACAAGAAGTTGACCCCATCCCTCCTGCTAATTGGGATACTTTAGCAAAATGTTTTGTTGTCTGAGTGAGGGAAATGCTGTAATTTAAGAGGACTCATTGTATTTTAAAATATGAGATGTTGAGAATTATAATAAATACCGCTTTGATGTCAAACAAGCCACATTTTCATATCCTAAAACTCGCATCATATACAGTGTCAACGTTGATGATCACTATGTTTGATATACAGTTACAAGATGACATGGCGTCATACCCTGGGGTGTTCTGAATGGAATGAGCCTGTTTGTCTAATGTAAAGAACATTTGCTCCGGAACACGCACCTGGATGCACTCACGACTCCTTTCTACGCGCACCAAAATCTGTTTCTCTGAATTGCCTTGTGAAAGCTTAACACTGTAATATTGTATTTTCTAACTTAGCTAGTCATGTTGGCAATAGAACAGGCTTTCATATGATGCCCACCTGACCCAGATTGCAATTTATAAATGGCCCGTTTTTTGGATTGGGAAAACAACAGTAATTGTGTGATGGCGGGGATGCAGGGTTGTGTTCCAAACAAAACGACTACAGCTAGGAGAGCAAAAAAAAAAAGCACCTTATAATTGAAGACTCTTCTTTGAATCGTACAAGTGGATTGAAATGACTTATAAAAGTGTGTGGCCACTTGGAGAAACCAGTTAGTCCTCTCACTCAAACCCTTGTCATTTTTTTGTATTATGTTGCACCTACCCCACAATTTCCAGGGAATATTATTATGTTACTGAACGTATCCAGTATTTTCAGATTTCGTTATCAACAAATGCGGCAAAATGTACAGTAAATGTAAAATGCACATCCAATCAACAGTGTAATGTTTGGATTCAGTCTTACAGTATGTCAGGTGAACTGTTGTGTCCTCAACTTTGGTCTAATAATTTCCCCATAGTATCCAAACTGTTCCCTTTCAATTGCTACCATGCTTATGCATATGCTTTCCATATGTCTTCTGTGAGAAACATTTCAATTTAGCCCTATCCATATGCCAATTCCCACAAGTGTAAAGGGTTAATTCCTCTGTCCTGCAGCAGACCTAGCATGGCCCCAGATCTGTTTGTGCCATCTTGCCAACTCCTGCCAGTCATTGTCATGCCATGCAGGAGTTGGCAAGACCGCACAAACAGATTTGAAACCAGGCTAAGACTGTCCTGCAGGAATGGCTATTAGCTCACTCTACACAGGAGACTCTCCAGTCCCATTTTCAAGTGCTCTCTCTCGCCCATCTCTACTCAACCCTAGTCTTCACAAACACATGGATCTACCCCACTTACTAACTCCTCACTTACATAAAGCTTGCCTTCACTTCTCCTGATTCGGAGATGATACGGGTTCAATTCATTCAAATTGAATTCAGAGTAAAAACAACAACTAATCTCTCTGTTGAGAGATTTGTTGAGCACTTCAGACTTCCTGGACCATAGCGTGTAGTAGGAGATGGTGTGACGGTGTGCTCTGATCTGAACACAGAGGAGATACGGCTCTTATATAAGATCAAACTCAAGCCTCAGTGAGAGAAGGGCTCTGAAGACTGAGGATTCCTCAAGGCAGAGGAAGGATCAAGAGCAGCAGAGCCACAGTGCTGCATGTAGTGTGAGTCACAAACAGAGCCACTGCAATGCAGGGCTGCTCCCGAGTCTGATCTGCTGTCCATTGACAGGGTGTAGAGAGGAGTGAGGCTACAATTAACTCATCATGAGAAAGCCAGACAGACTGACACGGTAGACCACTGCCTACTGTACAATAAATAAAACTGGACACTTTGAATGCTTGGCGGAGTGGCTAACTGGGAATCAATACCTTGTCAATGGAAGTGAGAGCACAAATTTACACAGATTCAATTCATCTTTAAGAGGAATAAATTTACAGTCAGCTTACCATAGAGACTCCTTACAGTGAATGAAAAGAAATGTGACTGTCTGGGACAGAACTGATGAAGCACAGCATCGCAATAGCCCACTGTAGAAGATGCCAAATAGAGGAAGCAGTTGTGGACAGCTATAAAGAATGACTTGACACATTCTGCTGGATTTACACACAGAGGCTCGACAGCATCCAATGTTGGTCAGCTGGAAGGTTCTTTGCCTTCCATTGAGTCCTGTAGACTTGGCGCCCTCTGCTGTTTAGCAGAACAACTGAAAGCTACCCAGGTTAGAGGGAGCTCCGTTGGGCTCTCCTTCTTGCTAAGAACCTGTGGTAGGCCTCGCTGAAGCCTCAGACTCGAGTGAGGAAGTGTAGGCTGAGGTTGGCAGGGATGTGAAGGGTCTCCAGGCTGAGGGCTGAGGGGGTATAGGGGAACAGGACAGGGAAGGTGTGCTTGGTGTCCACCAGGAGCATTGGGACATCGTTCCTCTCCTGCAGACGATTCTGAGGACAAGATACAAAAAAAAACAGGAATAAATGGCATGGAAAATAGATTATATTTGACTGGAAGTGGTTTCAGGCAATCACACATTATAACGGACAGAGAGCTGTTACCTGGATGTTTCTGATGAAGGACACAGTGACTCTTTCCTCAAACTCGTTGAGCGGGGTGTAGAGGTTGAGGATTTTCACAATCTGTACGACAAATAAGACACTGGTTAATATATGAAGACAAGACACGTCACTCTTCCTGTGAACGTTGAGAGGGAGTTGTGAGGGGCGTTCCGGTGCTCAAGGATTGTTGATGTGCAACAGGCTCGTAACAGCTTTCTGTAACAGGTGTATGAGTGTACCTGTTGCATGGTGAGAGCGGTACACAGTGAGCAGATGGCCTCGGCATCCTGGGACGTCTTCTTCTTGACCTGAAGCAGCTGGGCGGCCTGGATGACGGGCTCCATGTTAACCACCGCCCCACTCTGGTGGAGGTTCTTCCCCCGAAGCCACTCCTCCATCTGACTGATGTTGTACCTGACCAATCCCAGTGAAAGACACTTAGTATAGACCCACCTCTTCAGTGACGGGTCATAAATGAAACCCTTATGCTACTTTAATGAGTGCTCCTCTCAGCTATACTGTAGCATTAAAGATCTTTTCCTGGTCAGTCCCTAGAACATATAATATCCCCAGCATGGTTCTGTGTGTGTATATATATATATATATATATATATATATATATATATATATATATATATATATATATATATATATATTGATATATTGATATATAAACATACCGGAGCTGCATGCCAGTGCTCCAGGAGCAGACGTCTTTCCTGAGCAGCAGGTTGTTGAGGGTGACAGCGTTGATGCTGTAGAACAGCTGCCGGACCACCTGGCCTGCTATCTCTGGGTCCAGGCCGTGCTCGCCCATCACCACGTGGAACTGGCCCAGCTGTCTGATCAGGGCCTCCAGGGTGTAGCTCCCTGGGCCCTCCTCGTCCTTGTCCATGCTGGAGGAGCGGTTCCTGTAACCCATGGGCTTCACTCCCGCAAGGCTGGGGATAGACTCACTCTCCAACATGGCCGACACTGCCCAGTTGAAGGGAGGAGATAGTTAACGCAATGTTCATTCATTCATATCTATAGGTTTAACTGGTTCACTTTTCTTCTTTTAGGAAACCTAAGTACTGAACTATAACATTCAGCTGTGGAAAATATAGATCAGTATAATAAGGGATTTTACAATGTCAAAACAGCAGTACAATCAACCCAGAATGAAGAAATGGTTGGTCAATTTCCAACTCCATTGTCTCAAACTTCTGGACCATACAGTTCTTGCCACCGAGCTACCCCAGCACCTCACCGATCATGGGCTGCATGACGTGCTCTGCCACCTTGACGAGCTGCTGGTAGATCTGGATGGAGAGGTCACTCAGCACCTGGCGGTACTCTGCCAGGTCAAAGTTCTTCAGACAGTGCTCATTCTGCTTGGCCGTGTTCTGAGTCATAAACGCCTGGGAACACAGCAAGACAGGAATGAGAGTTGTGGAGATCTACAATTTGTAGAGTAGGTTAAAGCAAGTGTATTTCCGTCTGCACATCTTTAAAATGCATTGTGCGTGGAGAGGAGTCAAGGAGTAGTCAGACTGTATAAATGTCAGACAATCTACCGCTTATTTCAACCAGCTAAAGTACTGAGCATCCTTTCTAGCATCTCGTCACAGTTTATAATAAGCAGAATGATCTCTGATCGTTCAAAGTAAGCCTCACCTCATCTCCACTGTACTGCTTGAGACAGTGCAGCAGACGACTCGTGTTGGCCAGCCAGAAGGAGGTCATCTCAAAGTCATCATTGTTTTTCTGCAGAGGCATTGCAAAATGAAGAGAACGTTCAAATACCAGAGTCGTTGTACTGTATTCTGACCGAGCTTGACTCGCAACTTACTTCCAAAGATTGTGCACCGCATTAAAGTATGTGAGTGAAGTCTCCATCTGTATGCGGGAATACAGCTCTGTATCTATACCTTGAGGACCTTCTTAATGGCGTTGATGGTGGAGGTGAGCAGAGAGTGGACCTTCTGGTCATCGTTGATGTAGTCCGCATGGCGGATGCACATGAAGAGGATGTAGGCAGGTAGGCAGGGCACTGTTGCTGATACAGCGTGGGGCTTCATGTCTGGAACACCAAACAGCACATCTTAGTTATTACAATAACATTGTTATCACAATAACATTACATGAACACCGCATTACAATAAGTTATCCCAATGTTAACCCATTCCATTTCGAAAACAGAGAGTGATGTGTCCTGGAACAAGTTCATCCACTCATTTCAGTAATCATTGTAGTCATCGTGTGGATTTGAGAATATAGTGATACGCTCTGGACTTGACAAGTGTTTGTACTTGGGATGCTGTCATATTGTGTGATGAGCTGGCTTTCTGCCGCCACGTCGTACCTGTGATGAGCGTTTTGACCAGCAGGGCCTCGTCCTCTTTGTAGTACTCCAGCATGCCCTCAAAGTCCTTCTCTCTGCGCTGGACAGTCACCTGACGGGTCATCTCTGGTTTGGCCGTGGTGGACTGGGATGCTGCTGCAGTCACGGACACTGGACAGAGCAGAGGACAAAGTGGTCACTGACACTGCAACAACCATCATACAGTATGTCCCTTTGGCCTTCATTACAGCTTAGTGAGACCAATAAATGAATAGGCTACAGAATTCATTAGGAGCTCCAGGTCTCTCACCTTCCAGCTCCTGTACTTTCTTCATGTAGATCCTCAGCTGCTTCTTCAGCTTCCTCTCGTTCTTCTCCAGTTTCTCCACAAGCTCTTTTAAGTCCTATAGTAACAAAACATTCAAGATGGTCAACTCAACACTAACCTTCAGAGCTCCGGGCTGTTCCATTCCAATAGGTGCCCCTGGGCCTGTATTCAAAGAGTCTCAGAGTAGGACTGCTGATACAGGATCAGTTTTGCCTTTTGGATCATAATAGTATGGTTGAGAGTCCTAGATCAGCAATCTGATTGCAGTGTTCTCACCAGGTTGTCGTTGGTGAGGCGGGTGATCTCCTGCTGGACGCTGTACTCCACCTGGGCCTCAGGGGACAGAGACATGGTGTGGTTCAGCATCTCCTGCTTCTTCTCTATGTCGTCCTTTAGCAACTCAACCTGGGTGTGGAACGCCTCCAGCTCATCCTCGTGCTTCCTGGCCTGAGACTGGAGCTGGGCCTCTAACAGCCTGGGGGAAAGGAGGAGAGGGGGAGGAGGAGGAGAGAGGGGATGGTTACAATAAGCCTAAAGCTGACTGAACCTTCCTAAACGCCTAACTTGTAGCATTCCGGTACCATAGTGTGGAGACTTACTGTATTAAGTATGGTTTCATAGCTCATTAACTCACATCTTAACCCCCACAGTTTGTGCCTCTTTTACCAGAGGCATAGGAACGGGGAGAGGATAAAACAGGAAGGCAGTAAGTAGAGAAGGAAAGCAGAAGATAACCTGGCCACTTGCTTTAGACCCTGGTATGCCAGGCCCAGCTCGCCATCTTCATTCAAATAACCCCAGTCTGAAGCTTTGCTGCCGGCGGCAAGCCAGGAGAGATAGAGATAGCGAGACGGAGAGATAGAGGAAAAGCGAGAGATGGCAAGAAGAAAGGAGTGACAGGAGGAAGTGAAACAAAAATGGACAGGAGAAAACAGAACAGAGCAATAGGAGTTAGCATCACAGAGAGGTAGAGCAGAACCAGAGATTCTCCAGTTAAAATCCTATAGCTGACATAGGAAAAAGCTCTCACACAACAGACAGACACTACCATCACCCTTTTAAAACCCGATCACGGTGAGAGTGTCGTTATATCAGCATCTGCCTCTCATTACTGCCATCTATCTGCATTCTGCCATAATGAGGACGTCTAACAAATACCTCCAGGTTAAAAGGTTCTGCTCTGCATTACATTTACATTTACGTCATTTAGCAGACGCTCTTATCCAGAGCGACTTACAAGTACATACATTCATACTTTTTTGTACTGGCCCCCCGTGGGAATCGAACCCACAACCCTGGCGTTGCAAGCGCCATGCTCTACCAACTGAGCCACACGGGACCACAACAGAGGTGTTCAAATCACCCTGGCATTTTGGCTAGGTCTCTCAAACCGACACAGAATGAAAGATATAAAACAGGAATAGATCGCGGGTCAACGGAAGATTGCTTTGGATCGCGATGAATCTGTGTGCTTCGAGTGGCTCATTATGAGCAACACAAATGTCTTTCCTCCCTGGCAATCTGAGTGCCATCTAAGTCCCGTCACTCACTGGCTGTCTGAGGGTTCTGTTAATGATGACACAGAGGGCCATGAAGGTAGATGGCTCAGGAAGGATATTACTGTGTCAATTTCAATAGGGTGGAATCAAAAGCAGGGCAGTTTTTCATGAATATGTCATTATACCGTCAAAGTGATTGGGACAGTTTAGATTAGAAAGGTGATCCGATGTTACCCTGAGAGTCATCTCCTGTGGGCAGATTCTGCTCATAGACTGAGAGAAACTTCCTGGACTGAATGCGATGCGGGAGATCCGAGCAGCATTAGTTCTGTTTTTGGGGTTTTCGTCACTGGTTATATTGACGTATAAGGATTGGGTGAAGACGGTGCTTAAACTGTTTCGCCTCGAGTGCTTTCCCTGGGGGGGGGGGGGGGGGGGGGGGGGGGGGGGGGGGGGGGGGGGGGGGGGGGGGGGGTTGGTCTGTCACCTTGAGCATACTGTAGCTACACTGTCTCTTGGACTAAGCGCCGGACATAGAAGTACAGTAGTGAAGGTCTCTAGACAAAACAATAGTAGCACTGGCAACAGTTTGATGTAGTCACATGGAATGAAAACTGAACCACCAAACACTTTCCTCATTTCCATTTCACCCTGTCAACCCAGAAGTATAAATGTGATATTTACATTGAAAAACATTCTGTGCGCCAGTGGGTATGACAAAAAAAAAAGAGGCCATATTCATCACAGGCCAGTGTGTATTCCATGACTGTACTTCCAATATAAGGTAAAGAAAGACACTTACTTCTTAGACTCACAGAGTCCATGATAGGACCTCAGAGCCTCCTCCTTGTCTATGGGCTTCTTGCTGTTGGTCCATTCAGGCAAGTTATTAGTTTCCTATGGAGAGAGGGGGACATGAAGGTCAATTTATGATGCCATTGAAGAGGTAGCAAAACCCGTGGGAGAGAGTTGGTGGGTACATCTGCCACTGCTTTATAAGGTAATGACATTCATCCGACTTGTCTCTTTCCCTCTTTAGGTCAAACCCAGTCAGTGTTTAACACGCACTCAAACGTGAGTCATAGGACATATTGTAGTACAGCTGCCCTCAACACACTTTCATATTACAGGCCAGCGCCTCTCTAATATCTGCATCTGAACCAATCAGCTTCAACAGTTGGGAAAGGAAGAATCAGAGCGACAGGCCATCATCTCGGAGGAGTCATAATCACCACCCTTCTAAGGAGTATGACACACAAGGCATATCCTCCACTAGCCTAGCAGGTGGGACTGGGAGAGTGCAGCTCAGGAGTGTCTGAAATATTACCTAGATGTGGGGGGGGAAGAGATGTGAGGGGGTAGAAGTGGAAACGCCTGAGTGAATGAGAGCTGTCTGTTCTGCTGCCTCCCGCACACCATGCGCTCTCTCTGCTCTCTGTCCTGAGGCACTCCCTCTCAAACCAAACGCCTGGCTACCCACGGTGTTTAACAGCAGTGGGGATCATCTTCGGAACTCTCTTCAGGAGGACATAACTACAGGTGAATGCCGCGCTGGATTATTACAGTGTAAGGACTGATCTGTCAGACGCTGTCATTCTCAGTTCCAGTTGGAGGTCTGGCACGGAGGCCAGTCTCTCTCAAACGTCTCATAATGAGACTCTCCAGTTACATACTAGTCTGCCTGTACCTCTGTCTAAATCCAACTGGAAACATTTGATCAAATATTCCAGTGTTTTGTTTGGGTAAGATACAGGTCACTGGAATCCATAACATACAGTGCAAGACTATCATGTGCTTTTCCATCACTGGCTGACTTGACTCAATTCAATTGCGCTGCATAATGATAATAATCGTGTTGACCTTCAACCCACATAAGTCACAAACAAGAAAAGTATATCAGCCATCCTTAAACGAACGTTCAGGATTTTTTTTTTACCTACATTTTTTTGTCACGTTACGGAAACAGCTTCCAAATGCGTTCTGTAGATCAAAAAGCTAGGTATTGTTGTTTTCCAGATTTGACCCTCAGTGACATATTTGGAGATAACGTGTTTTTGGAAAACTACAACAAGCTTTAGGGAGGAGTGAGGTTGATTTCCTGGTCTCCGCTTGTCCCACCCCCGAACGTAAGGAATTAAACAGCCATGAGAATGTAGTTCTGTGTCAGTCAGAGAGCTTCTATCGTTACTACTGTCACAAAACCTATAGCAGGGTTCCCCAAATGGTGGCCCGCGTGTGATTTTATTTGGAACCTCAAATTCTCTGAACAAAACCATCACTAACACAGAGAGGCTGCTGCCTAGATACAGATTTGAAATCATTGACCACTTTAATAAATGGATCACTAGTCACTTTAATAATGCCACTTGAATAATGTTTACATATCTTACATTACTCAGCTCATATGTATATACTGTATTTTATACCATCTACTGCATCTTGCCTATGCCGCTCGGTCATCCATATACACTGCTCAAAAAAATAAAGGGAACACTTAAACAACACAATGTAACTCCAAGTCAATCACACTTCTGTGAAATCAAACTGTCCACTTAGGAAGCAACACTGATTGACAATAAATTTCACATGCTGTTGTGCAAATGGAATAGACAAAAGGTGGAAATTATAGGCAATTAGCAAGACACCCCCAAAAAAGGAGTGATTCTGCAGGTGGTGACCACAGACCACTTCTCAGTTCCTATGCTTCCTGGCTGATGTTTTGGTCACTTTTGAATGCTGGCGGTGCTCTCACTCTAGTGGTAGCATGAGACGGAGTCTACAACCCACACAAGTGGCTCAGGTAGTGCAGCTCATCCAGGATGGCACATCAATGCGAGCTGTGGCAAGAAGGTTTGCTGTGTCTGTCAGCGTAGTGTCCAGAGCATGGAGGCGCTACCAGGAGACAGGCCAGTACATCAGGAGACGTGGAGGAGGCCGTAGGAGGGCAACAACCCAGCAGCAGGACCGCTACCTCCGCCTTTGTGCAAGGAGGAGCACTGCCAGAGCCCTGCAAAATGACCTCCAGCAGGCCACAAATGTGCATGTGTCAGCATATGGTCTCACAAGGGCTCTGAGGATCTCATCTCGGTACCTAATGGCAGTCAGGCTACCTCTGGCGAGCACATGGAGGGCTGTGCGGCCCCACAAAGAAATGCCACCCCACACCATGACTGACCCACCGCCAAACCGGTCATGCTGGAGGATGGTGCAGGCAGCAGAACGTTCTCCACGGCGTCTCCAGACTCTGTCACGTCTGTCACGTGCTCATGTGCTCAGTGTGAACCTGCTCTCATCTGTGAAGAGCACAGGGCGCCAAAGGCTAATTTGCCAATATTGGTGTTCTCTGGCAAATGCCAAACGTCCTGCATGGTGTTGGGCTGTAAGCACAACCCCCACCTGTGGACGTCGGGCCCTCATACCACTCTCATGGAGTCTGTTTCTGACCGTTTGAGCAGACACATGCACATTTGTGGCCTGCTGGAGGTCATTTTGCAGGGCTCTGGTAGTGCTCCTCCTTGCACAAAGGCGGAGGTAGCGGTCCTGCTGCTGGGTTGTTGCCCTCCTACGGCCTCCTCCACGTCTCCTGATGTACTGGCCTGTCTCCTGGTAGCGCCTCCATGCTCTGGACACTACGCTGACAGACACAGCAAACCTTCTTGCCACAGCTCGCATTGATGTGCCATCCTGGATGAGCTGCACTACCTGAGCCACTTGTGTGGGTTGTAGACTCCGTCTCATGCTACCACTATAGTGAGAGCACCGCCAGCATTCAAAAGTGACCAAAACATCAGCCAGGAAGCATAGGAACTGAGAAGTGGTCTGTGGTCACCACCTGCAGAATCACTCCTTTATTGGGGGTGTCTTGCTAATTGCCTATAATTTCCACCTTTTGTCTATTCCATTTGCACAACAGCATGTGAAATTTATTGTCAATCAGTGTTGCTTCCTAAGTGGACAGTTTGATTTCACAGAAGTGTAATTGACTTGGAGTTACATTGTGTTGTTTAAGTGTTCCCTTTATTTTTTTGAGCAGTGTATTTATATGTATATATTTTTATTCCATCCCTTTGCTTAGATTTGTGTGTATTAGGTTGTTGTTGGGAAATTATTAGATTACTTGTTAAATATTACTGCACTGTCGGGAACTAGAAGCACAAGCATTTCGCTACACTCGCAATAACATCTGCATGTGACCAAAACATTTTTATTTGATTTATTTTAATGTTTTATTGTTGGACATTAAAGACTGTAAAAACACCAGCAAATCAGCTCCAAGTAACTTGGAATGCTGTTGCAAAGTATTCCCATGCATAATAGAAAGATACTTTGTGATCATACACTCTTGTATACAAATGTAAGCAAGGTGTGAAATTAATGTTTTAGTAAAATATATCGGTTTGTGCATCTTGCGGTCAATGTGCAGTCTACAAATTATTTGTAATTATGTTCCGGCGCCCTGACCATCCACTCGAGGAAAAATATATGCCTGGTGCCAAGAGAACAGACGACAACAGAGTAAGTGTTTGGGGCGCCTGCTAGATAATGTTTTTATATTGGCATAATTTCATATAGTGCTGTTGTGTGCATTGCGGTTGTGTATCGTTAGTTCTGCTATCGTTACTATATTAAGCTGAGACACACCTCCCCATACTGTACCTGCCTTCCAGATGCAAAGCACCATCGAAGCTGTATTAATATCATCATTCTAACACATGACTTCCTGGTTCGATAATGGTTCGATGCTTATATGCAATAAAAAAAAAAGTTTTCAAAGAAATAAATAATAATAATATAAATATATATATATGTATATAAATATATCTGGGCAATTTGGATAACTAGGGGCACTAACAACTTGCTGTGGAGTCGTGGAGACATGCTGTGGAACATTCTTTCAACCCTTGGCCTACAATGGTCGCGCCCCAGTGGAAATCTAATTAACATAAAAACATCTCCATCAAAATCCATCTGCTTAAGCTAGAGATATGTGTGAGATGCTGAGACTCATGAACATGATGGTGTTATCCGTTTTTCCCTAGAATGCAAGCCTCACAAGACTAATTTTAAGGTCCCTGGTACCCGTTTAATGTGTAGATAACCTTTTGATTAACAAATAGGGCCATATAAACTGGACAATAAACACTTCCCATTGGACAAATGAAGCCATGTCAACTTTCAGCTCCCAGTTTGGTGACTTACAATGTGATTGGTTGTCTCCTTCTCTTTCTGCTGGGCTGCAGTGACAATCTGACTCCTGAGGATAAGGACCTCATCCTTACGCACATCCAGCTCCTCATTGGCTGCCTTGAGCTGGCCCAGCAGCAGGTTGTAGCCGTCCTGAAGCTCATTGGAGGAGCTGTTCTTGGAGGCGCGGTCAGCGATGGCCTTCCTCAGCTCGTTCAGGTCATTCTTCAGCTTCTTGTTCTCAGACTCCAGCTCCTGTCTCTGTGGAAAAACAAGGCCAAAGTTCAAAGAGATTTATTGGCAATCTAAAATTTTACTTTGGTAATCGTTGGTAATAAAAGTAATGAAATGCCAAGGCTCAATGTAAGGAAGAATGACAGTGATTGATACCAATACAGGTACTAAAGTAATATAGAGCAGAATAAGATGTGATTGCTGCCACATTGTGAGTACTTTAGTAAGTAAATCTTTGTAGAGAAACTATTTGTAGTTGATTTTCATTTTAGCTATGGCAAGTAGCTACAGTATTTAGCTATGGCAAGAAGCTACAGTATTTAGCTATGGCAAGTAGCTACAGTATTTAGCTATGGCAAGTAGCTACAGTATTTAGCTATGGCAAGTAGCTACAGTATTTAGCTATGGCAAGTAGCTACAGTATTTAGCTATGGCAAGTAGCTACAGTATTTAGCTATGGCAAGAAGCTACAGTATTTAGCTATGGCAAGAAGCTACAGTATTTAGCTATGGCAAGAAGCTACAGTATTTAGCTATGGCAAGAAGCTACAGTATTTAGCTATGGCAAGTAGCTACAGTATTTAGCTATGGCAAGTAGCTACAGTATTTAGCTATGGCAAGAAGCTACAGTATTTAGCTATGGCAAGTAGCTACAGTATTTAGCTATGGCAAGTAGCTACAGTATTTAGCTATGGCAAGAAGCTACAGTATTTAGCTATGGCAAGAAGCTACAGTATTTAGCTATGGCAAGTAGCTACAGTATTTAGCTATGGCAAGTAGCTACAGTATTTAGCTATGGCAAGTAGCTACAGTATTTAGCTATGGCAAGTAGCTAAAAGCCACGAAGACTACTGCAGTTGATTCATAGATACACTGACAAGATTATTAATCTTCTAAGATACTGTACAGTGACTGAAAGTGCTCAACTCTCTCTCTCTCTCTTTGCAATGAGTCCAGAAAGGCACCAATAGCAGTTATCATTTCACTTGTGCAGTAGACTCAGATACATTAGATCCCATGGCTCAAACCTGTAAAATGTTCACGACGCACACATTTTTACTGCCAATCGAATCTAAACCCTGTGGCCTGTGCTATTATGGTACTATTATATGGGATCAATATCATGCCAAATGTATTCACAAATGTAAATCCCCAATCCACAAATGCAATTCACTATCCAAACACCTTCTGATTTGTATTTGTAAATCGATATATTGCATTATAAATTTCTTATAACCGCAGATATGCAGGTCATTTCCAATGGCCTTAATTAAAATGACTGTAAAATGCCATAAAGATTTGCACATAGAAGAGATATGCGCAAACATGACAGACATGGCAAACCTGCAACTCCATATTTGAAAGCGCTTAGGTCACCTGGCTTTTGGCAGGGATTTGACGACAAGAAAAATACAAAATGTTCTCACGCGTAGAAAGCGATTTGTAGTCGTATAAAAAAAAAAGTTCTCATGCGTATAAAAAAAGTTCTCACACAGACAGCGATTTGTATTCATAGAAAAAAGGTTAATATCCATAGAAAGCGATTTCTAGAAATCGCTGGCAGCTTCTCGTTCGGCCATGTTGATACCTGCCTTTCAAGGCTGCAGAAATTATAGTATGGTAACCATAATATGTTGATCATGTGTGTAACCATAGTATGTCTAACGTAAATAATCGAAACCCTAGTCGCAGAAATGTTTTGGTACCCTTCCCCAGATTTGTGCCTCGACACAATCCTTTCTCGGACAATTCATTCGACCTCATGGCTTGGTTTTTGCTCTGACATGCACTGTCAACTGTGGGACCTTGTATAGACAGGTGTGTGCCTTTCCAAATCATGTACAATCAATTGAATCTACCATAGGTGGACTCCAGTCAAGGATGATCAATGGAAAAAGGATGCACCTGAGCAAAATTGAGTCTCAGGGCAAAGGGTCTGAATACTTACAAAAAACAGATACCTTGTTTGCATCTGCAATACATTTGCAAACATTTCTTTAAAAAAATGTTTTTGCTTCGTCATTATGGGGTATTGTGTGTAGATTGATGAAAAAATTAAATAAAAATCAAATTTAGAATAAGGCTGTAACATAACAAAATGTGGAAAAAGTCAAGGGGTCTGAATAGTTTCCAAATGCACTGTATATATTATAGGTACTTAGTTTTATTAGTTGTAGTTGGAAGTCATTTTTATTAGTTGTAGACCTATTAGTAGTTGTACAACAACTTTTTTATTCTGTTGATTGTACGTTTTATTATTAGACAGTAGTTGCCATATTTTTGTTACCAAGTATTGTTTGTAAAAAAAATCATAATAATTTGAACACTTGAAAATGGAATGGTGCATCAAGAGATTTCATCCTGCAAAATTTTAAATCAATAAATAAAGTTGGTTTTTGGACTCATCACAATAGTCCCTAAAGAGTTTGAGAAAATAACGCTGATGCATTAAAAGATGGCCACACTATACCAGTGGAAGCATATTAGCACATAGGCTAATATGCAAAAAACACTTATCATGAACCATAGGACCAAATGACAACACATTTGGAAAGTATACCCATGGTACGTGTCTTAACTTAGCTTGAGAAAAGCTGGACAAAAGATGGCAGAGTTCAGATTTTACGTATCCATTTAAACCACTTTAAATTCACTTCGCAGTTGCCTATTAACTTGAAACTTGTCATCGCTATCATGGACGTCTCTAAGGTAAACCACATTGAATTTGGTATTGATATCTCAAAAAACAAGGACTTTCAACATCTAATTATTTGCATATGTAACGGTAATGCTCAAAATCATATGCAATCATCTTCTCCTCATGCACCATATGCCAGATTCACTCCTGATTTTGTATTTAGACTCAGTCTTTAATGGTTTTGAGATTTTTTGTTGTTGCTGCATTCAAATATGGCCGCATTGTACCTATAGATATACATTAGCAGATATGCTAAAAAAATACTTTAAACATATTCCTCTAATGAACCTTTGCTTTGTTATTCAACTGCCTGTGCGTCCTTTCTCTCATCCTGTGAACCCCATTCATTGCTGCTCGCAGTTATATTTTAGTTTTTTGTTTTCAACTGTGTGTCATGGATATTGAAATTATTATTCCAGTGAAAAGGTGTTGCTACAAAATTAACATGAATCAGATCCTCTACCTTTCTGTGGCGACCTGTGAACATACAATTTCATTTTTTGAATATGCTCGAGAAGTTGAGGGCAGGAAGACCAAAGACACCAGAACATCCAGAGTGAAGAAGAAATGGAACACCACAAATAGAGACATCCCACTGCTGAATAGTACTGTACACTGTGGTTGTCTGTGTGTATGCATGTTAGTTGGTGTATCTGTGTGGGGGTGGATGGATCTGTACCTTGAGACTGTTGTAGGCCAGATCCGCATTCTCTTGCTCTGATGTCATCTTTGGCTCAATGCCCTAAGAGAGATGGCGAATAGTAAATATTCCACTTTGGGTCGATAAGGCAGAGGCAGGCAGCTTGAGGATCTTAAACTTAAAGGTATTCAAGACAAAGAGTAACGGGAGAAACTTCTGTGTAGGTATTTTAGAAGTATAGAAAAATAAGCAAGAGCATAACACTAGACTGAGACATAGGCCCACCTTGCGCTTAGACTGGTCCTCTATCTTTTCCAGGTTGACTTGCAGTCTCTTCCTCTCCTGTTCCAGCTCCCTAACACGCTTCTGCAGCTTCATGAACACACCGATGTCCATTGCTGCCTTCTCCACTCCCATCTCCTGCAGGGGAACAATGTCAGGTCAAAACCTAGTCCAAGCAACTATGTACAGTAAGCCTGTGTTAGACTGTATAAAACTGGTTAATCCTGGTTAAGGAGGTCTTACCTCTACGAGTTGGATGGCATCGTCAGTGTCTCCCACCTCCGAGGTAGAAATGGAGGGATAATTGGAGTCAGACTCCAGGCTGCTCTGGTTAGAATTGTTCCTCCTGTGGCCAGGCTGAAACTGAAGGGTAAGAGGAGACAGGAAACCATTGGATATCTGGCTTGGCATAGGACACCTACATGCAAATGTGCACAAACACAAACACACACGCACCTTGGCCTCCTGTAGGTTGTCATATCTCTGCTCCAGTCTGGAGAACTCCCTGAGCAGGTTCTGGTAGCGCTGCCTCTCCTCATCCAGCTCTGCCTGGACCCGACCCACACTCTGGGATGCACTGCTCTCCTGGTCTGAAACACGCACACGACCAGTCCACATCAATCACTTTCATGAGTCTCCACTTTCACTATTACTCAATTACTGTCCTATAGATGAGCCTTCATTTGAGTGACTAGAAAACAAGCCATCAATAAGTTACATACAGTATTCTCCATTACAGGTACTGAATATCTATTGCTAGTCTTTGATGTCAAGTTTATTTTATTAAGTTACTTGGAATAGCACCTTGGTGTCAGCACCATTTCAAATGTTAATTTGAGGGATAGGTTATTGTATTGTCAAGATTCCAAATAACTTTTCTATATTGGACCGCTTTCACATTGCCGATAGCATAGGGACATTCTTGAGAGGTTCTCGAGAGGCATAGATCTTTGAGAGACAATACTGTCACGTAAACTTGCGAAATGATCACGCCTGGAGCGTTACATCTGGTTTTACACTAGAAAAGAGATGACAGTTTTCACGCACTACACTCGCCTGACAGTTGACCCCTCCGAGCAGGGCAGTTTACCTCGTTGAGCTTAACACTCCTACAGAGCAATGTTTTTGAAACAGCTGAAATGTATAGACTTATATTAGATACTTGTTTTATTGAGTTTTTACCTGTGATGGGTTCAGATTTCTAAACTTTAAATATTGAGACATGAGGGGTGCTATAGTCTAGGGCAGTGGTTCTTAACCTGGGTTCGATCGAACCCCAGGGGTTCAGTGAGTCAGTCTCAGGGGTTCGGCGGAGGTCAAGACACACATCCGACTCATATGATTCGTGATGACACGCCCCGCTTGGCCATCATTGGCTGCAGGTGATCACGCTACATCGCTTGGCCTATCTGTGCTGCAGGGAATTTGGTGCGCTCAGTAGTCGACTTGTGACTGTCGTGATGGTACGTCTTGTGATTTCTTTCTTAATATTTTAATCCCTTCATACTTACTATGTCGAGCAAAAAAAGAAAGTGGTCGGACGAATATGTACAATATGGATTCACATGTATAACGGAACGTGATGGGAGTCAGCGTCCTAACTGCATGATTTGCAATGCCAAGTTGAGCAATTCTTGTCTAGCACCGGCAAAACTAAGAGAACACTTCCTTAAACTGCATGGAGATGGAAAATACAAGAACACAACGCTCGCTGAATTCAAGGTGAAGAGAGCCAGATTCGATGAAAAGCCTATTCTGCCTGTTCTCGGCTTTGTACCCATCAACAAACCGATCCTCACAGCATCGTACGAAGTTGCTTACCTGATCGCAAAGCAGGGCAAACCACACACCATTGGTGAAACACTCATAAAACCAGCTGTGTTGAAGATGGCGAATATCATGTTGGGAAAAGAGGCTGAAGTTAAGTTATCCCAAATTCCTCTTTCAAATGACACCATCAGCGACAGATTAGAGGACATGAGCAAAGACATCTTGGCTCAAGTAGTTGCAGATCTGATTTCAAGCCCGGCAAAATTCAGCCTTCAACTCGACGAGACCACAGACGTTTCCAATCTAAGCCAGCTTGCTGTATTCGTGCGCTATGTGAAAGACGGCGTGATAAAGGAAGATTTTTTATTTTGTAAGCCTCTTACAACAACAACTAAGGCAGCCGATGTGAAGAAACTTGTGGATGACTTCTTCAAAGACAACAATCTTTCGTGGGATATGGTTTCTGCAGTTTGTTCGGACGGAGCTCCAGTCATGCTGGGAAGAAAGTCTGGTTTTGGTGCGCTAGTGAAAGCCGATGCACCACACATCATTGTTACGCATTGTATTCTGCACAGGCATGCGTTGGCAACAAAAACCTTGCCTCCAAAACTGGCAGAAGTATTAAAAATTGTAGTGGAATGCGTGAACTATGTGCGAACTAGTGCTCTGAGGCACCGCATCTTCAGTGAGCTGTGTAAAGAAATGGGCTCTGAATTCGAGGTACTTCTGTACCATTCTAACGTTCGGTGGCTATCCCGGGGACAGGTGCTGACTCGTGTTTTTGCCGTGCGTGTGGAATTAGCCCTGTTTTTGCAAGAGCACCAACATTGTCATGCAGATTGCTTCAAAAATTCTGAGTTCATTCTCATTTTAGCGTACATGGCTGATATCTTCGCAGCTCTCAATCATCTCAATCAAAAAATGCAGGGCGGTGGAGTCAACATCATCGAAGCGGAGGAAAACCTGAAGGCTTTTCAAAAAAAGCTACCGTTATGGAAACGACGAACAGAGAACGATAACTTCGCAAACTTTCCCCTGCTGGACGACTGTGTAAGTAAGATTGAAGATGTATCTGGAATCGGAGACATTTCTGTACCCGCGGAACTGAAGCAAGCAATTGCCACGCACTTAGTTGAGCTTGCAAAGTCTCGACGGATACTTCCCTACAAGAGAGTCATATCCAGCATGGGTGAGACAGCCGTTCACGTTTAGTGTTGAGACAACAGATGTCAATGATGAATACCTCGATGAAATCATTGAAATTCAGCAGAGCCAGGTTCAACAGCAACTCTTCAGAACAACAACGCTTTCAACGTTTTGGTGTCAACAAATGGTAACGTACCCTGTAATTGCTAAGAAAGCTCTGGAGATTTTCATACCGTTCGTTACAACATATCTTTGCGAGCAATCCTTTTCGAGGATGCTGGACATAAAAACGAAGAAAAGGAACAGACTTTGTTGCGAAAATGACATGAGTGGCACTTGCCAAGGTGAAGCCGCGCATTTCTGAACTGGTCTCTGAAAGGCAACAGCAGAAGTCACACTGATTTGCAGTAAATATTCATTATTATGTTTTTGTTTTTGTGTGAAAATCATGTTTTGATGATTTTGTTCTTTGAACACACGGTGTTGATGTTGATGCACGGTTCATTTTGTGCACCAGTAAAATATATACCCATGTTTTGAATTTGAAGAAATCATATTTTATTTTTCCAATTAAGAAGGGTTCGGTGAATGCGCATATGAAACTGGTGGGGTTCAGTACCTCCAACAAGGTTAAGAACCACTGGTCTAGGGTCTACACCAGAAGTTAATGGTTATCTGTAGGAGGAATGTATATGTGGAGGCAATTAAGCTTGGAATGTACTGAGTGCAGGGAAGACGATCACATGTTGGCAGGCACTGATAAGGGTGGAGAGCTGTGGATTAGTGAGGAAGGGGGCCGAGGTCAGGTCACGTTAAGGGAGAAGGAACATTTTATTGCCAGCGTCACTTAATTTCCTGCCTAGCAACAGAGATGTAATGTTTAAAGAGAAGGAGGAGATTCCACCCCAAACTGGGGTACATATACCATCACTGGTGGAACCATGTATAAACTTGGTTTAAGCTTTCATAGTGTACATTGAGTTCTTACTCTGATATTTAGAACCTAACAACAGAAATTGCAGTTAACACCCTGTTACATTCTGAAATTGTCACAGTAGCCGCTGCCTGCCGGCTGCACTGAGCCAAGAACAACAATGGAAGCCTATTAGCGCAGTGTGTGTGTGTACACACACACACACACACACACACACACTTTGGAAAGTATTCAGACCCCTTGACTTTATCCACATTTTGGTTAGGTTACAGTCTTCTTCTAAAATTGATTAAATTGTTTTTCCCCCTCAATCTATACACAATACCCCATAATGACAAAGCAGAAACAGATTTTGGATAAAACGGAAATATCACATTTACATAGGTATTCAGACCCTTTACTCAGTACTTTGTTAAAGCACATTTGGCAGTGATAACAGCCATGAGCCTTCTTGGGTATGATGCTACAAGTTTGGCACATCTGTATTTGGGGAGTTTTTTTGCATTCTTCTCTGCAGATCCTCTCAAGCTCTGTCAGGTTGGATGGGGTGAGTTGCTGCACAGCTATTTTCAGGTCTCAGAGAATTCAGAGAATTGTCCCGAAGTCACTCCTGCGTTGTCTTGGCTGTGTGCTTAAGGTTGTTGTCCTGCTGAAAGGTTGAACCTTACACCCAGTCTGAGGGTCCTGAGCACTCTGGAGCAGGTTTTCATCAAGGACCTTTCTGTACTTTGCTCCATTCATCTTCCCCTCGATCCTGCCTAGTCTCCCTGTCCCTAAAAAACATCCCCACAGCATGATGCTGCCACCACCACGCTTCACCGTAGGGATGGTGCCAGGTTTCCTCCAGACATGACGTTTGGCATTCAGGCCAAAGAGTTCAACCTTGGTTTCATCAGACCAGAGAATCTTGTTTCTCATGCTATGAGTGTCCTTTAGGTGCATTTTGGCAAACTCCAAGCGGGCTGTCATGTGCCTTTTACTTAGGAGTGGCTTCCGTCTGGCCACTCTACCATAAAGGCCTGATTGGTGGAGTGCTACAGAGATGGTTGTCCTTTTGGAAGGTTCTCCCATCTCCACAGAGGAACTCTAGAGCTCTGTCAGAATGACCATCGGGTCCTTCTCCCCCGATTGCTCAGTTTGGCCGGGCGGCCAGCTCTAGAAAGTGTCTTGGTGGTTCCAAACGTCTTCCATTTAAGAATGATGGGGGCCACTATGTTCTTGGGGACCTTCAATGCTGCAGAAATGCTTTGGTACCGTTCCCCAGATCTGTACCTCGACAGAAACCTGTCTCGGAGCTCTACGGACAATTCCTTCGACCTCACGGATTGGTTTTTGCTCTGACATGCACTGTCAACTGTGGGACCTTATAGACATGTGTGTACCTTTCCAAATCATGTCCAATTAATTGAATTTGCCACAGGTGGACTCCAATCAAGTTGTAGAAACATCTCAAGGATGATCAATGGAAACAGGATGCGCCTGAGCTCAATTTCGAGTCTCATAGCAAAGGGTCTGAATACTTAAGGCATTTCAGCTTTTTATTTTTAATACATTTGCAATCATTTCTAAAAACGTGTTTTCACTTTGTCATTATGGGGTATTGTGTGTAGATTGCTGAGGATTTTTTAAAAATGAATCCCTTTTAGAATAAGGCTGTAATGTAACAAAATGTGGAAAAAGTCAAGGGGTACTTTCCGAAGGCACTGTATATATTCTTTGATAGGCCTACTATCCCAAAATGTTTAGATATGCAAGTCAACATTTTGATATACGCAAGTGAAACTACGCAAGTCAAAATGTTGAGATAGTAATTCAAACAAATATAATATATTTTTTCATTTGTAACATTTTGTGGTGATTTTAGAGGTGGCACCAAAGTTCCCAGAGTGATGGGGGGATAGTCTTTCATGATCTGGTAGGCTAACCACACCAGGTAAAACTCTGGTTATGATATAATAATAAATCAGTTTTATTTAGGCTATGATAAAATTGTTGTATTTAGGCTATGATGGGACCAGATTTGAACTTTTTTATTTATTTCAATTTCACCCCTTTTTTTCTCCCCAATTTCGTGTTATCCAATTGGTAGTTACAGTCTTGTCCCATTGCTGCAACTTCCGTACGGACTTGGGAGAAGCGAAGGTCGAGAGAAGTGCATCCTCCAAAACAACCCAGCCAAACCGCACTGCTTCTTGACACAATGCCCGCTTAACCCGGAACCTGCACCAATGTGTCGGAGGAAACACCATACACCTAGCGACTGTGTCAGCGTGCATTGCGCCCGGCCCGCCACAGGAGTCGCTAGTGCACGATGGGACAAGAGCATCCCTGCCGGCCAAACCCTCCCCTAACCCGGACGACGCTGGGCCAATTGTGCGCTGCCCCATGATTTCCTTTTAACTGCTCTGTGATGAAACATCCCGTTTGAAGTACTGCACATGGTATTTAGATAAAGGCAGTGGTCATGTTCAGAGATTATGATGTAAACTAGAAGTGACTTCTCATTGACAAAGAGAAGTCCATTGACGAATGGATTTAACAAATTGATTGATTTATGTTTCGCACACATAAAGGTACATATTCCAAAACTAATACTTTTCCACATGAACCCAGTGCTAAATAAGGGCTGACTTCAGTTTTTTTTTTTTTTTTGGTCTCACTTTGCTGCTGCCATGTAACTTGATGCGGTTTCTGCCTCTTGTCCTACTTCCACAAAAAAACCTTTTGTGTGGGGAAACAAGCCGTCCCTCCCCTCAGGTCAGGCAGAATGCAGGGCTCACTGTGACTACAGTTTCACCTTCAACCACTCCTATATATATGTATCAACTAATCACTGTAGTAGTACTATCGTTTACGTCTTAGTGGTGTATGAGATCTAAAAAGCACTTACCTTCTGTGCTCTTGGAGTGGTGCAGAATCCTTTGGTTCATCTTCTCCTTTTCACTCTTCAGCAGGGAATTCTCCCTCTCCAGCTCCTCCACTCTCTAAGGAAAAAGAACAAGAGCATTAATGAAAGAAATAGAGACATCAGAAAGAGCATGGCCGTTCAAGAGCAATGCATTTTCTTTTATCTATTTCAATTTGATACTTCAGACGATAGACGCTACTTACTCTCTACAAGTGAGAAAAAGGTCTATTTAGTTGTTTTGTTTCTCTTTAAGTGACTATAAATCTGTCGATCCTGCGTGTGAGGCTCTCATACTGATGTCAGACGGAGCTAGAGAGCCAGGGACAATTCCTGCATTGTCTGGCTGACTTGGGAGAGAATCAAAAGGACCAAAGAGGGGTGTCTATTACCACTGAGAAAGCCCGAGGCCAATCTACTTAACAATGATCTCCTTAAGTCAGGTGGTCAAAACAATACAAAAATGTATGCATGATATCACTTTCAGGTCAGTAGAAGACCACTGATACATACAGTTAAATCCACAGTGAGATTGTTGGAGAAACAGATGTTCAGTAATTCAACTCTTAGAGCAAGAATTCAGTAAAACCGCTGCTACCAGCATCTTCTGTAGTTACTCGGGCAACTGAAGACTGTTTTCACCCACGTGTTTCAAACAGAAGGTTGTTTTCAGTCAACATTAGGGCTTTGGAGAACATACAAGGTAAAGGAAAATGTACTTTCTCCTCTTCAGTGATTGACAGCTCACCTGTTCAAATCTCATCTTCTCGTTGCTGTGCTCCTCCTCCAGCTTCTTCCTGTGGGCGTGTGCTTCCTGGAGCTCCGCCCTCAGCTTCTCCAGCTCATCCTTCAGAGAGGTCAGCTGACCGCCGTCTCCCTGGCGACTGCGCATGGTCTCCAGCTCCTTCTGCAGCTTGTTCACCTCTGAGCCCAGGGAGGCTTTGGCCACCACCAGCTGCTCATTCTGAGTCTTCAGATCTTTGGTCTAAACAGTGGGACAGGAGAGAGAGCTCTGTTACTACTATGGGACGTCACATCACTTTCAAATCCATCCCATTTTAACATAACTTACAGTCTAGACTAGCCAAAAAACATTCTGTGCCAAAATGATTGCAAAGGGAAATATTGACCTTTCATTGACCCGTCTTTGTATTATGGCACTCATTGTAGGCTACTAGCGTTACAGGTCAGTGTACTCCTATAAAGTCGCTTGGGTCAGAACCATGCGTCTTTGACTGTACCTGGTCATCCATCTTCCTCTGCAGCTGGACAATCTTGTTCTCCATGCCCGTGTTGAGCTTCTTCAGATGTTGAGCGGACCTCGCCTCAATCTTCAGCTGTTTCAGCTCACGCTTGGCTCGCATGCGGCGGTAAGCACACTGGATGGTGATGGCGGCGTTCCGTGCCACCTTGAACTTCCTCCTAGTAAGCCAGCCTCGGACATGCTTCTGGATGATCATGGCTTTGTGATGCAGAAGGAACTGGGGTGGGGGAGAGGAGAGGTAGAGATCAGGGACAAGGAACCATTTATTATACTGTACAATGTGATGAGAAATATGTAGTTAACTAGATTTCCCAGTAGGGGGAAATTCTAGAGTACTAAATCCAAAGGGAATCTAGAGTATCTGAGAAGGCGCAATAGCAGGCAGCATTTATGCAAGGCCCGCCTGATCACATTCCATTTCAAATCCGAGCACTTCGTCTCCAATTTTCCAGTCACACAAACAGGACAACAAGTCCAAGACTGAGGCATCTTCCCAGGGTACTCTTTACTCCTGATAGAGATAGATAGAGATCTAATAGAGATCTAACCACTGATAGCTTCAACATGAATACAGTGTGGGATTGGGAACAAATGAGAGTGTATACAAAATCCAGGATCAAAAAGGTAAAAGGTAAACCAGTGACATAACAGGTAGAGTGTTGTGGTTGTAGTACCTCCTGGAAGATCCTGCGGGTGAACATGCCCCTGGTAAAGGCCTGGATGGTGACAACAGCCTGTCTCACCCTCAGATAGCCCCTCCGCTCTCGGACCATACGATACTGCTTCTGACAGATAACAGCAGCGCGGCTTAGACGCAGCTGCTCCGCATACCTGAGAAAGACAGCAAAAGGAGGAGGACACGGAAAGTAGTTACATCACTGGCACCGATATTGATTAAAACTTGTTCAAGACCCTTGTAGTGTGATTTATCAAGAAGTTGCCTCGTGGGAAAAATTCTGAATTGACCAGCTACTTTGTTAGTCTAGCAGAACGTTGTGCTTCTCCTCTCACCTGCGGGCCATGTAACCGCGGCCAAATCTCTGCAAGGTGATGGCAGACTTGCGTATCTTCTTGTAGCGGGCCATCTGTAGCCAGCGTCGCACTGTCTTCTGGATCTTGATGCAGGCGGACCGGAACTTGTCTGCCCTCAGCTTCTCCAGGTAGGCCACTTGGCCCGCCCGGAAGAAGATCTTGGTCTTACCAAACTGGAACTTGTCTGGGTCCTGGTGAGGGAGAAAGATGAAGTCATTTGGTTTCCAGTCATTCATTCATTCATTCAGTTAAATGGAACTTCAGCTCGATCAACTGAGCATCAAGGCAGCTAGTTAAGTGGACGTTATCAAACACAAGGTTAAATAGTCCCCCCCCTGCCTCCCCTAAGGAATCCATGACATACTGTCCAAGGCGCATACAAATGATATTCCAGTAATAATGTATTAATAACATGATTCATCTCAGGCTGTGTATGCTGAATTAACCACTGTTCCCAGAGAACACAACGGGGTTTGTCCATTAGGACTGAAACTCGTGACCTGCCTTTTTACATCCCCATTCCCCAGGTTCAAAGCTGTCTCTCAATACTGGAAAAGTTAACATGTACTGTATCAGAGCAGACATGCAGTAGGTTCAATGATGCAAAGATGGACTGGCCCTGAAGGAGTTAGGGAGCTCCGTTGAAGAGAACAACATCCTTCAACCATGGGAGGAATAAAAGTGGTCCTTTCTATTCATTCATTTCCTTTCTATTTGTTCATTTCCTTTCCTATCCTACTTGGGGCTTTAGGGCGTAAATCTTTCTTACCTTGACCAGGGTCTCTAGTAAGTTCCTACACACCAGTTTCTTGTCTCCTACGGTCATATCTGACTTCTTCATGAGGACTCTGTATCTGTTGAAGAAGTCTGGGTACGTCCACCTGGAATCACATAGGACTGGCTGAGAAGCAAGTCAAACACACACAGCCCAAATCTGAAACAGGCATATTTTAATTCATGAAAAAGGAAACCATTGTATTATTTTGAACAAATCAAATTGTAAGACATGTCCTTGCCACTTCCACGCGACATAAAGGCATGATTATTGTTCATCTCTAGTTTCTTTTGGTTTGCGACCATGAGCAGGTCAGGACTAGTGTCGGTCCTCTAGACTTGAAACAGTAAGACTGCACTTTCTCACGCAGTACTTTGTCTTATGCAATCTGTTTTATGCTGTGTAACGGAATCAAATTGTTATTAAGAGACTTTTCGTGCTCTGTGGTGAATTGCTCTCCTGCTGTTCACCCTCAGGGAAGCACGTACCTCAGGGGAGACGGAATTCAATTTCCTCCCTGCTTAGGACGACCGAGAAAGCTCAATGATGGAGCAATAAAAACAGACAGAGGAAGAGCCTCCGTCCAGGCAGCACAGATTACGGAAGTGACATGCCCATTACATCACCAGGAGTCGCATAACAACCACATTCTATTACAATATATATAATATTAATAATATTATTATTATATGCCATTTAGCAGACATTTTTATCCAAAGTGACAAATGTTTTATATGGGTGGCCCCAGCGGGAATCAAACCAACGCCCCATGACGTTGCAAAGCGCAATGCACTACCAACTGACCCACAGGACCACAATCAATTTCTATGCATCCACTATCTATTGCACAGAGCAGACAACAGGGCCACCCGTGTAACGGTGTGTGAGAAGCAATCTTACCTTGATGGGTAGCCAGCAGCACTGATGCGGATGGTCTCCAGGACCCCACATGCCCTCAGTTGCTGCACAGCTCTCCTAGAGTCAAACCTGCAACAGAGAGAGGGACAAAAGAACACGTATACAAAGTTTCAAAAACAATTCCCCATCACAATGAAAACACACCATTCTGGGAGTAGGGTTAATTACCATACATATACAGAGGTAAAGGCTATTACCCTCTCCTTACTGTACCTGAGCTTAAGCTTCCCCTTCAGTATTGTACACATCTCCACTAGGCAGAAGACAGAAGCATTGAGAGGAGGTTAATGCTAGTCAGCTAGGTGCTGCCTGGGCAGACTGACTGTGTCCCTACATACAGCCGTCGGTATGTTTGCTAAAGTCCAGCCACAGCATGTGACCAAGGCACATCATTAGATTTAGAGACCTTGAAGAGGCACTTGTGCAAAAGAATGCATCAAGACGATGGCAACATAACCTGACCTCTCCTTCCGTCCTGTTTTTCGGAAGTAAACATTCTAAGTCGACAATGTGTGCTGTAGTAGAAAAGCTTCAGAACACAAGACAATTCCTTAAATCGACCTCGAAAAACAAAAACCTAGGATATCTAGTGTGCTGGTTTAAATGCCCCATTCAACACTGCTTATCAAGACAACATTGTTTATTGAAAAACAGTCTTTATTTTGGACGAGAGTTTCTGGTAACAGTCAACATGGCTGTGCCACTGTGAGCAAGAGAAACTGTTATTGAGTCAGAGGACTTGAGAGAGTTATTCAGCAAGAGACAGAATCAGCACCTCAGGCTACACTCGGGTCTAGGCAACCAAAGAACAAACACAGCACACGCAGGTGATGTCTCTCTCTGTCTGTCACACACAGTACTCTCTCCTAGTTGTCTTTTCCCATGACTCCATGCATGTTTATTAGTGTTCTGTTTACATAAGCAAATATTACCTCACCATGACCGTACCACGTTTAAATAAGAATGGCAGACCACATATTAGGCTCCTAGATCTGATTAGTGAAGCCAGTCACGGTAAGAAGTTGGCTTCTGATTCTTAAACACACTGTACACAAACATACACACAGAACAGAGCCCTCTTTGTTTACAGTAATACTGTAGTAATACTGTACCAGTGGGTACAGAAGTCCCAAAAGCATCTCTTCCACTAAAAATGGGCAAGGTTTTTCAGTCAACATGAAAAAAGTTTGCTAATCCAAACAACTTGGCTATTTGAGCAGAGAAGTTACATGACAGACAAGACACACAAACTCTTCCGTATTCTGTTGCCTACATACAGTTGAAGTCAGAAGTTTACATACACTTAGGTTGGAGTCATTAAAACTTGTTTTTCAACCATCCACAAATTTCTTGTTAACAAACTATAGTTTTGGCAAGTGGGTTAGGACATCTACTTTGTGCATTACAAGTAACTTTCCCAATAATTGTTTACAAACAGATTATTTCACTGTATCGCAATTCCAGTGGGTCAGAAGTTTACATACACTAAGTTGACTGTGCCTTTAAACAGCTTGGAAAATTCCAGAAAATGATGTCATGGCTTTAGAAGCTTCTGGTAGGCTAATTGACATCATTTGAGTCAATTGGAGGTGTACCTGTGGATGTATTTCAAGGCCTACCTTTAAACTCAGTGCCTCTTTGCTTGACATCATGGAAAAATCAAAAGAAATCAGCCAAGACCTCAGGAAAAAAAATTGTAGACCTCCACAAGTCTGGTTCATCCTTGGGAGCAATTTCCAAATGCCTGAAGGTACCACGTTCATCATTACAAACAATAGTACGCAAGTATAAACACCATAGAACCCACGCAGCCGTCATACCGCTCAGGAAGGAGACGCGTTCTGTCTCCTAGAGATGAACGTACTTTGGTGCGAAAAGTGACAATCAATCCCAGAACAACAGCAAAGGACCTTGTGAAGATGCTGGAGGAAATAGGTACAAAGGTATCAATATCCACAGTAATACGAGTCCAATATCGACATAACCTGAAAGGCCGCTCAGCGAGGAAGAAGCCACTGCTCCAAAACCGCCATAAAAAAGCCAGACTACGGTTTGCAACTGCACATGGGGACAAAGATCGTACTTTTTGGAGAAATGTCCTCTGGTCTGATGAAGCAAAAATAGAACTGTTTGGTCATAATGACCATCGTTATGTTTGGAGGAAAAATGGTGAGAAAAGGGGGAAGACCACCATCCCAACCGTGAAGCACAGGGTGGCAGCATCATGTTGTGGGGGTGCTTTGCTGCAGGAGGGACTGGTGCACTTCACAAAATAGATGGCATCATCACGAAAATTGATAATTTGAAGCAACATCTCATGGTTCTTCCAAATGGATAATGACCCCAAGCATACTTCCAAAGTTGTGGCAAAATGGCTTAAGGACAACAAAGTCAAGGTATTGGAGTGGCCATCACAAAGCCCTGACCTCAATCCCATAGAACATTTGTGGGAAGAACTGAAAAAGCGTGTGCGAGCAAGGAAACCTACAAATATGACTCCGTTACACCAGCTCTGTCAGGAGGAATGGGCCAAAATTCACCCAACTTATTGTGGGAAGCTTGTGGAAGGCTACCCAAAACATTTGACCCAAGTTAAACAATTTAAAGGCAAAGCTACCAAATACTAATTGAGTGTATGCAAACTTCTGACCCACTGGGAATGTGATGAAAGAAATAAAAGCTGAAATAAATAATTCTCTCTACTATTATTCAGACATTTCACATTCCTAAAATAAAGTGGTGATCCTAACTGACCTACGACAGGGAATTTCTACTAGGACTAAATGTCAGGAATTGTGAAAAACTGAGTTTAAATTTAAATGTATATGTGTCCTTTCTAGGGAGTTTTTCCTAGCCACCATGCTTCCACACCTGCATTGCTTGCTGTTTGGGGTTTAAGGCTGGGTTTCTGTACAGCACTTTGTGACATCAGCTGATGTGAGAAGGGCTTTATAAATAAATTTGATTTGGCTAAGGTGTATGTAAACTTCTGACTTCAACTGTACACCGTCACTGAAAAGCCAAATATTTACTCACGAGAATGCCTCCTTCTCATCATTAGGCTTGATGCAACGCACATAGTGGGGGGTGGTGGCATTCAGGGTCTCCATGAGAAGCTGCAGGGAGCTGCGGAACTACAGTAAACAAACAGAGGAACGGAGGATGAGAAGTACTGCAAAGGCTAAGTTTAAAAAACTTGCTTAATCCCACCAATCATTGTAAAAATACAGACTTGTTACATCATTGCTTCCTAATGAAAGGTTAAAGACATTGTTAAGAAAATGACTATGACACTAACACAGACAGGCTCCTATCCAGAGGCACACTGATTGAACTCAGGCCTCATGGTGGATGCTAACCTGGTGGCCCACGGTTTTCCTGTGCTCCTTGTTGGGGACTTTAGGTGTTGGTTTGGCCGAGCGCACGTTGATCCTGGAGGACTTGCTGGAAGACGTGGAGCTGCTTCCGTCTTTATTAGTGTCTTGGAACAGATCCGCCACGAGCTGAAACTGGGAGAGGGGGAACATCATTAATATGTTTAGCAGATGGTTTCATCCAAAACAACTTAGCATAAAACAGATTATATTATAAGCCATTTTATAGCCGGATAACAACATCAATTCACCAAACCGCACAAAAAAGTGGCGTTGAATTTCCACAAAAATCTTTTTCATAAGATATATTTTTACATAGTGCTGTACTGTAGGATCCAGTGTAATAGCGGGTGTGTTAAAGAACACTGATGAGACTACAGTAATGAAAAGCATGGCTGGACAGGACGTCAATAAACCAGCATTTAGGCGTCTGTCAGGAGAGTTCTGTAGTCACATCTCCACAGCAGAACCAGTGAAGGTGAACAATTTGAGTGTCAAGCAGCAGCATCCACGTATTTGCAGTGGATGCAGAGGGAATATTGATAATAGCACAATAATATCTCTGTCACAGATAAGGCTGGTGCGGTAAAACAGTACTAATAGACTGCAGTGCAGTCCCACCATCCATACTGATAATAGCACAATAATATCTCTGTCACATAAGGCTGGTGTGGTTAGACAGTACTAATACACTGCAGTGCAGTCCCACCATCCATACGGATAAACTATTCTCTCATGCCAAACTTGCGAAAAAATATTCTGACATTAACACGAAATTCCTTTCGGAAAATGTTTCCTTTATCACTTTGCAAAGAATATGCTCTGTAAGCAGGATTGGACTTCTATGAAGATTCATGGAAGTTCCTTGATCCATCCACCTCCTCTGGCTTGGGGGTACAGCTCAGGTACCTCAGAGTTAGCAGGGCTTTCAGGCTGTGAGAGATGATAGTAATGGTCATTGAGGAAAGACTTATCAGCCGGAGGAAGTTTCATGACCCTCACATGTCCTCCAAGGCTCTCCAATGTTGATTAGGTTTCTGCATCACTGTCAGCTAGATATGAGGGGGTTTAAACAAGCTAGGGGCTCTTGCCAAGTTCTCAACTACTGAGCAAAATTGACACTAGAAAATCAATTGAAATGACAGAGACAAAAATGCAGTACAGCATATTGTACAATATTGAGACATGCTATGTCTTTATCACTGCTTTTGTTTCGGAAACCTCACTGCAGCGTTTCCCAAACTCGGTCCTATCCATGCTGTTCAATGGAGCTTGGTGTCTTTCTGATAGTGAATAGATTTGGCACAGACAAGATGCTTTTAGACAGAACATAAAATATGAAATCTCTCCTTGCCTCTCAATATTCCTTCTCATTTGCACGCTCTTAATGGCTGTTGCATTAGTAATGCTGAGGAGAGGATTTTGGCGAGAGGGAGACAAGATGGTTGAAAGAGAAAGGGCTGAATATGAGATGCCTAATACGAGATGAAGTGAACTAAAGTTGGTATTTGTCCCAAAGAGAGTGGCAGAGAGGGTGAACTGAACAGAAATGACTGAGAAAGCTAATGCACTTTTGGCTCTCATCACTTAATCAGTAAAAAAGTTCATGCAGAGAACATGAGCTGAAATTAGGTTCCAATCAAGCAGTTTGAGTTTGGCTTGGAGAGGCAGGAGTCAGCGGATCTCTAGAAAGTGTGTGTGTGTGTGTCTGTGGGAGACAATTCATCTGCAATATATTAGAATTTTGATATGACATCTTAATTTACATTTCATGTATTTCAAATGAGAATGTAAAGCAGGATTTAAACTTTAGGGTTCATGTGAAGTGTTGCCAAGTTGTCAGCCTGGCTTTAAACAACAACTATATCTGATAGGAGCTATACTGGCCATCATATGAACCTGTGAAATGCTTCCAATTTGCCACTTTCTAAATCGTGTTACTTTTTTTGTGTCGTTGCACTCTATCCCAAAACTGAAGCCTCTTTCAGCAGTAATCTAATTTGGTAAAAGCTTTACGGTGCTGCTTTTCCAAGAAGTCCACACGGTTAAATTAGTTTGAGCTTAAAAATATAATTATTTGCGACATGCTTTCTGCATTTAAGTGGTCAGAGTGTGCTGTTGAGTGTGAGTTGAAGTGTCCACTAGAATGGTTTTGATGATTGTGTCATTGTGGTAGCGATCTAATGACATTGTTCTCTCTCACCTTGCTGGCCTTCAGAATGTTGATGTGTTCCTCGTAGACGGTGTCTCTGTTCTTCTCCAGGAAGCCATCACACTGGTACTCAACCTGCCAAGGGCGGGAACAGAGGTATATATAACAGACTACACTTCACAGCCAAATACACTGACAACTAAATTAGCAAACATTTAATCAACTATGGTAATTATGTACAATAGGGACGGAGGGTTGTTTGTTCAAATCCCAGGTGGCCCATACAGTCCTGCTGTTGTGTCCCACAGCAATGCACTTACAGTAACCGTAGCCAAACATCCAGCTGTACATTGAATAATTTAAAGCATGTGGCAGTTTAAACATAAGCATTTACTGAGCATAAAAAAAAGATGAACCAGATATGCAAACATTGTGTTTATTTATAAAAAGTCAGATGTAAAATAACATGAGTGCAGGTATTGTTTGGAAGGAAATCCCCCTGTCAGTCAGTCTATCGTCCTTCCCTTTGTCTGTCCATCAGCAGCCCCAGCCTCCAGGCAGTCTGGTGTCACACTTCACCCCTGCTCTCTCCTCTTTCTCACAGATAGGGTTGCAGGCTGTTCTAATTGTACAGCCGTGGCCAAAAGTTTTGAGAATGACACAAATATTAATTTCCACAAAGTTTGCTGCTTCAGTGTCTTCAGATATTTTTGTCAGATGTTACTATGGGATACTGAAGTATAATTAGAAGCATTTCATAAGTGTCAAAGGCTTTTATTGACAATTACATGAAGTTGATGCAAAGAGTCAATATTTGCAGTGTTGACCCTTCTTTTTCAAGACCTCTGCAATCCGCCCTGGCATGCTGTCAATTAACTTCTGGGCCACATCCTGACTGATGGCAGCTCATTCTTGCATAATCAATGCTTGGAGTTTGTCAGAATTTGTGGGGTTTTGTTTGTCCACCTGCCTCTTGAGGATTGACCACAAGTTCTCAATGGGATTAAGGGCTGGGGAGTTTCCTGGACTTGGGACCCAAAATATCGATGTTTTGTTCCCCAAGCCACTTAGTTATCACTTTTGCCTTATGGCAAGGTGCTCCATCATGCTGGAAAAGGCATTGTTCGTCACCAAACTGTTCCTGGATGGTTGGGAGAAGTTGCTCTCGGAGGATGTGTTGGTACCATTCTTTATTCATGGCTGTGTTCTTAGGCAAAATTGTGAGTGAGCCCACTCCCTTGGCTGAGAAGCAACCCCTCACATTAATGGTCTCAGGATGCTTTACTGTTGGCATGACACAGGACGGATGGCAGCGCTCACCTTGTCTTCTCCGGACAAGCTATTTTCCGGATGCCCCAAACAATCAGAAAGGGGATTAATCAGAGAAAATGACTTTACCCCAGTCCTCAGCAGTTCAATCCCTGTACCTTTTGCAGAATATCAGTCTGTCCCTGATGTTTTTCCCTGGAGAGAAGTGGCTTCTTTGCTGCCCTTCTTGACACCAGGCTATCCTCCAAAAGTCTTCGCCTCACAGTGCGTGTAGATGCACTCACACCTGCCTGCTGCCATTCCTGAGCAAGCTCTGTACTGGTGGTGCCCCGCTCCCGCAGCTGAATCAACTTTAGGAGACGGTCCTGGCGCTTGCTGGACTTTCTTTGGCGCCCTGAAGCCTTCTTCACAACAATTGAACCGCTCTCCTTGAAGTTCTTGATGATCCGATAAATGGTTGGTTTAGGTGCAATCTTACTGGCAGCAATATCTTTGCCTGTGAAGCCTTTTTTGTGCAAGCAATGATGACGAAACGTGTTTCCTTGCAGGTAACATGGTTGACAGAGGAAGAACAATGATTCCAAGCACCACCCTTTTGAAGCTTCCAGTCTGTTATTCAAACTCAATCAGCATGACAGAGTGATCTCCAGCCTTGTCAACACTCACACCTGTGTTAACGAGAGAATCACTGACATGATGTCAGCTGGTCCTTTTGTGGCAGGGCTGAAATGCAGTGGAAATGTTCTTGGGGGATTCAGTTAATTTGCATGGCAAAGAGGGACTTTGCAATTAATTGCAATTCATCTGATCACTCTTCATAACATTCTGGAGTATATGCAAATTGCCATCATACAAACTGAGGCAGCAGAGTTTGTGAAAATTTATATTTGTGTCATTCTCAAAACTTTTGGCCACGACTGTACAACTGGCGCGCGAGAGGAAGAGCAGTAATTGAATGCAGATCCTACTCCTTTTCACTTGAAGAGTTAGACGAAGAGAAACACCAAGGGAATCGGTTTAATACCATCTTAACAGAGGAGAGCTGAGGAAATCCCATCTACATTAACAGGACTCTCTCGTCCCACTCTAGCCACTCACATCCCTAGCTTTTCACGGAAATTATCACGGTAAATAAAAGGACATTGCTACAGCTGCCTGCCTTTCATCTGTTTACATGACCCACTTTAGGCAGACACATAGGCAGTCCTTTCTATTTAGTGCCAGCTCCTCTGCGTAGGAGCACTGCTCTTTGAGTTAATTAGAGCTTGTGTATGTGTCATAAGGAGGAGGGGTGACATTGCAGGGCCAATGAGATCACTCACAGTAATACTAACACACAAAGCCTCTCTGATGAGTCATCATGGGATAATCATATTAGCTCTTTTCAGGCAAAGCCCCTGCAATGAGGGTGATTCATGTCAGGTCCTTTGAATAGCACAATTTGTAGATGCTCCCAATTACTCAGCCAGGTATACTGAAGCAGTTAGGTTTAAACACACAACCTTGCTTAAGGACTGTAACAACAGGATTTCCCGGCCAAAATGACATTTGAACCAACAGCCTAGGATCAGGTCAATTTTGACCTAACTGAAGAGCCTTACGTACAGGTGCTTTTCATGTGAAACATGTCTCTAGGCTGGGTCTACCCACCTTATCAGCAAAGTGAATGATAATGAAAGATATGTTGGACATCCGTGGTTTCTGGAAATGGACGCTGCTTGAAAGGCGATCGTACAGCTTCTGGCACCAGTTCTGATCTGTCCCTTTTGGCACCTGTAGCAGCAGCAGGCGAAGGGGAATAAAGGAGAAATATTATGTAAAACCATGAAGGAAACCAAAACTTTCTATCCAGGTTAGCTGTGCTCAGAATAACAATTATTTTGAGGTTGTTCCAAATGATCGTCAATAACTTCAAAGGGCTGTGGGATGAGGATGAGTGAAATAAATAAGTAATCTGTGTTTTGTTGCAAAGTCCTTAACTCCGATAACAATCTGGATGCAGGCAGGGGAAACAGACGCAGGCCACGGTGTGCACCTATGAATGCAGGATGAATCCCATTAAACTGAGACCAGAGGTTTAAAACGCAGGGATCAGCAGTGTGTTCCGCTCTGCTCCCTCCAGACCAAAACACAGAAGATTGTTCAACACCTGTGACTGCTCAAGTGCATTCAGCGTTAAAACTACTCCAGTTGCCAATTGTTCATATACACTTCCCCACTAATGCATCCCAAAAAGAGAAGTTAAGAACTACTGGAGCAAGGACAGAATTCAGGACTAAAGACGAATACATTATGTATGGAAGACCGGGTACTCCACCTTGCACTCCTCATCCAGCAGGTCCAGGATACCCAACTTGGCCTCGATGAGGTCGATACACGGCTGGTTGTCATAGAAGTCGATGAGCGTCCAGGGGATCTGCTCCTTCATGTACTCCTCCTGCTCCAGCTTGAACACATGCTGAGGACACACAGAGGCAGTCCCACAGTGAGCTACAGCACAGTAGGTTATCAGTTAGACTAAGTCCTGAATTATTTCACTTGAAAACATTCATGTTGAGTCACGAGGTTAACAGCTTTATGTTTTATGTTATGTTTTATGTTTTGCTTTATGTTCTCAGGTCTCCTCTACTGAACATTGGAATATAAGGTAGGTAGCTACACTGAGTGTACAAAACATTAGGAACACCATCCTAATATTGAGTTGCACCCCCTTTTGCCCTAAGAGCGGCCTCAATTCATCAGGGGCACGTATACTCCAGTTGTGTGAAGTTGGCTGGATGTCCTTTGGGTGGTGGACCATTTTTGATACATACTGGAAGCTGTTGACTGTGAAAAGAACTGCAACACTGCTGAGTTTAACACACTCAAACCGGTGCGCCTCGCACCTACTACCATACTTAACTATTTTGTCTTTCCCATTCACCCTCTGAATGGCACACATACACAATCCATGTCTCAAGACTTAAAAATCCTTCTTTAACCTCCTCCCTTTCATCGACACCGATTGAAGTGGATTTAACACATAACATCAATAAGGGATCATATCGTTCACCTGGATTCACCTGGTCAGTCTATGTCATGGAAAGAGCAGGTGTTCTTAATGTTTTGTACACTGTGTATATTATAAATAGAAGACTTAAACTCACTTGATTGAACTGCTGCTGCAGTTTCTCATTGGCGTAGTTGATGCAGAACTGCTCGAAGCTGTTTATCTCAAAGGTCTCAAATCTGTTCAGATGAAGAGAAAACAGTCACATATCTGGTGAGTCGGAAGTCTCCGGTCTATTTCCATCCTGTGTTTTAGACAGTGATTAGGCCTAGAGGAAAACTAAATAGTAAATAATGTAGTGTGTAATTTTGGAGTCACTTTTATTCTAAATGAGAAGATAATGTTTCTAAACACTTCTACATGCATGTGGATGCTACCATGATTACTGATAATCTTGAATGAATTGTGAATAATGATGAGTGAGAAAGTTTCAGATTCACAAATATATCCCCCCCAAAATTCTAACCTCCCCTGTTATTGTAATAATCTGAAATGCAACCAACTCAAAACAGCAAATGCATCCAGCAAATTTGTAGTCACAAGCTTGATGTAGTCATAGTGTGCTATGAATATGGGACCAAATACTTCACTTCTTACTACTTTAATACACATAAGTGAATCTGTCCCAATACATTTGGTCCCCTAAAATTGGGGGACTATGTACAAAAAGGGCTGTAATTTCTAAACAGTTCACCCGATTTGGATGAAAATACCCTCAAATGAAAGGGGACAGTCTTCACTTTAACCTCATAGTCATTGTACAATTCCAAATCCAAAGTGCTGGAGTACAGAGACAAAACAACGACAAAACTGTCCCTTAAATGTTGAGCTCACTGTTGATCACGTGTCAAACTCATTCTACAGAGGGCAGAGTGTCTGCGTGGTTTCACTCCTCCCTTACACTTGATTAATAAATGAAACTCACTAATTAGTAAAGCACTCCCCTCACCTGGTTGTCTAGGTCTTAAAAAGAAACTGCAGAAACTAGGCCCTCCATGGAATGATTTTGACACCCCTGCTGCATAGCCACGGGAAGTAGGGGTGCTGCAGCACCCCCTGAAAAATCTGAATTAAAAAATATATTTATACACATTTTTTTTTAAAGTACTGTAGTATGCCTTTACCAGTATTAGAGGACAGATAGCGTGGGCAAAAGTTTTTTTCCACAGCATCTCTGCTTTGGCAAATAAGGTAGTTGTATTATTGAGAACTGTATCTTGCAGGATTCAATACAACTGTAAGAGTTGTTGCCCTTGTTCCTTTCTTTGCGATTGTCATTCTAATGGAATCCAGAAAGATTAAAAACCCTGTCCTCAAACACTTACATCAAAAAGGTACAAAGTTATGGGCGAAGACACAAAACATCCACATCAAATTAAATATTTTTCTTAATCAAATAACATGGAAAACAATCACTTTTTTGTGCAGCATTAATGTGCCATCCTTACAAACCACTTCATGTAAATGTATATTACCGTATTGTACATAGGCTGGTCATCGAGGTTTGTACCTGTACACTTTCCATCACAATACAGTAATTGAGTACATTGACAATGATGTGATGTGGCTCAGTTGGTAGAGCATGGCGCTTGCAATGCTACGGTTGTGGGTTCGATTCCCACAGGGGACAAGTACGAAATAGTATGAAAATGTATCCACTCGCTACTTTAAGTTGCTCTGGATAAGACTGTCTACTAAAATGGAAAAGGAATGAATAGACCATTTCACTTTTCACATAAGTTGCGTTTGCAAAGTATTTCAAGAAACTGGAAAACATAACAAACAGTGAATCAAGCAAGTATTTTAAATTCCACAAGTATTTTCAGATGAACTGTTTTGTACAGATAATTATCAGACTCAAGTTACAAATAACCCCCCGCTGTATGTCTTATTATTTGGGCTTTCTACTGTAGCTCAGCATCTTTCCCCTCCCAGCGCCAGGCTGCCAGTTTTATCAATAATCTAACCCACAGCAGAGAACCAATTAAGCCCTCAGTCAAACAGGGTCATGAATAAGAAAAGCACAGCTCTCCCAATTCAATATGGTTCCATCCTCTATCTACTGTAATGAAAAGAGGCACTTAAAACACAGGGGATGGAGGTATTTGGCTGGAGACACGCAGAGCGCTCACACACACAGATGAGTATGTGGCAATGTCTACAGACAATCACGGATTACAAAGGGAAAACCAGGCACGTCGCGGACACCGACGTCTTGCTCCCAGTCAAGCTAAACACCTTCTTCACCCGCTTTGAGGACTGTGGGCTCTCGTTCTCCGTGTCCGACGTGAGTAAGGCGTGCTCACCCTCGCAAGGCATACTCACCCTCGCAAGGCTGCCGGCCCAGGCGGCATCCCTAGCCGCGTCCTCAGAGCATGGGCAGACCAGCTGACTGGAGTGTTTACTGACATATTCAATCTCTCCCTATCCGAGTCTGCTGTCCCCACTTGCTTCAATATGTCCACCATTGTTCCTGTACCCAAGATAACAACGGTAACTGAACTAAATGACTATAGCGCCGTGGCACTCACTTCTGTCATCATGAAGTGCTTTGAGAGTCTGTACTTTGCCTACCTTACATAACACCCTTACATAACACCCGAGACCAAGGGGAGGCAAAGTACAGCCCGCATCCGGCCAGCCGGGCACTTCAATCCGGCCCGTGAGACATAAGAAATATATATTTTTTTGCCCTTTTTTCTCCCCAATTTTGTGGTATCCAATTGGTAGTTAGTCTTAGTCTTGGTAGTTAGTCTTGTCCCAACTCCCGTTACAGACTCAGAAGAGGCGAAGGTCGAGAGCCGTGCATCCTCCGAAACACGATCCAGCCAAGCCGCACTGCTTCTTGACATAATGCCCACTTAACCTGGAAGCCAGCCGCACCAATGTGTCAGAGGAAACACCTGGCGACCGTGTCAGTGTGCATGCACCCGGCCCGCCACAGCGCGATGGGACAAGGAAATCTCGGCCTGCCAAACCCGGACGATGCTGGGCCAATTGTGCGCCGCCTCATGGGTCTCCCAGTCACAGCCAGCTGTGACACAGCCTGGGATCGAACCCGGGTCTGTAGTGATGCCTCAAGCACTGCCATGCAGTGCCTTAGACCACTGTGCCACTCGGGAGGCCCCCGCAAATTCATTTTAACAAACAATTGGTCCTCCAAAAATGTGGCCCTCTGTTGAATTTCAAAATCCCGATGTGGCCCTTGAGCCAAAAACTTTGCCCACCCCTGCCCTAGAGCCACTTAAATTTGCTTACCACCCCAATAGATCCACAGTCGATGCTATCGCCATTGCAGTGCACACTTCCCTATCCCACCTGGACAAGAGGAATACCTATGTAAGAACGCTGTTCATTGACTACACCTCAGTATTCAACACCATAGTACCCTCCAAGCTCATCATCAAGCTTGGGGCCCTGGGTCTGAACCCCACCCTGTGCAACTGGGTCCTGGACTTCCTGACGGGCCGCCCCCAGGTGGTGAAGGTAGGAAACAACACCTCCACTTCATTGATCGTCAACACAGGGGCCCCACAAGGGTGTGTGCTCATCCCCCTCCTGTACTCCCTGTTCACCTATGACTGCGTGGCCACACACCTCCAACTCAATCATCAAGTTTGCAGACGGCACAACCATAGTAGGCCTGAGTACCAACAATGACAAGACAGCCCACAGGGAGGAGGTGAGGGCCCTGAAAGTGGTGCCAGGAAAATAACCTCTCCCTCAACGTCAACAAAACAAAGGAGCGGATCGTGGACTTCAGGAAACAGCAGAGGGAGCGCCCCCCTATCCACATTGACGGGACAGTACTGTGGAGAAGGTGAAAAGCTTCAAGTGTCTCGGCATACACAGTCACTGACGATCTGAAATGGTCCACCCACACAGACAGTTTGGTGAAGAAGGCGCAACAGCGCCTCTTCAACATTAGGAGGCTGAAGAAATTTGGCTTGGCCCCTAAGACCCTCCGAAATCTTTACAGATGCACAATTGAGAGCATCCAAGTGCATCCAAGAGCCCGCAAGTGCAGGGCTCTCCAGAGGGTGGTGCGGTCTGCCCAACCCATCACCGGGTCACACTGCCTGCCCTTCAAGACACCTACAGGACCTGATGTCACAGGAAGGCCAAAAAGATCATCAAGGACACCAACCACCCGAGCCACGGCCTGTTCACCCCACTGCCATCCAGAAGGCGTGGTCAGTACAGGTACATCAAAGCTGGTATAGAAGCTGTTTTTCAGTCTCTCGATCTCAAGGTAGACTGTTAAATAGCCATCACTCGCCAGCTACCACCTGGTTACTCAACCCTGCACCGTTGAGGCTGCTGCCCTATATACAGAGACATGGAATCACTGGTCACTTTAATAATGGAACACTAGTCACTTTAATAATGTTTACATACTGTTTTACTCATTTCATATCTATATACTGTATTCTAGTCAATGCCACTCCGACATTGCTCGTCCTAATATTTATATATTTCTTAATTCCATTATTTTACTTTTAGATTTGTGTGTATTGTTGTGAATTGTTAGATTTTACTACACTGTTGGAGCTAGGAACACAAGCATTTCGCTACAGCAGCAATAACATCTGCTAAATATGTGTATGTGACCGTTATGAAATCGACTCATCAAATATCATGCTTCTCCGTGCCTTTAGTACAGAAAACATTGTGTGACAGAACTGCGAGGGAAAATGAGAAATGTTGGGCTGATGTTCTTCTGTGTGTCTGCTGTCACAGTGTGTTAACTTACTGCCAGCCTGGGATGCTTTTACCATTCACCATGGCTGAGATTACACTCCTGAAATAAGACTTCTATTGCTGGCATGAAAATCGGTTCTCACCACACAGTCAAGTTTCTCTCACAATCCAAACCAACCCACTGTTGAGGTTTGTTTTCAGAGGTTCTGGGGAGCCCAGGTGGGCAGTCTTACCCATAGATATCCAGAACACCGATGAAGGAGTGTTGTTTGGAGGAGGTGTGCAGAGACTTGTTGACGTGCTCCACAATCCAGTCAAACATGTGTGCGTAGATGTGTTTGGCGAGCGCGTCGCGGGCATTAGCCGCCTGTTTGCGGGACATGTTCTTGACGTAGGTCTCTGACGTGGTGACCAGCTTCCTGTGACATAGCCAGTGTTCCATCTGCTCCAGCTCCACCCCCAGCAACCGGCAAAAGTGCGTCAAGTGAGGGTCGTTCCTCTACAAACACACACAGATTTAATCAATAAATTAGGTATAGAGAAGATATACGGTTTGAGGCTGTGATGTGGAACTATAAACTCAAACAGAATTAATCTGGACAAGGCTGTATAGTGACATACTGATATGTGGCAGGAGTCTCCGTCTCTCTCCGAGCAGATCTCCACGTTCCCCAGATGCAGGATGGAAGCTATGATTCTGAAGATGCTGCTTTGATTGCTCTCCTTAACACCTGCAAAAACAAACCACAGTAAGGTAAATATTGTTCCAAGATACATAAACCCTTTGTTCTGAGCCTGTTCTAATGTAGCGGTGTTACCATCTTAGAATGTACCCATGTCCCAGTCAGACCATTACCCAGTAGTGTAAAGGCTTCCTTCGTCTTCTTGAAGTCCTCGGCATCATTCACCCCCTCAATGAAGATGTTCTCTCCTTGCGATGTGAAGATGAAGTCTTCCGCACTGGCTTTAAGATGAAAGCAGAGATAGAAATAAACGTATTAGAAAAGTGTTCTTATTTGAACGTCCTCACAGACGACACGTACTATTCTCTGAATGTAGTTCGAAGGACTATGCTCCAGTAAACATGACATAAAAATAACGATTGCAGTTATTATGCAGTTGCTTCCTTAACAGAAACGTAGTTGAATATTGGCTCGGTCTGCGACACTTACTCAAGGCTAGGTCTTTGAACTCCGGGAAGCTAGCAGAGGCACACAACTGGTAGAAGATGTGGTAATTCCTCTCATCCTCAGCCTAAAAAGCAGAAATATACTACACTTAACTCTTTATCAATAATATATTCTGATGAATGAAAGACTTTTGTTAGATCATGAGTTCCCCCAGGCTGCAATTTAATATCGTATTAATTTCTGTAAAGTACTTAGATACGTTTATTTTGATATTTGATTGGCTGGAAAAAACATGTCAAGCTAGGACCTAATCAAATGTTTAAATGAAGGAAAGTAAATGTGAAGGGAAGCATGGACTTAGTAAGTAGTAATACAGAGTTTCATCCCAGACTGCGCAGCATGGAGCTACACGTACCTGGAACACCACCCTTGACTTCTCCAGCAGATACGTGCGCATGTTGGCACCTATTATGTGATAACGCCTGTCAAAACCAATCTGGATGTACTTCCCAAAACGACTGCTGTTGTCATTGCGCGTGGTTTTCGCATTTCCAATAGCCTGAAAAGAGAAGCAGAGGGGTGGAGAAGGGGTGGAGAGTTTCAGAGATCAAAAGAAAATCATAACCACTGTAAAATACACTGCTCAAAAAAATAAAGGGAACACTTAAACAACACAATGTAACTCCAAGTCAATCACACTTCTGTGAAATCAAACTGTCCACTTAGGAAGCAACACTGATTGACAATAAATTTCACATGCTGTTGTGCAAATGGAATAGACAAAAGGTGGAAATTATAGGCAATTAGCAAGACACCCCCAAAAAAGGAGTGATTCTGCAGGTGGTGATCACAGACCACTTCTCAGTTCCTATGCTTCCTGGCTGATGTTTTGGTCACTTTTGAATGCTGGCGGTGCTCTCACTCTAGTGGTAGCATGAGACGGAGTCTACAACCCACACAAGTGGCTCAGGTAGTGCAGTTCATCCAGGATGGCACATCAATGCGAGCTGTGGCAAAAAGGTTTGCTGTGTCTGTCAGTGTAGTGTCCAGAGCATGGAGGCGCTACCAGGAGACAGGCCAGTACATCAGGAGACGTGGAGGAGGCCGTAGGAGGGCAACAACCCAGCAGCAGGACCGCTACCTCCGCCTTTGTGCAAGGAGGTGCACTGCCAGCGCCCTGCAAAATGACCTCCAGCAGGCCACAAATGTGCATGTGTCTGCTCAAACGGTCAGAAACAGACTCCATGAGGGTGGTATGAGGGCCCGACGTCCACAGGTGGGGGTTGTGCTTACAGCCCAACACCGTGCAGGACGTTTGGCATTTGCCAGAGAACACCAAGATTGGCAAATTCGCCACTGGCGCCCTGTGCTCTTCACAGATGAAAGCAGGTTCACACTGAGCACATGAGCACATGTGACAGACGTGACAGAGTCTGGAGACGCCGTGGAGAACGTTCTGCTGCCTGCAACATCCTCCAGCATGACCGGTTTGGCGATGGGTCAGTCATGGTGTGGGGTGGCATTTCTTTGTGGGGCCGCACAGCCCTCCATGTGCTCGCCAGAGGTAGCCTGACTGCCAATAGGTACCGAGATGAGATCCTCAGAGCCCTTGTGAGACCATATGCTGACACATGCACATTTGTGGCCTGCTGGAGGTCATTTTGCAGGGCTCTGGCAGTGCACCTCCTTGCACAAAGGCGGAGGTAGCGGTCCTGCTGCTGGGTTGTTGCCCTCCTACGGCCTCCTCCACGTCTCCTGATGTACTGGCCTGTCTCCTGGTAGCGCCTCCATGCTCTGGACACTACGCTGACAGACACAGCAAACCTTTTTGCCACAGCTCGCATTGATGTGCCATCCTGGATGAACTGCACTACCTGAGCCACTTGTGTGGGTTGTAGACTCCGTCTCATGCTACCACTAGAGTGAGAGCACCGCCAGCATTCAAAAGTGACCAAAACATCAGCCAGGAAGCATAGGAACTGAGAAGTGGTCTGTGGTCACCACCTGCAGAATCACTCCTTTTTTGGGGGTGTCTTGCTAATTGCCTATAATTTCCACCTTTTGTCTATTCCATTTGCACAACAGCATGTGAAATTTATTGTCAATCAGTGTTGCTTCCTAAGTGGACAGTTTGATTTCACAGAAGTGTGATTTACTTGGAGTTACATTGTGTTGTTTAAGTGTTCCCTTTATTTTTTTGAGCAGTGTATATTTAAACTCGGCAAAAAAAAGAAACGTCCTCTCACCGTCAACTGCGATTATTTCCAGCAAACTTAACATGTGTAAATATTTGTATGAACATAACAAGATTCAACAACTGAGACATAAACTGAACAAGTTCCACAGACATGTGACTAACAGAAATAAAATAATGTGTCCCTGAACAAAGGGAGGGTTAAAATCAAAAGTAACAGTCAGTATCTGGTGTGGCCACCAGCTGCATTAAGTACTGCAGTGCATCTCCTCCTCATGGACTGCACCAGATTTGCCAGGTCTTGCTGTGAGATGTTACCCCACTCTTCCACCAAGGCACCTGCAAGTTCCCGGACATTTCTGTGGTGAACGGCCCTAGCCCTCACCCTCCGATCCAACAAATCCCAAACGTGCTTAATGGGATTGAGATCCGGGCTCTTCGCTGGCCATGGCAGAACACTGACATTCCTGTCTTGCAGGAAATCACGCACAAAACGAGCAGTATGGCTGGTGGCATTGTCATGCTGGAGGGTCATGTCAGGATGAGCCTGCAGGAAGGGTACCACATGAGGGAGGAGGATGTCTTCCCTGTAACGCACAGCGTTGAGATTGCCTGCAATGACAACAAGCTCAGTCCATTGATGCTGTGACACACCGCTCCAGACCATGACGGACCCTCCACCTCCAAAATCGTTCACGCTCCAGAGTACAGGCTTCGGTGTAACGCTTATTCCTTTGACTATAAATGCAAATCTGACCATCACCCCTGGTGAGACAAAACCCTGACTCGTCAGTGAAGAGCACTTTTTGACAGTCCTGTCTGGTCCAGCAACGGTGGGTTTGTGCCCATAGGACAGGCCTACAAGCCCTCAGTCCAGCCTCTCTCAGCCTATTGCGGACAGTCTGAGCACTAATGGAGGGATTGTGCGTTCCTGGTGTAACTCGGGCAGTTGTTGCCATCCTGTACCTGTCCCGCAGGTGTGATGTTCAGATGTACCGATCCTGTTGTTTCACGTGATCTGCCACTGCGAGGACGATCAGCTGTCCGCCGTGTCTCCCTGTAGCGGGGTCTTAGGCGTCTTACAGTACGGACATTGCAATTTATTGCCCTGGCCATATCTGCAGTCCTCATGCCTCCTTGCAGCATGCCTAAGGCATGTTCACGCAGATGAGCAGGGACCCTGGGCATCGATCTTTTTGTGTTTTTCAGAGTCAGTAGAAAGGCCTCTTTAGTGTCCTAAGTTTTCATAACTGTGACAATTGCCCACCGTCTGTAAGCTGTTAGTGTCTTAACGACCGTTCCACAGGTGCATGTTCATGAATTGTTTATGGTTCATTGAACAAGCATGGGAAACAGTGTTCAAACCCTTTACAATGAAGATCTGTGAAGTTATTTGGATTTTTACAAATTAGCTTTGAAAGACAGGGTCCTGAAAAAAGGAAGTTTATGTTTTTGCAGAGTTTATATCTTCTGAAATTATGATTCATGCCACACAAAAACCTTTAGCTTCTCCTTGCTGCTCGTAATGTGTCTTGACAGTTGTAAAGCTCCTAATTTTGTGTTGTGTCATCTGCCAAGATGGAGACTGTGCCCAACTGGCCTTGCATACAGATCTGTCCTGTTTCTTCACTCTGACTGATCTAGCTGAGGTGAGGCTGGTAATGGACTCAGAGATGTCGGACTCTCCTCAGCTATGACTTCCTGAAGGACAGAGAGTCATGAGAACTTTCTAGCTAGCAGCTTCTCCTAGTCGTATCTTTCCAGACAGGCTGTGGGACTTTGCTGTTCATGGACTCCTGGTGTGTTTAGCTTCTCCACCTACAGTTTACAAAATGATTCCCCATAAGAATACTGTGCTGTAAACTCTACAAAGTTACAGCCGAGTTCATAAAACTTTCAGGGCATAGAAAAAGTAAAACACGATGACGTTTTCACTAGAATCCATCTAAGCAGGTAAATAAAATATTACTTGGTTGTCCAGAAGATATATGTGTCATCTCCAAAAAGGCACAAATCATATTATGTAACCCATATATTCCGGGATCGACTTCCTTTACTAGGATGCCATACTGCTGGGCTGGCCTACAGTATGGGACCAGCAGCCCATCCCCAGTTCCCCTCCTCACCTCCATGATGGGGCTGGAGGCCAGCACCTTCTCCTCAACGTTGGTGTCGTTGGCCGACCCTCCCACAGTGGCGAAGAACCGCATGGCGTACTTAGCAGAGACGGTCTTCCCTGCCCCCGACTCCCCACTTACTATGATGGATTGGTTCCTCTCATCTCTACGGGAAAAGAAAAAGAGAGAGAAAGAGATTTGGAACATTTTTTTAATTTTTAATTTTTAAATTTTATCCCATTTTCTCCCCAATTTTCGTGGTATCCAATCGCTAGTAATTACTATCTTGTCTCATCGCTACAACTCCCGTACGGGCTCGGGAGAGACGAAGGTCGAAAGCCATGCGTCCTCCGAAGCACAACCCAACCAAGCCGCACTGTTTCTTAACACAGCGCGCCTCCAACCCGGAAGCCAGCCGCACCAATGTGTCGGAGGAAACACCGTGTACCTGGCCCCCTTGGTTAGCGCGCACTGCGCCCGGCCCGCCACAGGAGTCGCTGGAGCGCGATGAGACAAGGATAACCCTACCGGCCAAACCCTCCCTAACCCGGACGACGCTATGCCAATTGTGCGTCGCCCCACGGACCTCCCGGTCGCGGCCGGCTGCGACAGAGCCTGGGCGCGAACCCAGAGACTCTGGTGGCGCAGTTAGCACTGCGATGCAGTGCCCTAGACCACTGCGCCACCCGGGAGGCCTGAGATTTGGAACATTTAATAAAAATAGGTAACTGACCAGAGCTGCATTAATGGGCCACGTCTACAGTTACACAACGCTCATTTTCTCTACATGACTGGAGTTGCCAGGACTACCCAGCAGTGGGCATGCACAGTATGTAGGCAGTGGACATGGTATTTATTGTCTTTTGCTCTACAGAGAAGAGCAGCATTGATGAGGTTGACAGTTAATGTGGACCGGAGCACTGTTATTATCCACCCACATCTTCCATTGAAGACACAGTTTATCTCTGTGGCAACTCATTATTCAGTCCCACACCAACACTATTTACATTTTAGCAGATGCTCTTATCGAGAGTGCATACATTTACATTTCACACTTTTTCCCCCTCATACTGGTCCCCCATGGGAATTGAACCCACAACCCTGGCGTTGCAAGCGCAGCGCTCTACCAACTGAGCCACACACTATCAAAATGACATATCAAACCGAATGAGGAGTCTAATCAAGTGCCTCCTACGCAGCTCCATGTGCCACACAGTAACAACTCAATTGCTTCCCAAAGCAGACTAATATATAGAATGTGGTTATTAATTGGCAACTCTTCCAGGTCTAATACATTAACAGTATCCTGATCCTGTGTTATACCCGTTTAGCTGTACCCTGAGGCTCATCCAGTACCTGGCCATCTGCTTGTATGCCTCCTCAGCAACAGCAAAGATGTGTGGGTCCATGTCTCCCATGTTCTGCCCACTGTAGGCATTGATGACCTCCTCTCCATAGATTTGAAGCTGGTCGTAGGGGTTGATGGCCACCAGTACGATACCTATAGAGGAAGGAGGGAAGGGAGGACAGAGAAAATAGTATGACCAGTCAGTGAGACTGTAACCTCTAGTTCCTTAATCCTATATTTAGTAATACATCCCATATATTCTTGTGGGTGTGTATTTGTGTGTCTCACCCAGCTGAGGATCTTAGCCATCTATTTCCTGTGTTTGAGGAGTGCAAAATCCACTTTGTCACTGAAATCTTGCTGGATTGATTGCTTTCATTTCACTGGTGACTCTTTCCCACTATTGCTTGTGCCATTCGCTCCCCCCCCCCGTTAAATGTAACGACCGCGGAAACGTTTGTAATGACCTGTCAAACACACTCCGGTAATGGCTGAAATGGGCTCAATAGAATACATTGGCTATCCGTTGCATCTATAAGAACACTAACGCTTCGTAAGGGATTCAACGGCACGTCTTCGACAGTTACATCCCAAGAAAGAGAACAAAGATAAAGGTATTTTGATGGGTGTTCGTTTTTTTGTCCAATTTGAGAAAAAAAAGTAATGATTTAATACAGTTGAAATATTTACAAATGAAATGCGCTGAAATGAAAGCAACTTCTGAAAATGAACACTTGGATTAGTGACATTATGTCTGATCTCACAAACAACGTAAAATATGTTTGGATGGGTGTAATCTAGAGCCAAGCGTGTAGAGTTCTATTAGCATTGGTTATCCTTCTCCTGACACACTTTCTCCTGACACACTTTCTCCTGACACACTTTCTCCTGACACACTTTCTCCTGACACACTTTCTCCTGACACACTCCTTACTGGTGACAACAACAGTAAGGAGTAACCTAGAGACAGAGCAAGTTTTTGGTGGTTGCAGCCCTGCTCCACCCCTTCATATTAATTTATTCATGAATGCAAATACACCCAGCATACTGTATATATGCAAATGAGGCAACATATTTTCACAAAGTATTTAAGAAATACCTGATATACTAAGAAAATGTATGAGAAAGTAAATACCTGAATTCCCACCAAAATACCTTAAGTCCATTAATTGTATGTGCATCTACATTTCAGTCATTTAGCAGACGCTCTTATCCAGAGTGACTTACAGTTAGTGAGTTCACATTAAGATAGCTAGGTGGGACAACAACATATCACAGATAATAATTATATAATCCTATCATACAGTACAGTACAATATGCTACTGTGGGTAAAAACACATTGTATTTTTCCTGCTAACTTTGATAGGCAAATACTGTCAAAACATCCATATTACCAGAGGAATGTAGTAGGCTCACCCAAGTTTGCACTGGCAGGGTTACTATGGGGACAGATTTCCCTAATTAAAACATGATGGTGATATCTATAGCCAGTGTAGGATCAACAGACAAATATTGTCTTTGCTCATTCCCCTTTGTCTGCTTTGTTTAGGGCGCATACCACACATGGCAACAGCTCACTCGTTGGCTGTTTAAGTCAATGGAACCCTAGTTGATTGGGGAATTGGGAGGACAGGTTTGTAAAAGTTGGGACAAGACAACCATTAAAAAAGGTCAATGAAAGCCTCGACCCTACATGGTGTAAAATAAGCCAGCTACCATAGTAAACGTAGGAGGAATTTGCAGCACAAGGTCAGGCCAAGGGCTTTGCTAAGAGACCCTATACAGACCAGACATTCTGGTTACTATAAGTGGCGCTGTCAGAGCAGGTGGTGGTACAGTATAGACTTACCACAGTATGTGTAGATGTGGTTGGGCTCGAGGAAGCGCACTTTGAGGTTGTGCAGGACAGCAGGCTCGTGCAGGTAGCTGAGCGCTGTGAGGTCATTCTCCCCCACCAGGATATCAGGGTTCCGGAGGAAGGGAAGAGGGTTGTCTTTGGGTCCGATGCGGTATTCCAACGGCTGGGACAGGAGGGGTTCAAGCAAAAAATGTCAATACTAAAAAAACGTTAAAAGCAAAGTCTTTGCACATGTGCACCTGGTTTTAGGGTATGACGACTCCCTTTACCAGTTGAAATCATAATGCAGCACTGTCCATAACTACACATGTTAAAGGATATGGATTTGGTGGCTTCTAGGTGTTTATGAATCATACCTGTATCAAGTAGAGATTGTGATCATGAGTAGGGGAATATACTGCTGCTGCACAAAGCGATAATATCATCATCTGCTGATTCATTCAAACTACTCTTGGCACAGTACATTGTTATTTAATAACTGTATCTTGCATCTCTCAGGGCTTGCATCTCTCACTTCAAAAAATATGATTAATGATTCATGGCACCAAAGTTTCTGAATGTGTGTAGGCGCGCACACACATTAACTGCTTTAAAATGAGGACATGTACAAATGTACATGAGCACGACAAAATAGACCAAAGCATATTGAGTCCTTAGGCAAGGGCTATAAAAAATATATATATATTACGATATTTATCTTATAATTGTGGCCTGATCTGGGGGGTGGGGGGTAGATTACCGATTCATCTTCAAGTTTGAGGTGCAGGATTGGCTCTCCCTCCTTGTAGTCCTTGATGATCTCTGCAGCTCTCCATACATCCTCTGGGTCTGGGATCCACACCCGAGTGTACTGCAACACAAAAACACAAAGAGATTTAATTCAACTCATCAATTACTTTGAATATTGTTTGCACATTTAGACAGCATTCCTCCCCCACTTGCCCGTGTTCATTGACAGTGTGTAATTTATTGTCAATGCATACATACTGTCAATCCATAAAAAGCGACAGAACAGCTGAATGCTCTAGAGATGTCCATTTGATATGACAGCTCAAAGATGTTGCAATGCGTTACTGTTTCAACAAAAGCTGAAAATAAGTGTCAATAGGTTGACGGTGTGGCAGTGTTGAGGTAATTGTGTTTGCGACACATCCCACCTTGAGATACCCTAGATAGGCCCGTAGTGAGGCGAAAATGCTGACTGATCATTTCCAAGGGCACATTTGTTTGCTAATCTTACTTCTTATATAAACCTAGCCCTACCTTTTTGATTGACTCACTTAGAATCACATAAAAATGTACTTCAAGTCGGGATGCCATTAACGGCAAAACTAAGTTGTCTCCTAAAGCGATCGTCAACAACTTATTCCATCTTCCAAAAATGATTAAATTGCGCCTTTCTAACAGTTCCTTTGACGATAAATTAGTAACTTTACGGGATGAATAGAACACATTATTTGTTTGGCCTGATGTTGAAGATAAAGGTTTTGTTTTTAACCTATTAGTGCTGCTGAGGCATCACCCACACATTGTGAAGGAGAAGGGCTTGACCCTCGACAAGATCACCATCAGATTCCATCAACCATCTCCCTCTACCTTCATCTGATCAAGCCATAAACTGACCATCTCCCTCTACCTTCATCTGATCAAGCCATAAACTGACCATCTCCCTCTACCTTCATCTGATCATGCCATAAACTGACCATCTCCCTCTACCTTCATCTGATCAAGCCATAAACTGACCATCTCCCTCTACCTTCATCTGATCAAGCCATAAACTGACCATCTCCCTCTACCTTCATCTGATCAAGCCATAAACTGACCATCTCCCTCTACCTTCATCTAATCAAGCCATAAACTGACCATCTCCATCTTTGGAGGATTCATGCACTCAAAGACTTGGCCTCTATTGGTTGACCTAGCTAACTATAGCTAGGCTACTCACGACATAGCCTATTGCTTGATCGTTTTCTTTTGTTGTTGCTTTTGAAGCACTTTGAGATTTCTTTCTGTTATGAAAAGTGCTATAAAAGTTTAAGAAATTATTATTATTTTTGTCAGGAGAGTGGGAGTGATTACTCACTGTGAATAATCATACAAACCATTAGCTGGTCCTCTGCTGCTAATTGCATTTTGAAATTAGAACAATTAGTAAAAAATAAATAAAAAAATAGGGGGGAGGGAATAAAAAAAACACATGAAATGAGGTATTGTCAATTTCATTCAGGATCAGAACAATAATTTTTGTTTACAAAAAAATCCCTGCTGAACAAACATTGAGCATATCATTTTATGGAGTTCAATGCAAGAGTTTTATTAGCTAATTAATCATTAATTGACTAGTCCATTTCTCAGCACATCGGCCTAGGTTTCACTTCAATGAGTTAGGCCTATAACGACCGTACCACAGATGCAAACGACTGCCCCACAGAACAAAAGGACAAGCAGTTTATTTTTTGTGTTCTTGAGGGCAAAAAGAAAAGCCAGACAAATGATCCAAACACAGTCCTCCTGACCTCCTATTCCTTCACAGGCACAAAACAGCCTAACAATGCACTGCTACGAGGTGATAGGGAGTAAGTGGGGGAAACAGCAGACAAAGGAGAAGGCTAAACAAAACTACTGTACGCAGTACAATCACTGTTGAGATGTTTCAGCTCTTTAAAAACCATGACCATATTTTATCTGACAGAGATAAGCCCGCCTAGGCTGCAGACCTTAGAAACACAGTACAGTAGAGTAGCAGCCTAACCTCAGACAGCAAAACTACATAGAGTTCACTGTGCGTGATCAACCACCAGTCATTTTCTATTAAAAGGTATCTTTACCTTGACTCAAGTATGAGAATTGGGTACCTTTTCCACCACTGCACAGGGGTGAAAGTAAGGCGGTCCGGTACGGCGTCCCGGGCAAAATAAATAGTAGGGGTACGCCGTACCGGTAAAACCTGGGCCGATCACAATAACATCAAGAAAACTGTAGGCTGTACCACCATTATTTATCATTACCATACGTCAGAGGCATGAAAAAGCGAAAGGACTTGAAAGTGGGTGATAGCCTATGTTCCAAAATGCAATGTGGTTCGACAAGATCACAGAAATGTGCCAAGGCAGAGATGAGTGGCCACACCGAGAAGCACACGGACAGCAGTGGAGGCATTCATTCTGGCCTAATGACAATCACCAAATGTCATGACACTTTTTTGGTGTTTTGTGTAACAGAAGTGTCTTTCCATTCACAACTGTTTGGAGGATGGAAATATGTTGTGAGTGGATGAACGTGTGTGGGTAGCCTAGTAAAGGAGCCCTTTGAAGTGATTGTTTGACAAGCAGAGGAAAACATCATGACTGGTTGTGTTTATGCCACTATAAAGCTCAATGACAAATCTTTATGACTAGGCCCACACTCTGGTTTGACATTGGAGAAATATGCCTATTCCTCTGTCCATTGTTCCCTGAAAGCTCTATTTTTCATTATCCATCCTTCTTTTCAGACTTTTTCAGAGTGACATTCTCTTGACTGCAAGCAGTTTTTCCCCAATCAACGCACAAAGAAATATAAAAAACGAATTTAATAGAGACGTTGGTGATTTTATCAGTGTAATCAGATTGAAAATATGAGGATATGTTATTGACATTGACCTGATTACATAGCCAACTCACCAGATGTGTTAAACATTGTGTTTAATGTGTAACGTAGGCCTATGAATTGGGCTGCTATTATGTTCTGTTCTGCTGACTATTAGCTGAGAAAACTTGCCCTTGGCCAAACCTATTGCTAACCCCTGCTGTACACTATTCTAGTTTAGCGAGGATGGGGGGGGGGGGGGGGGGGGGGGGGGGGGGGATTTTTTGTCTCGCCTAGGGCGGCAGAACTTCCAGGGCCAGGCCTGTTAAGCTCATACATTTTCTAGGTGCACAGGCATGCACACATAGGGAGGTCCCATACCAGGAAGAAATTAATTCTACTTTCACACCAATATATACACAGTTTATGTACATAAAACCAGCAGATAGCAGCTAGATGCATGTCAATTTGATGCTAGCAGAGGAAGAAAGCCAAAACAAAAAAGGGGTGCTGACAGAAGGAGAGGGGGGGGGGGGGGGGGGGGGGGTAATAAAGCAGCAACATCCCTCCAGTGCAGAACTGTTTCTCCTTTACATCACCCCAGAGAAACACTACAGAGGGAGAGAGGAGGAAACTTTTAGAAAAATAACTACATCTGAAAATGTTAATGAATATTCCAACTCATTTCCTCCATTCTGCCACATTGGCATTATATTCATTAGAAAAGGTAAGTGGACGGAATCATTTGTAGACGATGGTTCACATTTCAGCAGCAGACTGAATTAACGCAGTTTGTCAGGGGTAATAGAGTTTATGCAGTGCTCAGCCCTACGGAGCTGTGTACTCTGTGTGTAAGTAAAGTGGATTTTCCACAGCTGAGCTCTGCGTGTCTCAAATGGAGAACAAACTCTCTGTACGACCTTCTCAACTTCATAGGAAACTTCTCAACAAGTTGTCAGTGTTTACTGTTACCAGAGGGCTCAGCTATCTCCGATCAGTACATCATGATATCTCAGCCTGATATCAGAACAGTGAGAGGAGTCAGATGACAATGAGGTTTAACCTAACATTTACCTCAGTCACAGAGGGCCCATTCATATTTCAACAACAACAAGCACACCTCCCCAACCAAGTCGCAGGACACTCCCCTCTAGAAATACATTATAGAGAAGACACCTACTGACGCCAAGTCCTCGTTACTCATGCTCTGACTGAGAGGCTGAAAGACTGAACTTTGAGCGCTGTCTTCCCCCCCGGGCAACTGAGAGTCACAGCGTATTACGACAGGCGAGATGACAGCAGCGCTTTTTAATCCGCTTTAATAAGGAGGCAGCGGGCGGGCTGGCAGATAACTGGGGGGGGAGATGTAGCGATACAAAATAACCTTGCGTAGCGCTGCAACCGACCGTGCTATCACTAATATTACCCACGTGTCAGCCAGGGTCACATGGGCTTTGACTCTGGGAACACTTGAAGACAGTTTGTCTCCTAGTCTGAAACTCTCACACAACCTTAGGAAGATCTTATTGTACTGTGAGTGACTTTCATTCTGTTTTGCAGCTTACAGTTGTAGGAAATAGTATGGCTCATTTGACCTGATCAGTACCTTATTTATGACTAACATATTAGGTTACATAGGGCCTTGTTCAAAATAATTGCACAACAGAGCCAGCAACTCCCTCACCACCAGTCCATTTAGACGTGGGACATGAAAACCGATTCACGCGCTGACTTTTACGAAGATCGACGACAGGTCACAAAGGTGCTTTCACTTCGCTCCCGATTGCAAGCTTACGCTCATGGGTTACAATGCTTCTCCTTTGCTCAGAGTTCTTCTTTACAAGCACAGAGACCTTTGTGCACTTGTCAAGTATCCAGCAGAGCTATGACAATTTGTGATCGTTCTTTTAGCACAGAAATAAAAGAACAATGAGTGAGTCACCCTACCTCCAAATCACAGAAGTCAGGTCAGGTGTGACTCTACATTACTGTAGTTCATCATCATCATCCCAGGGCGACACATCAGAGCAGGAAATAAACAAAGCCTTTTCTCTGGATCCCACTGAGCAACTACAGTAATTCCCATGCCGCTGATACCACATGCTCGGACACATTTTCATTTTTTAGCTACATGTAAATCAGTTACTTAACATCACCAGGGAAGAAATCAATAGGGGAAACATGAGAGAGCATGAGAGGGAGCGAGGGATGGATCTAAGGAAGGAGAGATGGAGGGAGAAATGTTTAAATCAATACAAGATGTTTGTAAGCATGGCTGACATCGTCACACTTCTCCAATGAATCCTTATTGACAAAACGATTGAGGACATTTTTTGGCACAACCGTAGGCATATAATGCAAGAGGAATCCTCACTACTCTTTTCACACACTGTTGCTTCTTCATATTTGAGAGGCTGATTGAATGTCAAGATCAAGAAAAGATCAAGGATTTGGAAGGGAAATGGCAACTGTGCTGTGCCATTTCCAAAGGTTGCGTTTGAAATGGCAGCATTCATTATTAGCCTAATTGAATTACTATGCATGTCCTGGGGTTGTATCCACAAATCGTCTCAGAAAAGGTCCTAGGAATCTTGTTAAAACCGGTTTTAAGACTAAAAGAACTCCCAGCTCAGAGTGGGTTTTAGGATGATGTTCAACTCAACCTCAGCCGGTAATCGTGACAGAGGCTTCATGCATAGCTTTTATTTTTACCCATAAGAGTAGGCGTAAAATGTCTACATCGTCAGGACCAATTTTCTAGTCTGAGACGCGTTACGGATACGGCCCCTGCACCGATACTGTTTGAATGAAAAGCTTAGTCGCCATGACATTATTTCTTAAAAATTACAAAGTGGCTGGGATATAGCCAATATTTTGTATCCCATGGCTAAAAAAAAAAGAGGAATTCAGCATCACGTGTATTACTACGCCTCAGTCTGCACTCAGGATGGTGGGCAAACTTCCATTAAGTCTTCATCTTTACTGGGTCTTTGATGTCTGAAATCCTTTTGCCAAAACCCCATGCAGTGGAAGTAAGACAATTTTCCATGAAATTGGATAAACAATATCTAAGTGGATAAATAAATCGCAAAGAAGTACTGAAGCATCCCATCTCAATGTCACTCATTGATGCATTTGACTTCAGCATTACTGTGCATATTAATCTCCTAATTAAAATCACACTTGTCTCTATCATTGAATTGCAAGAATCTACCACTACACGGTCTTGAGTGACTACAGTGCAGTAGACTATCTACACATGCATTTAGAGAAGAGAATAATTCATTTATAAATAGCAAGGATTTTGGCAAAGTGCCACTGAACTGGCCATTTGATTATCCTAAAGATTGGATGATGGGACCAAGACAGAACTTTTGGACCATGTGATTGTAAACAGAGCATAAACATACAGTAAACAGAGTTTGTTACCGTTTTTCCTGGCTCTGCGGGTTTGGGTCGAGCCAGCCCAGCGCTCTACTCAGCCCATCACCTGGCGCGTGTGTGAGATCCAGACTGACACAATGGGGACATGATTCAGAGTTCAGAGACTCTCTCAGCCCACTATTGGATGGGATGTAGGATGGATCTGCCCAGAAGAGATGACCAATCAGGCCCAGAGCCCAGAGCTCCAGGTTACAGACCCTTTCAAATGACAACTGGTATTTCAGTGGCACACCAGAGTCCTTTCACTTTGATCCTGACAAGATGCTTTTAACGCTCTGCTTCATTGGCTTCCACTACGGGCATCACTGATGGCTTTAAAACATCACTTTCAAAGCACAATCTAACCTACTCACTGTACTATTTGTTCAATGGTTAGGCTATTTGTTCAAAATGGTGGGGGGCACCAAAGTTTTCTGGGGGGGGTCACGGGACCTTCCTTGATATGAGTGGTAATTTTATAAAGACATTTTTTTTACAAATTCGGGATTGTATGAACCGATCTATAACAACACATAACTCTGTGAAACAAGCTGAAAAATGCCAGAGATAGACGCGACTGATGCACATGGGAATATCTTTGGTTTGTCTCTATGACGTTCAGAAGCTGAGCTAAGACCTTCTAAAGTCGAGGAGTAAAAAAAATGTAGACTTTGCTTGGGAAGTTATCTAACGTGTGACTGTCACTATACATAGATCTTTTGACTTTCTGTAAAAAGAGAATAGGCTTATGTATAATTCAATTGAGGGTTCATATAGTATAACATTATAGTAATAAAACATTTGTTAACAGAATATTTGGGGAAATCTGCTCTAGACTTACATTTTCCTTATGGGCATTTTCATGTAAAAGGACTGATGAAAGATTGTTGTCCTTCTGGAAGTTTCTCCCATCTCCACAGAGGAACTCTGGAGCTCTGTCAGGGAGGTGACCAAGAACCCGATAGTCACTCTGACAGAGCTCCAGAGTTCCTCTGTGGAGATGGGAGAAACTTCCAGAAGGACAAGCATCTCTGTAGCACTCCACCAATCAGGCCTTTATGGTAGAGTGCCAGACGGAAGCCACTCCTAAGTAAAAGGGTACATGACAGCCCGCTTGGAGTTTGCCAAAAGGCACCTAAAGGACTCTCAGACCATGAGAAACAATATTCTCTGATGAAACCAAGATTGAACTCTTTGGCCTGAATGCCAAGCATCACGTCTGGAGGAAACCAGGCACCGCTTATCACCTGGCCAATACCATCCCTACGGTGAAGGATGGTGGTGGCAGCATCATGCTGTGGGGATGTTTTTCAGCGGCACGGACTGGGAGACTAGTCAGGATCGAGGGAAAGAAGAACAGAGCAAAGTACAGAGAGATCTTTGATGAAAACCTGCTCCAGAGCACTCAAGACCTCAGACTGGTGCAAAGGTTCACCTTCCAACAGGACAACGACACTAAGCACACAGCCAAGACAATGCAGGAGTGGCTTCGGGACAAGTCTCTGAATGTCCATGAGTGGCCCAGCCAGAGTCCGGACTTGAGACCGATCGAACATCTCTGAAGAAACCTGAAAATAGCTGTGCAGTGACGCTCCCCATCCAACCTGACAGAACTTGAGAGGATCTGCAGAGAAGAATGGGAGAAACTCTCCAAATACAGGTGTGCCAAGCTTGTAGCGTCATACCCAAGAAAACTCGAGGCTGTAATTGTTGCCAAAGGTGCTTCAACAAAGTACTAAGTAAAAGGTCTGAATACATAAATGTGATCTTTCTTTATTTAGAACTTTGCAAAAAGTTTTAAAAAACAGTTTTTACTTTGTCATTATGGGATATTGTGTGTAGATTGATGAGGCTGTAATGTAAACAAAATGCGTAAAAAAGTCAAGGGGTCTGAATACTTTCCGAATGCACTCTCTCTCTAGCTGAAACTGACTTTTTTTAACGCTAACCAGATTACCATAGAGGTGTGGACATCGACTCTGGGGGGTTAACAAGTAATCTTTCTCAAAAAGATTGGGGTCAAAATTACTGGTACCCTGTTTTCAATACCTCACCCTGCAAGGTTAGCGGCGCAGAGCCTTTTAAATATTTTACGAGACCAATAACATTTAATCCACCACCATATTTTGGGGTTCTTTTCTGCTTATGTATCCTTATTTCGAAGCCAAACACACCACTGGTGTGCGTGGCCAAAGAGCTCCATTTTCATTTCATCTGACCATAGCACCGGTTCCAATCCAAGTACCAATACCATGTAGCAAACTCCAGGCGTCTACATTTGCTGGGCAGGGAAAGGCGCCTTGTTGAAGGCTTGTAGCAGTCCTCTGACTGGGGGATACCCGCCAGAGATGTAAATAACATAAGGGGCTTGTTGAAGGCTTGTATACCTGCCAGAGATGTAAATCACGTCTTAAGCGGCACTCTGCTCACCTGCTGGTGGTAGAACTTTATTGCCTTCTGCTTCGGGAATGGGGAAAATAGCGAGCGTCACGCTTTGTTTTGCATGCTGGGTGGCTGCTATGGCCATTCACACAGCAGCAGTGTCAGACCATTGTGATATAATCTGGTTTGATGGCAAACAGTTCTAACGCTGTAGCAGCCCAGTCAGTTTCTCTCAGCAGTGTAAACATGACCGGTACATATGGTTGCCTTTACACAGACACGGCAACGTTCTAGGGGACCTGAACAAGAGCAGATGGACAATCTGCTGGCAGTAGTGCATGGTTGTAGTAGTCATGGTTGTAGCATCATGTAAGTTAGAGTGGACATACAATTCTCTAATTTAGCACATAAAGGACAAATCTGTGGAAAATACCCATGTTTGACCATAGACAAAGTTCAAAGGCTTCATGAATCAACACAAATAAGGAACTATGGTACAGGTACTACCTCTGATGTGGTATTTGCCTAATAATGAAAGAAAGACAACAGGAAAGGGAAATATAGTGTGGTGGGATGGAAACTCTGTCAAAAGAGGAAGAACAGGAGAAACATGAGAGATTGAAAGGTGATTGCCATTACATTGTAAATGGCTTCAGTCAGTCAGTACTCCGTCATAAAGACATTTTGAAAGGAATAGGCTAATTCAATTGTCTTGGACTGCTCCATGGGTCAGGTGATTGTGCAGCACTCTGAAGTGAACTGGAAGCAAGAGGGGAAACTCCCAGAGAATGCTGTTCCTTCGTGCGGTCGTAGCAGAAATGCAAATCTTGCTCAGTGATGGCAGGAACTCATTTGATTTGTAAAACAGTGTCATCTCCTAGAGCTCCGCCTCACTCCTCCTCAAACCAGCATGATGTACACTTAAACTAAACAGCAATGGCTGACAGAGCCAGGGCTAAATATGACCTCACTATTACATTAGAAAACAAATGAACGGAGAGACTTGACAGAGGACTTCTGACTGCAGTTTGCTTTGTAGAGATCAGGAAGGTGCACTAATGACTTTAAAATATCCGTTCTAGCCACCTGTCCAACAGCTGCCCCTGCTGTAAGCAGTGCTAAGCTATAGCAATGCCTGGGAATAGCAGCAGCCACCTGTAAGTCAAGCTGCAGTGGTGCTGAAGTAAATCAGCTCCATTGAATGAGACGGACTTGATCAGTACTGTAAAACTCCCTCTACTCCTCATCTTTCTCTCACTCCTTACATTCTATTGCTGGGACTGGCATTCCGGCATTTTCCTTCCTTCGCTCCGCTCTTTGCTTTGTGATTTTCTACAGGACGAAAGCATTTCGAGACTAACAACAAACAAGATGAAAGCCCTGTTATGTGGCATAAATCACCTTCTACAGAAGCAACAACAGTACACATGCAGCTTTTGCATCAAAACTGGACCATTAGTCCACCTCTCAAAACAGTCCATCACAACACTTGACTATTTCCAAAGGTTTGTTGCAAATTTGGACTGAGGCAAGACAAACATTATTAAATCAAGTAGCCAAAATCATACCCCGGTTAGATGGAACGTGGAATTGTTGTTTCTCTTCTTGTGACCATATTCACAAAATGTCGTAGATGCTGCACTGGACTAAGAGAGAGAGTTAAAAGGGGGCAACCAGGTCATCCGTAGTAAACTCCTCCCCGCACCCATATGAGCACATGCCGTAGTAGACATTTCTGCTTCTTGCAGGCCTGGGCATTTTAATAAGTCGGCCTAAGCTATTCTGTTAAAATTGAAATATATCAGCGGCAAAGCGAATCCTCCTATCCCCGTTTTCTGTGTTTATCTGGGTCAGTGAAGTTCTCCAATATGTACAGTGTACAGAAAAGAGTGCTGCCCATCCCCCGAATGCAGAACAGCTCAGTGTGGGCCCTATCAAACTGTAATTAGGACACCAAGAATGTACTGAAAACTCCCACTATAACACATACAAAAGAACACAAAGTCCTTTGAAGAGTTATCTGACTCAGAGAATAAGTTTGGGATGATTCCACGCCAGCGTAGACAAAAATATTTTGGGTGTCTCAAATTGTTCTGGCAATACTTTCAAGACCCTTTCTTCTTTAAGGTTGCTGCCCCAATCATCGCCAAGCCTATCTCCAACCTTTTTAACCCGTCTCTCCTTTCTGTGGAGGTTCCCATTGCTTGGAAGGCAGCCACAGTTCGTCCTTTATTTAAAGGGGGAGATCAAGCTGATCCTAACTGCTATAGGCCTATTTCTATTTTGCCCTTTTTTTCAAAAGTGTTGGATAAACTTGTCAATAGTCAACTGACTGGCTTTCTTGATGTCTATAGTATTCTCTCTGGTATGCAATCTGGTTTCCGCTCAGGTTATGGATGTGTCAGTGATGTCACCATTGCCCTTGATTCTAAGCAATGTTGTGCTGCTATTTTTATTGACTTGGCCAAAGCTTTTGATACGGTAGACCATTCCATTCTCGTGGGCCGGCTAAGGATTATTGGTGTCTCTGACGGGTCTTTGGCCTGGTTTGCTAACTACCTCTCAAAGAGTGCAGTATATAAAGTCAGAAAAACTGATGTCTCAGCCACTGCCTGGCACCAAGGGAGTACCCCAAGGCTTGATCATAGGCCTCACGCTCTTCTCAATTTACATCAACAACATAGCTCAGGCAGTAGGAAGCTCTCTCATCCATTTATATGCAGATGATAGTCTTATACTCAGCTGGCCACTCCCCAGATTGTGTTAAATGCTCTACAACAAAGCTTTCTTAGTGTCCAACAAGCTTTCTTTACCATTAACCTTGTTCTGAACACCTTCAAAACAAAGGTCATGTGGTTTGGTAAGAAGAATACCACTGAGGGTTTAGAGCTTGAGGTAGTCACCTCATACAAGTACTTGGGAGTATGGCTAGACGGTACACTGTCCATCTCTCAGTAGATATCAAAGCTGCAGGCTAAAGTTCAATCTAGACTTGGTTTCCTCTATCGTAATCACTCCTCTTTCACCCCAGCTGCCAAACTAACCCTGATTCAGATGACCATCCTACCCATGCTAGATTAAGGAGACATACATTTATAGATCGGCAGGTAAGGGCGCTCTCGAGCGGCTAGATGATCTTTACCATTCGGCCATCAGATTTGCCACCAATGCCCCTTATAGGACACATCACTGCACTCTATACTCCTCTGTAAACCGGTCAACTCCGTATACCAGTCGCAAGACCCACTGGTTTATGCTTATAAAACCCTCTTAGGCCTCACTCTCCCCTATCTGAGATATCTACTGCAGCCCTCATTCTCCACATACAACACCCATTCTGCCAGTCACATTCTGTTAAAGGTCCCTAAAGCACACACATCCCTGGGGTCGCTCGTCTTTTCAGTTCGCTGCAGCTAACGACTGGAACGAGCTGCAACAAACACTCAACCTGGACAGTTTTATCTCAATCTCTTCATTCAAAGACTCAATCATGGAGACCCTTACTGACAGTTGTGGCTGCTTTGCGTGATATATTGTTGTCTCTACCTTCTTGCCCTTTGTGCTGTTGTCTGTGCCCAATAATGTTTGTACCATGTTTTGTGCCGCTACCATGTGTTGCTACCATGTTGTATTGTCATGCGTTTCTGCCTTAGGTCTCTCTATGTTGTGTTGTCTCTCTTGTCGTGATGTGCGTTTTGTCCTATATTTAATACATTTTTAATCCCAGCCCCCGTCCCCGCAGGAGGCCTTTTGCCTTTTGGTAAGCCGTCATTGTAAATAAGAATTTGTTCTTAACGGACTTGCCTAGTTAAATGAAGGTTGGCACACTCAGACGAGAGTGCTCTGAAATCAGAGTAAATAGCCAGAGTTAATTTACGAACGCAAGAGATATGCTAACTGGATAACAGTCGTTCAAATTCAGCATAGCTAGCAAAGCGATTCACACTTCTTTCTAGCTAACCAAATGACACCCACTCCTCCAATGACATGACATCCTCCCAGCAGCTAGCTAGCTAGCTAATGTTAGGCTGTGTGTTTTTAGCTTGCTAAATAAGTAGCTACATAAATAGATACGCTAGCCTATTAGCCACGTTAAGACTGACTTGTGATCATTGCCCTTGCCAGTTTGATTGTATTGGCATTCCCAACCTTAGTTGCAATCATCCATTTTTGTCAATATAGTGATTTGAAACTGAAACAGTGCATCCCAAATGGGTGGAGGCAACAAACAATTTACCAGGCCAGCTGTGATTTACAACCTGAAAGCAATATTTTTAGGCCTACCAAGAAATGTATTAATTAATTATATAAATTATGCATTGTACTGCATCCATCGATTCTGTCAACAATTCTTTACTGTACGTCATGGAATTTTGAGTAAAACATAAAACTTATTTGAAAAACCTCTTATAAAAGTTGGTTTTGAGCATAAACTGGAAATTTGATATTTGACTGATTGTCTGTTTGTTTCATATCTGTGAAGTAGTTAAAAAGTTTGGAACAATATACTCTAACTACATTACATTTCCAGAGTAGGCTCTCTCGTAATTCTGAAGTTATGAATTCAATTCAAGTAAATTTTATGAGCATCGCCAACACAGTGAATGAGAACATGGTTTCAAATGGATCTCCCTCTGCTGGTGATTTGCTGAATGTGCAATCCTAAAGGAGGGCTGTGATTGGTTATAATGTAAATGTCGATGTATAAAATAGGTCATATCATTAAAAGTACCACAGAGCCACTCTGGAAATTTGACATGTTTGAAGAGCATATTATTCCAAACAATGTCTAAAAATAAGCTAAATAAAAAAAAGGGGACTTTTGAAATATTCATATTTTATGAATGTGAAAATGTTTATTTCATAATATAGACATACTCCATATTTGAGAGCACACTCTGGAGTATAATGACAGCCTGATGGTGTCTGTATCATGTACGGTTCATAGGGTCTTACAGGAGGCATGTATAGGTCTACTTTCATCATGATTTTCTAAAAATTGGTTTGTGACACAAATGTAAAAAGCATGTTAAACATCCTTCCTCCCAATAAGTTTCTACGTGAGAATTTCCAGAATAAATATTTCCAGGTTATGCTGGCATGGAAACTCCCTTTGTAAAAAATGGACATGGCGGCACAGTTAAAGGTGAAGACCCCTCTCTGTTGTCCCTACTAAACATGGAGTTCATGAGTAAATGGTTCAGCATGACAACAATAATAACAACCTCTTCCTCTGATGCAAATGCAACCACCCAGGGGGCTGATTCTCCTCCTTATAAATCCATTTAGAGATTGAGGGTGGGGGGGACTGGCCCTCTGACTGCGCCCGTCTCATTCAATGACCGTCACAAAGGACCTTGCATGTCCCACGGCCCATGGATTGACCCAGAGAAAACAATACAAACAAAGCAGGCCAAACATACGGACTTATGGTATGTAGGCTATGCCTAACATACAGTAGGCCGGAGTAGTGTATGCCTTTATTAAGAAACCTGGTGCTTAGCCTGGATGTAAGACACATTTTTTGTTTTGTGCTGACACTCAAATGTAAAATTAGGAGTTTGTTTCATAAGCTAAGGCATTCAGGAGATCATGATCATTAAGGATTATTTCAGAACACATTTATGCAAGTAATCAATTCTTGCCAGACTTCCATAAAAGCATCAGGGGAAATCACTTGGCGAGGTGTTCTTCTCTCTGCAGTTGATTTTTCTCTCCTAATCTTTCATGTCTCTCTCCCACGGTGTGCTAAGGCGTTTGAGGGCAGTGTTCTTGCTAGGTCCTGATCAAACCATATTTAATTATGTACCAACATAGACAGAACACAGTAGGAGGAAAGCCAAGCTCCTCTGCAAATGTGAGCAAAAGACAGCTAGATCCTTCTCCACATTGATTCAACTGGGATTACTTAGTACCCTATATGTGCCTCTGGTGAAACAGAGGTGACTAAACATTCTCCAAATTTCAAACTCTTCAACAACTGAGTTGAAATCCAAAATAAAGAACTTTATGAGTAGTGCAGCGGGTCACTTCAGCCCATCACTGTTTGAAGAAAGGACAATAAGACAGTGCCAAATGAACGTGGAACCTAGATGGACAGAGAGCTTTGTGAAGGAGTCTTTTTGCTAAAGACTTCTGTTCTGATGCGATGCCACACCCGGTCCTACCCACCCCCTAAAACACATACAATAGCCTACACACACACACTTTTCCAACCCATTCTTCACTTCGGAAACAAACATCAATCCTGAACGCATATGAAGCAGCCTCATTTATCCTGAAGTGTCCTCCCCTAGATCCATGACACCACTCCTTTCCTCCGTCAAAACATATACATCACCCTCCTAAACCGAACCAATCTATCCTGTCCTTAGACGTGGTTCACACAGAAGTCATCAGAATCACAATACTTGATGACCAACTAACCTTGTTTCCTGCTTACAAGCAAAAACTCAAACAGGAAGTAGCAGTGACGTGCTCAATACAGAAGTAGTCCGATTAAGCGGATGCTAAGCTACAGGACTGTTTCGCTAGAACAGACTGGAATTTGTTCCTGGGTTTATCTGATAACATTGAGGAGTTTACCACGTCAGTCTCCAGCTTCATTAATAAGTGCATCGACAACATTGTCCCCACAGTGACCGTACGTACATATCCCAACTAGAAGCCATGGATTACAGGCAACATACGAACTGAGCTAAAAGGCTAAAGCTGCCACTTTCAAAGAACGTGACACTAATAAGTTAATGAGAGCACCAGCTGTTCCGGACGACTGTGTGATCTCGCTCTCCGTAGCTGATGTGAGTAAGACCTTTAAAACAGTTAACATTCACAAGGCTGCGGGGCCAGATGGATTACCAGGATGTGTACTCAGAGCATGCCAGCGAAAATGGAAATTGTCTTCACTGACATTTTCAACCTCTCGCTGACCCGGTCTGTAATACCTACATCTTTCAAGCAGACCACCATTGTCCCTGTACCCAAGAACGCCAAGATAACCGGTCTAAATAACTTTTGCCCTATAGCACTCACATACCTGGCCATCAAATACTTTGAAAGGCTGGTCATTGCTCACATCAAACACCATCATCCCAGACACCCTGGGCCAACTACAATTCACATACCGACCCAACAGATGAACATTTTTTTCATGGGCCCTCAGATCCTCAAAAGGTTCTACAGCGGCACCATTGAGAGCATCTTGACTGGCTGCATAACCACTTTGTATGGCAACTGCTTGGCATCCGACCGCAAGGCGCTAAAGAGGGTAGTGCGTACGCCACAGTACATCACTGGGGCTGAGCTCCCTGCCATCTAGAACCTCTATACAAGGCGATGTCAGAGGAAGGCCCTAAATATGGTCAAAGACTCCAGCCACCCAAGTCATTGACTGTTTTCTCTGCTACCGAACGGCAAGCGGCACCGATGCACCAAGTCTGGAACCAACAGGACTCTGAACAGCTTCTACCCCCAAGCTATAATACTGCTAAATAGTTAACCAAATTGCAACTATTTGCATTGACCCCCCCTTTGAACCAACTCTTTGACTCATTACACACTGCAGCTAATTATCAATATTGTTTCCTACTCATTGTGTATTTATTCCTTGTGCTATTATCTTTATTATTTTTCTCTCTGCATTGTTGGGAAGGGACAGTAAGTAAGCATTTTACTTTTAGTCTACACCTGTTGTTTACAAAAAGCATGTGACAAATTGTGATTTGATAGGATAGTGTGGTGGTGTTCAGATAGAGTAGACTACATTACAGATATCTGCCTATAGATACTCTAAATTGAATACTGTTGATGAATGTGACCATATTTAAAAATATTTATTTTTGAGGCAGCCGTTTGAATTTAGTCTGTTCTGCTATGTCAAACGCTGCGGTGGTGAAACTTTAGTGAAGACTCTGATCGTAATGAAATGAGCCCCCAGCATGTTTCGAAAGCCAAGTTCAATGACACTCAGCTGAGTGTTTACCTCTACACTCCTCTCATCCAATCCTTACCATCCCACTGTGAAACGAAAATAAACTAAAAAAAATGCTTCCTCGCTGGGCAGAAATAAGTTATTTCCTCATTCTCCTAGAAATATGGTTCCCGATTTTGATCAAATAGGACCTTATGTCTTTGATAATGGAACTGACATGATTTGCAGTATGTGCTGCATCATATGCCACAGTTCTATGATGATTGGTACAGTTCATCAGAATTCAAACACAAAGAAGCAGTTTGCTCAGCAAAAAACGTTGGGATTCTGCAGTCAGACATCAGCCAAAATAATAGGAGACATTAACATTACAAGGACAAAGTGCCACCATGATTTATACTGGGAAAGATACAATAGCCAGGACCTCATCTCCATGTCCCTTCTACTGTCCATCAGTCACAGACAGGGTAGTCAAAGCATTACCTACAGGTATTGGATATAAGCACATTCAAAAAGAGACAATGGGTGACATTTGCTGTACACCGACAGCTGTTGTTGTGAGTAATACAGTCATTTTTGTTCAATCAGTGCTATTTAGAAGACTAACAATGTCGCCCATGGTTATCAAAAAAAGTGATGCCATTCCTCATTGTTGAGTACAAAAGGCAGGATCAGTAATGACAGGGTATAATAAGCCTACATTCACTTAGTACTGGCTTTGACTACTAACTAACTGAGCCCTACTCTCGCTCACTCCCTGACTCTTTCTCCCCCTCCCCTTCTGATCACACTTCCAGCAGACCTAATGAAATTGCTTTATTTTATTTTATTACCATCGGCCACTGCACTGGGTCAATTCAATCAGGCTTAGTGTTGGTCCTGCTTGCTTTGCAGATGGGCTGAAAAGACACAAAGGAGTTACACAGGGATGTTTATGATCTTGACAAGGAAACATTGAGAATCAGTCTTTACTCTAGTGTGGGTGTGTGTGTGTGTGTGTGTGTGTTCTCTCTCTCATGACCATGGACTGACAGAATTGTGATAGGGGTAGTACCCTATGCTCTGTGTCAAATATGTAGAACATAAGAGAAGGAAAACGAATAGATAGATGCCTGAACTCTGATCTGAGTTATAACAGTGAGAAGAGGCAACAATACATTAGATACAGTAGTACTCCAACCAAATACTACTAATGTTAAGAAAAATACATAAAACAAGCACCCAGACAGGTCTGGTGGTGCTGAGTTAGTGGAAGTACACCTGTAAGGGTGGCGGGAGGGATGAGTAAGGAAATAAGGGGGAGGAGAAGAAGATAACGTCAGAGGAAAAAGTTACATTACCGGTTTCCCCTTTGACCCTGATGAAGTAATGCTGTTGCGTAATGTCTGACAATGTTTTAAAATCCCCTTACCTTTCTGATACTACCCGTATCCACGTCAGTTAACCAACCTACAACAACACTGATTAAACTCATGAGGTTATAACACTAGCATAACCAGTGAGGTAGTGGTAAAAAATGTCATGGGTAAACTAGGGCTGTGACGGTCATGGAATTTTGGATGACGGTAATTTCGACGGACATTTTTTCCCTCTCCTCTGCTTCTGACTGCATGTGCTGCCATAGATTTTATTTCTGTGTGATGCTGCTGCACCTTGCTTGTAACGCACAGCGTTGAGATTGCCTGCAATGACAACAAGCTCAGTCCGTTGATGCTGTGACACACCGCCCCAGACCATGACAGACCCTCCACTTCCAAAATCGATCCCACTCCAGAGTACAGGCCTCGGTGTAACGCTCATTCTGTCGACGATAAACGCGAATCCGACCATCACCCCTGGTAAGACAAAACCGCGACTCGCCAGTGAAGAGCACTTTTTGTCAGTCCTGTTTGGTCCAGCGACGGTGGGTTTGTGCCCATAACCGACGTTGTTGCCGGTGATGTCTGGTGAGGACAGGCCTACAAGCCCTCAGTCCAGCCTCTCTCAGCCTATTGCGGACAGTCTGAGCACTGATGGAGGGATTGTGCGTTCCTGGTGTAACTCGGGCAGTTGTTGTTGCCATCCTGTACCTGTCCCACAGGTGTGATGTACCGATCCTGTGCAGGTGTTGTTACACGTGGTCTGCCACTGCGAGGATGATCAGCTGTCCATCCTGTCTCCCTGTAGCGCTGTCTTAGGCATCTCACAGTACGGACATTGCAATTTATTGCCCTGGCCACATCTGCAGTCCTCATGCCTCCTTGCGGCATGCCTAAGGCACATTCTTGCAGATGAGCAGGGACCTTGGGCATCTGCTCATCTACCGTTTGTAAGCTGTTAGTTTCTTAATGACCGTTCCACAGGTGCATGTTCATTAATTGTTTATGATTCATTGAACAAGCATGGGAAACAGTGTTTAAACCCTTTACAATGAAGATCTGTGAAGTTTTTTGGATTTGTACTAATTATCTTTGAAAGACAGGGTCCTGAAAAAGGGACATATCTTTTTTTTGCTGAGTTTGTGTGCTCCTTTGCTACAACACCTTGCTTGTTTCAGCAAGGAGCAACATTGGAGATAACATAAGACAAGTACTGAAAACAATGGAACACTATGAAAAATCTGGGAAACCAGGCTGGGTATTCATAGCTGACTTTGAAAAGGCTTTTGATAAAGTACGACTGGAATTTATATATAAATGCTTGGAATATTTCAATTTCAGGGGGATCTCTTATACAATGGGTTAAAGTTATTTATAGTCACCCTAGGTGTAAAATAGTAAATAATGGCTACTTCTGAGAAAGTATTAAACTGTCGAGAGGAGTAAAACAAGGTTGTCCACTATCGGCATATCTATTTATTATGGTCATCGAACTGTTAGCTATTGAAATCAGATTCAACAAAAATATCAAGGTGCTAAAATCCAGGGCTTAACAACAAAAGGTGTTATTGTACGTTGATGATTCATGTTCTTTTAAATCCACAATTTGGATCCCTCCACAGCCTAATAGAAGATCTAGATACTTGTTCTAACCTCTCTGGATCACAACCAAATAATGATAAGTGTACTATATTACGTACTGGATCACTTAAAACTACAACTTTTACATTACTGTGTAGTTTATCAATAAAATGGTCTGACAGTGATGTGGACCTACTCTGTATTTATATCCCTAAAGAAAAACAATTCTCACTACAATACATTAATAGAAAGTTGGTAAAAATAGATAAGATCTTACTACCATGGAAAGGAAAAAGTATGTAAGTTTCATTTAAGGACCAAAAAATGCAATCTATGTGGCACAGCTGTACAAAATAGTTGGGGAAGAGATTTGATGCACCGATTCCATGGCACATGGAACTGATACACAAAACGACGCCAGATTTAAAACTTCACATTTTTCATTTGAATTATTATACAAAATTCTTGCAACCAATATAATGTTATATACAGTGCATTCAGGAAGTATTCAGACCCCTTGACATTTTCCCCATTTTGTTACGTAACAGTTTTATTTTAAAATTGATAATAATTGTTTGTTTTTTTTCATCAAACTACACACAAATACCCCATAATGACAAATCAAAAATAGGTTTAGAAATGTTATCATAAAAAACTGAAACATAACATTTGCATAAGTATTCAGACCCTTTACTTAGTACTTTGTTGAAGCACCTTGGCAGAGATTACAGCCTCGAGACTTCTTGAGTATGACACCACAAGCTTGGCACACCTGTATTTGGAGAGTTTGTAGGTTTCCTCCAGACGTGACAATTGGTTCAGGCCAGAGTTCAATCTTGGTTTCATCAGACCAGAGAATCTTGTTTCTCATGGTCTGAGTTTCCTTTAGGTGCATTTTGGGAAACTCCAAGCGGGCTGTGATGTGCTTTTTACTAAGGAGTGGCTTCCGTCTGGCCACTCTACCATAAAGGCCTGATTGGTGGAGCGCTGCAGAGATGGTTGTCCTTCTGGAAGGTTCTCCCATCTCCACAGACGAACTCTGTCAGAGTGACCATCGGGTTCTTGGTCACATCACTGACCAAGGCCCTTCTCCACACATTGCTCAGTTTGGCCAGGCGGCCCAGCCCTAGGAAGTGTCTTGGTGGTTCCAAACTTCTTCCATTTATGAATGATGGGGGCCACTGTGTTCTTGGGGACCTTCAATGCTGCAGAAATGTTTTGGTACCCTTCCCCAGATCTGTGCCTCGACACAATCCTGTCTCGGAGCTCTACGGACAATTATTTTGCCCTCATGGCTTGGTTTTTGCTCTGACATGCACTGTCAACTGTGGGACCTTATATAGACAGGTGTGTGCCTTTCCAAATCATGTCCAATCAATTGAATTTACCCCAGGTGGACTCCAATCAAGTTGTAGATTTTTTTTCTTCATAAATCAGCAAAAATTTCTAAAAAAACAGTTTTTGCTTTGTCATTGTGGGGCGTTTACGTTCCACTAATCCACTGACTAGAACATTGGAAAGTTTGGTGGGCCATATTGTTAAACATAATCGCAATGATTAAAAAATGAAATCAAATAATATATTTAATAATATATTTTTTCTTCAATCTCCATTGTCATTTTTGTGAACTATTAATGGGTTTTATAACAGTTGGTGAAAAGTTATCCTCTTCTTATCTATAGGATAAATTGGTGAGGAGTCGTGAGGAGAGAAAACGAGGTTAACCTGAAGAGACTACTCTCGGGTTTCAGTAAAAGCCCCTTTATAAACTGCTGAAGTAAATACACACAGGTAAGATGCAAACCCTGAAAATGGAGCTAGCTACTGTACAGGTGTTCCATCCTTCCGCTCCAGTGCTGCTATTGCCCCGCCCTGCTAGGATGTGCGTGTCAGCACAAGGACTATTATTACCTCGTCAGGTGAAACCTGCTGCCTGGGTTTTGCCAATAGGAAGTCACGTCCATAATCCCTTCCTCCAGGAACTTTGACCTGTCTGTTTATCGTAAAAAGAGAGCGCTAATTACACCTGCTCTAAAGACAGAAGCAAGGAGAAACGTTTAGGTGTTAGGGGAAAATGCTGAGAATGTCAGCTAGCATGATCATGAGGCAGGCAGTTGGAATAAAAGGTTTTCCTGGAGTGCTTTGTTGTACAAAGGACATGACACATTTTCCTAAGCAACAGACTAGCTCCAGATAATTATCTAGAGATAAGCTTGATGATGCAAAAGATGTGGTGTTAAAAACATGTCACCCTTTTCAGTAGAATTCGACCACAAAACTAAATGCTAATCACTTTGAGCCCTATTCAGACTTGAGTTGACTTAACATGGACTTATGTCAAACAATGTTAAGTCTACTTACAGTATCGCAAGTCAGAATTGGGCCGTTTTAGAATAGCCTACATAGGACATTGAGGCTATATGCAACTAGTATCTCCCTGACAGACATTTGTGGGCTGGCAAGCGACTCTACTGTGAAGCTTCTGAGTAATGTTACAGTTACAAGCCCTATGAGGGACAATATATCCCTAGGGAGAGGAACACACAGACACACACCTGGCTTTAAGCTCAATTCCCTGAAGAACCAAGGTTGTTGTTTACCAGCTTCTCTATGTGCTGTACTCCTGAGAATCACAGCAACTTCCTGCTTCATGGTACAATTTTCTTCCTCTGTTTTGTGCCTTACATTTTTACAGTTAACTTCCCTTCAGCTACGATACAGTAGGACCGAAACACGGACCCTCTTACATACAGTAGCCAAGTGTATACTTCAGGAGTTTAGGACACTGGGGTCTGGAGTAAAGAAATGTCTGTTTAGGCGTGTATGGAAAGAACTTTTAGAATAGCCTGCAAGATAACTTATGTTGGCACTGAAAGTGGCTCACTGACAGCACCCTATTACCTGTTAATGAAAGGAAAGTACTGCACTGGCATGTCTAAGAAACAATGTATAGAGTAGAATTACAGCATCATCTAATACCTTTTGACATCTTGCAATGGAGATGTTTAACATTAGCTGACTGCTGCCATTTAGCATCAAGCACTTGTCAATACTGCTACATTAAGTGGGAGGTGAGAGTTCAAACAATTCAAATATTGCAATGATAAATGGGAAAAACAAAGGCCTACCAATAGGCTGGGACACAAGCATATTAGAAATAAGTGAATTGTCCTCTCGCTATCATTGCCTCAAGTTAAAGAAAAGGTCAAGACAGCGTAACATTCCTCTGAGGCCCACAATAACACATACAGTTGAAGTCGGAAGTTTACATACACTTAGGTTGGAGTCATTAAAACTCCTTATTCAACCACTCCACAAATTTCTTGTTAACACACTATAGTTTTGGCAAGTCGGTTAGGACATCTACTTTGAGCATGACACAAGTCATTTTTGCAACAATTGTTTACAGACAGATTATTTCACTGTATCACAATTCCAGTGGTTCAGAAGTTTACATACAGACTGTGCCTTTAAACAGCTTGGAAAATTCCAGAAAATTATGTAATGGCTTTAGAAGCTTCTGTTAGGCTAATTGACATTGTTTGAGTAAATTGGAGGTGTACCTGTGGATGTATTTCAAGGCCTACCTTCAAACTCAGTGCCTCTTTGCTTGACATCATGGGGAAATCAAAAGAAATCAGCCAAGACCTAAAAAAAAAATTGTAGACCTCCACAAGTCTGGTTCATCCTTGAGAGCAATTTCAAAACGCCTGAAGGTACCACATTCATCTGTACAAACAATAGTACGCCGTCATACCGCTCAGGAAGGAAACGCGTTCCGTCTCCTAGAGATGAACGTACTTTGGAGCGAAAAGTGCAAATCAATCCTAGAACAACAGCAAAGGACCTTGTGAAGACGCTGGAGGAAACAGGTACAAAAGTATCTATATCCACAGTAAAACGAGTCCTATAATCGACATACACTGAAAGGCCGCTAAGCAAGGAAGAAGTCACTGCTCCAAAACGGCCATAAAAAAGCCAGATTACTGTTTGCAACTGCACATGGGGACAAAGATCGTACTTTGTTTGAGAAATGTCCTCTGGTCTGATGAAACAAAAATAGAACTGTTTGGCCATAATGACCATCGCTATGTTTGAAGGAAAAAGGGGGAGGCTTACAAGCCGAAGAACACCATCCCAACCGTAAAGAATGGGGGTGGCAGCATCATGTTGTGGGGGTGCTTTGCTGCAGGAGGGACTGGTGCACTTCACAAAATAGATGGCATCTTGAGAAAGGAAAATGATGTGGATACATTGAAGCAACATCTCAAGACATCAGTCAGGAAGTTAAAGCTTGGTCGCAAATGGGTCTTCCAAATGGACAATGACCCCAAGCAAAGTTGTGGCAAAATGGCTTAAGGACAACAAAGTCAAGGTATTGGAGTAGCCATCACAAAGCCCTGACCTCAATCCTATAGAAAATTTGTTGGCAGAACTAAAAAAGCGTGTGCGAGGAAGGAGGCCTACAAACCTGACTCAGTTACACCAGCTCTGTCAGGAGGAATGGGCCAAAAATCGCCCAACTTATTGTGGGAAGCTTGTGGAAGGCTACCCAAAACGTTTGACCCAAGTTAAACAATTTAAAGGCAACGCTACCAAATACTAATTGAGTGTATGTAAACTTCTGACCCACTGGGAATGTGATGAAAGAAATAAAAGCTGAAATAAATAATGCTCTCTACTATTATTCTGACATTTCACATTCTTAAAATAAAGTGGTGAACCTAACTGACCTAAGACAGCGAATTTTTAAAAACTGAGTTCAAATGTATTTGGCTAAGGTGTATGTAAACTTCCGACTTCAACTGTAGGCATTTGTCGTGGATTTGGGAATCCACTGAAACCTCTGAACAGAGGGCAGGTTTAGGCTAAATTCACTCCAAGGCACCCCCTAGCCCAAACTGTAGGGGGCTAGTGTCGACTCCAAATAATCGCACTCTAAAAGGCCCACAGCTTGACTAAACACAAAGAAACAACAATCCACCAGCAAACCAAACACACAGAGGGTAGGCCTAATTACTATAGGTCTGCAATGACATCACAACATCTACAGGTTATGTACATAATGCAAGGTAGATAGACGACACATGCTGAATCTGTGTTTTGACTACAACATAGTAAGCTAAAAAAGAATATGTGTGCCAACTGGTACAGCCGTTGATCACAAAACAGATGGAATCGTAGGATTTGTCTTTATTCTGGATTACTGGGCTTCATGGTGGGGGGGGGGGGGGGGGGGGGCTACAGAGAGTGTGAGTGGGATGGACCAGGAGGATAACAGCTTATTAACTGACGAGTGCAATTTGAGGACTGTTACTGTACTGCAATCCAGTATCAAAACTAAATCTAAAAGCTAAATGGATTCCTAATCAGAAGACTTTGAACTGGCCCAGCGAGACAGAATTATGGCATGAAGAATCTTCTGATACAATATAATTCACAGACTGGGTAGAATATTTCATAGAGATGTCACACAATGCAAGGTAAAAGGTCATGGATGAAAGCACCGAGCAGGAATGACTAGAGAGGAGAAATACTCAGATGACAATGCCTACAGGTGTGTCTTTAGTGTTTTACAATGATGTCACAGTCCTATTTTTTACTAACTATACACAAAGGAAAACATTAAGAAAAAGGTTTGACATCTGTCAGACTAAGTTAATTATTCACAGGACAAAGTTTGACTGGTCTGTCCCTGAGTAAACAAAAGAGAGACAGAGGGAAGTAACTAGTAAATAAATAGAACAATATGTTTGGACAGAGAACTGTAACAGCCATTCACTCAACAAGTCAAAAGTTGAGTAAAGGGAACACCTAAACTAAATCCAAGAGTTCTAAAGTAAACAACAATGCAGCTATTTTTGTCATTTCTGCAGAGGAATGCGAAACTAGATTTGGAGTCATGGAGGATTAGTGACAAATAATGTGTGTAACCTGATTCTGTTCTCTATCCAATTACACCTGCAATGTATGACTCTACACTTCAAAGACATCGCTTTCTCAATGGTTTGGCTAGGTTTCTTCTAGCCCAATTATGGACTAAAGTAGCCCAACGTTACTCCTTATAGTCCAAGGACCTTACATGTTCTGTTTAAAGGTGAAATGGCTCTGGCTGCCAAAACAACCAAATACTCCATCTAAACGTGAATCGATATCAGTACGGTTCTTGAAACATATATCCCTCTACTTTCATTTCACATCAAAATAATTTCACAAATGCAAAACACTAACTGTACAATGTTTTAACCGGTTTTAACACAGTTGCAGCCGACAGTATTTCTCAGTGACACCACGTTTGTGGCGTCTGTCTTCCGTTTGCACACAGGTGTTCAGAGACGCAGATAGCTAATTAGCACAGGTAGTCTTACGTCTGTTATACGTAAACAAGCACTGTAACATGGAAATATGGCCATGTGGGAACCCTAACCCTATTAAAAAGGTATGAAGTAAATTAACATTTTGTTTTTGAAAATTATTTCTCGCTGATATGAAAGACACGTTCCTTATGATTCCAAAACTGTGCCGCAAGCGATGAGTGTTACTGTTTAGAGCAAGCCACAGGGCTTTTAAAAAACTCCCCCGACCAGAAGACACTATCGTCACTAGGCGCTGAAGGCAGTTAGTGTCTTTCATTGGGCTAGTTTTCTTCCTGAAATTAGTCATTCCAGTGGTGTACACAAATCTTCGAGGTTAATCAACACATAGGCCTACACCACAAGAAACTATAATATTTCATAACAATTGAAACAAAATACGAAGTATAAATTCAAAGTACTAATTTTACACAACAATCTATGTCAGAGAGTAGGCCAGTAACCCATCAATTGTCTGTAATGTGTGTAATGGTGTCAGCTCAAGTTATTGTTGCATGTTCATTCAACTGTGGGCCCCCAGTATTGGAAAATAGGCTAGTGGCAAGGCCCCCAAAATGTTTTACATAACCCTACCAAAGCTATAACAAAACAACCACATTTTTCCATATCTCTAAAGGTCTCCTATATATGAAAAGGATGGTTGTATACAAATATTTTATATCAAAAGTGGTTAAATTGATAGATGTTGTGACATCTCCTTAACTCAATCAGTACAGAATAATCCCTGGCTGGAGGGGGAGTGGGCCACATAAGCTCATGTAACCCAATACTGCAAACTCTGATATTGCTCGAATTTGGAATAGAAGGAGACAATTATCTGCCCTACATACCGAAACAAACAACATTAGCATATGTTAAAGCATCTTGTAAATGTAGACCTGTAAACACACAGATACAATAGACGGCAATATCAACTAGGAATATTTATGATGAACTTCACGTTTTGGTAGCTGTTCAATAGAAAACTTTCCAAGTCAAATTTGCTCTCATTCAATGTCGTCTGGTCCTGCCTGAAAGAAATACATACAGTTACACATTCTTTGATGTTGTGGCTATTGTAATTGGCTCTAAGGAAAACAACAAACACCAATATAAAAAAACTTTTGGGGTCCAAGGTTCCTTAAAGGATTGCAATTAGGTCAAAGGGGCAATCACAGATTATCTTTATATTTTGCCTCAAATCTTAAATCTAATTATGGCTACCATAACAACATTTGATCACGGTTAAGTCACCTGCAAATATGAATTTTGTAAATGAGAGGCATTTATTCACAATTGTGTACAACCCTCATGCCTAATTGTGAATCAACTATATTCGGATTCCAATATGGCCAACATGATTACCTTCAAACACCTTAGCCTGCATATAAATATCCCTTGTTAATTTTGTTATTCTGTCTTTGAAATGGTTTCATAAGGCTCTTGGTATATCAAGGACAATGAGTGGCACTGTCATTGACTAAAATGTAAATGTAATGCCTCTGTTGTGTTTGAATAGCCTCAATGTGTGTTCATGTTTTAATCTCATTCATATCAACAAGGGGCAATACCTTCAAATATAATAACAAGCCTTCACAACACACAGTATCGTAACCAAGTAACAGGAAAGCAACCGTAATAAAACAGTCAGCTACTCTAGTAGTGTATACACTACCGTTCAAAAGTTTGGGGTCACTTAGAAATGTCCTTGTTTTTGAAAGAAAAGCACATTTTTTGTCCATTAAAATAACATCAAATTGATCAGAAATACAGTGTAGACATTGTTAATGTTGTAAATGACTATTGTAATTGACTATTGTAATTGGAAACGGCTGATTTTTGGGGGAATATCTACATAGGCGTACAGAGGCCCATTATCAGCAACCATCACTCCTGTGTTCCAATGGCACGTTGTGTTAGCTAATCCAAGTTTATCATTTTAAAAGGCTAATTGATCATTAGAAAACGCACAGCTGAAAACTGTTGTCCTGATTAAAGAAGCAATAAAACTGGCCTTTAGACAAGTTGAGTATCTGGAGCATCAGCATTTGTTGGTTCGATTACAGGCTCAAAATGTCTAGAAACAAACGACTTTCTTCTGAAACTCGTCAGGCTATTCTTGTTCTGAGAAATGATGGCTATTCCATGCAAGAAATGGCCAAGAAACTGAAGATCTCGTACAATGATGTGTACTACCCTCTTCACAGAACAGCGCAAACTGTCTCTAACCAGAATAGAAAGAGGAGTGGGAGGCCCCGGTGCACAACTGAGCAAGAGGACAAGTACATTAGATTGTCTACTTTGAGAAACAGACGCCTCACAAACCCTCAACTGACAGCTTCATTAAATAGTACCCGCAAAACACCAGTCTCAACGTCAACAGTGAAGAGGGGACTCCGGGATACTGGCCTTCTAGGCAGAGTTCCTCTGTCCAGTGTCTGTTCTTTTACCCATCAATCTTTTTATTGGCCAGTCTGAGATATGGCTTTTTCTTTGCAACTCTGCCTAGAAGGCCAGCATCCCGGAGTTGCATTGACTACGGTAACTGGAATTTTATCCCAGCATGAATGTTGCTGGGGATACACCAGTAGTGGAATGGTTGGTTGTCTGGATGTGAAGGACAGTCTGTGAAAGGGCTGTCAAAAACAAACTTGCCTTTAGATCTTTCCAATGCATAATTGGCCTGTGGGTGTTTTTTTTATTTTTATATGTTGAATGTGGCAAAATGTCCTGCAGGTCACGTCCTACATATTTCTTTATATTCCTTTGGAAGTCAGGTAGGATGATAATTTCGCCAATATTATCTGTGGGTGGTTGGCATTGATTAGCGACTGGGGCACAACAAGCAGGAGATGTAGAATGACAGAACCTGTGAGGGTGACTTCAATTTAGAGGTTAGTTAGAGTGTAGCTATTTTTTTATTTTATTTAACCTTTATTTAACTAGGCAAGTCAGTTAAGAACAAATTCTTATTTACAATGACGGCCTACCCCAGCCAGACCTGGACGACGCTGGGCCAATTGTGCGCCGCCCTATGGCACTCCCAATCACGGCCGGATGTGATACAGCATGGATTCGAACCAGGTACTGCAGTGACGCCTCTTGCACTGAGATGCCGTGCCTTAGACCGCTGCACCACATAGACTATGACTAAGAAGCGTTGGTTGTGAGGGACATAGCACAGCTCCACACACATATACATTTGAAGACGATACCTGGGATTTGATGGACAGTAAAAGGGTTGCAAGGAGGTGGAACAGACTAAGCATGACGCACAAAGACCGCTCTCATAGTCAATACCCAGCCACCATAAACGATCACATACAGCAAGTTTTACCATCCTAAGGTTCCTCATTTGCCATAAATGACATATGTCCTCATAGGGATGTTGGGATTTTCCCAGACCAAAGCATGAGTCACATCAGCAGAAAAGGCCATTCTTCACAAGTGAGTCCAGTTCAGGTATCACATGGCTTGGCCAGCCATGGTTGGTAGCCAAATACAGTATGTACATATGAGGACAATGCACGCCAGCAATGTCCAGATGGCATTTTTGCTGTTGAATGGCCTCCTGACATGTGGCAGTCCAGTTCCATGGTGTGTCTGTCTCTAGTAACTACATGAGGGAAGGACTGATAATGGATTGGGCCTATCAAGGACAGTTCTGGGAGATCCAGGATGGCATGTGAAGGCCCAATAAGTTGATGGCATTTCTTGTCAATGAGTGTCAGGTTGTGTTGGTTCATTGTAGTGAACACCTGCCTTATGAGCTTGTTTATGTGTGGTTGCATCCTCCCCATACACCATAACTGTCACCAAGTCAAGATATACAGCAAGTCCAAGGCAGATAGCCAGGTTGGTGGACATGAAAATCTGGAAGAAGCAATGTGCCAGCTCAACCCAAACAGGATAAGAGTGCACCAGAACATTCCAATAAACATCAGAAATGCAGTGAGCCAGCAAAAGGTCATGTTAGATTCAGGCAGACATATTAGACTAGCAATGAATCAAAGCTCACTTCTAAATGATAAGGAGGTGATTTAAGAGCCCAATCCTGGAGGTGCAAGTTATACCACAGTGGGGGCAAGTTGTAGAGCTAGGGAGACGGTGTCAGAGTCCAGGGTTAGATTATCTGTCCTGTTGTTGGAGCCTCCCAGTCGCCTCATTGATCCTCAGAGGCTTGTGACTTGGAATAACTACTTGGTGTTGCCATGCCAAGCAGTCTGCTGCCTTTTTATATATCCAGACAAAGGTGTTTGAGTGTATTCATGAATTCCTAACATAGTTGAAGTACACAAAAATTATCTTGAGTACAGGTTATAAGTACAGTACACAAATCTGACATTTCTCATTTAAAACGTGTACAAATACAGGTAATTAAACCACCATTGAATTGCAATGTGGCAGCCATATTGGATTTGGAGTCAAATCTAGGGGGGGAGGGGCCTAATGTAATTGCAAGAGTAGGGGCTAAACAGAGGAGCCTTTGGCTGGAAAAAAACATGACAGTCTTTAGTGTCTGAGCCCACTTGCCTTAGAGCTGATTACAGTAGGCACAACATTAAAATAAAAAATTTAACTGTATGCATTTTTGTCAAGCAGGACCAAGTGAAGTTAAACTATTAATTATTATGATGAATGTTATATTTTCATGCTAGGTCTAAATTTCCAAAGGGAATTAAGATATGCTAATGTTATTTGTTTGTGTATGTAGGGTAGACAACTGACCACTTGTATTACAATATTTCAGCAATACCAGAGCTTTCCATTTTGGGTTACATGAGTTTGTGGCCCATGTCCCTCCTGTCAGGCATTATTCTGCACTTTTTGAGTTTAGGGGGTGTTTTCCTTAGAGCAAATTACAATAGCCACAACATCAAAAAACGTGCGTTGATGTATGTGTTTTCCCCAGGCAGGACCAGACACCACTGAATGAGAGCAAATTTGACTTGGCAATGTTTCTATTGATATTTACACCTATTTTATCTCTGTGTTTACAGGTCTATATTTCCAAAAAGCTTTAATTAAGATATCCTAATGCTGTTTGTTTGGGTATGTAGGGCATTCAATTTACTACTTTTAGTCCACAATTTGGGTTGAGTTTATGTGGCCCAGCCCCAAATCCATCAGCCAAGCATTATTCTGCACTGTTTGAGTTAAGGTGGTGTGTCACAATATCTATCAATTTAAACACTTCTCCAGTACAATATTTTTATACAACCATCCATTTCGTATATGAGAGACCTTCGAGATAAGGGGGGGGGGGGTGGTTGTGCTTTGTTATACCTCGGGTAGGGGTATATTAGCCCTTTGAGGATTGGGCACAAGCCTGTGTTACTGCATAAAGCATGTTCCCATCAGAAATAGAATATTCAATCAATCCATGATTAAAACGCCTCTTTTGACCCTCTTCACAAAGCAGCTTCAGTATAAATTGTTTGCAATTATCTATCCCGTGTTCAAAACTCACTGCCGCCTGGGAGATACTGTACAATCAGAATATGAATGCTTTGACTCACTTTCCTTTAATAAGATAATATCAGTTATTTTATCTTAAGACTAGTCAGTATTGAAAATGTATGATTTTACTATTATGGACACAACTAGGTCCAGCAGTAGCCCACAAGGCTAGAAGACAACAGTAAACTACAACCGAACATCGATACCAGACCGAAACTAAACATGCTCGTGCACCTGTCAAACAAGCTGCAATGACATCCGAGCAAGCAGAACTGGGATGGCTGGCGCTCGATTTCTTCCTGAACACTTGTCATTATGCCTGCATTAAAATACATGACATACAAGCAGGAAACTGGCTACAATGGCGAATTCTACAATTACACCCTCTATAGATGTGGTGGCCCAAGAGGTTGCCACAATAATTATGCAGTTATGCAACACGAAATGGACCTGGACAGGAGAAAGAAGTGTATGTAAAGAATCAATTACTGTACAAAGCACTCACCTTTGAATATAACTCGTTTACGGACATGGTCCAACACTATCAACGAAAACTGAAAAGTAACTGCAGCGTTTTATAAATGACAATATCTCATGATTGTTGATAATCCCATAAAGTTTTTTCATCTAATTAGAAGTTTATTTCGTCGTCATATTCCAAAGTGTCGTCGTCCAGAGTTGAGTTAAATATGTTAGCCACTTCCGACCCCTTTCCTGGTCACGAACCGCAGGTGTCTTCACGTGGATGAGTTACGTAACAACTCAGTTTTGCTTGATCCCCCCTTATATTACTCAATAATGAAAAACGCCAACGAATGACGACTGGATATGGGTAGCCAGCCCCAGTAGGTTATAAGTGCAAATACATAAACTATAAATAGTTTATCAATAGCTTCCCTTTAGATCCTCCCGGTCGTATCCATGGACTCAAGTCATGTTGACTGGCAATGGCTCAGGCTGTACCGGAGTACCGCACGAGACCCCATCTGGCTCATCAGCGCACTACAATTTATTCCACGCTCTAGATTAGAACGAACATTAACAGTGGGGATACCATGGTGGACTGTGGAGGGGTAGATCCAATTATGGGTTTAGGTCATAATGTTACATTGAAAACTTCTAATATAGGCCTATATGTATGGCTATTATATGATTTATCTTGACACATTTCGGGAATCTTAATGAAATTAACGCAACTTTTTGCTCCACCCCACAAAATCATTCTGAATAGCAAAGGTATGGATAATCAATTACTATGATTTCCTGAACTCAGTGGACCTAGTATCTTAGTTCAAGGCAAGCATTAACACGTCAGAGTGTTATCTTTGATTGTAGTAGTACAATCTGTGACAGGAACTAGGCTGGTACCTGAAGCCTATAAAAATGTCATGCTTAAAATTTGACGTTTTATGTCCATGACAGCTGCAAGGTTACAATATTTGGGGAAATTAGACTTTATAAAACACAGCATCATTTATACATCCTGTTCCGCATTTCGTCCCACTATGATCAACAATATCACAAAATACAACATGCACTGTAGGTCTACGGCAGTAGTATGTTACCTTGCAGTAGAGTTCATAGTCAAGCTTCCCCTCTTGTCTCTTCATTATGGTGTTATGTTCCTTCACTTGCCTTTTCATTATGACGTTATGTTCCTTCACTTGCCTTTTCATTATGGCGTTATATTCCTTAGATATTGTATGTAGTAGAAGATTCTGCTAGAGTATTCAGAGGTAGCTGTGATTATTCCACGATCCAGATCATACTGTCCTCAAGTCATTACTGTCAGCAGGCTATTTAGAAAGAAGAAAAAATCCATTCCAATATCATGCCATGACTACACTCCCAAACCACTCCTTCTGCAGGTATGGGGTGTTGATTGACTTCACCTACCAGGCTGCTATATGGAATCTGAAAAGTATGCAGGCACAGTCCAAATACATTCCACCCATTACAATCATTCAAAAAAAAAAAAAATTAAAGCCCTGCCTTATCTCAGCTCACTGGTCACCATAGTAGCACCCACTGATAGGACGCGCTCCAGCAAGTATATCTCACTGGTCACCCCCAAAAGCCAATTCCTCCTTTGGTCGCCTTTCCTTCCAGTTCTCTGCTGCCAATGACTGGAACGAACTGCAAAAATCACTGAAGCTGGAGACTCATATCTCCCTCACTAGCTTTAAGCACCAGCTGTCAGAGCAGCTCACAGATCACTGCACCTGTACATAGCCCATCTGTAAACAACCCATCTATCTACCTCATCCCCATACTGTATTTATTTATTTATATTGCTCCTTTGCACCCCAGTATCTCTACTTGCACATTCATCTTCTGCACATCTACCATTCCAGTGTTTAATTGCTATATTGTAATTACTTCGCCACCATGGCCTATTTATTGCCTTAACTCCCTTATCTTACCTCATTTGCACTCACTGTATATAGACTTTTTTTTTTACCTCATTATTGATTGTATGTTTTGTTTATTCCATGTGTAACTCTGTGTTGTTGTATGTGTCGATTTGCTATGCTTTATCTTGGCCAGGTCGCAGTTGCAAATGAGAACTTGTTCTCAACTAGCCTACCTGGTTAAATAAAAATGAAATTAAAAAAATAAAGAGAACAGAGATCACAGATGGAACAGGTCACAAGGAAAATGACTAGTAATGTGTTATTTGCTCCATGCCTTGTACAAGAATACACAATTATTTTTCAACATTCTACAATTTGTAATGTATACATTCTACTGAAGGTCACATTGAACTACAGTAGTATTGATAACTAGCACTGATAAGTAAAAGGGTTTGTAAGGAAAAGGGTTTGTGTTATTATGAAATGGGCCTAAAACAGTCGGTTATAAAGAGGATAGACATTACTCAGTTAGTGCTTGTGAAATATTTTCTACAGCAATCCGTTTGGAGAGTTGTGTATGCCTCATTCCACAGCAGGTGGTCCCAACGTTGGGGCTAACACCATGGGTTGCTTTGGGAAATGACACTGAGATAATAGGACTCAATGCTTTGACATGCCACTAACAACCTGTTCTGGTAACTCAAGTCAGACTAACCACTGAATTCCTATCACCTGCTCAACTACCTACAGGTATGTGCCATGTGATGAGTCTAAGCATAATAGACTTAATGGCAGTATGGCACTAAAATCCAGTTAGTCGAGTTGGGTGATACAATAAGCTTTTAGCCCAATTCTTATTTTTGGCACCAGTAAATCATGCCTTATTTAACATGCTAAATACAGGCACATCTAATTTTTGCTTGGTAGATTTATATAGCACATGATGCATTAATTTAAATGTCACACACACACACTTTCACACTCGACAAGATAGTTTTTCTTGTATCTTTCTCTGCCTTCACTTGCTGTAACTATATCCAGAGAAAGCAACTTATGCTCATGACACATAATGTATTTCAGACTTTATCCCTGTATTACCCAACAATGTTATGTTTGCCATCACGTGAGATTACATTACAGTGCAATGAAATCCAAAGACACTGCTCTCTTCATGTGTATTCAGGCAGGCCTCCGCCTCCACAGTAATATTATTCAATTGAAAATCGACTTATCCTTAAAATAGGTACATTTAATATACCAACAATTTGCTCAAAAAGAGTTCCTGAAATTGAACTGAAAGAATACATTTTCAGCACTACCTACTGAACAAAATATGAACAGCTTTGTTCCTGGTGAAATCCTCCATCAATGTATGCAATACAGCACTCTGCCAAGGAGCAAAATGGAAACATTTTCTGAACTCAAAAATATGATTACATTTATTTTATTTGAATTTAATATCCATTAGCCATTTTCGGAGAAACTTGGGACAGCTAATTTCCGATTTGTCTTAAGAGGATTACACATAAAGCACTTGCCGGAGATGTATGTTTGTGAGGTAAGACAGGGTTAGGCGTGTGTTCGTGTGGGTGTATAATTTTTAGAGATTAGTGTTTGTGTACGTTGTCTGAATTACGAAAGTATGTGTTCCCTGCCGAGCCAGGCCATAAATGCATTTGCTTTACTTCACATGCTAGGTTACTCCAAGCTAAACTGTCCCTGTGGGTTAGTGGAAGAGGTTCTCCTGAAGGGGTGGACAGCCCTGGTGTGTGAGGTAGGCCTGGAGAGGATCTCCTGCATCTTTCTGTTGTACTGCTCCTGGTAGACCAGGCCTTGCTGGTGCTCCTGCTCTGTCTGAGATCTCCCCTCATCACGCAACTGCTGCTGGTACATCATCTGGGCAAGCAGATCTGCCTGGAACTCCTGACAGCCCTGTCTCAGACTGGGAGAGGAAAGCAGAGATATGTATTAATTGTGAAGTCTTCTGCTGTGTGTGAAAAAGGGTAAAATGATTGTGTATTTCTGTGAGAGGACGCATGTCAGAATCTTTGATCACATTATGCATACCGAGTTTTCTCTCTCTCATCCAGCAGTTTGTTCTCCTGTATGGTTTTGTTTAACTCGTCTCTCTCCTCGGCCAGCTGAGCCTGTTTCTGCTTGTTCAAATCCACTAAAAAAGAAGCACAAATACACAAGCACACACACCATGAGACCACATCCTATTTAAAAGATGACTTGTGATATAAACAAGTCATTGTATACTGTAAATCAACTGCACTGTCACAAAGGACCTGCCCAAGTGACAGATCTGCTTCCCTCTCTTCCGCTTTCTTACATTTCTCCTGGATCTGCAGGCGGCGTGTGTCCATCACATCCTTCATCAGCCTATCCCTGGCGTGTTTCTCTTTGTGACACTGCTCTGCCCTCCGGGCCCAGGTCTGCTTTAGCTCTGCCTCGATCAGCTGCTCTGTCTCCACCTCCTGTCTCTTCTGTTCCTCAAGCTGATCGGCCAGGTACTGCTGGTACCTACTCTGCTCCTCTCGCAGCTCAAGCTGTGAAACACACACACACACACTCAGTCAGTAATCCTCTGCCTCTTTTAGTTTCATAAGATTTCTTTGTGTGCCAAATAGAGTGACAATGTGGTAATTTAACATGCTAATACGACTCCACTTTCCCACCTTCCTCGTGACCTTGCCCTGTTTCTCATCTCTCTCCTCCGTCAGCAGATGCTCGAGCATGCTCATGTCCAGGGCCAGCTCGTCCTGCTGCTCCCTGGCCTGGCGCTTCATTTTCAGCCTCAGAGAGTGGTCGAGCAGCCTGCGCCGGCTCTCCTGACCCTGGAGCTTCTGACGGCGCTCTCTCTGCTCCTCCAGATGCAGCATCTCTCTCTGCTCCCTCTGGGACACACACAGAGAAAAACAGAGAGGGCTCAATTAGTGATCACAAAGCAGAAACCGACACAGACACAGAGAGAAACATCTCAATTACAGGCCGAATTTGCCTACCAGTAGCAGGGCCTCTTCCTCTTTGAGCTGCTTGGCCTGTTCTCTCTGCTGCTCGGCAGCCTCCATCTGAACACGCAGGTAGGCCAGCTGCTGCAAGTTACTCTGGCGTTGCCTCTGCGCATCCTGGCCCCCCCGCTCCTCCTTGGCTCGCCGGTCGCTCTCCCACAGCTGAGCAAAGAGCTGCTCCTCCTCCTCTTTCTGTCGCTGCGTCACCTGCCGTGTACATAGCTGCGCAGCCCGCTCTGTGCAAATTTCGTCCTGCCTGCGTCGAGTCTGTTCAGCCCGGAGCTCCTCACTCCGCTCTCTGAAATTGGTCCATTTAAAAATCTATTTGTATAGAGGTTTTAACACACACATATAAAAGAAACCTGCAACATTGTCTTGTAGAAACTCCCTTTAGTTGTTCTCTCTACCTGAATTGCTGTTCAAGCTTGTCTTCAACTACACTTAGCCTTTCACTCTCCCTCCTCTCTCGCAGTAACTTGGCTCTCTCTCGCATCTTGGCTTGTCTCTCCAGCACTGTCTCCTTCTTGGTCTCCATTTCTCTCAGCAGTTCCTTCTCCTCTGCCTCCAACATATCATGCAGTCTAAGGGAGACAGGGGTGATAGACAGACATGGAGCAATTGAAATACCTCTTAAAAAAATATGATCAGCTGTTATGGGAACTCAACCAAAATATTTGTCACAGACCTTTCCCTCCTCTCATTGATGGTCATCTGATACTGCCCAATGGCATCTTTGACCCGTCTCTCAATGGTTCCCAACACAATGCGCCGGTCAGAGTTCTTCTCCCAGCGCGTCTTAAGGTCACAGGTGTTCTGGTACTTGGTGAACTCCAACACCTTGTCCCGGGCCTCCTCCTGTTTCCTTCTCTCTAGGATGAGGTAGTCTGGAGGCCTGGATGATGGGAACCTCGCCCTCTGGAAAATGTTGGTAAGGGTTTAGTAATTATGTTTATGGGAGGCAGCAGTTTCTCCTGACCAAGTGACCTGGCCAAGGAAAACTCAAGGCCCTACTGTAGTTATTTGCTTTAACTAAAACATTGTACAGAACTGTCACACGGGAATCTATCTGGCTAAGGGCCAATTTTCCTACCCAGGTCAACTGGGGTCGGTAAAAGCAATTTAAAAAATAATTGTTAGATATGCTTACTCTCTAATTTTACAAAACAATACGTTTGTTTAGCTATGTACAACATGTAGCTAAACTTATTAACGTTAACTAGCCACAGAGTTTGTATTGAACTTACCACCGCCACTGAATGAGGGGTTGGTCCCGTAAACTCGCGACATTGTGGTTTATTTCTAGTCTGACTGGCCAACATACTTGGATACAAAACAAGCTTCTTCCCAGCCAGATACTTCTATTTGTCCTGCATCCCATCAAGTTTCCCAACTGTTTAACATGGACCTTGACGAGGAGTCTCTCCGGCGATTTTGTTGACGGAACTAGTAAATTGTTACCATGACAACTACAAAACATGCTGCAGGGGTTGATCACTGGAGCTGTGTTCGAATACCCATACTAACATACTGTATTCTACATATTTAATGAGTATATACTACATACTATAAGTTAATTTTAGTATACTGTAAACGGAACAGTATCCTTTCAGTTGAGCGTACTAGCTCTTCGCCGGTCTACCGGAAGTTGAAGTTGTTGCTATGCAACCTCTTGCTAGCTAGTTAGCATAACAAATTACTAGTTAGACATTTTACGACTTCGGGTGTGTTCTTAAATTCAACCTGGAGTGTCAGAGTCCGCTCGTAAATTCAGAGCGTTGTCATTGTCCGTTTGGAAAGTTGGAGCGCACACTGGACGCTCGGCCCGAGGAGTAGGATTTGAGCGTTCTGACCTTACAACGGCAGTCAAGCACCATGCTAACGTTGGCACTTCCAGACACAAATGAGTGACACCACTCTGACCATTTTACTCGCCATAGCAGAGCTGGTTAGGCAGTTTTTATGTTGTCCAGAGCGTTGGTGGCAACAATTTAATGACGCTTTTTTGTCGACCATATTCAACCGCTGTTGAGCGCTCGTAAATGCATTATTCTGGCTCTGGACTGGTACACAATCGGAGTAGATAGCCAGAGCGAATTTACGAAAGCACCCAACGTTCATTGAGAACGCACAACGATAATACAATTTAGCTAAGAATGGAATAATTAAGTCAATAAACGTTGGGTAGTTAGATAGCCTATAGTTAATATACTGGCAAGTTTGATGTATAAGTAGCCAACTAACGTTAGATAGCTAACATACAGGTGTTGTGCCGAAAATCTCGCCCTGCCAGAACCCCCCTGTTATGGGTGTAAGACCCCCCTTCTAATTTCCTTAATTTTGTGGCTGGACTCAAATACTTTGTGGCACACATCAGAGTCAAATACCTTCTATAGAACAAACTTCACGTCAGGATAGGCATCCGAAAGTAATAATGAATGTATGTGTGTTATATTAAACATAGAGGACGGAGTAACATGTTAGCAAGCAATAAACATTTCATTACTATGGCTGAATTATTATCCTTACACTTTCAAAAATACTAGTCGAATAAGACATGGGAGAGATGACGAAGTTTGGCTAAGATATGTATTTATAGACTACAAAATAATTTGCGGATTTAGGTATGGGCGACAATGGCAGCCGCCCAGGGCGCCATACAAGCTAGAACCGCCACATACACTTGAAACAAATAGCCAAACCGAAAACTACAGACAAAAATTATTTCTGCTACTAAGATCAGTGAAATGTAGGCTAAACTGACAACGGAGTGAAGAGCAGAAATCTCAAGTTCTAGCAAGCAATTCACAGCAATGAAGAACGATTTTCGGCACACCTGTTCATACTGCTGTAATGATATGCTGTGGTTCGTAAGGACAGCGTAGGTAGCAAATTGTCAGCCAACAACGTGTAAGGTAACTTATTGGAAAAGTCATTATTTTATTACATTTCTCAACATTTTGTTAACATTTGTCATAATTAGTTAAAGCAATGAATTTGTATCCGCTGTTGGACTTTGGCTGCATATTTTTCGCCATTTTCTTGAAATCTGAAAACGATGTGGAACCACGCCCATTTCCTGAAGAATTGCATTGTGGGCCCTAAAGCACGGAAATAGTGTCCTCTGCGTGTAAACGTCATATTTTGGCGAATTTAGTTCGACATCTGGGGAACTTGTAAATTGTTAGGTAGCTAGCTAACTAGTATGGATATACTAAATATATCCATACTATGACCAATAAGCATACTATATACTCAATGAACGTCACAAATAGTACGGTTAGTATGAGTATTCGAACACAGCTTGGGAGTGGGCAGGAGAACGTTCCCTGATCTCGAGAGATGCCCCGCGTTCACTAGCACGCGGTGAAACACCGCTTTCCATTAATTTCAATGGAAGGAAAGCGGGGGGACATTTGGGCGGTGCGAATGTGGCCTGGGAGGCCGTGAAAAAGACACGCTTTCCCAAATTTATGCAAATCACCAGCGGCGATGACCAATCATATCGGGTGGTTAATTTACGGAAATCGCGATTTAGCAAACTAGCTGACTAGCTAACATTAGCCAGCTAGCTGGCCAGCTTTATGGTTGTTGTGACATGAGTATGAACATTTAATTCTGGTTGTTTAATGTTTTAGGGACTCCTGAAACAACCAGCAAACCAGGCTGTCGTCTTGTGAAACAGTGGATGTACAGAATCTAGCTAGCTAAAGCATTCACTGCAAATTGAATGTACAATTTTGTGATCTTGCCTTGCTGATATTTGCCATGCAATGCAGATAGATTAAATAACGTAGCTAGCTAGCTATTTTCTTGCTTATTGTGCAGTGGAGGATAAAAAATACCTGTATGCCTATGGATGTGTAGCTAGCTATGTGTATAGACCCTAAAACATTTGGTATACATATTAGTTCAGAACCTAGCTATGAACCTCAGCTATCATAGCCAGTTGTATCAACTTCAAAACACTCAATGACATTAATGAAGGCTATGGATTGAGTATAATATAATATAACTTTGTGCCAAGGAAGTCATATATACATGTAGTTATTACCATGCATGAGATCCCCACATTGTAGCCTGTACATTTAATATATTCACTGATCATGTACTCTGTGGCAAATGAAGGTACAGTTCAGGTATGAATGTCTTTCAGATAATTTTTCAGTCATATCCAATACCAGGAGCATAAAATTCCAGTCTTTGAATGATGCTGTGTCTGCATGTATGTATTACAATGATACACTTCAACAGTGTTTACGAGTCTTGGTCCTGGGACATCAATGGTTACACATTGTAACTATGCAATAGACTAGAAACATGGTTTAACTAGTTAAAGGCTGATTTGTAATTCATATACACAGAAATTGAATTTTAAAAAACAGTACACTACACTTCCTATGCATCATGTACATACTCAAACCAGTTCATCTCAATATCTAATTTCCATCATCTGCATTGATCTGATAAACACAGGATAGGGTGTAGTCATCAAATGAAAGACTTCATTTTAACCAGTAGAGAATGTAAAACCCTTTATTGAAAGAAGTTAATTGTCAAAGTGTTATAAATACATGCATTATAAATATTATAATTGTAATATTATAAATACATGTTCAATCTGTAGTTCAATGCACATATGTTGTGCATTATAAAAACAGAGGAAGAAAGAGGTAAGAATATAGGAGCTGGGAAGGCAGCATATGATTAATGAATCACAGTGCTACCATAATTTTCTCTCAGTTAATCACAATTACATAATAGTGTCTCCTAACAAGCCTTGGGCTCCCAGTCGGCCCAAAGGTTATCTTTAGAGAGGGTGAGGTGGCGATGACGGCATAGGCGGGAAATCCCAGGGGGGACACGACCCCCCCCCCCATCCTGAGAAAAATATGATTTGTCCCCCCCAATATATCACTGTAAACATAACTATGTAATTTCAATAATATTAATAATACGCAATGAAAGCACTTGTGCTGATTATAGACACTTAATAGCGCGTTTTTAAGTTTCAAAAGATTGCGACCTCCCCCGCCCTTTGCCTCACGATGGTTTGATCCACTGCCAGTTCTTTAGCTGGCAAGGTAATAGAGGGTTCGTATCTACTATCCGAAAGGCACTAAATGTACGTAACTGACGTGAGGTTAATCCAGTCAATCGCGCCATAGCAATGTTTTTTTTTTATGTTGGCAGGGTTCACACAGTGTGAACTGTCCATAGCTGCTGTTTGAAGAGTTGAGACACTGACTGAAGGATCTTTTGTTTGATTTATTTGGGTTTTTCATTGAAGTAGTTATTTTGCTTTTAGAACTGTACTTATTTTAAGCTTTTTGTTCTTGTAAAGATATTGTAGTAGATTCAGGCCAGTGGCACATATTTAATGACTATATAAATGTATCAGAAAAAGTCAAATTAAAAGGTAATTTCAATACGGAGACCAACTTTGTGATGGTTCTCAATGGAGATTCTTTTAGATGTGATCACACCATGTTCATTGTATTTATGAAAACTACACCCATACAGTGTACAGTACCATTGCCACCTACTGGCCTTTCTTGATATTGCTGGTTGTAAGTACAAATACCTGCATACATACTGGACTGGTAAGAAGACTGCTATAACTATTATTAATAGTAGTATTATATTGATTTAAACATTTGAACAAGTTTAGAAAACCCTTCAGTTAACTACTGTACCTATCAATTATCCAGTTGTAGGAATTATGGTTCCTCAATATACATTTAACATATTACAACGTAGGCTATGTGTTACAGCACTACTTTTGGTGTCCCCCTCAGGAATTGCTCTTGAGAAAATTTAATGTAATTGTCCCCTCCAAGGTTGATATCAGATTTTCGCCCCTGTTAATGACGGGACTGGGGGTTGGCATCCTCTCTCACATCAAAACATACCTGCAGACGAGAGAAAGATGGAGAGATAGAATAAACATTTTAAAAACCCAAGGCTTAAACATGCTAACACTGTCATCATAATCATCAGGTGAAATGCAAAACTGACCTTGGATCATTAACTATGGGACTACTGAATCTCTATTTCAATGTAAAGAATCTCTTCAATAATACTTCCTGTTGACGTGACCTCTCACCTCTGATCATGCTGTGCCCTCTAAGTAGCCAGTTCAGATGTGAGAGGGGTTCACTGACACAGCTGAAATAACCTAGAGGATTTAGGGAGAAGGGGAGAGAGGGATGAAGTGAAGGAGAGAGACTGTTATTGAGAAAATAAGGTAGTTAAAGAGAGTGTTCAACAGGAATCTGTGTGTGGCCTTACCTGGTGTCCACACTAAGTGGCTGCAGAGTACTTTATGCTGAAAAACATGGACAGACACACGAGGACAAAAAATATAGCGTAGTTATAGAAATAATGAATTGTCTTACTATTCTCCATGGTTGGCCCTCTTGCCTATTCTTTGAAGGTGGAAGGAGCCACAGTTATACACCTGAGCCTGCTTACTGCACAACACAATCCATCAATCAGATTGATACATGTGTGTATGTGTGGGTTATAGGGTGTCTAATCGTTTAAACCTTTTTCAATATGGATGACTTAAAATAGCCTGTTTTGTTTTTGTACAGACATCACACCCTTACCTAAACAGCACCATCACCTGAGAATTAGAAATTAAAGGGAGAGAAACTGGGAATTGAATAACTGCAGTTGACATAGCTAAGTAAATGGAAGAATACTCTTACTGCAATGTGGATGGCTCTTAAAAGAGCCTTTGGTTGTGCATAGTGTAGTCTATGGTGTTGCCAGGGAACAGCACCCTCTTCAAAGAAGTAGGAGGTGAAGATCTCCCGCACACGGATTGCCTCTCTTGCTGCGTTGTTGGACCCCATCCTTGAAACATCCTGCAGGGCACCAGACTCCTCCTCTGGGACACGCCGGCGAGCTGCAGATCCCCTCCTGGTCCTCGTGTCCATCCTCATGAAGTTATGCAGGACACAGGTAGCCTTCACACGCCTGAATTCCTCCAGGAGGCAGTCCCAGATGGCCCTGGTCACTCAACCTTGCAGTGCCCTACACGGTAACTGTAGGCAATCGTTTTGAAGGAAACCCCATTTACAAGGTATCTAGGAATATGGAAGATAATGTCATTATTAGACTTTTACATCACCAGGTCATTGTGGACTACTAAAGTATAATATCCCTTATAACAAAGCATGATAACATTGGATTGATAGATGCATGGGCACACACATGTGCATGTGTAGCATGTGACACTAACAGGATCATAACAAGGATAGCATCACAAATGAATACCACTCGAAGCTTGATGATGAGTTGATCATTTGAATCAGCTGTGCAGTGCTAAGGCAAAAACAAAAATGTGCACTCCTTTGAGTCCCCAGGATCAGGACTGAGAACCACTGCTCTTCATTGGGAACTCTTCATCCGTAGACAGGCGTTCAGAGCTCTCTTTATCTGAGGACAGAAAAACTCAGAAGAAACAGACTTCCTTATACCCAAATTACACTGCACTGAATAATATGTTACTTTTACTGTAACACTGTAACAATTAATAAAAATAAAAAAAACATTTTCGAAATGTATTTACTTAACTTACTTGAATAGGTTCTCCCAGCCATGTAGATAATTGGAAACAGGGTAGCAAAGTTTGTCACCAGAGCGTTTTAGACCATATTACTATTGAACTATTTACCCATTTAATAACCAGACCTTCATACAAATTTGCTATGCTGAAATCTTGACGCACAATCGAACATGCTTCCATATGCTGCCAGAAAAAAAACGGTGTGAATTTGTGAAATAGCTAGTTAGTTGGGTGACCGCTAGCGTTTCAATCGGTGACGTCACTCGCTCTGAGACTTGAAGTAGTTGTTTCCCTAGGGCCGCGGCTTTTGTGGAGCGATGGGTAACGGTGCTTCGAGGGTGACTGTTGTCGATGTGTGCAGAAGGTCCCTGGTTGGGGCGAAGAGAGGGACGGAAGCAATACTTACTCATGCTGTATCTATTAAAACATTTCCACTGTCATCTAAATATTTCACATAAAGCAACATATCAAGTCAGCAGAGAGAAGTGCATTTAAATAAATACAAGAACATCAGTTCATTCTTTCTGTTTGATAAGCCACTTTTATTTCCAGGAGCAGTGCAATCATGGCCCAATCAAAATCTTAATTGGTCTTCTCAGCTGTGTTAGTCCTGGGCTGGAACAAAAATATGAATTGAGTGGAGCTGATGGAAATAGGGCTGCCCAGAAGCTCTACTCCTGGAGAGGAGAGCTGTCTTCTATGTGATACTGGAACTTGTAACCCCAGGAATCCGTCTCAACGGGCACATACGACATGGCGTTGTGTGGTTCAGGGTTAGGACAGGAGAAAGAGTTCATATCCGGCTCATATCCCACAGACTGTCCCATATCTAAACTAGCCTGTACTTCTAGGTTGTATGAGGGGTTCTGGATTACTGTGCCTGAGAGTTGAGAGGATGGCGATCCCATTGTGTGAGGAGAGAAGGTGAAGTGTCCTGAAGTGGTCTTGCTGAGGAGCTGGTTGTAATATCCATGCAGAGCTGGGACATCGGAGTTTGTGTTGGTTAAGGCACCCTTTCCAGCATTGTTATCTAGTACAGCTTCTCCAGACTGCTCTCGGTTACACACTATATCAATCTCACTGGGTTGACATGGATCCACATAGAGGATTTGGCGGCCAGTGCCCTGCTGGAAAACAAGAAAAACATTAATATCAGGATATACTCTACCTGCAGCAAGTACTGCTTTCTAGTCGAGTGCTTATATGCAAAAACAAGATGGAGTGGGACCGAGGACCTACCAGTGGTGTCAACCATTCCTCCTTCCATACTGGCTTTGGAATTTCAGGATGCAGGTTCTCTTTCACACTGTTGACATGAAGAAAATAAATGGTTGATAAAACAGTAATATGGACAGGTCCTGGAAAAAGTAACAGCCAATGGAGTGGGGTGGGCACTGTCTTTGTAACAGCATTTTATGACAAACATATCATAAATATTTTCAAGAGCAGTTTGTAACATTGCAAAAATCTGAAATTGTTTGTCCAAAAATTATGCAGAAAAGCTAATCCATGCTTTCGTCACTTCAAGATTAGACTGCTGTGAGACTAGGCTGTACTGAAATGCTCTACTCTTCGGCTACACTTCTGGTCATCTATGAACGTTTGAACATCTTGAAGAACAATCTTGCCTAAACGGCCATGTACTCTTAGAATCTCCACCCGGCACAGCCAGAAGAGGACCTCTGAGCCTGGCTCCTCTCTAGATTTCTTTCTAGGGTCCTTCCTTTCTAGGGAGTTTTTCCTAGCCACCGTGCTTCTATATCTGCATTGCTTCCTCTTTGGGGTTTTAATCTGAGTATTTTTATACAAACGTTGTGACAACTGCTGATGTAAAAAGGACTTTGGGTCGTTCCACCTTAAAAAGCACATCTCAGATTGTTCTGAAATCGTTTCTGTTGTTAGATAGAGACAGATAAAATTAGTATTCCTGCAACATTATTTTTTTTAAATATAATTTGATCTCCGAGAAATTGAGCTAATTGATTGCATACAAATTGCCTATTTTAATTGATAGGATTCATATATTATTCAATATAGTACCTAACATCATATTTAGACCAAACGTCTTTCTAACAATGAGATCGTCATGAGAAATCCAAAGGAACGGTCAAAAGTCACCTACAAACACCCCACGCCAATCCCAACCCAACAACGAGTATACAGTATCAGTTCACTATGTCTGACTAGTTGTATGGAGCTGCAGCTCTGAGTGTTGTTTCTTCATCCTATGTAATGTATTCTCAGTGAATTTGGTCATGTTTTTTTCCACTCTTCAGAGAAATTAGTCATTGAAGTTGTTAGGTTTCTGTCCCATCCTATATTCTCATATTAGTGGTTTCTGACCACTAGATGGTGCTGTTCCTATTAATAGGTGAAAAAGTTAGAAGATCCCCCCCCTCAATGTTAAAGGGACTTCACCCAAATTACAAAATTATACTGGTTTCCTTACCCTGTAAGCAGTATATTGACAAATGTTAACAGCAAACTATGCTTTGTTTTTTTGGGCCACTGCTAACTTTCTGGCATTTGTGGCACAAATCCAATGCAAGTAAATGGTACCTATATTAGCATTTTCACACTTCAAATCATCCTAAAGTATCTAAAAATGTATTGTGTAACTCAGTGATGTTACTTATAGATGGGGGGGTTGGTTGGTTCTTAAAAATACATTTTTTTTTTTTTTTAAATCACCTAATAGCAGGAATAGCACCCTCTACTAGTCAGAACCCAGTAATATCAGAATATAGGATGGGACAGAAACCTAACAACTTCAATGACTAAGTTCTCTGAACAGGGGAAAAAAAACATTACCAAATTCACTGAGAATACATTACATAGGATGAAGAAACAATACTCAGAGCTGCAGCTCCATACTACTAGTCAGACATAGTGAACTGATACTGTATACTCGTTGTTGGGATGGGTTGGGATTGGTGTGGGGTGTGCAGGGTCCATAGGTGGCTTTTGACCATTCATTGTTAGAAAAAAAGCTTGGTCCAAATCAGATGTTAGGTTCTATATTTATTAAATATTATATGAATCCTATAAATTAAAATGACCAATTTAGGTGCAATCAATTAGCTTCATTTCTCAGATATGTAATTATATTTGAACAAAATAATGTTACACAAATGCTAATCTTATCTGTTTCTAACTACAGAAACAATTTCAGAACAATCTGAGATGCTGGGTGTCTTGGCTTTCTGAAATGACATGGAACAACCCACTTTATAAAATACATTTGATTGATTGATTGATTGATTGACATGACAGTAAACATGTTCCTACCATTTCCAGTTTCTGTAGCATAAGATGGTGACCAGAGTGAGGAGACAGGCAGCTGAACCCAGGGAAATGATAATCACTGGGATCAACTGATCAGCTGTGGAATGAAGTCAGAAAGTTACAGCTTTTTACAAAGCAGCAGCAATAAAAATACACAACTGAATAGATCAGGACATACTCTGCGGGTTCATCTGGAGGAAGACTGGTGAAGAGTCTCCGCCCTCCCCTACTGATGTGAGGGCCTTCACTATGAATCTGTAGGAGCTGACAGGTATGCCTGTCAGATTCTTGGCCCCAGGCTCATCTGTCCATCATAGCAGGCAATGATTCAAAAAGAAGAAAGTAAGGAGAAAAAAAAGAAAGCAGCAAGATATGATTACATTTAATCAATTTGTCTCCGAATACCGTAAATCTTCTCTGGACATGTGTTTTATACCTGTAGTGACATTGAAAATTCTCATGCTGGAAGGATGGGAAGTATCAAAGTAGTATATGATGTAACCATGAATGAATGCCGTCTGATTCTCCGGGGGAATACCAGTCCAGGAGATCAGAACCGTGTCCGAACCATGCTGTTCTGCAGCCAACCTCTGAATCTGTCCTTTTGGAACTATGTAGCAAAGATAGAGATGGATGGTCAAATACTATAGCAAGAGGAAAGAGAATGAAGAATTCTGGATTTATAAGTCAGAAGAGTGGATACTTACGGCACTCTTTTACATAGCCCTCCCTTCTCTCCCATAGCTCTGGAGCCCCTGGAGTACAGGCAAAGATGGAGAGTGTGTACCTCACCCCCTCTTCAAAGCTAGCTGGGTGTGAGAAACCGCAACAAGGGCATGAAGGTATACATATTCTTCACGAACCAAACTCCAAAGGTATTACAATAACTATTAAAAATCATGTACCTTGTGACATGGTGTTTGAGCAATTTCAGCCTGACCTGGGTTCAAATACTATTTCAAATATCTCAATTACTTTCACATACATTTCGAAGTAAGTATTCAGATATTTTTTATTATAAAAGACAAGTAGTTGAATATTGGAATGTATCTGGAAATACACAAATATACTGACAAAAAAACAAACACTCCCATGCATTTAACCCAGGTATTAGAAAATAGTATTTAAAATAAGTACTTGAAAACACTTTCAAATAGTAGGCTATTTAATGGACATAATTTCAAAATACTTTCAAATACTGCCAGTAGAAGTAGCGGATTCGGGAGACATTATTTGAAAATACTCAACTACACAGGAAATAAGTATTTAAATAACAAAAAATCTAATACATGTGTTTGAACCCAGATCTCATTTCAACACACTATCCCCTTACTGAGATGGCATCTTACCTGAATGGATTCTGGCCCTGGTTATACCAGCTGGTACCTTAACCCACTCCACTCTGCATTTAGTATGTGTGGGACACCAGTCCACCACGTAGCCACAGCTAGCATTGGGGCTAGCGGACCAGGATAGGTTAAACCCACCATCACTGCCAACAATTTTCATGGAGCTTTTACTTCTGTGAGGAAGCCTGGGAATAATGATGATCGAGGGAAGGGAGCTGCCAGCAGAGTTTTTGGCTGTAACTGTGACCCTATGCCCCTCACCGGTGGATCGATCACTGATGAGAAAGTCATTCTGAGGTGGATGGACAATTGTCTCCTGCCTTCCCCAGGTCACCTCATAGTCCTTGATCTGCCCATGACTCTGATTCACTGTAAGGGGCTAAAGAGAAAGGGATGAATATTATAATCTATTTGATATAATTCATACAGTGGGCTCCAAAATTACTGGCACCCCTGACTGGCAATGCACAAACAATACTTTAAAAAATATAAACAATATAATTATAGAGAAACTCAAAATACCAACATGTGAGAAATACTGTACTTTATTAATGTTTCAATGGAACAAACCAAAATCATTCAATTATGTAATACAAAATAAATTTAACCAAAATCAAGGTTTCATAATTATTGGCACTCCTCATTTAGTACTTAGTGCAACCACCTCTGGCAAGGATAACAGCATGGAGTCTTTTCCTGTAATGTTTGACAAGGTTAAGGAACACATTTGGAGGGATTTTGGACCATTCCTCTATGCAGATCCTTTCAAGATCCTTCACATTCTTTGGTTTGCGCTTATCAACTGCCCTCTTCCACTCAGCCCACAGGTTTTCGATTTGATTGAGGTCCGGCGACTGAGATGGCCATGGCAGAACATTGATTTTGTTGTCACAGAACCATTTCTGTGTGGATCTTGAGGAATGTTTCGGGTCATTGTCTTGTTGGAAAGTCTACTTACGGCCAAGTCCCAGCCTTCTGGCAGAGGCAACCAGATTGTCAGCCAAAATTGCCTGATACTTAGTAGAATTCATTATGCCATCAATCTTAACCAGTGCCCCATGACCTCTGGAATTAAAACAGCCCCAAAACATCACTGATCCCCCTCCATATTTCACCGTGGGTATGAGGTACCTCTCCTTGTATGCATCTCTGTTTCGACGCCAAACATGCCGAAGCTGTATCTGACCAAAACGTTCAATTTTTGTCTCATCTGACCAGAGCACCTTCTTCCAGTCATAATTTAAATGACGTTTGGCAAACTCCAAGCGCTTGCGTCTGTGTCTTGGGGTCAGAAAGGGCTTTCTTCTGGCAACCCTTCCAAAGAGCCTGTGGATGTGGAGGTGGCGTCTGATGGTGCTTTTTGAAACCTGGTGACCCCAAGACGCCACCAAGGCCTGCAATTCTTTCACAGTGATTCTTGGGGATTTTGTTGCTTCTCTCACCATCCTCCTCCCTATCCTGGGGGGCAAAATGCATTTGCGTCCTCTACCCTTGAGGTTTTCAACTGTTCCATATTTTTGAATTTTCTAATAATTGCCCTGACATTGCTCAGTGGTATATTCAATCGTTTGTAGATCTTCTTGTAGCCATTACCAGATTTATGAAGGTCTATGCCCATCTGTCTCTTTTGAACTGCTAGTTCTTTTGTTTTCTTCATGGTGTTGGATGACAGCGGGATATTGCAGGTGTGTTACCTCATTTTTATACCCTAGTGAAACAGGAAGTGATGTAATGGCTCAATATAGTTCCTTAAAACTTAAGAAAAACTTAAATAAGTGGAATTTAATTAGTGATTTAATTTTGGTAGATGTTATTTACAGTAATCTTTAAGGGTGCCATTAATTGTGAAACCTTGATTTGGAGGACATTGAATTTTAATTAAATCAATCAATTATTTTGGTTGGTTCCATTGAAACATTAATAAAGTACAGTATTTCTCACATGTTGGTATTTTGAGTTTATCTCTAAAATTATATTGTTTATATTTGTTTAAGCATTGTTTGTGCATTGCCAGTCAGGGGTGCCAGTAATTTTGGAGCCCACTGTATCTAATTAAAGTCTTGATTATCAGCCCAGTCCCCTAATGTGCTATACTTAAGCAATAAGGCCCGAGGGGGTGTGGTATATGGCCAATATACCACGACTAAGGGCTGTTCTTAGGCACAATGCAAAGCGGAGTGTCTGGATACAGCCTTTAGCCGTGGTATATTGGCCATATACCACAAACTCCAAGGTGCCTTATTGCTATTATAAACTGATTACCAACGTAAAAATAAATGTTTTGTTATACCCGTGGCTGTCAGCCAGTCAGCATTCAGGCCATGAACCACCCAGTTTATAATGTAGTATAACCAATATCACATAATGTATACTATATAGTGTACACAATCTTCAAAACTTACTTTCCATAGTATAATGGTTTGGTTCCCTTCAATCTGCATCCATACATCTAACGCTTCAGGAACTGGGGACAAAAAAACACACAATGACATAAAAATGGTGAACTGTATGTAATCAAATACAATCTACACATACGGTGTGTGTTTGAACTGTCTTCCTTTTTACCCGTATTTAAAAAGGTGTGTCCATGTAGCTGCATATGGATTGGATACTCACTGTCCTCTTCGGTTTTGAAGGTGCTACCTTCGCTCCAGTCACCCCATTTCCAGAAGTGCTGTTTCAATCCACAACACACCTGCACTGTGTATGTCTGGGCAGGTGCTAGGCCATGTAAAACTACTGACCTAAGACCTATGCCAGAATAGTTCCTCTGTGAATAGAATGTAAATGGGCTTAGCATTAGTATTGCCTAGTTAATAACTCTATTGTCCATTGTATTGTAGGTGTCCTACTGTAACTTACCATGTCTATGTGCCCACTATGGTTCAGCTGTACTTGGCAAACCATTAATAGTATATGGTACTGCGGTCTTTCCCACTGCCACTGAACACTGGCATTCACACCTGAAGCCACCACTTCCATGGGAGCTAGTAAACGCACTGGAAGGTAGAACCTCAACATTCAATGGCCTTGTAAATCAATATACTAAGAGTAAGGAATAGATTCATATGCAGTGTGTGAGGAGCTGCTATCACACTACTGTACCTCTTTTCTTCAGATCTGCTGTGTCTCTGAGCTCCAGTGTGCCGAGCGGGTTTCTGGCAGTCAATGTCCAATTCCTCTCCCCCTGATCCACTCGTACTGTTTGGTAGCAGTTTGAGACTGTTCTGTTTGGACAAGCTCTGAAGAATACATGGACAGAGAATGTCACCTCCAGTGATTATTACACAATAATACTAACAATATCATGGCCTGGGTAGTACTCTAGCCTGATAATGACAGCTTGCTGTTGAACTGTTGGTGAATAAATTATTGCATTGGAGCTACTAGAGTGTGTGGCTTTTCCTTTTTGTTATAGTACTGTACTGTACCTTCCATTCAGGTGATAACGAGTCATCCTCTGTTTAGTCAGGTTGGTGGGCCTCCCTGTGTCCCAGTGACACTCCACTGACTCCAGGTCCCGGGTCTCACACACAAGGTTCCTGTCCCCAGGGGGGTCTGGGGGGGTGAATTATAGGATCTATATGTTTGAACACATCCCATATCCATTATGATTACATTCAAATGATGCTGTAAACTGTACAGTATGGCAAGGAACTACAGAGCTGTTTAGCTGCTTAGATTGGTAAGAGGGAGGCTTACAAGAAGTTTATACTTACATCCCACGTAAACACAGGTGCCATACAGAGGTGAATTACAATAGACATTGATGCAACTGGGCGGAGAGGGAGACTGCATATGCACAACCATGGCATAACTCTGGTCAATGATGTGGGTGGTGTTCATTAGAATGTTGTTGTATTTCATGTATTCAAGTCTCTGCCCTGGCCCAAGAATACAGCAGAAAGTAAAGTTGCTATCGACTTGAACCACGCTGCTTCTTGGGAAAACCTGTGGATGTGATGAGGCACTCCCTGCAGAAAGGTTACGGATGTGAACGAACAGCATTGTTTGTGTGTACTGTGTGTGTGTGTATACTTGCCTGCGTGTGATTATGCGTTAATTGTAATAAAAACACCAACCAGTGATGGACTGTAGGGGGCTCCATTGACTGGTGTAGTTCTGGTATCGGGAGCGGAGCCTGACTGAGTGGGAGGTGCACTCTAGGGGTAAAGCCGAGGTCCAACTCCAGTGGTATTTCCTGCTGGTGAGGGTTGGTCTCACATCCACAGCTTCCTGAGGACATCAACACCCACAACCAGCCACTCATACTTCTATATAGTAACCTTGGAATTGTGTCCGGTGGTAATAAGGTCCATAGTAGTAATGTGCATAATTGATTTGGAAAACACTCACACTGTGTACTTCAGTCATATTGACTGTTAAGAGAACCTCCACATCATAAATCAGTTTGTCCGGTACTCTGGAGGAAGATGGGTCATCTTCCCATGTTACAGATATCCTCTGGTCTTTTAGGTCATAATCCACACTCACATTCTGAGGTCCAGAAAGCTGGACACCTGGAGCTACATAGGTATAGCCTGTTACAGTATGCATGATGAAAATGCAATTCAACATCACATACTGTACAGTTCTGTATCAGTCAAAAATATTGATAAAATTATAACGTTTTGGACTTACCATCTTGACCATTTTGTTCTTGGAGGCTTGAGAGGAACAGTGAAGCCCATAGCAGGAAAACCAACATGATGTTACTCCCATAAAATATGCTGTGGTGAGGTGTTGGTTTAAAGTCAGCCTCAGTAGTTTCTGGTCGGGATAGTTGTTGGATAGACTGGTTGGTTGTTTAGCAACAAAACCAACGCGTGTGCAACTATGGGGAAAAACAGACGGGGTTGGCTTAGATTGTTGACAACAAGTAAACTTTTCGTCTCCAATGTTTATTGAAAACATAATTACATTTGCACAATGAGCACTTATTTGTTAATGATTTATGTATTATTATTATTTTTACACTGACCACTTGTCTCTCAAATACATCCTTAGTTGTTGGTTAGCTAGCTAGCAATAATGGAATTGACATTCAATCAGTCAAAACACCTCAAAACAAGACATGGTATCAAGAACAAGCTGAAACTAGCTAAAAAGAGTCACTTACAATTCCCCACATGGTTGTTGGTAGCTATCTGGCCATCCAGAATCACAATTCACAGACTGTTCTGCCCCATTGAAGCGCACGCTTCGTTTTCGTAACGTTGTCAGCTAACCCACTATCCCATGAGTTTGTATCCCCAGAAAAAAATATTAAAGTGTGGTTCCTTTAGGCTGGCCAACGTGCTGTACTACAAAGACACAACTTGGCAAAGCGTTGGGAACTGGAGGAGTTGTTAGGGGAGGTTTTTCTTGTAAAAGCAATGTGGGGAAAATATAAAAAGTTTGGCACATTGACATTTTTCTCCAGGCTGACGTTTTTCTTACTAAATCGTTTAGTAGAAACATGATACAATACAGGAAATCCTATCGGTCATGAAAGTCATAGGACCAGACTACTTTTTAGACATAAAGAGAAGTAAGAGAAAGCGACACCCCTCTCTCATCGGCTGACAGATTGCTATAACATATGTGATTAGCCGATACGTAAATTACTTAACCGAGGTAAAGACAAGTTTCAAGTTGGATATTCGCGCTTTCAAACCACTTGAACCACAGACTCCAAATAAGTGTCATGATGTTGGAAAAATTGCGCACAACATTGCACAGGTCTTATATTCCCGATTTGGACATTAATTCGCTTTCCAAAGCTAATAAACATGTGGAAATGTGAGCAGCATTTTGTATTCCTAGTTGAATTCGGTAGGGAGCGTAAACAAAGAACAACGCTTTTTTACATTCGAATTTCAATAGCTCCTTGGTCATGTGACCTACTGACTTCAAACAAGGTTTGGAATGTCCACTCAATGGGCCTCTACACATTGCACACCCTTTAGTTTGTCCATTTTCATCGCACAAGATTTTACATGCATTTTTCTTTTTCTAATAGTTCCTTGGTCATGTGACCTACTGACTTCAAACAAGGTTCAGAATGTACACTGACTACCCTTCTATATTGCACACTCTTGTTTGTGTACTGTAAAATCACGCAGTGTAATGTACATTTTTCATAGTTTTAAATTGCAATAGCTCCTTGGTCATGTCAATTACACACCTAAGAAGCGTGCAGTGGATATACACCCATAATGCATAACCTCTAGGAACCACCGTTGGCATGCAAAACATTCAATCTAAAACAAAACAAAGCGTAACACGTTATAAATAATATCAAATATCAATGCAGTATGACAAATTAGCCATCCATTGTGTTATATCATAAATTGTCTTCATGTTACTAACCCAGTCAGTCTTTGGGCCACATCCAGGTTCTTTATCAGCACACATGAAGCAGTTGTTGGTTTGTTGAACTCTGAAATCATAGGCATGAACTGAACATATGGCTGTCCCACACAACTACATAAAAATAAAGAATTTACATTTACTTTGAATTAAATGTCATTACATACCAGACATTTTTAGTATATCCTCAGCCATTTCTTTTCACAGTTCCTCCATGTGTTTTTGTGAAGGTTCTATGTCAATTTGGGAGGGGGATGTTGGGGAAGTTCTGTGCAACTTCCTTGGCCATTTACACCAAAAAATAAAATAGAGTTTTTGACCTAATTGTCACATAACAGCTAACCATTCATTATAGAAAATATAACTATCAAACCTGCATTACAAAGACCCCACAGCTGAAGGTGTCCTGCTGCATGGTGGGAGTTATTTCCCCTCCTTTCCACTTTATGTCCGCCCAGTCGTCTTTTCCATGGCAGGATCTTCTCATTTTGAAGTATTATGTTTTTTATGTAAACATAATGGAATTCTGATTAGTTATAGGCAAATTAATACACAGGCCAAAATTATATGCAGTTTTCCTTATCACTATGATCTAGTAGAGGTAATTTCCTTTATGCCCCATTCTACACACAGCCTAAATTATAGGCACTGAACCATTTACAGGACAATAATAAAAGTAGCATATAAGATCCAACCCTATCACAGAGTGAATAAATGTAGAGCGTTTGTAGACTTTAAGAAAAAAATATGAAGTGACAGTTTCATCAGTACGTGCTGAAAGAAAGTCATATAACATAGATCACAGATGACAGTGCCCACCAAATCTATGACAATAAAGAATGAATTGTAAGCTCCAAAATGTGTTAAAGTGTGTTTGTCAAAATAATATCTGAAAATGTCAGTTCTTGAACATAATACTTATATTTGTAATAGCAATTTATGATATATGCAGTTGAGGAATATTCCATGTACCAACTCTACATGTAGGACGGACATAAGACATTCCCACATACAGTAGACACATACATAGAGGCATTTGTCAGCTATGATTTTACCACTCAGAATCCAGAATGGATAGGACAATGGGGCCAGCACAGGACGTAATACACCCTTACAACAATCTACTGTTTGATCTTCTTGACTTCTTATCTGGTAAACTGCTACTATGTGTCAAGAAAAGAGCCCCAATTAGGGGTTAGTGTACTCCAGTAAAAAAGGGTCTGGTTTAGATTAAAAACTATTGCCCTGTGTCCCCGTTCATAGGGGCATGAGAGACTAGTCAGTGTTAGAATTGAGTTGGCACTTTATTGGCCCAAACACCCACAGACTCACAAGGTTGAGGTTACTCATGGATAGTAATTAGTAATATTTTTTGTTGTTGCATTGATGCAGTGTGTCTTCTAACTGTCGAAGAATAGGATCCAAAGTGTCAGGTAATATTTGTTCCCATAAAGGAGGATGTCTCTCCTCATACCTCTGGCACTTTAGTCAGACTGCCAGACTGTGTAAAAACTTTATGATGGGGCTGGCAACGGAGTTCCCATTGACTAAGTACCACAGAGCCAATCAGGAGAGAATACACAGGTCACCTGCAGCAGGTCAAGAAAGTTAATGTTTTTGACAGCTTACTTAACATCTACTGATTTAGAACCAGAGTTACCACAAGTCAGCACAAAGACAACAGGAGTACTGCCTCCACTATTCCAGCACCATTTCAACTTAAAAATGTAAACAGCATCAAATCAACAATACACTAAAAACAAACTTAGATACCAATAACAATTTAGTTCCATCAATGTTGCTAAATATCATGTGACTGTCCATGGTACTGATTTCTGTGTAAAACTGACTCTCCCTACTTGTAGACTAGTTGAAAGCCAATGCTATCCTTCTCTCATGTTTGCACAACAGTCTATGGCTCTGTCATACAGTACACTTTTAGTTTTTGTTGTAATAAGCTAGTTGCAAGCATTTTAGCGAGGTAGCCTAAGTTCCTCGCATGGGCTACAATGAACTAGTTAACGTGAGCCTACTAGGCTACATATTGAACTTTAATCGTCTCAGGTCAGTGGCACAACATATTCATTTATGGTTAGATCAGAATCGACGTCATCACAGGCCTGTACAGAGAATTAAGTCCAAATCTCCATCCATGGCTTAGGAAAGGGATTGATTTAGCAAGCTAGCTACTGCAGGACATCAACGTAAGCTGACCAGAAACAGACATTTATTTCAGAAAATGACATTTTGCTGTACCAAGGACAACCCACAGTTGAGCTCAGCACATCGCTGATTGGCAAAAACAAATTATGAAGGGAGGCCAAATTCTTGCTGACATCAATCATACGCTATGGCGGTAAAATGTTATACTCTTTTGGTTCAAGCAGCATCAGATACATGGGCTACACATACTGAGACAGAGGGGCACTGTTTCCTCGCTCAATGATTTCTCCGGTGAGGTTCAGCCACTTGCGAATTGATGGAAAATTATGAACACAGATGAAAGATTCATTTTATCTTTTTTTATTGGTCATATAATTGGGGAAGCCTGGCTTCCCTTGGCATCCATAAATACACACCACTGCTTAGGATTTTGACAACATGTAAGCTATATTTCTTCAATGTTTATTGAAAACAAATACATTGACCACTTTTCTCTCAAATAGATCATTACAGTTGGTTAGCTAGTGAATTTTAGCAATATTATCATTGACATGAAATCAGTCAAAACACTGTTGTGGGGAAAAAGTACCCAATTGAATTGAGTAAAATTAATTATATTAAGCAAAGCAGACAGCGCCATTCTCTTGTTTTAAAAATGTACAGATATCCAGGGGCCCATTCCAACACTCAGATTATTTCCAAAAGATGCATTTGTGTTTAGTGAGTCCGCCAGGCCAGAGGCAGTAAGGATGACCGTGTGTGAATTGTACAAGATTTAGTTGAAGCTTCCATTAAATAGAGCAGGGGAGTGTAAAGCCGAAACGCATGTTTTTCCATCAGCAGACTATGATACTGTCACACCCTGATCTGTTTCACCTGTCTTTGTGCTTGTCTCCACCCCCTCCAGGTGTTGCCCATCTGCCCCATTATCCCCTGTGTATTTATACCTGTTTTCTGTTTGTTACCAGTTCATCATGTCTTACCAGCGTGCTTTCCTGTGTTCCTGTTAAGTTCTGTTTCTGAGTTTTTCACGGTTCTGACCGTTCTGCCTGCCCTGACCCTGCCTGCTGTCATGTACCTGCCTGACTCTGACCTGATTACAAACCTGAGCCTGCCTGCCGTCCTGTACCTGCGTGATAGATCATGTCAAAAGCTGCATTGAAGTCAAACAAAAATATACTATAGTGCCTTGTTGCAAACAGGATGCATGTTATATATTAGGTTAGTATTGTGGAGTAACTACAATGTTGAGCCATCCTCAGTTTTCTCCTATCACAGCCATTAAACTCAAACTGTTTTTAAAGTCACCATTGGCCACATGGTGAAATCCCTCAGTGGTTTCCTTCCTCTCCGGCAACTAAGTTAGGAAGGACGCCTGTATCTCTTTGTAGTGATTGGGTGCAATGATACACCATCCAAAGTGTAATTAATAACTAACCCATGCTCAAAGAGATATTGAAGGTCTGTTTTTTTTTCTACCAATAGGTGCCCTTATGTGCGAGGCATTGTAAAACCTCCCTGCAGGGACCTCACAAACAATTGTATGTGTGGGGTACAGAGATGAGGCAGTCATTAAAGAATTGTGAGACACTATTGCACACAGTCCATGCAACTTGTGACTTGTTAAGCACATTTTACTCCTGAACTTATTTAGGCATGCCATAAATGGGTTGAATACTTATTGACTCAATACATTTAAGCTTTACATTATTAATTTTTACAAATTTGAGAAACATAATTCCTCTGACATTATGGCGTATTATTGTGTGTTGGCCATTGACAACAAATCTAAATGTTAAATTCAGGCTGTAACACAACAAAATGGTAAGTCGAGGGGTGTGAATAATTTCTCAAGGTATTGTAGTTCTAATTATACCCCAATTACATTTTGTGTGATTATGAAAGCTCTTGAGAATTTCAGAAATATATCATGTGTTGTACTATGTTGGATAGTTGATGAAAGAGGTTACAGAAGACAGAAATGCAGTGTCCCTCTTTTTTTCCTGAGCTCACCTTACTATAGTTCTGCTTGGTGCCATTTGTGTCCAAAAATGAACAGGATAACAGTACTACAAGAACCAGAGCCCTGCCTAACATACATACAGGTGGTCCCTAATGTAAACTGGATATCCTTCCTTCATTGGAAAAGCCTAGAAGACTGTCCCACTTTGTCCTATTTTCACCGCTGTCCTATTTAGCTAGCTACGGTTGGTAAAGCGTGACACAATTACAGCATTTTGACATTTTATAAGCTTAACATCAAAACACAAATAGCTATGTCACTGATATTACTGTATGCCTTGTGGGGTGAGCTTCCTGTTTGAAGTTGCCCTGCCCCCCCTCTGTTACACCAATGAAGTGATGTGGTTTCTCTGCATGGGCTTAGTAACAATAAAAAAATATCAGGATTAAACCATCCCAGTTTATATGATGTCCCACTTCATCTAACTTCACCCTAAATGTCAACAGACAATGGGTGCGTTTGAGCGGATCACTTCTGACAAGTGGTTACCGCCTTTTCAAAGTGTTACATTATAGGGATACAAAACCTCTCTCATCACCTATTTCTCCAACAGTATGTGATTGTGGCCAGCAATTCGGGGTGTTCCTGCATATCAGCGTTGTTTTTTAATTTTTTACTGTAAGTTGCCTATATACAGCCAAAACAGAAAGAGGAATGTGTACAGGAACCTACTAGAGCAGCACAGCCCTCAAGATTCTGAGCCTGCCTGGCAGGGTTGGTCCTACAAAGCCAGAGCCCCCTGATGGTAGAGCATAATATACAAGTAAATTCTCAAAGCTGCTAATGAGAACCTTGATGACCTTGTACCTAGCCGGTGAGGATTCCGGTGGGGTACCCTCACGCAGGGGGTAGCAGTGCTGGCAACACTGGCTGCAGTAGCCCATGGGAAGGGTGTCACACTCAGACAATCAGAGGGGACATACTATTGTGACCCTGGTGGCACAAAATAATCAAAGGTCTGACTGCACAGAGATGGTTGGGAAAATGGTCACAACGGGGGACCAGAGTGTGTTTCAGGGGAAGGGGGTGCATCCGATCTCCATCACCTAGGACTTGACAGTGGTTAATCAAATCTCTCAATTTTTGCCAATTTTTCTCAATCTTGCATGCTTTCTCAAACAGCTGTAACTGTAGAATGTCGTGGAAATTCTAAAGAATCAGGAATGACTTGGATAATTCTTCAAGCAATCAAACACTTTAAAGTCTTAACGAGGGAGCAGGTCAATACAACACACACATACAGGGTGAATCGATTGAGTGCTCGACTAGTACAGAAACGCAAGGCGTTTTATGTAGAAACCATAACTGCTTAGTCATGGTTGGTTCCACCCCTTCCCGGCAGATCAGGACATTCTAAGCTATCTTGTTTTCTTCTTGTGGTCCGATGTATCAGGTGTGTGAGGTCAGATGTATCAAGTGTGTGAGGTCATAGCGCACAAAGAAGTGATAATGTTAGTTCCGTTACTCCTCTCTGTTCACACATCTCCACACAGCTGTGCCCTTGAAAGATATGAGAAGAACAAGATGGACTGAGACAATGTGGTCACTCTGAGGCCCTTTGTTCAACTTGGTCACACGGCATAAGACAGGAAGAGTGGAAAAATACCAGCTTCTTCTTAGACAGTGGGAATTTACAGGTTTACGGCTCATAAAGATCGTGCATACATTTTTTTGCCATTTTTGCCCAGACAATATGCATTCTTAAATCAAGTCCTTTCTTGAGTTGGGCTCTGGGATGTAAACACCATTGCGCATCTGAGTTTAGGGTTGAAAGTGGGGTGGCAGTTAGCCTAGTGGTTAGAGCGTTGGACTAGTAACTGAAATGGTTGCTAGATCGAATCCCCGAGCTGATAAGGTAAAAATCTGTAGTTCTGCCCCTAAACAAGGCAGTTAACCCACTGTTCATAGACTGTCATTGTAAATAAGAATTTGTTCTTAACAGACTCGCCTAGTTAAATAAAATATGTGGTGGAAAGGGGTTGAGTGTGTATCCAACATCTGTTGCTAGGGGGTAAGGATGTTAGGGACAACAGGATTAATCACAATTGTTTGCTCAAATAATAATTGCCTGACGGATTGCCATTGGATTTAGGTAACAATCTTTTGCATGAACTATTGACATTATTACACATATTAATTGTTAATGATGGAAATTAAGAGTAAAAAAAAAAAAAAGCTATACATAAAGCAAATTGAGGTGAGAGCATTGGAAATGCTTTAGAGGTTGATCTGCTTCTATTCTGTGGGTGGCACTGGATGGGTCCTGGCCTCTCGGGGGGGCCTAGGGATCCGGAGGGACTGGGGTGGCCTGCCGATCACTGGGATGACAACCCAACTTGGGATTGGGAGGGGCTTTAGTGGGTGGAATAGTGGAGATATATGGTACAACTATATGGACAAGCAATCACTATTGTAGTAGTGGCCATATCTTATTCTGGCCAATAAAAAGAAAAGATGGGCAAAAGAATAGACACTGGACAGAGGAACTCTGCCTAGAAGGCCAGCATCCCGGAGTCGCATCTTCACTGTTGACGTTGAGACTGGTGTTTTGCGGGTACTATTTAATGAAGCTGCCAGTTGAGGACTTGTGAGGCGTCTGTTTCTTAAACTAGATACTCAAATGTACTTGTCCCCTTTGCACAGTTGTGCACCGGGGCCTCCCACTCCTCTTTCTATTCAGGTTAGAGCCAGTTTGCGCTGTTCTGTGAAGGGAGTAGTACACAGCGTTGTACGAGATCTTCAGTTTCTTGGAAATTTCTCGCTTGGAATAGCCTTCATTTCTCAGAACAAGAATAGACTGACGAGTTTTTGGACTGTTTTTGGACAATCCATCATAGACACATATACACCAAAATAGTGACATAAGTGAGTAGTTGATGTCTGTTTTTATTATCAATATGCATCCCTTCATTAAGATTTATTCTAATGGCCCATATAATGCCAAAAACATAGAAACCACAAATGGGGCAAAAAAAAGTTATACAGCTTCTTAAGTGTAATATATTTCCTCAAGAGAAAACATTTATCTTTGTCTCTTTGTTCCTAAATGGTACAGGTATATAAAAGGATTTGTTTTCAGATCTCCATACAGTGCTTTAGAGAAGCTCAGAATAAGCCAACTTACAACACATTAAGAATAAGGGGCACATTTTTTCAAATGTCTCAATGCACACAGCAGTTAAATATTTAAGTTATTACTTCCTGTTCCAATTGCTAAAGAACAATTCCAACTAGTTAAGTCAGTTTGGCTTTTTGGTCCATAACAGAACTTGTACAACTATGTTCCCAAATAATTGACCTTATTCAACGTCTATCTGAAACATCAGTATAAATGTTAAAACCTGCTATGAAATGTAACATTTTATCTATTTAGAATTTGCAGTGAGTTGAAAAGGTGAGCTTAGAATGAATGCAAAAGGAAGATCTACGAAGGAATAGAGGAATCTGCTAAATCAAAATGTCCCCATTTCTTTTTAATTAGAGATGAGATCAAACATGCACATTGTACTGCAACTATAGAATTCTCCACTTGCAGAGGACTTATGTTTTCAACATAATGCATTTACACAGCGGAATGTGGATTGCTCAGTGCAATTGAACTGCACCCCAATCCTCTTTTCACCAGTCCATTTCTCTAACCACTTCATCACATAACTAACCAGGGCCAATATAAACAGTAGCACTAAACATTTCCATTGAGTCAATCATAAGTGCATGTTGTTGTTGAATGATTCAGCACAAACAGTGCAGCAATAGAAGTAGCATCGTCAAAGTGAATGTTCAAGGCAGGTTGGAAATTAACACAATGATAACCACCATTTCTTTAAAACAGTTACTAAACCACCCAAGCTCTACCTCAGCACTCTAAAACCAAGCAGGTGCTTTTCACAGGCTCTTCTCTCTACAACAGGCATAGGTAGATTGTGGCCTTAACATTGGTTGCTTATCATTTTCACAACATATTTATCAATTAATTCCGCTATAATTAGGGCCAGAATTATTTACTTTTAATTTATATTAGAAGTAAAAAAGTAATGTCTCATATGTCAGAGCATTCCGAAAAATAAGGCAATGTCATTTCAGCTGCCGAAACAAATTTTTAACAAAAGCTGAAAATGTACATTAAACCCCATTACTCATCTTGCATAGCAAAAAACACCAGTACAATCCCATATCGAAATGTTTTAAACCATCATCATTTCACAAACACGTAGATAGATTTCTGGATAACGGATGTGGCTGTCATTGGAAGTGTTTTCAAATGAAATGAGTGTTCTTATTGCACATGTTCAGGCAGGCCCTGCTCTCCACTAAGACATTTGCTCCAGTTTCGTTATTCTCCAGTTTTACCGGAATGAGGACAAGCAGACAGCATCTCCCAAGGAATGGCAACTGACTGGAATGTCAAATGACTTCTGCCCAATACTGAAGCAGCAATTCTCCTTGGCCATCAAGTAGTGACTGTTTTCATGGACCATGTTCTGGGGAATTTCACGGTAGAAGAAGAAGCCGTTAAGCATATACTAAGATGACTACATAAACACTACCGCACAGTAACATACGTGTGTATTCTTTCACCTTGACGAGCACCAAATCTAATGTCCTAACCCTGTGCTTTTACTTCAGGGTTTAAATATCTAGGTAATAAACAATAATGCATGCAGCCTTGGTTTCAAACATCAGTTCAATAACTGACCGTATATAACTCCTCTGTGCTGAAACACACAGACCGATGTTCAATGGCAATCATTTGGTAGATTTCACTCCTACGTGTAGCTGTTCAGTTCTTGGCATGAATGCTTAAAAACACAAACAAAAACGACATCCAGCAAGGAGGAACATTTCCTCTTTAGCACATGTCAACAAAACACACCACCACCAAACTGCATCAGTGACTGATCATCTAGCCTACCTGTCTCTGCAGTCATTGAATAGAGCAATACCAAAAGCCTTTTCAGCACTATTCTCCTTCACTGTTCTTTGTTCAGGTACAATGAATAGACATATGGATATTCGCAATGTCATGGTCCTCTCTCCAGATGCGGAGAGGTTTTAGTGTTATGCAGAGGAACACGTCCTCTTCAGTGTTTTAGTCAAAGTCACTGGATCCACTTTGGGAGAAGCTGAGCTACAAACAACATGCTAAGTTATTTCATATAAGTGGTTGGGCTGCAGTCATATACTTAGAAAAACTGAGGAAGCCCTCAGAAATGATGGACCGTTTTACATTTTTGTATTATGCCATTTTGGATTTGATTGTGGTCCAAGATCAGTTGGTGATGAATTTCCAAATATGAAAAAAATAAAATAAAATGCTCACAGCTGGCTGTTATCATTTGGTCAGATAAAACATGTTTGTTCATCCTGTGTTATCCATCAGATCTTAAAGTCAATAGGAAGAACATATTTCTTCCCTCTATTTTCTCTTCTCTTCATTTGTGTCCAAATCCTAGGAGGACATACAGTGCACTCTGGTATGGAGAATTAAGTGAGGATGTGGGGGTGGTTCAGTGGTTAGCGTTGACTCAAGTCAGGGGTGGGGTTTGACTGAAAGTTAAGGGATAAAAAGTTCAGGGAGTGGGTGGTGTTTGACTGGAAGAGCAGTAGTGGTGACTATGTTTGACTGAGGGGGGTGTGTGACTGGTAGATCAATAGTGGTGACTCAGGGTTTGACTGGGAGGGGGGGGGGACAAAGTAGATCAGTAGTGGTGACTGGGGGGGGGGGGGGGGGTGTGACTAGTAGATCAGTAGTGGTGACTGTTTGACTGAGGGGAGGGTGTGACTGGTAGAGCAGTAGTGGTAACTCAGGTTTTGACTGGGGGGGTGTGTGACTGGTAGAGCAGTAGTGGTAACTCAGGGTGTGACTCAGGGTTTGACTGGCTGCGTGAGGGAAGGGAAGACAGAGGATGACTCAAGGCTCAGCAGGAGGGTCGGTCGGTCGGTCCGTTCTTTGGCGACATGGAGAGGATGCTCTCTGCCTCTTCGTACATCTGAGGAAGAGACAGAGGTCAATAGAAGCCAGTCAACATGTATTGTTATGAATGTGTGCGTTTACCGGGATAAATGGCACGTCCTGGAAGAGCTCCTGGATGAAGCGGCGTGCCGACAGACGGAACATGCAGTGGGCCAGCAGGTAGGACACCTCAGAGTAGAGACAAATGTCATCGAATGCATAGGGGAACTTCTCCTTGATCCTGTCAACACAACAGACACAGGGATATCAACCTCGGTTTGAGTGTGTGTAGTGAAAGGAATGTGTGTGTGTCTTACGTTAGCAGGTTAGTCTCGTGGCCTTTGGTCCCCACAGAGGAGCTGAGGTTGACCACCAGACGCAGGACCTCCTTCCTGAGGAGAACCCTGCCGGCCGGAGCATCCTCTGGGATGGACTTCACTCCTGAGGGGGGAGAGAGACCACAGAAAGCCAGGAGGGTTAGTCCATTCCTCTTCAACAAACAAAATAACCCTTCGCTTGTGAGAAAAGCATTGTATGAGAGAAAATATATATTTTTAAACACTTACCCAAAACCAGTTCAGTGCTGCGGGTGCTTCCTGGGGAGCCCTGGGACATAGCATCACTGCACCCAGACACCCCTGACAGTTTGGTTTGGGCCATGACCTCCAGGTGATTCTGCACAGGTGGACTGCACCACTCTGAGAAAGGGTGGTCCTCCGTCAAGTCTGAGGGAGAAAGGAGAATTCAATTAAGTTGTTTATTGGTCACAGACTGCTACTATAATAAGTAAAAAGAATACAAGGAAGCAAAAATACAAATTGATAAACAGCACAATGTTCTATATACACACTGAACAAAAATATAAACGCAACATACAACAATTTCAATTATTTTTCTGAGTTACAGTTCATATGAGGAAATAAGTCAAATTCATTTATTTCAATAAGCTCTAATCTATGGATTTCACAAGACTGGGAATACAGATATGCATCTGTTGGTCACAGATACACCCCCCCCCAAAAAACAAAAAAACAATGGGCCTCAGGAACTCATCAGTCTTTCTGTACATTCAAATTGCCATCGATAAAATGCAAATTGTGTTCACTGTGCATGCCAAACGCATCTGCGGCATTGTGTTGTGTGACAAATCTGCACATTTTAGAGTAGCCTTTTATTGTCCCCAGCACAAAGGGCACCTGTGTAATGATCATGCTGTTTAATCAGCTTCTTGATATGCCACACCTGTCAGGCGGATCAATTATCTTGGCAAAGGAGAAATGCCCACTAACAGGGATGTAAACAAATTTGTGCACAAGATTTGAGAGAAATAAGCTTTTAGTGCATATGGAACATTTCTGGGATCTTTTTATTTCAGCTCATGAAACATGGGACCAACACTTTACATGTTGTGCTGATATTTTTGTACAGTACAAATATAATGTATCTGCAGCTGACCTGGGTGGCTGTTGGATGCGCTGAAGCCAAGCACAGTCAACCCAGTGCAGTAGAGGCAGTTGTCATCATTGTGTTCCTGTAGACCAGTCTCCTCTGAGCCCAGTAGCTGCTGCTGCTCTGCACGGCTCACCCCCATCAGCTCTGTGATGCTCAGCTGGGAGCGGAGCACAGCATGCCGGGAGTGAGGGCTGGGACCTGGGGGAAGGAGCACACACACACACACGCGATCATACATTTACTCCTTTTTATTCAAGCCTGTTGGTCCTGAGCAGGCCTCTTATCTCAAGCAGAGCCATGATCCCCCCCCCCCCTGTGCTAAGCTCAGTGCTATACAACTCCTTACTGAAGGAAAGAGATTGTGTTGACCCTGGGCTTTCTTACCATCTGAGTCACCAGAGAAGAATTTGGCAGATCTGTCCTCAGAGGGCGGGCTGGTTCTCTTCAGGAAATATGGTGTTTCTTTTATCTAAAAAACAAATGATGCTACAGTTAGCAACACTCACAGCTTTATCCTTAAATATATAAACAACCTCAATTTCTTTGGTAAAATATTTAGAGTACAAGTTAAATTGATAGATGAGGGGTCAGAGTGGGATGAGATGGGGAGTGGAGTGGGCCAGGGGGCTCAGTGCGTCTGGGTTCAGAGAGAGGGGTCAAACGATGGTCACTACCTGGAACATGTTGTTGATGTCCACGGGCAGCGCCAGGCCAATGAAGTCATCAGAGCTGCCATAGGTGGCACTGGACACCATGGATCTCACTGAGGAGGACCGCTGCAGAGTGGTCTGGCTGATGGGGCTCAGCAGATCCTCCTTATCCAGAGAGGCAAAACTCAGAGCCTTCAGGAACCTAGAGATGGAGAGAGATAGTGAGTTAGGAGGCAGGGCAGGTAGTGTGATGGGGTGGGGAGAAAGAGAGATCAATACTGAGTAAAAAAGACAAGACAGTACTTATAGAACAATGCAAACATAAGGTAGGTTTGACTTGACTTTCTACATACAATCAGCAGTTGGTTGCCTCAGTCAGGGACATGGGTCAGGAGAAAAGGAGGGCTAGACTTCCCACACCATAATATAGATTAACATTTAGGATGTAGGAACAGTGGAGTCACGTCTACTCAAATGACCACAGCAGGGCTCAGAAGGGCCTAGGGTTACAACATTTCTGTAACTTTCCCAAAATTCACAGGATTTCTGGAAAACCTGTGAATTTTGGGGAAGTTACTGGAATTTTGCTACCATAGAAGGGGCACAATAAAGTTGATGCCAAGGGTGGACGTGGGGGACGGGGTGTTGCAGCTTAGCGCCTCCTCTATGGTGTCAAATAAGGAACATCCAATAAAGGAGAGGGAGGGAGCGGTGAGCTAGCGCCTGCTAAGATGTCTGTCCACGCACCGTGGAAGGAGGGCTCTGACAGGCCTGCGACTGGACCCAGCTGGCCCACCGTGACCCAAACAGCCAAACCTTTTTTCTGAGCACCTATTGAAAAAGGGACCATCAGAAACAGCACACACACAGCATGTTACTCCCATTGGGGGAGGGCTGCTGAGGGCTGAAGAGACACGACTTTACAGAAGATCTGTCATCAGATACAGTTGTTTAACATGATTCAGATACTGTTGTTTAAGAACATGATCCCGGTGATGGGATGATAAGTCTACTGAGGGAGTGGACAACATTTTTTTTTTGTAATAGTTACAAATGGAATTACTCATTATTTTGGTTTCAACAACGTTCCTGGTACATTTCAGCAAATTCCAGAAGTAATTGGAACATTCATTCAAGCCAGAGCAGAGGTCAAACTGCTGAGGGCACAAAAAGGTGACACTTTTTTTCACTGAAACATGCAAAAAAAAATCCCTGCTAGGGGGAAATGCAGGTTAACTAATTAAACAAAGAATATGATCTACATGATCAGTCTCTGTGTGTAAAATAAAAAGTGGTTAATATGAACCTAACACACAGCAAAAAAATGTAAAGAAAGCAATCCAATGTTATTTGTTGCCTAGACTTTACTGCAAATGATACTCAAGTCTTGAGAAAAAAAACAATACACTAATATCGCAGTTAGTCATGACAGCCTTTATATTAGAACGCTTGAGACCACACACATACAGCTGGAGTCAGAAGTTTACATACACTTAGTTGACTGTGCCTTTAAACAGCTTGGGAAATTCCAGAAAATTATATAACAGCCTTAGAAGCTTCTGATAGGCTAGTTGACATCATTTGAGTCAATTGGGGGTGTAACTGTGGATGTATTTCAAGGCCTACCTTCAAACTCAGTGCCTCTTTGCTTGACATCATGGGAAAATCAAAAGAAATCAGCCAAGACCTCAGATTTTTTTTTTGTAGACCTCCACAAGTGTGGTTCATCCTTGGAAGCAATTTCCAAACGCCTGAAGGTACCACGTTCATCTGTACAAACAATAGTACGAAGTATAAACACCATGGGACCACACAGCCGTCATACCGCTCAGGAAGGAGATGCGTTCTGTCTCCTAGAGATGAACGTACTTTGGTGCGAAAAGTGCAAATCAATCCCAGACAAACAGCCAAGGACCTTGTGAAGATGCTGGAGGAAACAGGTACAAAAGTATCTATATCCAGAGTAAAACGAGTCCTACATCGACATAACCTGAAAGGCCACTCAGCAAGGAAGAAGCCACTGCTCCAAAACCGCCATAAAAAAGCCAGACTATGGTTTGTAACTGCACATGGGTACAAAGATCATACTTTTTGGAGAAATGTCCTCTGTTCTGATGAAACAAAAATGTAACTGTTTGACCATAATGACCATCGTTATGTTTGGAGGAAAAAGGGGGAGGCTTGCAAGCTGAAGAACACCATCCCAACCGTAAAGCACGGGGGTGGCAGCATCATGTTGTGGGGGTGCTTTGCTGCAGGAGGGACTGATGCACTTCACAAAATAGATGGCATCTTGAGAAAGGAAAATTATGTGGATACATTGAAGCAACATCTCAAGACATCAGTCAGGAAGTTAAAGCTTGGTCGCAAATGGGTCTTCCAAATGGACAATGACCCCAAGCATAATTCCAAAGTTGTGGCAAAATGGCTTAAGGACAACAAAGTCAAGGTATTGGAATGGCCATCACAAAGCCCTGACCTTAATCCTACAGAAAATTTGTGGGCAGAACTGAAAAAGCGTGTGTGAGCAAGGAGGCCTACAAACCTGACTCAGTTACACCAGCTCTGTCAGGAGGAATGGGCCAAAAATCGCCCAACTTATTGTGGGAAGCTTGTGGAAGGCTACCCAAAACGTTTGACCCAAGTTAAACAATTTAAAGGCAATGCTACCAAATACTAATTGAGTGTATGTAAACTTCTGACCTACTGGGAATGTGATGAAAGAAATAAAAGCTGAAATAAATCATTCTCTCGACTATTATTCTGACATTTCACATTCTTAAAATAAGGTGGTGATCCTAACTGACCTAAAACAAGGAATTTTTACTAGGATTAAATGTCAGAAATTGTGAAAAACTGAGTTTAAATGTATTTGGCTAAGGTGAATGTAAACTTCCGACTTCAACAGTAAATTTTGCACTTATATCAGGAAAAAAACAAACATCTTAAAGTAAAAATAGAATTAAACAAACAGGAATTCTATTTTTGCTCTGTTATCGTGGCCACTATAGACATCAATCAAGGGCACAAGGCTACATGTGTGCAAAAATAACGTTCACTGAGTAAAAAAATATATAATTTCCCCCTCACACACGCGTAACTGCCAAATTCAACACAATAAAAACAATATATTTGAGCTACACAGCACATTATTACATTGTACACTTCCTGCCTGTGGGGACATCTGTTCTACAATGTGCCAGCAAAAGTGAAAAAGAGGGAAAGTGTGTGGTGTTCCTTTCACCTCTATAGTGGCATCCACTGTAGAGGCCCAGCTCCAGCTACACTTAATTCCTGAATCCACTTGTTAAATGAGGTGTTGCTTGTTTTCACCTAATTCTCTCATTCGGAAAATTAACCAGATACTGTAGAGGGGAAACATTTGTTAACAGATGGTGGTTAGTTCGTTAGCATTTCACACAGATTGCCAGGGTCCAGTAAGCAACTAACGTGTTATAACTTAAGGAACGGCAAGGAGTCGTATACCAGTTAATACTATAGCGAATTGGTTAGGTTACTAATGTTAGCTCATCTGATCTTGTAACGTTAGCTGGCTAATGTTAGCTGTCTGACTTTATTAGCAAGCTAATTTTCACACCATAAACTCAATTACTTGATCAGATAAATTGGCTAATGTTGCTCAACATTTATCTGGCTAGCTACTGAGAATTCGATCCAGCTAACAAGATACTTACTTAAAACAATGTTAATACTTGTTCCATCACACTTTCTCCCTCACCTCAAACTTTCGAAATGCCAGTAGTTTTTCGGCTACAGCTCATGAAGTATGCTTCAGCACCTTCTCACCCCCGTCTCCGTGGTCAGGCTCCTCACCTAACGTTACCTCTTCGTTATCGCTGCTGTAACTGGCAAGCTGCCTTTCCAGAGAGTGCGCCGATGCTTTAACTAGTAAATTGGTTGTCTCTTCTTTCTTCAGTCTCGTGCTGCGCTGCATTCTGTTGTTATGTAAACGATTGGCTGAGCCTTGGATACAGCAGCCAGTATTGCTCCAAGCGCGCATCACTCGTTCTCTTACAGCCAGTAGTGATCCAAACCTCCCCCGTCCAAACTTTTCTCATCAGATCTACACGAATCACTTAGGTCACTTATTTTGGATTCAAAACGGCGAATTTCGCCAAAAGGTGACTAGTTTGCATCCCTGATTTATGTGTATGTGCGTGTCTGTTACCTCCTTGGGGTGAGTCTGGAGTCCAGGCTGCCAGTCTTCATGTTGATGGTATCGGTGAAGAGCATGTCTTTGGCTGGGGAAGCCAGAGCCTCGCTGTGGGACAGGGATGAGTGGATCCTCTGCTGCTGCAGCCTCTTCAGCGTAGCGTAGCCCAGCGCGTCACGCTGACTAGCGTACGTGTCACGACAACTTGCGTACTTCAGCGTGGCGTAGCCCAGCGCGTCCCGGGAGTTGGAGTACATGAGGCTGCAGTCCGTCAGGCCGCTCAGGGTGGTCAACGAGGGCGACTTGAGGGACTGGGCGCGGCGGGGAAGGGTGTGGGAGGAGCCGGGGGGCACCAGGGAGGCAGAGCTGGATTTGGACAGGGAGGAGAGGTGGGCGGTGTGGGGCTGGGGGGTGAGGGAGGTCAGGGTCTGGATGGTTTGGGCGCTGATCACACTGTTGATGCTGACACCGTCCGTGTCGATGGTGGAGGGCAGGGTCTCCCTGGAGGGGCTGGAGCTCATAGAGCTGATGCCGCTGGTGGTCGTGTCCGTGTTGAAGCTCTGACTGCGTGATTTAAACTGAGTCCCCCCGCCCCCTCCGGACGGGCCATACCCGGCCAGGCGCTCCCGGCTAGCCTGTTCTCTCTGGTTCTCACCCACCACTGACCCTCCTACCCCCACTGACCGGCCTGGCAACCTCCCCTCCCCCTCCCCAATGCTGGGGGTGCTTCCCCGGTTCTCAGATACCTTGCTGCCCACAAAGGAAGTTTCTAGGTTGACAGAGGGGCTTTTGGGCAAGTGGCCGTCATTATAGATTGGGAAGACGTCTGAAGATCCAAAGGTGTAGCTGGGCTCGGTGACGGTGCGTTTGCGCCCCTGTTCCCCCTCCACCCCTCCTCCGCGGCCCCTGGGAATGCCCTTGGGGTCGCTGTTGCTGCGGAGCTTCTTCCCAGATAGCGACAGGGAGTGGAGGAGGCGGTTGCGGAAGCGGCTGGAGGCCAGGAGGGTGAAGGGGCTGCGGTCTTTGTACTTGGGTCTCATGTACATAGGAGGATCGTCCGACAGGTCACAATTCTCCAGCCTCTCATCGTCCATGATGTACATACCTGGAAGTGACCATTCACGGTTAATCAAATCAAATTGTATTTGTCACATGCACCGAATATAACAGGTGTACGCCTTACCGTGAAATGCTTACAAGCCGTTAACCAACAATGCAGTTAAGGAAAAAAAAGTGTTAAGAAAGTATTTATTAAAATAATAAGAATATATATTTTAAATAAAATGTACTTGGTAGTTTGGGGTAAACATTTGGAGATACTGTACCAGTTAAAATTAAATTATAACTAGTTGTACAATGATGACTAGAGACTTACTGGGTTGTGTGGAGTCACTCTCACTGTTGTGCATGGAGCTGGTGGAGTCAGAGGCGAGGCTGAGGCTGGAGGGGACAGAGGACAGCAGACTGGGGGGGTTGGGGTGGGGCTCCATGTCATCGGGGACAACGGGCCACAACGTCCGGCGGCTGTGTCTCACAGCGTCCCAGCCGTGCTGCTTCAGCATGTCACAGCCCTGACGTGTCTTCGAGATAAGCCCCAACACGTACAGACACGTCCTACACAGAGTCAGACATTACAGAAAGGTCCTGGACAGAGATAGAGTAATCTTATGGGACAGCACAAGCATGTTGCTGCACTAGAAGCACCTTCAATATGAGAGTTTCAAATATGAATACGTCTTACCCTCTGACGGAGAGAACCTCACAGTGCAGAGCCAGAACCACTATGTCAGGGATCACCCCTTCCTCTTGCAGGAGGTTCAACCCCCAGTTTGACGACCCTATGTTACCCTGGAAACAAGCAGTTTAAAAACATTAATTCTCATGTAATTAGGAAAACGATTTCATGGGTGAATCATGTCAATAATTGGCACATAATTGTGGAACTCCTCAGGTTAAAATAGATGTGGTAGTTAGTCATTCTTAATCATACTGACCAAGGCCCAAAGTGCTGCCTTAAGTTGTTTAATGCCCTCCCACTTGTCCAGCATTGGGGAGCGAACAGTGTAGCTTAGGTCAGGAACCACATTCTAAAGAGAAAGTAAGAAACTAAAATAGTATAAACGCATTATGCCTGTAGGCCTAATTGCTACTTGACGAGTGTAATAGTGGGTGGTTCAACTAGCTGCAGTTACCTGGACTTCCAGTAGATGGCAGCCTGTCTTGTCATGGACAAGCTGGCCATACAGATGCACAGGAAGATAAACATTGGGCCTCTGTAACCTTTGGTTGCTTCGACGTACATAGTTGTCTCCGTCGACAGGTTTACGGTACGTGGTGAGAGCCTCGTTCAGCTGCTCCTCTATCATGTCCACATATTTCAGGTTATACTCCTACAAAACATACGAGGACATAAAAACTCGGACAGTTTTTGATGCTCTCATGCGACAGCCAAAAGATGCAACTCATCATCTATTACATTGTTTGCTTGAGTATCAATGTACCTTCTGCCATTTCTCTAGCTGCTTGGTGACGTAGCCCCTCTCATTGAGGTAGGAGAAGCCCTTTGGAATGGACAAGAACCTGGAGATAAGAATGACAGAGGTTAGAGACAAAAAGGACCTAATACAGAGTACAAATAACAGAGGCGTTTTCTCCCAGCAGCTTACCGTAGCAGCAGCAGGACCCCCTTGTCCCCAAGGTGTGTGAGAGCTGGCTTCATCTGGATCAGAGCATGGAGGTTTGCCTGGAGGGGAAAAAAACACATCTCAGCTAATACACTACTGGAGTCAAAAACTACTGGATTAAAATAAATTACAGATGGTAAGGTACAGCAGTGACCAGGGATGACATAGCAAGACACCGCAACAGAAACTCAGGCCCCTCATTCCTCACCTTGTCCTCGCAGGCCTCATCCAGTATGTCCAGCGCCTCCATGGAGATACTCTTATTGCGGTCGTGGAGCTGGGTGACCAGGAGCTCGATGCCCCAATTACTGAAGAACTCCACGTTGGCACGCAGCAGCACCCGCAGGTGTTTAGTGGCATACAACCTGCAGTTCTGTGGTACACCAACAGAGGGCAGAAGAGGACAGGCTACAGACAAAGACAGTATGAAGATTGGCTAAAACTGCTTCTTCAATAGAAATCCCCCCCCATCACACTTGTAGCCCATGTCAAGGCTACGTTGGCTAGCTAAGCTCACGAGTAGAAACACGTCGTCAGGTCCAACGGTCATCTCACTCCGAACTGTGCATGTGCAGGCCGCCAAATCAACGGCACTCCTTTGATGTTAAATTGTTTTTGACGGAAATTCTAACGCGTCAGTTTGTCACTTTCAACGAGGTTACTCGTGAACTACTAAAGACATTGGCTCGAATCTACATTCTGCCTTTTAATTGAGGTTTAATTAACAATTAAGGAAGAATTTTTCACTACTCTCAATGACTTCTCAAACCCCAAACCCCGGCCTGGTCCGTTTGGTCTGGTTCACGAGTGTTCCCGAAGGTCTTGCAATGTTGTTATGGAGTTACTGTCATTCTGAAACCCTAACACATATGCTCCATTTCAAGCACAACAAACCGAATTGCACATCACAATATACAAATGAAATACAGGTAGTTGCTTTCCAAACACGTGTGCAAGCTCCTCCACCCTCTCTACGACACCAAGATTGATCAATTCCTGTGTGAATTCCATCTGTGCGTTCTCAGTGTAGGTGGTGTTGTTCTTACGTCAGTGGCAGCGGTGAGGATCTTGGACAGGATGACCCTGGACAGCCCGTCACGGCTGTAGTCCAGTGTGGACACAGTGAGCTTCAGCAGGTGGTCCCGATTCTTCAGTGTACAGATGTTCAACAGGCTAGTAGGAGAGCACAGGATACAGGGAATCAATGCACTGCTCAAGTACCATACACACAACAACACAATGACTTGAGTGAAGATGAAGTGAGAGTGAATAAGGACAAAGGAAATTCTCTGCAGTAGCTTAAAAAGGCACCAGGCACCTCTAAAAATGGGCCTGTTGAAGGTACTAGGGATCTCCCAAGAAATAAAAAAACACTCGGAAGAAACTAGTTTGGAAAAAAACACACTAATGGACATTGAGAGACTGACCACTGGAAGACACTACACTTCTCCAGCATCTTGACGCCGTGCGGGTGTGAGGAAAGAGTGCCCAGGAACAGGAAGTAGTGCTGGCTGAGGGTGGTGAGCAGCCCATTGCTCTGGAGACTGCGGTCGGGCTTGAGCCCCGAAGAAGATGAGAGCCATTGGACTATGTCCTTCACCAGGTCCTCCAGGTACACCTGCCCATCCTGACACACAGAGGCGTAATGTTCAGGTAATGTTGGACATGGTGAGAGAGGTCAAAGCAAGGTCATGTAATTATTATTATTTTAAATTTTACCCCCTTTTCTCCCCAATTTCCGTGGTATCCAATCGCTAGTAATTACTATCTTGTCTCATCGCTACAACTCCCGTACGGGCTCGGGAGAGACGAAGGTCGAAGGCCATGCGTCCTCCGAAGCACAACCCAACCAAGCCGCACTGCTTCTTAACACAGTGCGCCTCCAACCCGGAAGCCAGCCGCACCAATGTGTCGGAGGAAACACCGTGCACCTGGCCCCCTTGGTTAGCGTGCACTGCCCCCGGCCCGCCACAGGAGTCGCTGGAGCGCGATGAGACAAGGATATCCCTACCGGCCAAACCCTCCCTAACCCGGACGACGCTAGGCCAATTGTGCGTCGCCCCACGGACCTCCCGGTCGCGGCCGGCTGCGACAGAGCCTGGGCGCGAACCCAGAGACTCTGGTGGCACAGCTAGGGCTGCGATGCAGTGCCCTAGACCACTGCGCCACCCGGGAGGCCGGTCATGTAATTATTTGATTATCAAAAGAGTTTACAATCAGAAGTTGTTTAAAACGTTTTTTTTGATTGTTCATTAATAGGCCTGCATAGTGAAATTCTCTACTGCTGTTTGTAAATATCAGTAGTCTATTAGAGTGTTACCTCATAGTAAACCCTCTCACCTCGTCAGACTCCAGGAGGAACTCAATGAACTGGCATCCCACCACAGTGAGCTGCCTGGCTTTGCTGTGGTCCAGCTCCAGGCTGGCATACAGCTTACTGCTGGGCTTATAGAAGAACAGCAGCCTGCGCACAAACCTGCAGAAATAGAAGCCCAGCGTCAGTCAGACAGAGAGAAATAGAGAGAAGCCCAGCGTCAGTCAGACAGAGAGAAATAGAGAGAAGCCCAGCGTCAGTCAGACAGAGAGAGAAGCCCAGCGTCAGTCAGACAGAGAGAGAAGCCCAGCGTCAGACAGACAGAGAGAGAAGCCCAGCGTCAGACAGACAGAGAGAGAAGCCCAGCGTCAGACAGACAGAGAGAGAAGCCCAGCGTCAGACAGACAGAGAGAGAAGCCCAGCGTCAGACAGAGAGAGAAGCCCAGCGTCAAACAGAGAGAGAAGCCCAGGATCAGACAGAGAGAGAGGAAAGACAACAAAAGAGGATCAAACACCACAAGCATATTCCCTTCATGTTACCTTTGGTTTGGTGAAAGAAGTGGTTGTAATGTTACTTACTTGTGTATTTGTTCATCTTTATTGCTCCGCAGGTTAACGTTTGGCCACTACAGATGGGAAAAGGCAACATAAAAATAAAAAAAACTTAAATTGAAGAGACAGTACTGAAAAAGAGACTGTAATAAGTTTGGATGTATTGCAGTCCTGCTCCACTCACCTTCAGTATTGTTGCGATGAGAACCCAGTTCCAGTCCAGGTTCTCTTTGTGGTTCAGGATGTGGCTGTCTCTCAGGTTCATCATGAGAGCATCCTCAGTGTCCTGCAATGCAAACAAGGACAGCATTTCAAATACCACCACAGCAAATCCCAGATGTTTTTGTTGCAACACAGGGACATGGTTTGATATGTACCTTAATGACAAAGATATCTCTCTGTGTTCTAAAGTGCTGGTCTCTACAGTAGTGTGAAGCCTTTGATTTGCGGATGATGTGGTCCAGGTACAGGCTGTTGGGTTTGGGTCCTTTCTTCTTCTTCTCGTGGAAGCACTTCAGGTAGTTGACCGCTGCACTCGCCCGTCTGAAAAATGACAATAGATGTCGTGCCATTGTCAATAACACGAAATCTAAACGAAATCCAAAGTATTTTATGGGACTCTCCTGTAGCATATGCATTGTTTAATTGTTTAATTAGGGTAGAGAGTTATGTAACTATAGTCGTACAGTCTTTGCTCCTGTCTGCTACAGAGTAAATTCCTCACAATGGTCCCTGTCTATAGTGAACCCAAGTAACTTCCTCTGCGCTCTATGGTAAGTAGTTGACACTCACAGTCTCTTCTCCTGGGCGATGTCGAAAGAGGCAGCCTTGTTGATGAGTGTGGGCAGACAGTGCAGGTGGTGGCTGTGGGAGTGTGGGAGGATGGTGTTGGCCTGGGGGAACAAAAATAAACAGTTACAACAACCATGAATAACAAATTACAAACTGACACCAAAAAAACTCATTAAAAAACAAATGTGTCAAAAACTCCTAGAGCATATCCTCTGGTCCAGTTCATTGACCTCACATAATGTTAACATCTTAGAGGACAATGACTTGAGTTACCATGTGAAGCAGTTCTCCCAGTAGAATGGTGGCTCGCACAGAGTTGTTGTCATCGGTGCTTGTGATAACCTCAATCAGACCCTGTTGAGAGGTACACAGGCTTTACACGACAGGCAACAGTGGTTTGCGTGTGGGATCTTTAGGTAGTAACAGATATCCAACAGCACTATTTGGTTGAACATACACAAACTTATTGATCCTCTGACATTGATGACCATACCTCAAGAAGTCCACTCTTGATGAAGGCAGACAGTACCAAAGCCAGGTAGTTATCCATTAGGTCAGGCCTGAGGGGGCAGACAGAGAACACTGAGTTTATGCAGAGAATGTGTCACATAATCATGAGTAAAGGAGAGTTGAAATTCAGTGATTGTTTTTACCTTGACCGAGCTCGATGCGGAAGGATACATTTTGCTTCAGAAGCCACAAAGCCGTCGGATAACCTCCAACTGTCTTGGAACCTACTGGGGTCTATAGGGGGAGTATAGAGACAAGTATACCTTGTGACTCAATAATATATGGTACATGAGATACATGATAAGGCGGTTAGAGGTTATTTACTTGAACAGTGACATTGTACCCACCCACACTGATAAGTGCTTCAATAAAGTCTGCAGTCGCAACAGGCATGGGGAGCCGGAATATATCATACATCACCTCTAACAAGCCTTTCTGTGGGAGATTGAGAGGAGCCATGTTTACTTACACACAGTCTAATAATGACTCCATTATCCCCTCATTAAAAATGTTGACATTTTGATGAGGAGTGGGGAAATAATATTTTTAGGGGTGTGCTCTACATTATTCCTACATTAAACTGAGTGACATTGTTATCTGTGTTTTTGAGCCCAACCATAGAGCAATCTCGAGGTAAACTTGAGGACACTGCATTCCTTTTGACCTCAGTTGTCACATGCTGATAATGTCCATTTGATGCTATGCTTACCCTTACTTCCACATTTGGTATACATAGCAGGCCAATAAGAGACTGGATTCCAGAGTTGCCTGACTTGCACAGGTTAATGATGCCTGGGGTGAGATCGAGACAGAAAGACAGCATAGGGTCAGGTAAGAACACGTTCATATCACATCACTAATAACATATATCAAAGCTATCAGGGTATAAAGACACTCAAACTCATAGATGATTGAATATGAAGGATTAATGTTCACCTGACCAGGAGCGAAAGGAAGCAACTATGGACATCTTACTGGCCAGGAATCGAGCTTCCCGGTCTTCCCTGGTGTGGACATCAAAATGCATTAACATCCCCAAAATAATTGATACATTAAATACAACACCAGTCAAAAGTTTGGACACAAACTCCTCTCACTGTCAACTTCGTTTATTTTCAGCAAACTTAACATGTGTAAATATTTGTATGAACATAAGATTCAACAACTGAGACATAAACTGAACAAGTTTATGTTTTGCATTTTGGTAGGCCGTCATTTTGGTAGGCCGTCATTTTGGTAGGCAGTTTTGCATTTTGGTAGGCCGTCATTGTAAATAATAATTTGTTCTTAACTGACTTGTCTAGTTAAATAAAGGTTAAATAAAATAAATAAAAAATAAAGAGGATAAATTCATTAGTTACCAGCCTCAGAAATTGCAGCCCAAATAAATGCTTCACATAGTTCAAGTAACAGACACATCTCAACATCAACTGTTCAGAAGAGACTGCGTGAATCAGGCCTTCATGGTCACATTGCTGAAAAGAAACCACTACTAAAGGACATCAATAAGAAGTAAACTTGCTTGGGCCAAGAAACACAAGCAATGGACATTAGACCGGTGGAAATCTGTCCTTTGGTCTGATGAGTCCAAATTTGAGTTTTTTGGTTCCAACCGCCGTGTCTTTGTGAGACGCAGAGTAGGTGGACAGATGATCTCCGCATGTGTGGTTCGCACCCTAAAGCATGGAAGATGTGTGATGGTGTCAGAGTGCTTTGCTGGTGACACTGTCTGTGATTTATTTAGAATTCAAGGCACACTTAACCAGCATGGCTACCACAGCATTCTGCAGCGATACGCCATCCCATCTGCTTTGTGCTTAGTGGGCCTATCATTTGTTTTTCAACAGGACAATGACCCAACATACCTCCAAGCTGTGTGAGGGCTATTTGACCAAGAAGGAGAGTGCTGTATCAGATGACCTGGCCTCCACAATCACCTTACCTCAACCCAATTGAGATGGTTTGGGATGAGTTGGACCGCAGAGTGAAGGAAAAGCAGCCAACAAGTGCTCAGCATATGTGGGAACTCATTAAAGACTATTGGAAAAGCATTCCTCATGAAGCTGGTTGAGAGAATGCCAAGAGTGTACAAAGCTGTCATCAAGGCAAAGGGTGGCTACTTTGAAGAACCTCAAATCTCAAATATATTTTGATTTGTTAAACACTTTTTTGGTTACACTTTTTTGTGTTATTTCATAGTTTTGATGTCTTCATTATTGTTATACAATGTAGAAAATAGTAAAATAAAGAAAAACCCTTGAATGAGTAGGTGTCCAAACTTTTGACTGGTACTGTATGTATAATCCACACTTACTTGAGTTGCCCCTCTGATGTGTCTGCATTGTGTCTGTAGTGAAAGTCCGTGTACGGGGCCAGGATTTGCTGGAAGAAAAACAGAACGAGAAAAACAAAATCACATTCAATGAGGAAAATAATCAAATTAATCAAATTCCTATTAATGAATGCTGCTCGAGCGTGTATTGTCAGTACCTCGAGCTCCACATCTGAGCGCACATACTGGCGTGTGTGTGGGTGGTTGAGGAGGTGTAGGATGGTAGTGATGAGTGCCTCGTTGATGCGACTCAGCTGACAGTCGATCACGTTCTTCAGAATGGTGCTGAGACCACTCCTCTGAGCCACCACCACAGGGTTCTTCACAGCTGCAGAACAAAGGAATCACACAGGGTTTAACCAAAAGATCACGAATAGATAAGTGTGTGCGCGCGTGTGGTGCCTCACTCACCAAGTTCACAGATGATGGCGATACAGACGCGCACCATGCGGTCTCGCTCCTGTAGCCCATCTTTGCCCACGGCAATAAGGGAGTTGGTGACAGACGAGGGGAAGAGCAGTGCATTCACTGTGATCATCTGTAGGGGGCAGCAGAGAGGGGACAGTTCAGAGTCTCACATAGTAGTACTCGCGTGACAGAAAGATGTTTACTAAATAAGTAAGGGATAATCAACGAGGGGCTATGCGTTCTATGGAAAATAATGAACGACGTGGAAGGTGTGTTCCACAACGTGGTAGCGGAGTGGAATTATTTTCCAGAGAACGTAGAGAGCCCTGAGTTGATTATCCCTTTCATACCATGGCTATAATTTCACACATGCCACTATAAATGTGTTTATTTGCCATTAGAAATGTGTTCAACATCCACTGAAGTAGCTAGAACGTTTACTAGATAGCTACAGTAGTTGCCGTGGTAACCAAACAAACAGACTTGCTTGATTAGTCCTAGCTCGCTATTATGAAAATCGAATTCAACAATATCAATACTGTTTTCAATTCTACTTTCAAAAGCAGCTCAAACAAACATGTAAAAATGAATTGTACCGTGCAAATATACTGTGTGTTAAAGGGAAATAATGCATGCTTTGGAATGCCCTTCAAGCCAATCAGAAATGAGTATTCTAGTTCAACAATGCTATGGTATAAAGATTGTGCCTCTAATCCTGGACGCTGATTGGTTAAAACCGCATTACAGCCGGTGTCTATTCCACAAGTTACCACCGGCTAAATCTATGACGTTGAAATGCCCATTTACTCTGTTCCATCTGACTGCGCAATTCACTGTCTCATCAGCCCAGCCAGGCAATTTATACACTTGATCTGCACTGTAAACAGCATCTAGGAATTATCTTACATTTCTTTTAGACTAACATTTAGTTTTCAACAGCGGAGATTTGTATAAACCTTGCTGTCTGACATTAGCAACATTGTTTCAGAATTGAAATTCGATCTCCAGTTGTCCCATAGTAATGAACTTGTCGGGGTCGGGAGTCAGGATGAGACAGACAGACAGGCAGGCAGCTTTTCTCAGCCAGTCGAAATCATGAATCAGCATCATTTTTATGTATATATATAAAGAAATGTCAGTAGAAAACAGGTCAAACGAAACGAAGTGCAGCTTGTTTACAGTCTTTCCAGCTTCAGTTTGAAGTGATTGTGTTAGCTGTGTTGTTGGCTAGCTCCTCTGAACAACAGTGTCCTGACGAGAGAGCACATTTTCTATGCCAGGTGAAATCGCATCATTAGTTCATTGTTATGGATGTATCTAAATAAATGTCACTAGAAAACAGCTTAAACAAATGCAAATACTTTGTTGTTTTTCTGGCTGCACTGTTTTGATGGGACTAAGTTAGCCGTAGTTGGCTAGCTAGCAAGCAAGCGATAAGAACGTTGCCAGCCAGTATGGCAATAGAACATTTAGAACCTCCGAACCAATAGAACGAACGACCAGCTGGCTCGGGTAGAAATCCTAGATTTGCGTCAAGACTATATCTTGTGGAAGGATGAAATAGTATAAATAAATTCTGCAAAATTACGTTTATAATGAAAATACGCAGAGTTTTTTTGAATATGTTGGTAACCCATTTTAGAAGTGATAATGCTCTTGAAGCCAGTGTTGGCATGGTTTGCAGGCCCTTGAATTCATCTCGAGCGAAACCACACCCGTGCCAATATATCCTCCAAACACCAGCTTCTCTGGCATTATCACTCAAATAACTTGTCATACTTTGACATCTTACTGAATGGTACACTATGCATAAAATTAATTGAGTTAGGGAGAGGTTGGGGTGTCTCACCTTTCGCACCAGCCTGAGAGCCTGTGTTCTTTCCACCTCATTGCTTTGCTGGATGTCTATGCACCTGGAGAAGGACATACTCAGTCACTCAGTGGTTGAGAGGTTACGTGGGCTCAACATTGGGATAAGTCACACACATACACACACACACACTGTTCAGATGTAGCACTCACCTGGCGATCAGGTAGTCCACCTGAAGACGGAGGACCTTCTGGAGAATAGCGCTGTCTCTGATCAGGTAGCGTAGAGCCCTCAGCCCTGCAGCTCGCACCTCCTTAGCCTCATTTAACAGCGCTAACCGGAGACTAGAAAAGCGGCAGGATGGGAAGTGTGGGGGGAGGAGAAGAATAAGGAATAACAAACCAGTCTGCACTTGACTTCATTATAATGGAAAAATCATTGTATAGTGGAACTGGAAACAACGTAGGCCGTCATTGAAAATAAGAATTTGTCTTAACTGACTTGCCTAGTTAAATAAAGGTCAAATAAATAAAGAAAATAAATCAGCAGTGGTCTAAGTGGTCTAAGGCACTGCATCGCAGTGCTAGCTGTGCCACTAGAGATTCTGGGTTCGAGTCCAGGCTTTGTCGCAGCCGGCCGCAACCAGGAGACCCATCCGGCGGCGCACAATTGGCCCAGCGTCGTCCGGGATAGGAGAGGGTTGGGCCGGCATGGTTGTCCTTGTCCCATCGCGCACTAGCGACTCCTGTGGCGGGCTGGGCGAAGTGCACGGTGACACAGTCGCCAGGTGCACAGTGTTTCCTCCGACACATTGGTGCGGCTGGCTTCCGGGTTAAGTGGGCATTGTGTCAAGAAGCAGTGCGGCTTGGCTGGGTTGTGTTTCGGAGGACGCACGGCTCTCGACCTTCGAAGCTCCCGAGTCCGTACGGGAGTTGCAGCGATGGGACAAGACAGTAACTACCAATTGGATACCACGAAATTGGGGAGAAAAAGGGTTAAAAGTAACAAAACTAAAAAAGAAAGAAAAAACAGCTGGTACTGTATATGTAGCACTACTGAAGATTAATTTCTCAAAAGAATCACCAAATGACGATCTCTTCATGTGTAAACCCAAGCTTCTCCTCTGAGTGGCCTGCATTGCAGAGAAGCTGTGACAGATGGAGACAAACATACGCGTAAGAACACATTGTCGTGGTAATTTCCTGTATTACTACGTGATGAGAGCAAACCACACACAAGTCAGAGTTATATTTAAAAGTCCATCTTTAATTATATATGAGCTTCACCATAGCCCTTTTTGACTCTCAGATCAATTCAGTGTCTATAAATGAATTCTCTGAGAGTGCTTACAAAACAATTCTTAGTTTCTTTTATAGAAAAGATACACCCCTCTCAACTTACATGACGAATAACAGATCTTAGGAACATTACAAAGAACCTTTTACTTGAAAGAGGAGTATCCCATAGCTAGATAGCATTAGCTATAAGTTATCGTTCAGTTTGGTCTCCTAAAACGAGGTTCCAATCTCGTGCTTGGTACCAAAACATTACCTCATCCAATGGCATATATCAATTGTCAATTCTAGATACTCCCATCTCAAATACACCCCCTCCTGGACAAGATCAGAAAAGACAGTGAGCCACTTAGGTCATCACATGGTTTAACAGATACATTGACATATGAAGACAAGCCTGACCTCTCCCCTCTCTGGGCCCCAAGTGACTAAGCCCTAGCTGAGAAGGGATAACAGTATAGTCCAAAAGAAGACATTCTAATGACAAGAATAAATAAAACATCTTATTTATCTATGTTACCTAACTAATTCTGATTCAGCCACGACAACATTCAACATAAAGAATCAAACGTTACATACACTTAATGTCTGCTGAGATGTTGCCCCACAAACCTTTATAAAGTTGTTCAGGTGACCAAGTTTGCGCATGTTGGAGACTCCTTGTTGCTTGGCAACATTCTGAAGGATTTCCCGAAGGTTGTCTGAAGGATCTGAAAGGAAACATCAATAGGTACAATGAACTGAAAGGTTCTCTCACTGGGTTACAACTCTGTTCCAATACGGTACAGTAACAGAACACACTGTGTTCAGGAGAGACCAGCATGACTAAGCCTCATTAATGAGTGGGACCGGAACACTAAACTGGAAATAGAAACACATTTGGGATCAGGGCATTTGGGATTTCTTCACCCGAGTGAGCAATATAAAATCTTAAGCGATAAATCAGTAAAACATTACTATTCAGCAATGGTCCGAATGTGCTTTTCTATGCTTCAGTCAAGTGACTTCAGATTCGCAGTGTCCATGGGGAAATCTGGGGATATCACTTGGACAGAGTGTTCCTGTAATGAGGACAGTTAAGATGCCAACATGTATATTTAGCTGAATTGTGGTGGTACTGCTCTGCTGTGAAAACCCATTGCAGTTCAGTGACCAAAAAAAAATAACTCAGTATTACCATAACATCATACTGTTGATCAAGGTTGTGGCATTTTGAAGGTGAAATATGATTCAACTAACTTTTGAAAATGCCTCTAGGGGCTTACTGTTACATCCATCAGTTTAACAGGGGAGCTACTATCCTAACCTTGAGGTAAGTCTGCCAACGTCACTTTTTATGCAGTAGCTACATAACTTCAAACAATAACAACATAATTTGTTTACAAACTCTCCCATGATGAAAAAACAAACAATGCAATACAGGCCCTTAACATTTGGATTATGATGATAAAGTAGGAATGTGTTGGCGTTTAGCTTCAATAAGGCATGGGCCTATTCTGCAAATAAATCAAGTGAGGGACTGGGACACATTTCTCTAGTAGAAAATCAATGGCATTGAATTAGCATTGAATTGCATACAAGCCATATGCAGTGAGCTAGAAACATTGAATGACACTAGCTAATATCCAAACAATAACATGCATCAAAACAACAATGTCGTGATGATCATGTTTTGAATTGCTGCTAGCTATGCTACTTAGCCAGGCTGTCAACACAGTTAGCATTGTAGCTAACTAATTTATATATAGGGAGTTACCATGTTCGGCCATTTAGCAGCAAGCTAGCAGCATCCTACTAATAAATTAGCTAGCTTCGATTCAATTCTGGGATGGTGACTCCAAGCTCCAATCTGATTCACCCACCTCTGGAGAGATCGAGTGGTACATTTTCATCCCCACTGTCATTCCGACCTGTCAAAGCAAACCATACACACCAAGCATTAACCGTTAGCAAGGAGCCAGCAACTAACAGGTACAATGAAAGTTCCGCTTTGTGTTTTGGAGGGTTGCTAATCTCTGGTCCAGACTGAAATATATATTGTCTCACCTCGCATCCGAATGCTTCGACTCGGACGGCCTCGGATGTTGACCGCCATCTTTACAGAATAATTCAACACCGACCGGACCGGAATCAACAAGGATTATCGCGAGAAATTCCACACTCATTGCCTCTTATCTAGCCCAACCACAGTATATGGGGCTGCAGTATTTAATGCATACTGAAATAAAAGGTATTTCTGCACCATCTATGTGCTGCCCCTTGCAAATCATTGTAAATTCAACATTTTCATGATTTGAGGACAGTGCCATTTATGACAATCGACATTCGGCAATATTTGCTTTAGTTTCTGTCAGGCCCATAATTCGCTCAGAACTCTTGAACTCTGGAAATGTGTCTCCTACCTAAAGCTGAAGAACCAAGTAAACATTTGGATAATTTCACGAGTACGTCCCTACTTTCACAGTGTGAGGGGTCACCACTAGAAGGGATCCAGCTTAATGTCAGTGATGTCAAGCTTCCGCGAGAGTATGAAACGTGTCTGCCAAAATTGGGACTTGAGAGCAGTGTTGCCATGTTCGCAGTTTTCACACAATTGGGCTACTTTGAAAACGATGTCGCGGGTGAAAATGTATATGTCGTGGATTACGAGTTTTTGGGCTATGTCTAAGTTGCACCGCGGCCGCCATGGCATTTCTCTTAAAAATATATATATTTCACTGTGACCTCCTGCTGACTGTGAGGCAGGCTGTTGTTGAGTGTGTGTGTATGTGTGTTGAGAGAGCACAACAGCTATTTGTGTGTGTTGAGAGAGCACAACAGCTATTGGCTGAGTCACGCGAGCGAGAGGAGAGCGAGCAGCACGTTGTCACAACTTTTTACCAGTTGTATATAGGCTATTTAGATTGTTATTATGGAGACACACTTTTTGCATAAAACATATTAATACCCTAGAACTGATGCACATAAATAAATGATGGCGGCAAAGCACTGGAAAACGACTTTGGGCGTCCTTGGGTCTCGGGGACGCCCGAGTGGAAATTTGAAATGGAAGTTATGGAACTCCCTCACCTAGTCTTTTTATGGGAAAAGTCCTCAACGAAACTGACATTAGGCTAAATGTGAAGAATGATACATTTGCCTCTGTTGGCCATCATGGAGCTATTAATGTATATGCCATTGTAGGCTACAATTTGATACAGTAAATATGTTGAAATGACGATATCACTGTCATTACAACTAAATGTGTGCCACTTGTGTAGCCTACCTGAAGCTGGCAAACCAATTTAATAAATAGCCTATTCCTATAATTCCGTTTATTGTAGTTGTAGCATTGTGTTGTTATGCATTAATGGACATCATAAATTAATTAAATTAGAAATTACCAAAGTTCTATCGCATTCGCATTTCGATCAGTTGTTAGAACGCGTTAGATTGACGGTAACAGTAAGATTTGGCTACAGGTAAAACAAATTCAAAAAAATAAACTGGCTGTTGCTGACAAGCATATTCAGGTCATATACATATTATTAATAATTAATTCAGTGATTGATATTATGAACCCATCCTCAGTAGCCTATTCCACCAGGCTATTGGAAAACACAAGCACATCTTACCTCTTAATCTCTTCACTATTCATGTTGAATACATTAGTCTGTTAATTTGAACTAAGGAAACGGCTAAATCGTTCAGTTTACATCTTGCCTAAATCTTGTCTAGGCTACTGTGGACTATCTGAAATTAGATGTAGGCATATCAGGGGCTATCGGCTACCTGCCTTTATCCAAGCAAACCATAGCAAAATTGAATTACAATCATAAACCCAGGACATTAGACTTAACATTTGGCACATAATAACAACACATTTGCCAGAAAATAGATTTCGAGATCCTCTGTTCAACTTTCATCACTCAAACTCTTCTGTCTGATTTATTTAAGCAATAAGGCCAGATGGGTCTGATATAAGGTCTGATATATGGCCAATATACCACGGGCAAGCAATGTTCTTTGCAAGACGCAATGCGGGGTGCCTGGATACAGCCCTAAGCCGTGGTATATTGGCCATATAGCACAAACCCCTGATGTGCCTTATTGCTATTATAAACTGGTTACCAACGTAATTAGAGCAGTAAAAATAAATATTTTGTCACACCCATGTTATACGGTCTGATGTACCACGGCTGTAAGCCAATCAGCATTCAGGGATCGAACCACCTAGTTTAGGGGATTTATTTATTTATTTACAATTATAAACCTGGTTCTAGCCCTGAATTCAGCCAATCAGACCATATACCATGGGTATGACAATCATTACTTTTTACTGTTCTAATTATGTTGGTAACCAGTTTATAATAGCAATAAGGCACCATTAATAAGGGCAAATTATATTTTCCTCATGCCACATATTCCAATTCCTTTATGTCATGTCATAGCTTGAGCATGCTTTTGCGGCAGGGTCGATAGCGCGCCGGACTTCGGGCTAGAAGGTCGAGGGTTCGAGACCTGCTCCCTGCTGTTTCATTACATTGGTGTCAGAAGTGATCGGACCTTTCATCCACGATAGTGTGTGTGCTTGGCCGGTGAGAGTCGCAAGCTAGCGCGAGGACGCGCTTTTTGAAAGGAGGGAGTAGTGTAACGACCCTGGGTTTATAAGCGCAGAAATCGAGCACGAGCATGCTTTTGCGGCACAGTCGATAGCGTGCCGGACCTCGGGCTAGAAGGTCGAGGGTTCGAGACCTGCTCCCTCCCTGTTTCATTACAATATTTTCCTGCAACCCACCTCACCCAATGTGGTACGGATCTGCTATTTTTATACTTTAGAATCGGAACCCCCATCAGAAGCTAGCCAGCTAACTAGCTACTAGTCAGTCAGTTAGCCACTGCTAGCGGTCTTCCCCGTTAACTCGAACACCAGCCAGCTTCAGCTCGGTCAATACCTGCCAGTCTGCACAGCGCGTTATCAACCCAGAGCATATCGGGCTGCTTTTTCTCTACCTCATCACCGGATTCCTGCCGCAAGTCCTGGTCCATTACACCGGATCATCGCAGCTAGCTAGCTGCATTCGAGTGGCTACTGCTGGCTAACGCCTCTGTCCCGGAGTAAGCACCAGTTAGCCTTGAGCTAGCCTCGAGCTAGGCCCAGCTAGGCCCACCAATTCTTGGGCTATAATACCTCTTTTGCCAATTGGCCTGGACCCTTTATTGCCGACACAGTGCCCCACCGATCCATCACGACTGGTCTGCCAACAGGAATTGTCCGAGGTGGTTTCAACAGGCTTTTCCGTTGCGACGACGCCGAAGGCCCACCTGCTAGCCCGGGCCCTTAAGCTGTCTGAATCGCTGTGTCTCCAGCTCGCCTAGCATAGTAGCGACTACCGAACGGCTCCCTGACTCACCTATTGATGCTCATTGGACCCTATGATCACTCGGCTACACATGCCTCTCCCTAATGTCAGTATGCCTTCTCTATTGCTGTTTAGGTTAGTTATTATTGTCTTATTTCACTGTAGAGCCCCCAACCCTGCCCAACATGCCTTAGATAGCCCTTTTGTCCCACCTCGCACAAATGCGGTGACCTCACCTGGCTTAACTGGTGCCTCTAGAGACAAAACCTCTCTCATCGTCACTCAATGCCTAGGTTTATCTCCACTGTACTCACATTCTACCATACCCTACATTATGCCTTGAATCTATTCTTCCACGCACAAATATCTGCTCCTTTTACTCTCTGTTCTGAACGCACTAGACGACCAGTTCTTATAGCCTTTAGCCATACCCTTATCCTACTCCTCCTCTGTTCCTCTTGTGATGTAGAGGTTAACCCAGGCCCTGCAGTCCCCAGCACCACTTCTATTCCCCAGGAGCTCTCATTTGTTGACTTCTGTAACTGTAAAAGCCTTGGTTTCATGCATGTTAACATCAGAAGCCTCCTCCCTAAGTTTGTTTTATTCACTGCTTTAGCACACTCCGCCAACCCTCATATCCTAGCTGTGTCTGAATCCTGGCTTAGGAAGGCCACCAAAAATTCAGAAATGTCCATCCCCAACTACAACATTTTCCGACAAGATAGAACTGCCAAAGGGGGCGGAGTTGCAATCTACTGCAGATATAGCCTGCATGGTTCTGTCATACTATCCAGGTCTGTGCCCAAACAATTCGAGCTTCTACTTTTAAAAATCCACCTTTCAAGAAACAAGTCTCTCACCATTGCCACTTGTTATAGACCCCCCTCAGCCCCCAGCTGTGCCCTGGATACCATATGTGAATTGATTGACCACCATCTATCTTCAGAGTTCATACTGTTAGGTGACCTAAACCGGGATATGCTTAACACCCCCCGGCCGTCCTACAATCTAAGCTAGATGCCCTCAATCTCACATAAATGATCAAGGAACCTACCAGGTACAACCCTAAATCCGTAACCATGGGCACCCTCTAGATATCATCCTGACCAACTTGCCCTCTAAATACAGCTCTGCTGTCTTCAACCAGGATCTCAGCGATCACTGCCTCATTGCCTGCGTCCGTAATGGGTCCGCGGTCAAACGACCACACCTCATCACTGTCAAACGCTCCCTAAAACACTTCAGCGAGCAGGCCTTTCTAATCGACCTGGCCCGGGTATCCTGGAAGGATATTGACCTCATCCTGTCAGTAGAGGATGGCTGGTTGTGCTTTAAAAGTGCTTGCCTCACCATCTTAAATAAGCATGCCCCATTCAAAAAATCTAGAACTAAGAACAGATATAGCCCTTGGTTCATCCCAGACTTGACTGCCCTTGACCAGCACAAAAACATCCTGTGGCGTTCTGCATTAGCATCGAATAGTCCCCGCGATATGCAACTTTTCAGGGAAGTCAGGAACCAATATACACAGTCAGTTAGGAAAGCTAAGGCTAAACAGAAATTTGCATCCTGTAGCACTAATTACAAAAAGTTTTGGGACACTGTAAAGTCTATGGAGAATAAGAGCACCTCCTCCCAGCTGCCCACTGCACTGAGGCTAGGAAACACTGTCACCACTGATAAATCTACGATAATCAATCATTTCAATAAGCATTTTTCTATGGCGGGCCATGCTTTCCACCTGGCCACACCTACCCCGGCCAACAGCTCTGCAGCAACTTGCCCAAACCCCCCCCCCCCTTCTCCTTCAACCAAATCCAGACAGCTGATGTTCTGAAAGAGCTGCAAAATCTGGATCCTTACAAATCAGCTGGGCTAGACAATCTGGACACTCTCTTTCTAAAATTATCAGCTGAAATTGTTGCAACCCCTATTACTAGCCTGTTCAACCTCTCTTTCGTGTCGTCTGAGATCCCCAAAGATTGGAAAGCTGCTGCGGTCATCCCCCTCTTCAAAGGGGGAGACACTCTACACCAAAACTGTTATAGACCGACAGTTGAAGTCGGAAGTTTACATACACCTTAGCTAAATACATTTAAACTCAGTTTTTCACAATTCCTGACATTTATTGGCCCATTCCTCCTGACAGAGCTGGTGTAACTGAGTCAGGTTTGTAGGTCTCCTTGCTCGCACACGATTTTTCAGTTCTGCCCACAAATGTTCTATAGGGTTGAGGTCAGGGCTTTGTGATGGCCACTCCAATACCTTGACTTTGTTGTCCTTAAGCCATTTTGCCACAACTTTGGAAGTATGCTTAGGGTCATTGTCCATTTGGAAGACCCATTTGCGACCAATCATCATCTGCACATCTATCACTCCAGTGTTAATGCTAAATTGTAATTCTTTCGTTCGCCACTATGGCCTATTTATTGTCCACCTCCCTAATCTTCTACATTTGGACACACTGTACATAGATCTTTATATTGTGTTATTGACTACGTTTGTTTAGGTGTAACTCTTTGTTGTTGTTTTTGTCGCAATGCTTTGCTTTATCTTGGCCAGGTCGCAGTTGTAAATGAGAACGTGTTCTCAACTGGCCTACCTGGTTAAATATAGGTGAAATAAAAAATGTAAAAGATGCTATTTTTAGCTTGGGTAGCTAAGTATACATCTTCTGACCAGTTCCCTACGCTCAAGCATTCAGTAGTTTCTCAGTGGCTCAAGCCATGAATTGACCCTTGCCTCTCCATCTTCAGAGGATGCAGCTTTCAAATACTTGGCCTCTATTGTTTTACCTGTCATGTTTGTTTTTGCTGTTGAACCGCTTTGAGATTCTATGAAACCGCTTTGAATCGCTTTGAGCGCTATGAACAGCGCTATGGAAATTATAATACATTATTCTTACTTTGTGGCTGTGGTAACGACGAGATGTTGATTTAGAGCCAACCACAGAACGCTGCAGAGCTGATGGCGGGCAACCACGGACTGTCTATCACGCGGGAGGTTTAAACAGTCCTGCTTGGGTTCAGAGAAGTAAAGTTGGCGTGTTACTTGTTTACTTTTTCTATTAATTTATACCACCGATTTTTGGGTTGTCTATTTCAGCAATTACTTGGGGAGATGTCACACGAAAGGTATGTTATAGAATTCACAACCATATCTACATTTTTGAGATGTTGATTGCTTGGTATGGGTGGGAGCATTCTATAATGCAGTGCTAATCGTTCCAGCTTGGCATTTGTTAACGATTCGTCGTGCAATGCAGGACTCAAATGAAAATAGTCATTATTGTTCATGATAAGGGCACAAGTACAGTTCGAGCAAAAATATAGCCGATAATATATAGCACGCGCTCTCAACACAAGGAGGAGGCTAGCACATCAGAATTGTATCATTTACGTTCTAAAACAACTTTATAGCTAGGAACACTAATGTAAAACTGTATTGCATAGCTACGTCTTTTTTTGGAGTGATATGGCGATTGATATGGGGGGGGGGGGGGGGGGTTGAGATTAGCTACTAAAATGGAACGCCCGCAAACATTATGGCGGGCATTCATTTACATTGTAGCGAGAGAACGTGAACTATCTAACTACACTTTGCTAACTAGCTACATTGTGTCACATCCCGGGTAATACAACATGCTCACAAAGATGGGTTGGTACAATTTGTGGAACGTTCCAACAGGAATCTGTAACAACAAACTTCGTAAATAACACGGCTGCCAACAAACAACGCGTACAAAGTTGTGTAGCGGCCGAATAAGATGCAAATCAATTCACCTTCGGTTAGCAGATGTTAATGCAGTGTAGCGAAATGCTTGTGCTTCTAGTTCCGACAATGCAGTAATATCTAACAAGTGATCTAACAATTCCCCAGCAACTACCTAATACACACACATCTAAAGGGATGGAATATGTATATATGTGGCCGAGCATCATAGGCAAGGTGCAATAGATGGTATAAGGTACAGTATATACATATGAGTTGAGTAACGTAAGATATGTTAACATTATTAAAGTGGCATTGTTTAAAGTGACTAGTGATCCATTTATTAAAGTGGCCAGTGATATGAGTCTCTTTGTAGGCAGCAGCCTCTCTGAGTTAGTGATTGCTGTTTAGCAGTCTGGTGGCCTTGAGATTGAAAAACAGCTTCTATCTCTTGGTCCCAGCTTTGATGCCCCTGTACTGACCTCGCCTTCTGGATGGTAGCAGGGTGAACAGGCTGTGGCTCGGGTGGTTGTTGTCCTTGATGATCTTTTTGGCCTTCCTGTGACATCGGGTGCTGTAGGTGTCTTGGAGGGCAGGTAGTTTGCCCCGGTGATGCGTTGTGCAGACCGCACCACCCTTTGGAGAGCCTTGCTGTTGAGGGCGGTGCAGTTGCTGTACCAGGCGGTGATACAGCTCGACAGGATGCCCTCGATTGTGCATCTGTAAAAGTTTGTCAGGGTTTTAGGTGACAAGCCACTGTTGCGCCGCCTTCAGCACACCCTCTTTGTGGGTGGACACTTTCAGTTTGTCTGTGGTGTGTACGCAGAGGAACTTAAAACTTTCCTCCTTCTCCAGTACTGTCCCTTCGATGTGGATAAGTGGGTGCTCTCTCTGCTGTTTCCTGAAGTCCACGATCATCTCCTTTGTTTTGTTGACGTTGAGTGAGAGTTTGTTTTCCTGACACCACACTCCGAGTGCCCTCACCACCTCCCTGTAGGCTGTCTTGTCATTGTTGGTAATCAAGCCCATTACTGTTGTGTCGTCTGCAAACTTGATGATTGAGTTGGAGGTGTGCATGGCCACGCAGTCATGGGGGAACAAGGAATACAGGAGAGGGCTGAGCACACACCCTTGTGAGGCCCCAGTGTTGAGGATCAGCGAAGTGGAGATGTTGTTTCCTACATTCACCACCTGTGGACGGCCCGTCAGAAAGTCCAGGACCCAATTGCACAGGGCGGCGTTGAGACCCAGGGCCTCCAGCTTAATGATGAGCTTGGAGGGTACTATGGTGTTAAATTCTGAGCTGTAGTCAAAGATACTGGGTAGGGAGTGGGCTATTTCATGAAGTTTTTCACTCACCACGTTTATTCTGAAAAATGTCTCTCCTCACTCTGGTAGCCTGTTGACAAACAATAAGAATAAGCTACGTGGTGAGTTGATGCCTATTCGGCAGCTAGTTAGCTAGGTGAATTGATCATTCTACTTTGTATGCGTTTTTTGGCAACCTTGTACTTTACTAAGTGTTTGGACAGATTCCTGTTGGAACGTTCCACAAATTATACTCACCCCACAAAGATTTCTGTTTTTATCATTGTCCCATTATTTTTGTATCAGGTCTTTGCAGGAGTTTCCCTGCCTGAATGAGAATTTGGAGGGATCGATGCTGTCCCTCTCACAGAAGAGCAAATGGAAAAAGAGACAGTACTTTGGCGAATGTCTGGACACGGAGACCACCCCTCACGAGCTCATTCAGCAGTGGTCACCACCTCACAAGCAGCGGGTGGTCTGCAAGGGCAAAGAGAACGAGGATAACCAGTTGGTGCTTGCCAGGCGACCAAGGACAAGGATGGAGTTTTCAGGTGTGTATAGCCATGTGTTGGGAGGAATACAACAAGCTTAGAAAAACGTAGCTAATTATCTGGAATTCTTAAGAATTATTCTGTTTCAGGGAAGTCACTATTTGAGCAAGTTATTGATTGTTTGACATTGTTTTTATGGCAGGCTTGTCCTGGGACAGTCTCCCAGATGAGTTGCTGTTGGGAATCCTGTCCTGCCTCCCTCTGCAGGACCTTCTCAGGATGTCCCGGGTCTGCAAGCGCTGGCATCGCTTGGCGTAAGTCTTTGACCATTCAACTGTCTTTTTAAACTACTTACATAGTACATTGTGGTATTTCTGCTTGAACATCTTAGATATCACACTGTTTTTCTAACACAGGCAAATAGATCAGCAAAATGTATCGGAGTATGTCATTAAATCTCTGTATGTTTTTGTGCCTGGCAGGTTTGATGAGTCTCTGTGGCATAGTGTGGATCTGGTAGGGAAAGCCCAGCTAGATCAAGCTCTTGGGCAGATGCTTACGGTTGGAGTACTGGGACTGCGCTGCCCCCATACCTGCATTGGAGAACCATGTTTCACCCACACACAGTGAGTCCTCATACATATAATGGGGATACAGAGGTATCTGTTGTAGGTGAACACAGACAATTCTATTTGTCTTATGTAATTTTGTCTGTTATTTCAGACACCTGCATGTCCATCACATGGATCTCTCCAGCTGCACTGTCACAACCCCGGTTCTAGATGACATCATCTCCCGTTGCAGGCTGCTAGAGAATCTAAGCTTGGAGGGACTGGAGCTCTCTGACAACATTGTTCAGTGAGTAAAGAAGACAAATGCTCTGTTTACAATTATGATCTGTTATAATGATGTATTGTTTAGGCAGCATTCAGAATGACTCAAAACAGTCTTCCTCTACCCATCAGGTCCCTATCTCAGAATACTGAGCTGGTACGGCTCAATCTGTGTGGCTGCTCTGGATTCTCCCCCGACTCGCTTAGTCAGATTCTCAAATCCTGCTTACGGTAAGCTTAGTCTTTCAATTTCTAATTGTTTTATTTGATTATTTTGAATGTGTTCAAATGTCTAAGTATTTCTGAATGATAGCATAATCTATTTAACTGGCTGTTTAAACCATGATCTGTACATTGGTAAACTAATACATAACTTTGTTGCTTTCCCTTTTTCCGTTCCTATACCAAGGCTTGAAGAGCTGAACTTGTCGTGGTGTGACTTCAGCACTGATCATGTGAAGGCTGTTGTCAGTAACATCCCCTCCAATATAACCCAGCTCAACCTCAGTGGCTACAGACAGAACCTTACTATGGAAGGTGGGGAAAAGCTGTGGCATTGACCATTTTCCCTCTGCCCGTTTTTGATTATCTCTGATGAGTTTAATTTACCAATGGCCTCTTTTCAGATGTGAAAGACTTGTTGGAGAGATGTCCTAACCTCGTAAATCTGGATTTAAGGTGCGTTCATACTGCATGTCCTGAGCTGGGCTGAAATGTGGATCCACAGGATTGCTTTGGCCATGACATTATTTGACATGGATACTGTACAACTACTGTTTCTTCATACCATATTCTCATTATGATATCTTGTCTGTGTATTTGTTTTAGTGACAGTGTTCTGATGACGAGCTCCAGTTTCCCCATCCTCCAGCAGCTGCAGTCTCTTAGACACTTAGCTTTGAGCCGCTGCTACCAGATTCACCCTGCTGCCTTAGCGTAAGTCACAGACAAGCTCTCAAGTCATAATATGAATGCTTTAGTAGTCTTGTTGCTTTCCTTAGCTGCCAATTTCTCTCTTTTTTTGTTGTTGCACTAACTAAGCCTGTTGTTTATTTCAGTGATTTTGAGAAGTTCCCAGAGCTGCAGACGTTGGAGGTATACGGGCTGGTCCAGGACACCTACCTGCCAATCCTGAGTAAAGGTTTGCCCCGTCTCCAAATCAACACCCGGCCCTTCTCAAGCGTGGCCCGTCCCACCGAGGCCACCCGGAGGGACCACACCATGTGGGGCATGACTTGTCGCTTGGTGTTCAGACCCTAGCCATAACGCCTTCCTAACGCTGTCACTAACATGTCATAACTCATTTCTGTCTGATGTGGTCATGATATAGGAGGAATATTTGCTATTTTTAGTGTGTCCGTGTCAGACATTGTGTCTATGAATATTCCATAGAGCCTTTTGCAATTTGTTGTACACTGACACCAATTGTTCTGTTGAAGATGCCTGTTGTGCTGTGCTTTTGTCAGCACTTATTTTTGTTTTATAATGGTGGGCATTGGGTCTAAGTTATTATTGTAATAGGACATGTCCTTCGGATACACAGTAGTGAACGTTTTTAAATGCTGGTAAATTGCATTTCTTCACAGTAACGCTACTTGAATACCATGCAACTGAATTCATAAGATTTTAAAGCGTTCCTGTTTTAGAAATATTTGAACCCTGATAATGTTGAAGACAGAGCTTGTAGCTTTCAGGGAAATAACTTTTAATTTTTTACTTGAGATAATCATAAATTCTGATTTATAGGCTGCTGATAATGTATCCATAATCTGGCCAATTTATTGACTTCCGAACATTCCAAAGACAGTAAACTGTGCAAAACTTAAAAACTTTATAGATTGATAATGTTTGTTCATTCTGTAATGTTTTACCAACTGGATAATGGAACATCAGTTCCAGTTACTGTCTATCAGCTGTAAGCAGTGTTTGCCAGAAAGACAAGGAAGATTTTGGTCCGAGTTGGATTATTGCATAGGTGCACCACCATTGTAGCTGGTGAAATCTCTTCCTCATGATGCAATGGTTAGAATTCTCTTTTTAAAGTGTTTATAAAATACAAATCTGCATTTGAAGGCCAATGTTAAATAATGATGCCATTTACTTGATCTGTTTATTTTAAAGGGAAAAATCAATCAAGTTACAGTTTACTTCAACCTCTACTTCCAAATCAATGTTATTGGTCACATATATTTAGCTGCTGTTATGGTGGGTGTAGTGAAAATGCTTATGTTCCTAGCACCAACAGTGCAGTAGTATCTAACAATACATGCAAATCTAAAAGTAAAATAATTGAATTAAATGTATAAATATTAGATTGCTCAATGTCAAGAGTGGCATTGACTAAAATACAGTAGAATAGAACACAGTATATACATATGAGATGAGTAAAGCAGTATGTAAACATTTAACCTGTTTGACAGAATAAAAGCTGAGGTGGTTATAATGTATACAAAAGTCTAGATCGGTTGGCATTTTTGTGGAAATACAAATGTAATCTTGTCCCTAAATTAGGTACTGAATATGAGAACGTGCACTACACTACAGGCATATAATGTAGAAGAAAATGCTAGTCTCTGCCACAGGGGGGGCACTAGCTATGTATGGATCTGAGCCGTGTCTGGTCTGGTTCCTGTTTGTGCTCACATTTGGTTTAGATGTTTAAGAAAATGTAGATGTTTCTTTTTAATTCATGCATTGACAAATAAGATGCACTGTCAATGTCTAAATAAATGTTTTATTTAAAGAGTTCTGTGATCATGTTTTGATTTCACACAATTTAATAATCAGACAAATGCCTCCTGTGTTGTATACTGAACAAAAATATAAATGCAACCTTTTCAAAGATTTTACTGAGTTACAGATCATGTAAGGAAATCAGTAAATTGAAATAAATTCATAAGGCCCTAATCTATGGATTTTACATGCCTGGGCAGGGGCGCAGCTATGGGTGGGCATAGGCCCACACACTTGTGAGCCAGGCCCAACCAATCAGAATTGTTTTTCCCCCACAAATAAGCTTTATAACCGACAGAAATACTCTTCAGCATCCCTGCCCACCCTCTGACGATCCCGCAGGTGAAGAAGCTGGATGTGGAGGTCCTGGCCTGGCGTGGTTAAACATGGTCTGCGATTGTGAGGCCGGTTGGCTGTACTGCCAAATTGTCTAAAACTACATTGGAGGCAGCTTATGGTAGAGAAATTAACATTCAATTCTCTGGTGGACATTCCTGCAGTCAGCATGCCAATTGCACATTCCCTCAAAACTTGAGACATCTGTGGCATTGTGTTGTGTGACAAAACGGCACATTTTAGAGTGCTCTTTTATTGTCCCCCAGCACAAGGTGCAACTGTGTAATGATACTAATATTTTAGTATCAGCCTCTTGATATGCCACATCTGTCAACTGCCTGGATTGTCTTGACAAATGATAAAATGCTCACTAACTGGGATGTAATCAAAGTTGTACACAACATTTCAGAGAAATAAGCTTTTTGTACATATAGAACATTTCTGGATCTTTTATTTCAGCTCATGAAACATGGGAGCAGCACTTCACATGTTGCGTAAATGTTTTTGTTCAGTGTATTTTCATGACCTGGCACCATAAGGAGCATAGACAGTCATTTCAGATGCAGAACTAGAGCCACAGAAAGTAGCCCACATACAGTTCACATGGCAGGTTTCACAACACAAGGATTTAGACATCGCTCCCTTCTGCATATTAAGCTTACACAATGTGTGATTCATAACTAAAACTATCCCTCTTAACTCCTGGGCATTTTCCAAATGACCCCTTGATGAACACTGGAAGCAAATATTTTAGTATTTTGCAGTTTCAGGCCCAGGCACTGTTTTCTTGGTTTGTCAAAGTTGAGGTGAAGACCCTCGAGGCCCTGACCTGTTGAGCAATACAATGCTTTCAGGTTTTGATCTTAGTGCATTTGATTTTTCATGTTCTACTCCCACTCCCCAACACAATCAGTGTTCGAAGCCAAGCAGCTCAAAAGACCTAGAAAAAATATTTTTTTAAATCAGCCAAATGGAATTTAATTTTTTTTTTTTTTTTTTAATCAGAATTTGTCCACCAACACATTACATTTTTTTCCAATAGTAATTGGCACGGTCTGAAAAACTCCCAAAATATAAATGTATATATAAAATAAACTAATGATGGCAGCACATCCAGTTATTATAACATGACATTCCGTAAGAAATGGTATGTTACGTGGGCTCGCTCTGTCCCTCAGTTTTGAATTATATAGCAATGGGTGGAGAGGATTGATTTGGGTAGTGTTTGGCACCGATAAATGGCCACGGCAAAGTCAAACTCACAGCTGCCTATACCGTCTCTTAAGCAAACTCAAAACTTGTGAAACTAACAATCCATAATGGAGCAAGACGAATAATTGAATAACGCCAGGCTGCTGTAAGTACTTGTATTGTGAAAAAAGTTGCAAATACTGCATAATTACACTAATTTCTGCTGGCCCGGTAAGCTTGTGAAGATATTGGATAAATCAAATTGAGACAAAAATCTAAATAAAACCCAAATGTAACTAATACAGCCAACACCAATGCAAAAGTAAAGAACACATTTGTGAATATAGCCTAAATATCATTCTGCCAAACTCCAAAAAGCTACAAGGGGAGGATGTGATAGTCTCATCAAGTTCACAGGTCCTAATAATGCATGAGACTAGCCTGTCCTCCCTGCTTCCTTCATAGATCACTGCTGTTGAGTCCACTGTGAGCTCAGTAAGGATGGTTGGCCGGTCAGTTTTCAAGGAGAACAGTCCGGAGCTGGTCCTCCTCGTTCATGGTGATTGTTGCTATGGCACCGTCGTTGAACTCAAAAGAAGTCCCGCCGTCCACCACCATGCACGCGTCCCAGCACCGCGAGCGCACACACACCCTGAAGAGCAAAACCCAAAATATATATTTAAAAAATAAATAAAATAAAAAAAGGTTTCTTGTACCCCACTGCAAGACAAGAAGAATGGGCAATGTGCCTTCAGAAAGTATGCATACCCCTTGACTTATTCCACATGTGTTACAGCATGAATTCAAAATGGATTCAATTATTTCCCCCACCCATCTACACACAATACCCCATAACAACAAAGTGAAAACATGTTTCTTTTTGCGTATTTATTGAAAATGAAATACAGAAATCTAATTTACATACTGGGAGTATTCACACCCGAGTCAATACATGTTAGAATCACCTTTGGCAGCGATTAGAGCTGGGAGTCCTTCTGGGTAAGTCAGAGTGTTCCACACCTGAATTGTACATCATTTGCACATTATTATTTTTTTTTAATTCTTAAAGCTCTGTCAAGTTGGTTGTTGATCATTACTACAGCCATTTAAGTCTTGCCATAGATTCAAGCCGATTTAAAAGTCAAAACTGGAACTACGTCATTCAGGAACATTCAATGTCATCTGGGTAAGCAACTCCAGTCTAGTCGTGGCCAAAAGTTTTGAGAATGACACAAATATTAATTTCCACAAAGTTTGCCGTTTCAGTGTCTTTAGATATTTTTGTCAGATGTTACTATGGAATACTGAAGTATAATTACAAGCATTTCATAAGTGTCAAAGGCTTTGATTGACAATTACATTAAGTTGATGCAAAGAGTCAATATTTGCAGTGTTGACCCTTCTTTTTCAAGACCTCTGCAATCCGCCCTGGCATGCTGTCAATTAACTTCTGGGCCACATCCTGACTGATGGCAGCTCATTCTTGCATAATCAATGCTTGGAGTTTGTCAGAATTTGTGGGGTTTTGTTTGTCCACCTGCCTCTTGAGGATTGACCACAAGTTCTCAATGGGATTAAGGTCTGGGGAGTTTCCTGGACTTGGACCCAAAATATCGATGTTTTGTTCCCCGAGCCACTTAGTTATCACTTTTGCCTTATGGCAGGGTGCTCCATCATGCTGGAAAAGGCATTGTTCGTCACCAAACTGTTCCTGGATGGTTGGGAGAAGTTGCTCTCGGAGGATGTGTTGGTACCATTCTTTATTCATGGCTGTGTTTAGGCAAAATTGTGAGTGAGCCCACTCCCTTGGCTGAGAAGCAACCCCTCACATTAATGGTCTCAGGATGCTTTACTGTTGGCATGACACAGGACTGATGGTAGCGCTCACCTTGTCTTCTCCGGACAACCTTTTTTCCGGATGCCCCAAACAATCAGAAAGGGGATTCATCAGAGAAAATGACTTTACCCCAGTCCTCAGCAGTTCAAACCCTGTACCTTTTGCAGAATATCAGTCTATCAATGATGTTTTTCCCTGGCGAGAAGTGGCTTCTTTTCTGCCTTTCTTGACACCAGGCCATCCTCCAAAAGTCTTCGCCTCACTGTGTGTGCAGATGCACTCACACCTGCCTGCTGCCATTCCTGAGCAAGCTCTGTACTGGTGGTGCCCCGATCCCGCAGCTGAAACAACTATAGGAGACGGTCCCTGGCGCTTGCTGGACTTTCTTGGGCGCCCTGAAGCCTTAACAACATTTGAACCGCTCTCCTAGAAGTTCTTGATGATCCGATAAATGGTTGATTTAGGTGCAATCTTACTTGCAGCAATATCCTTGCCTGTGAAGCCATTTTTTGTGCAAAGCAATGATGACGGCACGTGTTTCCTTGCAGGTAACCATGGTTGACAGCGGAAGAACAATGATTCCAAGGACCACCCTCCTTTTGAAGCTTCCAGTCTGTTATTCGAACTCAATCAGCATGACAGAGTGATCTCCAGCCTTGTCAACACTCACACCTGTGTTAACGAGAGAATCACTGACATGTCAGCTGGTCCTTTTGTGGCAGGGCTGAAATGCAGTGGAATTTTTTTTCTCCAGATTCAGTTCATTTGCATGGCAAAGAGGAACCTTGCAATTAACGGCAATTCACCTGATCACGCTTCATAACTTTCTGGAGTATATGCAAATTGCCATCATACAAATTGAGGCAGCAGACTTATTATTTGTGTCATTAAATTAATATTTGTGTCATTCTCAAAACTTTTGGCAATGACTGTTTGGCCTTGTGTTTTAGGTTATTGTCCTGCTAAAAAGGTGAATTTGTCTCCCAGTCTATTTCAGACAAAGTTCATTTCTTTAAAGTTTTACTTTAGTGCCTTATTGCAAACAGGATGCATGTTTTAGAATATTTGTATTCTGTACAGGCGTCCTTCTTTTCACTCTGTCATTTAGGTTAGTATTGTGGAGTACCAACATTGTCGATACATCCTCAGTTTTGTCCTACCACAGCCATTAAACTCTAACTGTTTTAAAGTCACCATTGGTCGCATGTTGAAATCACCAAGCGGTTTCCTTCCTCTCCGACAACTGAGTTAGGAAAAATGTGTGTCTTTGTAGTGACTGGGTGTATTGATACTGCATCCAAAGTGTAATTAATAACTTAAAGATAATTGTGTGTGGGCTACAGAGATGAGGTGGTCATTCTAAACACTATTACTGCACACAGAGTCCATGCAACTTATTATGCGACTTGTTAAGAAACGTATTTCTGAACTTATTTAGGCTTGCCATAACAAAAGGTGTTGAATACTTACCGACTCAAAACATTTCAACTTTTCATTTTTAATTCATTATTAAAAGTAAAAACAGTGTGTAGGCCAGTGACGCAAAATCTCAATTTAATCCCATTTTAAATTCAGGCTGTAACACAAGAAAATTTGGAAAAAGTCAAGGGATGTGAATACTAAGGCACTGTAGATAGAACGGACCTGTTGGCAAAGCCTCTTTGGCGACTGCTGGAGAATACTCTGTTGACTATGGGCTCTCTGATGCTGAAGATCATTCTGCCTTCCTCCGGACCAAACACCAGAGACTTGTTGTATTCATCAGTCACTGACAAAAGATATTGTGCAATTCATGTATACACATTTTCCTTGAGCATTCATCCATCCACACATTCAGCTGTACATCTTTTGGAACTCACCCTTTTCAACCAATTCCTGACTCAGTGGAATATCAAGACCCATTTGTGCCTTTCCTGGGAAGATACAGAGGACTCAATCACTGTCAGTGTAGTAAACAGGTTCTCTCCAAATCATTGATTGTCTCAAATTTCCAGCTGTAATTCCATTTACACACAGATTTAAGAACACCAATAATCATGTGGATTTGTGTTTTCATAAAGAAAGGTTGGAGTCCACATACCTATTCTTAAGACTTCTCCCACAGCCTGTTCAACCAGTTTGTTAATATTGTAAGACCTGTGAAAACACACCAGAACGAGTCTCATGAAACAAACATTCTACTAAAAGCTGTGCTGTCAGTTAAATCATAATTTTTCCTGATTGAGATGTTTTTTTTTTTTTTTAGAACTACCATGAACAAGAAGTAGCATTCAAAGTGGACTTCCAGGACCACTAATTGGCAAACACCAACGTAGGTAAAAAAGAAAAAAATGAGAAATATGTTGGAGCTTAGTGTACCAGGCTTTAGATCCAGTCCCAGTGCAGATGCTAAGTCCAGAGCTCTTCTGCTTCTCCCACGGTCCATCGTCCACAGAGATCTCATAGTAGGAAGCCCTATGGAGCGAGAGGGTGAGATGAGGTTTGAAGGATTTATACTTCACCCTGTGAGTGACGGACAGAGATCCACCAATGAGTGCATGGAGAAATGGGTGGGGGTGGTAGTATTTATATTTATCTAGGCAAGTCAGTTAAGAACAAATTCTTATTTACAATGACAGCTTACCAAGTAGTACAGAGGAGGGTTAATGAAGGGGGAAACATGCAGAGATAAGCAGCAAAACAGGCATTCATGTTTTGGGGGGGGGGTCAAGATGCCATGGTTTGGTTTGATGACAAGGGTACCTGGAGGAGAGAGATTCCCCAATGAAGATCTCATTCAGTCCTCTGACAGGGAGTAGGTAGGGCTTGGATAAGCTGCAAGCCTCGCCTGTATCAAATAAACAGCTGAATGAATAGAGGAACTGGTAGAAAATAGCTTTTTGACAAATCACATGAAAATAATTGTGTGAATTAATACCAGAACAAAAACGACAGACCAGAAGACATGTTAATCATTCAAGACAGTGCCCCCTCCATTCAATTAGTCTTTGATTATCTCTAAGGGCCCAGACAGACAGACAAAGAGACTGAGCCAGGTACACATAGGAGGCAGAGGGGCCGTACTGCGCTGGGCCTCCATGAGGGTGATGCGGTGGGCCTGGTTGTGTTGCTCCAGACTGAGCTGCTGTTCATGTAGGTCCACTGGGGTGGGGTTGATCCCTGTGCCCTCCAGGTGTAGACGGATCCTCTGCCGCCACTGCCACCTGCAGAACGTATAGGGGGAGGGGTTGAGAGGGAATTGAATCAGTGGAGTTAAGTAGTAGTGTGTTGTAGGCAGGGAGAGGAACATATGGAGAAAGAAAAGGGTGGTGGTGAAAAATGCTATGATATTATTAGGCATTACTGTTCCTGGAATCAGAAACGAATGTCTTACAGTTCAGCAACAGTAACACCAGAGGGCAGTGTAGTAAGACCAGGAATGCTGAAAAGAACTGGGAAAGTGTGGCAAAAAGATCTGAGTATTCTTCACGAGTAAACATAGCTTTCCTTACAGCAGTATTCTAGCCAGGGAAGTGAAAGGGAAACACCCACCTGAACTGACCACGGCGGAGTTTTTGTAGTGCCTCAGGGAAGGCATGTGTGTAACGCACAGGCAGGCACAGGTGTCCCTCTGACCTTCATGTAAAGCAAAAAAGACTGCTTTAATAGGAGCACTTTTTCCCCTCAAACTAGATAAAGCAATTTCCCCCCCTCTCATTCCATTTAACAAAATGTTGAAATTCACCACAGGGAATTCCCCAACCCACCACTTTATTTTCATTAACCCCTTTTGTTGTGAGTTCTTACCTTTCAGGGTCAGTGTTAACTCCAAGAACGGGTTGGTCTTTATTGAAAACCTTACTGGCGACAAGTAGCATAGTCCCATCCCCTAACAAAAGGAACAGGAGGGGGTCAGAGCTAATGACAGCAAGGTTTCTGGGTGAAATAGGCCTATTCATGGGTTGAGCTGAACCTTCGTATTTTCTGAGCACTGACTTACAATTGGGATTGTTTTGTACCACTGTGGGAAAGTGACCATGTAAATTATCAGCTACTTTTCTCAAACTCTTAAAAAAGGTAGAAAACATACCCCCTGCAGAGATAATAGCATCTGCCCATCGCACTGTTTCTTCATCATATTGCCCTCTCTTCACCACACGCACCTCCATCCCCTCTTTCCTAGAGGGAACAGAAAGACACAAAGGTTAGGGTTGTGGTCACGTTACAACTTCATGACTGCTTGTATACAGTAAATCACAACAATATCCTTGAATAGAATCTCATCATCTTACTGTAGACTCTCCACAATGTGTTCCACATTGCGGGTATGGATGTTGTGTCTCTCCAGAAGCCCAAGGTAGCTGGAGCCCTTCAATGCAAGCTGTAACAAGCACAACAACTCAGATTATCACAATTTTAAATCACAGCAAAGACATCAAGGCTCTGGTGAGGATTATTATATAACTCACAACATTGAGAAAGGAATCTGACATCCTGCAATATAAATATCTGTCCATCACCAGCAAAGATCTATGGGTCTGTCTGAACTGAAAACTAGTGTGTGCCGATGCCTAGTTGTTCAGGGGGTGTTTTACTGTCAAGGATGAACACATTTTTAAAAAAGTGAGTTTGAGAGCAAGTACTAGTTGTGGAAAAAGTACCCAATTGTCATAATTGAGCAAAAGTAAAAGATACCTTAACAGAAAATTACTCCAGTAAACATCACCCAGTAAAATAATACTTAAGTAAGAGTCTAACAGTAATCCGATTTAAATATAGAGTATGAAGTTAAGTATCAAAAGTAAATGTATTACTAAAATATACTTAAGTGTCAAAATAATAAATAATACCACATTCCTTATATTAAGTAAACAAGACGTCACCATTTAAAAACAAATGTATGGATAGCCAGGGGCACACAGACATAATTTACAAACGAAGCATGTGTGTTTAGTGAATCCACCACTTCAGAAGCAGTACGGATGTTCTGTTGATAAGTGTGTGAATTGGACCATTATCCAGTCCTACTAAGCATTCAAAATGTAACGGGTGTCAGGGAAAATGTATGGAGTAAAACGTAGATAATTTCCTTTAGGAATGTAGCTAAGTAAAAGTTGTCAAATATAAATAGTAAAGTACAAATACCCACCAAAACAACTCAAGTAGTACTTTCAAGTATTTTTACACCACTGGCAAGTACCATACTTTTCCCCCACATTCCCTTACCAGCTGTTTTAAGTCCTCTTCTGAGAGCTCTGAAAAGCGATATCTTTGCTGCTCGAATTCATATCTTGTCATCTTTGTCACCACAGCAACTTTCGCAGGGTTGAAACCACTTTCAGCCTGTGATGCAATATTTCGTATCCCCATCTGGATGTGACCTGAGCTCCTATTTAAAATAGTGACAGCTCGATTCCCAAGGCACAGAAAGTTTATAAAGGCTCGGTAAGTCATTTTTGTAAATGGTAAAAAAAAATAAAAATAAAAAGACAATCAAAAGTTATTCGTTGTTGGTCCCCTTTAATGTAGTCGTTGGTCAATTCGGTGGTAACCCAATGTCGGTAATGTAAGCTTGAGCTTCCTCCCAGCTGTTTCACTTGGGTCCATTCATTCATACACACTAAACTCGTTGAATCCAGATGCTGCGTGACCACTCTCACCTAGCGTAGTTCTGAATTGACAAAGCACGCCCTAGCAAGCTTAGCAAGTCCGCTACTGTAGAAGCTTAAAAACAAATCACCTTATCTATAGTCAGCGCTCTTCACTTTCACGAGCAAGCAAGCAAGGCAGCTAGCGACTTTTGTTTTGGCTAACTACAGTAACCTTTGCCAGATAACTATGTAATGTGAGCAAAGAAGGTCACGCCCGCTCTGATCCAGCTAGATAGAGCGGTCTAAGTTAGCTGACGATAGCTAGCCTCCAATCGGTCAAATCTCAACGTAAACCCGTCCCTAGCAAGCTCAACACACCACACAGGTCAGTTCAAAACACAGCAACGTTACACATAGTTAGCTAGCTAACCTGCCTCAAACTAAGTTCCTTGCTAACGACCCTCTCTGCATGTACCTTTCACCTTTTTTTTGTATCCTGCAAACATCAGTTTGATCATACTTATTTACTCTAAGCAGCTCCAAGGAACTAAATTCATGCATGTAGCTATTTGAGACTCAGATGACTTCTAGAACAACAGTACCCAGTTCCTACGACACCATCTTTGATGCACGTAACGCACGCACGTTTGTTGAAAGCGGTCGCAGGCATATTTTATTACGTACAACAACGTGCTTTTCATGGGTGGAGCCGGAGCATTGTTCTCTAAATAGAGTGGTTCTTCTTATTATACATCATCGCCAGTGCTATCAGTCCTATTTTGTTCGACATTATGATTAACGATGTGTTTTCGAATGTAGGTAGGGGTATTGGAGCTTCGCTATATGCTGATGGTGGCGCTATTTGGAGGGTGGAAGGAAACTCGTGATCAAATCTATTCAACAAGCTATAGTGGATGTTGAAAGAAGGTCGATTGACTGGGGGGTTAAAGTTGTCAGTGGCGAAGTCTTCTCGAAGAACGAAGTCGCCGATAACATATAGTTGTTTCTGTATGGGCAGCCCACGGGGAGGGTTTCTAAGCACCAACATTTGGGTCTATGGTTCAATGAGCAATATACAGTTGCAAGAAAAACTATCTGAACCATTTGGAAATACCTGGATTTCTACATAAATTGGTCATCAAATTTGATCTGATCTTCATCTAAGTCACAACAATAGACAAACATAGTGTGCTTACACTAATAACACACATTTTTGCATTTTTCTTGTCTATAATGAATGCATCATGTATACATTCACAGTGTAGTTTGGGAAAAGTATGTGAAGCCCTAGGCTAATGACTTCTCCAAAACCTAATTGGAGTCAGGAGTCAGCTAACCGGGAGTCCAATCAATGAGAGGAGATTGGAGATGTTGGTTAGAGCTGCTTTGCCCTATAAAAACACACAAAGTTTGAGTATGCTATTCACAAAACACATTGCCTGATGTGAACCATGCCTCGAACAAAAGAGTTCTCAGAAGACCTAAGATAAAGAATTGTTGACTTGCATAAACCTGGTAATCAGTCCACAGTAAGACAAATTGTCTATAAATGGAGAAATGCTCAATGAGGTTAAGAAGAATCCTGTAGTGTCAGCTAAAGACTTACAGAAATCTCTGGAACATGCTAACATCTGTTGATGAGTCTATGATACGTAAAACACTAAACAAGAATGGTGTTCATGGGAAGACACCACGGAAGAAGCCACTGCTGTCCAAAAAAAAAACATTGCTACACGTCTGAAGTTCGGAAAAGAGCACCTGGATGTTCCACAGCGCTACTGGCAAAATATTCTATGGACAGATGAAACTACAGTTGAGTTGTTTGGAAGGAACACGCAACACTATGTGTGGAGAAAAAAAAGGCACAGCACACCAACATCAAAACCTCATCCCAACTGTAAAGTACGGTGGAGGGAGCATCATGGTTTGGGGCTGCCTCAGGGCTTGGACAGCTTGCTATCTTCAACGAAAAAAGGAGTGGCCACTGGAGTGGCCCAGTCAGAGTCCTGACCTCAACCTGATTGAGATGCTGTGGCATGACCTCAAGAGAGCAGTTCACACCAGACATCCCAAGAATATTTCTGAACTGAAACAGTTTTGCAAAGAGGAATGGTCCAAAATTACTCCTGATCGTTGTGCAGGTCAGGTCCGCAACTACAGAAAACATTTGGTTGAGGTTATTGCTGCCAAAGGAGGGTCAACCAGTTATTAAATCCAAGGGTTCACATACTCCAAGGGTTCACATACACGGTGTGTTCAATAAAGACATGAAAACGTATAATTGTTTGTGTGTTATTAGTTTAAGCAGACTGTCTATTGTTGTGACCTAGATGAAAGTCAGATCAAATTTTATGACCAATTTTATGCAGAAATCCAGGTATTTCTAAAGGGTACTTTTCCTTGCCACTGTACATGGAAAAGTCATGTCATAAATGTTGACAAAGTGTAAAAAGGTGGTGAATCTGTCCCTTGACACAATCATGTCTCGCAGCTCTACGGACAATTCCTTCGACCTCATGGGCTGGTTTTTGCTCTGCACTGTCAACTGTGGGACCTTATATAGACAGGTGTGTGCCTTTCCAAGTCATGTCCAATCAATTGAATTTACCACAGGTGGACTCCAATCAAGTTGTAGAAACATCTCAAGGATGATCAATGGAAACAGAATGCACCAAGGACCCAGATATTGGGCGCACAGGAGCAGGCGTTTACGTTCCTGAATTTGATGTGCAGAAGACTAACAGATGAACTGTCAGTATACTCAGTTGAACTGTTGGCGATAGTAGTTGCCCTCCAGTGGGTGGAGGACATACAACCTGTTAGAATTATAGTATGCTCAGATTCTCTGTCTGTATTGAATAGTTTATCATCTGGTAAATCTAATAGGAGTGACTTACTATTGGAGGTATTCATGTTATTTTGGAGAATTGAGAGATGGTGTAGTAGTAAATTTCTGCTGGGTCCCAGCACATTCGGGTGGGGAAGGGAATTAAATTGTAGACCAGTTAGCCAAAAGAGCTTTGAAACGAGATATAATTGATATTAATGTTCCACTGGGTAGAGGTGAGGCCAGATGTAAGATCAGAGCCATTTTGATAGAATTGTGGCAGAAGAGATGTGACTGAGTCCAAGGGCCGGAATTTATATGCCCTCCAAAGAAAGTTCGGTGGACCAAGATTCAAAGATCAGATTAGGAAGGAAGAGGTGGTGCTTGCTCGATTGCACTTAGGACATTGTAGATTGAGCTCGTCATTACATCTGGTTGGCAAGCCATGTGAATGGTTTCTGTCTGGATTGTATGGTCGATGAAACGGTGGAGCATGTGTTAATATAGTGTTGTAGGTATGTTGAAGAGAGGGAAAGATTGAAGTGTAGGGTCATGAAGGTTATACAGGGTTGGGGGCATTTGGAAAGGATTTTGTGTATGGAGGAGTGTCTATTAGAAGTTAGTAGGTCTCTTTTTTTTTCTTTTTCTCAGAGGTACTGGGGTAGGTAGGAGGATTTAGAAATGTTGTAAACCGTGATTGACCACACACTCCAGCACAGTTGGTGGCGGCATGCACCTTTAACGTTTGTTTGCGGGCCGCCATTATATCATAGAAGATTTATACCTCGTTTGCCAGGGTCAGAGTAGTGCACGCGTCGTATGCTGAAGCAGTGAAGAAAGAATGGATCAAGGGCGAACGATTCTGAGAGGATCCCTGTGAATAGTAGATCTGTGCCAGAACGGAGGGATAGGCCAATGAGTGATATGTTTCAGTAAGGTTAGCTTAGCGTTCATAGCAATGGTCAAAGTGTAATTAATTCACACTCCAGCACAGTAAACTGACACACAGCCCACCCAGTAGGTGGTGTCATGCACCTCGAACATATGTTTGCAGACCGCCATAATACCATAGAATAAGATTATGCCTTAGTTGTTTTGAAGAGGAGTCTACTGTGTCCGAAAGCGACTTTACCATTCATTTTCTGTATTCATGGTTCACTCAAACATCGCATTAAGCTTTGTTTGACTATTGACAGTTACAGCTGATCACACTAATAGCACATTTGATAATATAGACCATGTGTTAAAATATGTTAAAATCATTTTTACAAATATATTATTGAGCCCATTTCTGAAGGTGGAAATTTGATTTTAGATGGTGTCCAGCATAATTTTATTTTCATAAATTTTGGTGTAGAAAATCCTTTGAAAAAGTCACCAGAACTGAGCTTTTCAGTCCTACATAACAATTATCCCAGGGAGGACCCCGGATCCCCTAAGCAAGGGGAATGGAATTGGTCAAACTCAGTTTAATACATGTAGAAATTATCCTCTCTCCCTAAAAGCATGATGGTCATGATTTTCTTACATAAAAGGGTATATTAACTTCAGTGGCAGTTGGTGCCTTTTAAGATGAGGGAGGACAATTCGTTTTTTTATGAGCATGGCCTTATTTCTATTACAGCATATTGGATGACTGTTATTCATATTCCATTCACCCAGCTCAATGTAACATCGATAGTTCTAGGCTACTACATGATACTCACATTTTCCCTATACCCATCATGAGGTTGCTACAACCTAGCCTATGAATGAAAGTTTACAATGTAGGTGCACAGGTCGAGAGAAATTTGAGTAATCAAGGTGACAGACATTGACACATTCAATACTGCCATGCACATTCTTGCCTGCATCTAGCTGATCTAGGGTGTAATCATTAGTCCAGCAGTTGCAAACAAGAGTTTCTATTGGACAAATTCTGGTATGTTTTGTTCCATTTAAGAAGCGTTTTAACAGAATCGGCAGAATGAATACACCCCTGAAAACACAGTTCACTTTCATAGCAGCCACATAAAAAAAATATGATCCCTTTGATTGTTGTATTCCTTCTCACATTTAAGCTCTCTCCTCACATCTTTTCTCTTCACTTGTGGACATCAGTACACAACACATCAGCTTTTTGTGACCAGGTGAAAAAACCTTTCCAAGCCAAACCTACATATCATAACTGCTACACACAGCTTACATCATTGTCACCATATTAACATCATAGCTGCTAGGGGTGTGTTCATAAATTCACTCATGAGTGCCAGTGTGTGCTCTGGGCGTTCGTACATTCAGAGCGTTGTCACATTATCTGTTAGTAAATTCAAAACGTTGTCAGATTGTCTGTTCATAAATTCCGAGCGTTCTCGGCACAACAGCAGACAAGCACCCAAGCTAACTGGCTAGCTTGTTAGCTACTTCCAGACACAAATGAGAGAACACCTCACTCTGACCATTTTACTTGCTCTAGCAGAGGTGGTTATGCTGTTTTCACGATGTTTAGACTGCAACTGTGATGCTGGCAAAAATTTAATTATAAATATTTTTCTTCTAACTACGGTCACATTCAAGGGGTGTTGCGCGTTCGTGAATTCATCAGTTAACCTGCGCTCTGGCACACGCTCTGGCAAGAGTGCTCTAAAATCAGAGTAGATAGCCAGAGTGAATTTACGAACGCAACCTAGAACTAATGCGTTAGTAAACCCACTACATTCATGCAGTGTAGTATACAGTCAGAAGTATACCGTTTAGCAGCTGCCCGGTGGCAATAAATGAAGAAAACCAAAAGCTTACCTTGACTTGTGTTGATAATTGGATATGGAGAAGGGCGAGCCGGTCAAGGATCGATTCAGACAAGGTGATAAATTGTATGACAAGCGACAGTTTAATTATGAGTAAAGATATCTGGTACAAGCGTATACGGTCTCGTTCCTTCGGCTCATAGAGAACCTCCAGAAAAAGCCCAGATAACAGAAATGCATAGACATTTTATACAACACAGAAAGTAGGTTGAGTCTGGTAGATCTGGTTTTCTGGTTGGTCCTGATCAGGTTGTTGTCTTCTCAGATTGGTCCTGATGAGCTGGACGTCATCCTTCTGAGTCTTGCAACAAAAGTTCTTTGTTATCAAATGTTCAGCTAAACAGGAGATTTTGTGTGTGCGTAGTCAGCCCTCCGTCCTTGGGTATGTGTGTGTGTCTGCACCCTTTTCTTATCAGTGTTTATGAATGTTCTGTGTCAGCCATCTGTCTCTGGGTGTGTGAGAAACCCTGCTTAGAAAGAAGTTAGTTATAACAATGTAATAGCAATATGCTTGTGTTATTTTAAATGGTATTTATTACAAATCCCCCTCTTCACGTCTCATAAGAGACGTGACAAAAGCTAGGACAAAAGCTATAAATGGCAAAATTAGAGTAAACTTTATCAGAAGATAAAGTTTTGATTCCCTCTCTTCACGTCTCCTAAGAGACGTGACATAAACATGGGATCAAGCAGGAGTAATATATGCAGAAACTTTCTTGAAGAGAAAGTTTCATATGCCCTCTCTTCACGTCTCACAAGAGACGTGACATAAACTAGGTAAGAGTAAGAAAAGCAAAAGTAAACAACCAGGGAAACTTTCTCAGAGAGAAAGTTTTAATTCCCTCTCTTCACGTCTCAAAAGAGACGTGACAAAAGCTAAGACAAGCAGAGACAGGGAACTTTTTCAGAAGGAAAAAGTTTTGATTCCCTCTCTTCACGTCTCAAAAGAGACGTGACATAAAAAGCTAGATCATGTTAAACCCTCAGGTCCATCCCTCTATACACTCTGTACCAGGTGGGCTCGTCGCCACCCGGGAACTTAAAACCTTCACAACAGGGAGGACAAACATCACTTTTTATTCATTCGACAACATCAACTACAGCGAACCAAGGGTCCCCCTCTGTCAGCCCACTCTCCTGCGGAAGCTTGTTTTCGTATCAGCCTCTCCAACTGGAGCATCAAGCAGCGGCATCATACCATAGGCCCTTTCCACATCTGTAACAGACTTCTTCAAACAAGGTATGATACAGGCATTACGGAACATGAGCATATTAAAAACAACAACTTAGGGTCAGAAATCCAGTAATCATCACTGTAGTGTACTTACCAAACCAACCACCCAGCCAAGGGAACAGTCCACTCTCCTCCACACCTGCAAGACCCCCCATCTCCACCGATAACCTTGCCAACCCACTCAGAGCTTTTGAAATGCTCCCATCCGGACTAGTATTGTTAGGGACAAACGTCTAACACTGTTCTCCAAACATTGTACAAACACCCCCCTGGTTGGCCAGAATCATGTCTAGTGCTAGTCTATTTTGTCTACTGGTTTAGAGGTAGCATCCAATTGTTCAGCCATTCCCGTAAGTGCTGTGTGGGTGTATTTAACAAATCATTATTAATTATAGTAGATATAATTGATCCAGGCATTATGCTTAGCATCAACAATAGCTGGGCCAATGATGGGCATCAGATGCCACAGGCCATCATTCCTGTTTAATGTCTGGAATTCGTGGGGGACCCCTATTGGGACCCCCAACAGGTTGGTGTGGATGTTATCTGTACTCTCGGACCAAGGAGCGTCACGTTTCTGCCGTCTCCTGGGTTGGTCCCAAGCCTCTGTCATGTGCAGCTCCCAAAAGTTGGTTAGCTGTAACCTCAATAATAGGCAATGGTGTTTATCAGACTGGCCAAAACACATGTTCCCTGATAATCTCCTTTCAAAATGTGGTCAACCGCCTGGTAGGTCCACACATCCACCATACATCAGCAACACCTCCATTTAATAGTGACATTAGCAATGCAGGCAGCAGCAGGGAACCTCCCATAGTCCATACCTCTACCTATACCAGTGTTACAGCTGTAATATCCCCATATGCCTTAACCCCCAATGGTGTCCTCTGGGGACGGACTTCTGGGAACACAAGACTCAGAGTTTTACACAGGGTTGAATTTGGCTTAAACTTTCCAATATGCACATCCAACCTTCCCCCTTACTTAGTGCAAATGGGTGAGCAGCCAGAATAGGTCTGGCATGTCCACATACGACACAGTCCTTTCTATTAAGTGTTTTGTAGGTCAACCACATATTCTCCCTTCCCTCATAACCAGTTTCAGTCCCCAATTGGTCACTATCTGAGATGTCTTTTACATTTATTACCTATACCAGATTGTAGAGTTCAGGTGATGGCGTGGGACTTGGTCTTGAAGTGGTGGAGGAGGCCGCCTGAACCTGGTCTGTTGGAACTGGTGGTGGTTCTGGCAGTACTGTGATGGTAACATCCCCATCGTATCCTAAACAGACAACTCAGGACCACAAGCAATCCTGTAAAGCCCCACCCTCTCCCAGAGAAAACATCATCAGCCAGAGATCAAGCAACACTTTCACTTCTATGAACAAACACAGTGAGGAAAGGTCGGGAAAAGGAAATTCTTCATTAAGGAGTTGATCCCCGAACTCTATTAGTAACGGTTCTTCTCCTTAACTCTGTGATCATTCGGCAGTGTCAGTGTGTCTCACCCTCCAAGTGCGATATGCCCCCAGGTCGGGTTAATCACCTTCTCCTTTAATTCACCTGCAATGCATAAACTCTTGGACATACAGGTTTGGTTAACAAACAGTTTGTCATTTGTTCTATCTGATTATATATTTAACTTCTATGCCTATTTATTAGCTAGAATTTTTTATTTTTTATTATTATTATTAGTTTATTATCCAATAGGCCCCATCCTATCCTAGACCACAATGTACCCCTCCCCCGTTTGATACCTGGCTCTGCCCAGGTATCAACCTTATTAAATTTTCTTATGTTCTACATTATTATGTAGGAGCGCCCCTTTTATTTTCCACATGTCCAATTCTCCCTTTTGTCTCCATTCAGTAACTGTTATCTACCCATTCTGTTATCTCTGTCCTGGCACCCCTTCCAAAACTCCCTTCTCTGCTCTCAAACCTTCAAGGTCTCAGCAGTGCGGGGAGGGCCACTCTGTCTGCCCTTTGCCTTATCTGTCTGTAGCTTGGTCCCAAACATTAACTAAGTGTCTCACTGTTTTGACTTTATCTAAAATCATGGATTTAAAATTAACAACATGTCTTATAGTGTCAATCTCTAAAGTCCTTACATAACCTTAATAAACCTATCTCTATCTTCTTATGGCCAAAACAAATGCTAACCATATAAATTCCTTTCTTTACTAATAAGCTCTCTATCACTTTTATTTCCATGCCCTATAGGCTTAAAATATCTCCTGTTCAAACCAATTCAATAACAGCCCATTCAAAACCGTCATAGCCAATGTTTAAAAACAGAATCCTGACTCCTCTATGGTTAAAACTACAATTATGGTCAAGAGTTATAAACTCTATTATATCAATTTACCTCAAAACTAGTATTCCCAAATGACCACAATTTCATTATTCTCACTACATCCCCCCGTGATTGATCCCCCCGTGATTGACAGGAAAATGCAACGAAAAGAGGTCAAAAAGGTTACACCTACATTTGTGTTCCATATCTAGACATACCAAAAGAACCCTTTATCTTAACAAAGTCCCTTGTCTAAATAAAACTCAGAAAGTAAAACACCTAATATTATCTTGTCTCTCGGGACACGGAAAACTCCTTAACCCAAAACGTTTACCACAAAAACAAAACCTAATAATTATGATAATACCCTTAAATCATTCGTTTTAAATTTCCCCGATGTTTCATGTACTAACCATACAACTGTGATAAACGTACACTGTCCCTTTAAAAACTCTCATGCCAGCCATACCAGGTTGCGAGTCGTTCTTTGTCCCCCATAAAGAAAACAGATCACGTTTAGAATACGTTTACTTATTGTTCGAATTCTCTGGTGTTACCTAAACCAAAACCAATAACTTTCAGCAACTTTTGAAAAGTATCTCAAAGCTATAATGTACACATTTTCCCTCTAAATGACACAACCAATTTTCTCTAGCATAATTTAATACGGCCACACCCGGTAAATCATTATCAAATGTTAAATATACAGGTTTAGTACTTTTATCAAATAGATTAGTATAGTTCAAATAAAGATATGCGTTTACTAGCGCTCAACCTGTATTCAGAACGCAGCAACTAGCCAATATAATACCAAAAATGACTGTCTTATTCATGCCTCTAGGCAAAACATCTAGTTACTCCAACTAAGTTTAGCAGCAAAACTATCCTATAAGTAAAATCAACTTCTCAACTCTTTCCATTCCAAAGTGTAAACTTACCATATACTTCGCTAAATTTATATCGCATGTCAGCCAATCCATAACAATAATATCATTAGTCTGTAAATTTAACCTAAATAAGTTATTAAATGTATTCTCTCTACTCCGAATTGGTTCTAAGTTTTTTCTGTCACCAGCACTCAAACAGGCTCCCGTTTGCTAAGAGACCGTTGAGTGCTGCAATACTGCCATCTTCTGTCCATTCTCTGTACAGCTCTAAGAGTTATGAGTGTGTATTTTTTACATTAAACATTTAAATTTTTCCCACTATGAACATTACCCTTTAGACGTTGAACACTTAGACTTTAGACATTGGAAACATTACACTTAAACATTGAAAATTTTTCAACCTGGCGCCTACAAACACAAATAGACTATTCTTCACCGGACAATCGCCCGGACTATTGAATAAGTCTAGCCTACTCCTCACCGGACACAAGCCGGACCATACTAATAGGTCTTGACAAACTTTACCCCACTCGTCACCGGTCACAGCCGGACTATATGAATGGGGATGGAACAAGCCTATCCTTCACCGGCTGAATAGCCGGACTATTGAATAGTGCCTATCCCAATTTTAAGCCTACCCTTCACCGACTGAATAGCCGGACTATTGAATAGTGCTTACTATATTCCTCACCGGTCACAAGCCGGACTATACGAATAGATCTTTTTATCACATTAAGCCTATTCCTCACCGGTCACAAGCCGGACTATATAATAGCGCTTTTAACACAAATTAAGCCTATTCCTCACCGGTCACAAGCCGGACTATATAATAGCGCTTAAGACTTACAAATTATTCCCACATATGTTCACTTTACTGTCGTTCACATGTCATCTATGCTCATAAATTTAAACAAGAATTCTTACCCAGACTCGGTACCACTGATCAAAATTTGGAAGAACTATACGACAATATGCAAAGTTTGATTTAACAGGTCTTGCTTACCTTATTTATGGTCGACCAGGAGATCAGTTTCTCGAGCTGAGCAGAACTGCTGTCCTCCCCCCCAAAAGATTTCACCTGTCCTCCGTGAACCGTCCTTTCACCAACTCGCCCCCTCACATCTATATCAACCACTCTGGACCGGGTATCTAGGCAACCATCCTCTGCTACCATGTTTCTGTTGATAATTGGATATGGAGAAGGGCGAGCCGGTCAAGGATCGATTCAGACAAGGTGATAAATTGTATGACAAGCGACAGTTTAATTATGAGTAAAGATATCTGGTACAAGCGTATACGGTCTCGTTCCTTCGGCTCATAGAGAACCTCCAGAAAAAGCCCAGATAACAGAAATGCATAGACATTTTATACAACACAGAAAGTAGGTTGAGTCTGGTAGATCTGGTTTTCTGGTTGGTCCTGATCAGGTTGTTGTCTTCTCAGATTGGTCCTGATGAGCTGGACGTCATCCTTCTGAGTCTTGCAACAAAAGTTCTTTGTTATCAAATGTTCAGCTAAACAGGAGATTTTGTGTGTGCGTAGTCAGCCCTCCGTCCTTGGGTATGTGTGTGTGTCTGCACCCTTTTCTTATCAGTGTTTATGAATGTTCTGTGTCAGCCATCTGTCTCTGGGTGTGTGAGAAACCCTGCTTAGAAAGAAGTTAGTTATAACAATGTAATAGCAATATGCTTGTGTTATTTTAAATGGTATTTATTACACTTGGAAGAGTTCCAGTGTTGGATAGGCATAACCAGCTAGCTAACCTAGCATCCCTCTCTGTGCCAGGTGTTTGAGTAAGCTAAACTAGCTAGCTGCATTAGCTAGTCAAGTAGGCTAAGTAAAAGTAAAAAAATATATACTACATTATTAAAGCTAGTTAAGGAGGGAAATGATGCATTTGCAGCCTGAATGGAGGAGGCTTTATGTTCGAGCCGGTCCATGGGGGACCTCATTGCCAAACTTCATAAATACTGCACCCTTAACTTCAAAACTCTGTTGTTAGTTATACAATCATGTAACTAAGGAATTAGCTGGAAAGAAACTTGAAAAGGAAATATTGTTTTGTTGAATAGTCATGACTGGTTCGAGGCATCTGTCGTAAGACGACTGTGGCGAAGGATATCATTGCAACTTAACGTGGATCCAAGTTCAGTTTTGAGATCCACCGGCGTCATTGGCGTAGGGTTTAAAACATTTTTAAAATGTACAATATTGTGTACATATATGGGTGTGTTGGGGAAATCAGTAGATATCTCATCAAGCCAAGCAGGGCCAGGATGCCCATTGTCACAGTTCCAAGACCAGTCGGAAACGTTCAGCTAACCTTGAATATCGTATGTGTTGATTAATGCGTAATTTAGGAATGTCACAAGTTAATTGACATGAGAAAATAGCAACTCTAAAGAGTGCAATGACTACAATGAATGGTTAAATTGTTTCCGGACCCAAAGGGTCAGCGAAGCTCCTCCTCCTCACTACTCTATAGTTTCCTTTCCTAGACTAATTTCCTTTGTCACCTGAAAAGGACTAGAAATGTGAGAGCAATATGAATGGAACCTCACCATTTATTATGTTTTACAACAATACAATACAGACAATACAAATTAGCACTCCCAAAGTGGGTGCTCTGGTCAGAGGGTGCGCTCGCGCCCACCAGTCCCGAGACGCCGGCAAGGCCCCAGCCCAAAGGGATTTTCAAAGGGCGTGAAGAATCAAGCCGGGCTGACTGTTGAATACCCCCCATATACTGAGCATTATTTTTGTAGCGAGAGTTGTATGTAATAGGATCGGTGGGTCCCCTGCGGGACGGTTGAGCTAACGTAGGCTAATGCGATTAGCATGAAGTTGTAAGTAACAAGAAAATTTCCCAGGACATTCTTGTTAATCTAACTGCACTGTCCAATTTACAGTAGCTATTACAGTGAAAGAATACCATGCTATTGTTTGAGGAGAGTGCACAGTTTTGAACATGAAAAGTTATTAATAAACAAATTAGGTACATTTGGGCAGTCTTGATACAACATTTTGAACAGAAATGCAATGGTTCATTGAATCAGTCTAAAACTTTGCTCATACACTGCTGCAATCTAGTGGCCAGAATCTAAATTGCACCTGGGTTGGAATAATACATTATGGCCTTTCTTTTGCATTTCAAAAATTTGCAAAAAACGTTTTGGGTATGGGTATTTGGGTATGTCATTTTAGGGGAAAATGTAAAAAAAGGGTCAGATCCTTAAGAGGTTTTAAATTGAAAATAAAGAATTGATGCATCAATTCTTGTTTTGTATATCAGTTCATAAGCCTGATGCCATGGTATTGGGACACAAAATCTGTTCCCAACTATCTTGATTTTTATGTGGCATAGTGAAACTGATACATTTTACGCTTTATATTACTCATTTTATGCCATTTGTTTTTTTATTGTTGTTAGACACACTAATTCATACCTCACCAGTACTTACATGTATCAGTGTTCGTGAAGGAAAAACAGCAGTAGAGAGGCTATTCATTTGGCACACATTGTACAAAGTGGCCTACCTTTGTCATCTTTCCTTCACTGAAAACACTGCATAGATGAAGGCAGGTCTACTAGGCTCTAGGGCTCTGAGTAAAATCAGCTCAGCACCCCCTACAACAATAATAAAAAATTATGATAAACTCAAAAGTTGTATCAGAAAATTAGTTATCATCATTCACAATCAACTGTTTACATAACATGGTGATATTACCAGAAGCAGATAAATATAATATACAGTGCATTTGGAAAGTATTCAAACCCCTTCACTTTTTCCAAAATTTGTTACGTTACAGCCTTGTTCTAAAACTGATTAAATAAAACATTTTCCTCATAAATCTACACACAAAACCCATAATGCCAAAGCGATAAAAATTATTTTTTTAAAGTATTCAGACCCTTTGCTATGAGACTCAAAATTGAGCTCAGGTGCATCCTGTTTCCATTGATCATCCTTGAGATGTTTCTACAACTTGATAGGAGTTCACCTGTGGTCAATTCAATTGATTGGACATGATTTGGAAAGGCACACAGTTGACAGTGCATGTCAGAGCAAAAACCAAGCCATGAGGTTGAAGGAATTGTCCGTAGAGGTATGGCAACTGCACCACCCTTAACCGCAAGGCTCTCCAGAGGGTGGTGCGGTCTGCACAACGCATCACCGGGAGCAAACTACCTGCCCTCCAAGACACCTACAGCACCCGATGTCACCGGAAGGCCAAAAAGATCATCAAGGACAACAACCACCCCGCTACCATCCAGAAGGCGAGGTCAGTACATGGTGCATCTAAGCTAGGACTGAGAGACTGAAAAACAGCTTCTATCTCAAGGCCATCAGACTGCTAAACAGCAATCACTAACTCAGAGGCTGCTGCCTACAAAGAGACTCATATCATTGGCCACTTCAATAAACGCCACTTCAAACAACGGCACTTTAATAATGTTAACATCTCACATTACTCATCTCATATGTATATACTGTACCTTATCGATCTATTGCACCTTGCCTATGATGCTCATCCATATATTTACGTATATGTACATATTCTTATTCCTCCCGTTAGATGTGTGTATTAGGTAGATGGGGAATTGTTAGATATTACTGCACTGTCGGAACTAGAAGCACAAGCATTTCGCTACACTCGCATTAACATCGGCTAACCATGTGTATGTGACCAATAACATTAAATTTGATTTAGAGCTCTGTCAGGATTGTGTTGAGGCACAGATCTGGGGAAGGGTCCCAAAACATTTCTGCAGCATTGAAGGTCCCCAAGAACACAGTGGGGATGTTTTTCAGCGGCACAGACTGGGAGACTAGTCAGGATCGAGGGAAAGATGAACGGCGCAAAGTACAGAGAAATCCTTGATGAAAACCAGCTTCAGAGCGCTCAGGACCTCAGACTGGGGCGACGGTTCACCTTCCAACTGGACAATGACCCTAACATCCCGACCGAACTGGAGACCTGAAAATAGCTGTGCAGCGACGCTCCCCGTCCAACCTGACAGAGCTTGAGAGGATCTGCAGAGAATAATGGGAGAAACTCCCCAAATACAGGTGTGCCAACCTTGTTGCCGTCATACCAAAGAAGACTCGAGGCTGTAATCGCTGCCAAAGGTGCTTCAACAAAGTACTGAGTAAAGGGTCTGAATACTTACGTAAATATATTTCAGTTTTTTTTTATTTATGTGCCAACATTTAAAAAACCCATTTTTGATTTGTCATTATGGGTTATTGTGTGTAGATTGAGGGGGGGAAAACTATTTAATCAACTTTAGAATAAGGCTGTAACCTAACAAATTGTGTAAAAAGTCAAGGGGTCTGAATACCTTCTGAAGACACTGCAAGTAAAGACATTCTAATATATTTGTAGTGAAAGATCAAAAAATTGCTTAAGTTTTCCCCCCCAAAATATAGAATAACAAAATATTGGAAACATTCCAAATAGGTTTCTAGTAAGTTTAATGTGCGTGCCTCAGCCACAAATAGCACTTATTCATTATAAATGCATAATAAAAATAATGTGGCAGTATACCCTCTCCCTGCACACTGCCACAATTTGGTAAAGTATACAACTAAGTACAGCAATATAGTTATGTCAACACAAAGGTACACTTTATATACAAAAGTATGTGGATACCTCTTCAAATTAGTGTGTTCTGCTATTTCAGCCACACCCGTTGCTAACAGGTATATAAAATCAGGCACACAGCCATGCAATCTCCATAGACAAACATTGGCAGCCTTACTGAAGATTTCAGTGACTTTCAACGTGGCACTGTCATAGGATGCCACCTTTCCAACAAGTCAGTTCATCAAATTTCTGCCCTGCTAGAGCTGCCCCAGTCAACTGTAAGTGCTGTTATTGTGAAGTGGAAATGTATAGGACAGGGATCATCAACTAGATTCAGCCGCGGGGCAGATGGTCGGAGGGCCAGGTCATGATTAAAGATCAATTGTAGACTGCAAATTGACCGCAAGAATCTCACAGATAATATTTAACTAAAACATAACAATTTCAAACCTTGCTTACCTTGGTATACGATTACGTTTCTATATTATGCGTTGGAATACTATGGAACAGATTATCCAAAATTAAAATAAATTGGAGCTGATATCTTGGTGTTTTTTAGTCTTATGTCCAACAATGAATTTTAAGTGTGTATATTTTTAATTTTTTTTGCTCAAACTCAGAGGGCCATATAAAACCACCGTCCTCGGGCCGCCAATTGGAGAACCCTGGTCTAGGAGCAACAACGCCTCAGCAAAAATTGTCTGTCCTCAGTTGCAACACTCACTAGTGAGTTCCAAACTGCCTCTGGAAGCAATGTCAGCACAATAACTGTTTGTCGGGAGCTTCATGAAATGGGTTTCCATGGCCGAGCAGCCGCACGCGCACACAAGCCTAAGATCACCATGCGCAATGCCAAGCGTCGGTTGGAGTGGTGTAAAGCTCGCCGCCATTGGACTATGCAGTGGAAACGCGTTCTCTGTAGTGATGAATCACACTTCACCATCTGGTGGTCCGACGGACAAATCTGGGTTGGGCGGATACCAGGAGAACGCTACCTGCCTGAATGCAGTGCCAACTGTAAAGTTTGGCAGAGGAGGAATAATGGTCTGGGGCTGGTTTTCATGGTTCAGGCCCCTTAGTTACAGTGAAGGGAGATCTTAACACTACAGCATACAATGACATTCTAGACGATTCTGTGCTTCCAACTTTGTGGCAACAGTTTGGGGAAGGCCCTTCCCTGTTTCAGCATGACAATGACCCCATGCACAAAGCGAGGTCCATACAGAATGGTTTGCCAAGATCGGTGTCGAAGAACTTGACTGGCCTGCATAGAACCCTGACCTCAACCCCATCGAACACCTTTGGGAAGAATTGGAACACCGACTGCGAGCCAGGCGTAATCGCCCAACATCAGTGCCCGACCTCACTAATGCTCTTGTGGCTGAATGGAAGCAAGTCCCCGCAGCAGTGTTCCAACATGTAATGGAAAGCCTTCCCAGAAGAGTGGAGGTTGTTACAGCAGCAAAGGGGGGGACCAACTCCATATCAACGCCCATGATTTTGGAATGAGCTGTTCGACGTGCAGGTGTCCACATACACTACATAACCAAAAGTATCTTCTCTTGGCAAAAGGCAGTCATGGTAGCTCAGTAAATGCTAGTATTTATTTTTGAAAGCTGTCTCTTGATGTTTAGTTCCATGATGGCTAAAAGTTCTGTTCAGATGTGATGACACCACAAACTGTTGCATGGTCCAGGTCAGGATATAATGCCATGTCACCAAGAATCCAAACTGGGTTTACTGTGTATCCAATCACAATCCACTGCAAAGGAGAGAGACAGATTATGAGAGGTGTGTAAGTGAAATAAACTCTTATTTTAATACTGTAGCTCTGTTTTCTCAGGTAAATGGTGATGTTAGGGGTTCAAGATGAATTTTCATGCCTTGCAGGTCTCTACTGAGTTTTTACATTAACAGCACATATGGTGTGGCTTCAGAGGACATAGGTTACCCACCACTGGAATGTGATTTATGCAGGGGTAGGTTATATGGGGTTAATTTTAGCTTCATCTTTAGGCGTCTTGTTGACATGCAAGTTCAAAGAGGCTGAAGGAGAAGTTGTTGCGAGGAATAACAAGTGGACTATTGTTTTATATAAAAACAGCAAGACTTAGTTCTTCTCTTTTTCATAAAGGTAAAAAAAAAAGCTAACCTTTTTAGGCCTGGGACTTTTAGGAATGTAATCCACCGTGATGGGGGATCCATCTGTTACTCTGTTTTATGTGGGGTCTGTGAGACTAGCACTTGCTAACAGCTCCCTCCCTCTGGTACATGGACTGGGGATTAGGGACATGTGACTACCCACCAGACATGCACTGGAGGTTGAGTTTTTCCTTACTCAAACTATGCAAACAATTTCCAAACCCACGTTTCTTTACACAGGAAGAACAATGCGCTAAACATTGGATTTAGTCATAGCCATATAAGTGAGTGGATGCAAGGGCAAATCTCAGATAACTGTATGCTCGATAAATCCATATCCCTGTTGCTATTCACTCTTACCAGGTCGCAATCGTGTCACTAGCAGCCCTTCTCGTTCTTGCCGTTGTCTCTGCTCTTCCTGCTCCTGCTCCTCTTCCTCATTCTCACTGTTGCAGTGTCCCTCCCTGGTCCTGCCCCCTGCAGCCTCTGCCTCCCTCCCAGCAGCACTGGCCCGTAGGGCTACCAGCCGATGGTGGATGGCTACGTAGAGGCGAGCCACGTCCCTGGCGCTGGCCTGGATGAGGAACACCCGGATGGCCTGGGACTCCATGTCGGTGGCTGTCACCTGGAGGTTCCGACGGGCAGGGCGACGCAGGTGTGTGTGGAGCCAGAGCTTAGTGTTGAGGATGACTTTCAGACTGCCCTGGTGCCTCATCACTGTTTTGATCGGAGGGAGGCAGGTGTGAGAGATGTACTGAGGATGAGAGAGAATTACAGAAAGACGTGCAGATGTTGGTCAGAGAGAGTGGAATAGTAGTCTTCTTCATGGTAAACTCACCTATCCTGGACTGCAGCCCTCCTTTGGTCCCTGATGTTAGATCATTGAGTCGCAGGACTCCTCTCCCTCGCTCATTCCATGCCTGAGTTCCTTTTTCCAGAACAAACAGTCTGCAGGTCAGCTAAAAGAAAGGTATTTAATAAGGTACATCACTATCACTGCTCTAGCAATAGGCATATTGAACATTTCCTATTTCAACATAACATGTCCTCACCTGGACCACATTGCTCTCCTTCTCCTCCCCAGTGAACAGCTGAACCCGCCTGAGCACACGCTGCGTCCCACAGGACTCTGTGTAAGCTGCAGCACACTCCCTCAGGCTGCTCCACACAGCACCTATCAACAAACACAGACAGCACTTCAGCTGCAGTTCTGAAAGGCATCCACTAAGAGGCAGTCAATTGCTATTAGAACCGAGGTGCACAACTCTAGTCCTCTGGAGCGTAGTCTGGTGGACCAGTAAACCAGTAGACACTGTGGCCCTTGAGGACTGGAGATGTGTACCCATGCAAATCCAATGATGCCCCTAATGATTTACCTTTATGCCTTGTCTCAAAGGTGGAGGACTCAGAATTAGAGGAGCTGCAATCAGAATGTTCACTGCTGGGCAATTTCTGTGGTCTCTATATGAGGGCGAGAAAGTTAGACTATTTATGTAAATGCAATGTATTTTGTAACACAGTTAGATATGTTTTATAGTCATATGCAAACTTGCTACTTTATAAGTATGTCATTGGTGCTCAAAAGTTTCCTGAACTCACCAAAACTCTCGCGCCCATGTTTTCCCCAAATACAAACTGGACCCTGTCTGAGGTAATAGTGTCTGCCTTCGATCTGTGGAGGGTGAACCAGAGGTCAGCAGAGAGGTCAGCAGGTTCAGAATCACTGCTGGGAACTAAACCGTATCTCTGACACCACGTAGCTCTGACAGAGGAAACAAAACCCAACACCACCGTCAAGGTCTCTGGATTAAAGCAAGGCTGTCCAGTCCTGGGTCTGGCCTGGAAGTTAACTCGTAGCACTAACTACCCTGATTTAATTAACTAAACCCTGCCATAAATTGATTTATAAAATCACTTAATTGAAACATCCCCAATATTATATATTAAACCAGGTGCCCTGCATACCTGTGAACTTGAGGGGACGTCTTCAGATGTAATACACTCACAGTGGAGGAGAGGTCAGCTGTGACGCTGCAGCAATCGTCTGAAAGGTCATGGCTGACCTGTGGGACAAAATACAATGCAAACCTTTATTATTTTTCATTCCTATTGTATTTCTGATAAATTACAGTAATGGCCGCTTGAGTCAAAGAACTCAACACAACCTTTATGTAAATATAAAATAAATTGCATCCAAAACGTATTATATAATTGTGTGTTAATGTGGCAAGTTTGGGAGTAGAAAGGAAGCTATTCAGTCTCAGTGTGGTAAGCATTCTGATGCAAACCGGTTTTGGGGTTTATAAACCTGCATCCTCCCACTCTCAGACAGTGCGTGAATACGTTTCTCTGAGAAAAACATGTTGGTCCCTCAGGCAGTGATGCAACCACAACTGAGGGGAACAAGTGTTTTACTATTGAAATACTTTTAAGGCCTGAGTGAGTTTTCACTCTTTTTTTACCTGAGAATGTTCTTGTTTCACTCTGTCAGGCCTTGTAGGACAATACCTGCTTGTTCACAGGCACTGACGTAACGCAGTTTCTCAGGACCCCCCTGCAAGGTCGGAGTTCGGCCTATTTGGTTGTCATTCTCTCATGTTAAGCTAAACATTTCACGAAGCTATACACAGTGCTGAAATGCTCCCATTTTTAGACTGTTGGTAATACTGTAATTACTTGTTCAGTAAATCAAATTGGAAATTCAAACCTTGCAGATTGCAGGGCTGCGGGAGTGTCCGGTATGCCAGTGTTCACAGGTGCCAGCTCAGGAGGACAAAGCCATGAGCCTAACACCAGGGTGTGTGACACGTGTCAAGAGAGAGAAGCACGGGGCGTGACGGGGGGGTGAAGAGTTGTGGAATACCTCAGATAGGTGTGGCTGTGAGATGTTGTTCCTGGGCTGAGGGGCGAGGAGACGTGCAGGCTGAAGTAATGACCTTCTGACCCTGTTCAGAGGTGACACTACAAAGAAAGAGATGGAGTGTGTGAGAGGGAACGATGTCCTTTAAAAGTCAGTCTTACGATCAGATATGGATTAAATATTATTTGTTCAGGGAATTGGAGGTCCTTTTGTTCAGCCCCCTTAAAGATAAACATAACACCAGACAATACAAACTAACCTGTGTTTTGTGAAATGTTGGTCTGGTTGCAGAGATTTGAGGGCATGAAGACATTTGATCTTGAGACTAGGAGAGAGGATATCCATCAGAAGAGTTTAAACACACACACATACAGTATATCATATATGGTTAAAGTCAAAACGTGACCCAAATTTGTCAAAGTGACCGCCAGACTTGGCACATGACAACATACAACATGCATAGCCAACACTGAGCAGTGAGGTTTCCACATGGGCACTAGTGGGTCATGGTGGTGATTTGTGATGAGCAGGTGAGGGCTGCAGTGACGGAGTGAAACTGAAACGGATTAAGGGAAAGAGATACCAGGGGCTGCTGTGAAGTGGCTGCTGGGAATCTGAGGCCCTGACAGGGATGGTGTGACTGGAATGTATGGACCTACAGGGAATACTGGCACTGAACATAAACAGAAAACGTTTAAGAGAGTTTGACCATGATGCACTGCTTCGGTTCGTTTAATAGATGGGGAGATATTTTATCCCAGTAAGATCCCAGTTTTATTAAGGCTACAATCATCTGCAGGTGAGTCAAGGAATTAAGCAGCGTGACTCAGTTGCCACTTATTTGCGTGGGCAATGTATGCCCTAGGACAGTGGTTCCCCAACTGATATTGGGTAGTGCATCATCAATTCCTCTTGTCATGTTAGTCATTGCATAACTTAGAGAGCTATTTATAACTTGTCAGAAATGGCCAGATCAACTAGCTGTCAGCTAACATTTATTTATTTTTGCCCATAGATATTGTTGTAATTTGTCACTCATATCACATGAATACACATTAGACATGGCAAAATGTATAGAATTGAAAGAAAAGTAGCTTTAAAACTGCAAAATGTTATTTTCACCCCATGACAGAATGTGTAGTATTTCATCAAATAAGCTTTAAACCTGCACAATTCTCGTGAGAACAGTTTGTGTCATGAACAGTGCTTGTGCCCATGTTCCCCAATGCTGGAAGGGGAATCCCTGCCGAAGGGGAATCCCTGCCCTAGGGGACACAAATCTAGCAAACAGAGCATGTAAGCCACACAAAAGTACGTAGAACTATGTGTGAAAACGACGCTCCGTCGCTGCGCTTTCGTAGTTTGCGTGATGTGTGTAGGGCCCTTTAGAGAGATGATAAATAAAAGTATAGAGAAGAGATCACAAATGTTGTGTAGGAGGGGAGTTTTGTTCACCTGGAGGACGCGGGGGAAAAGAGAGAGAGCTTGATCGCACTCGTCTACTGCCGTCACAGGAGCCTGTCCGAGACACAGAGAGAAACAATGCATATAAGACCTTGATTGGTTGGATTACCACACTGCCAATCACAGGCCAATCATTCTAGTCAATGATTGACAACGCCGCCTACCAACCCCACCACAATACAGGGTCCTTCATCATTAGAAAAAGTTAATTATGTAACCCATATATGATTCATAATGCCTTGTACACAGTATAAAGGTGCAATTTTAATCTCCTTTACCAAAGGAACAAAAGAAAAATGGAGGAAAAGGCATTATGATTCATGATTATGTCTGGTGTTATGCACCAGTACTTATGTGTACTGGACAGTGGAAACTCACCTTTCCTGGTTCTGTGGTTAGGGTAGGTGAGCGATTTGACTCGTTTGTTTGGACTGATTCCCATAACTATTTGGAGAACAAGAAAACGATGCAGAAGCACGACTGTCCATGCAATAGAAAGTAACAAAGTAATCATCTACCAAAATGGTTGATTGTTATGACACGCAGCAGCGGCAAGTTACGATGCTTACCTGAGCCCTCCCATCTCTCTGCGATTCTCTGTAAACAAAATGTTTATTTTAGCATGTAACGAAATGATACATACTCTTTCATTACGTGATTTGTTCCACACCATGCATTTGCATCCTGTCAACATTGTAGGCCTACCCAGTATTAGGATATAACGTTTACCTTCATGGATGGGGTTTTCTTTTGAAAGATGAACATTGGTGGAGCAAGCACAGTTTTTTCTGTAAAAAGACAAATAATAGCACAGTTAGAGAGAATTCTCCTTGTTGCAGTTTGATATGACTGAATCAGTACTTAAAAGGGACTTTTTAAAATGTTTTTTAGTCAAAAAGATAGCGGAATATTTGTTTTTACAATGGCATCATCTGGTGTGAATCATGTGATTTCAACCAAATATGAGTAGGCATTGCCTACTAATTAGTTCAAATCACATGATGCATAACAGATGATGCCATTGGAAAAACGTGTCTTACTCTGTCTTTTTTGACTAGAAAACATTGAAACGTGCCATTTTCACATACGTTGATGTTGTTGGAGTAGTGCTGGAGAAAAATATATATATTGTTATTACATTATTCATGCATGAATCTTAGCTAAACCCTACCTGAGCTTAAAGCATTAACTTCAATTCAAATAGGAAAACACTTTTCTTAATTTTGTCACTGAAACCACAAAGACGTAACTAGGAAAATGGGTCTGAATCTGTGAGCTGTCAGTACGCACCGTTCTGCCAAGAACCTAAAATGCGATGCTAGGAAAATCAACAGTAAAACTGTTCTGAATTTAAGAGTAATTTACACACAAACTATTATTCTTCAATAAACCCTCAAAACACACAGCCAGCTAAACAACTATTACCAAAGATCCACTCACAATGCAGAGGATGACAGCCAAGAAGTTGAAATGTCACAATGGCATGTAAAAATCAGCACAACAGCCCAAAGAGCAGTGAGATCGCTAGGCTGGCCCACAGTTCTGGAGATGTCAATTGTCATCCCACCTCAATGTATTATCCTAATGAATGGAGGCTTTGACATCCAAGGCCTCTTATGTAACCACACAGCCTGACAAGGGGCTCTGGGAGCTGGGGACAGGCCCACCGTGGAAGGGGTGAGTGATGGGATAGCAGTGGAGGTGTGAGCCAGCTAGGCAGCAGACGCCAAGGCTTGGCCATGGGTAAAACTGACCTGTCTGGAGGCTATAAATACACAGGGACTCACTGATCTGACCTCGTACTATGAACTCAGCGAGTAATGTCTTTTGGTGTGTTAATTCCAGGGGAGAACAACTGCCCCCTCTCATTGAGGCCACGGAAGTTCAAGGAACACCGCGGTACAGCAGGCATTGTTAACAGAAAATAAGCTCCCCATAATAATGAATAGAAAAATGGAAACCTTTGTGTAAATATTTTTTTTTACCAAAGACAATCATGGTCACAATAATTGATTCTAATACACCAGATGTATGTCCTTGAACAAATTATTTTAAAATCGCACCCAGAAGAAGTGAAGGATAATTTAGTTGCTAAGGGCAGCCTGCAGTACCCAGGCTGGCCTTCAACTTGAGTTACTCAATGAGAGGGGGCAGCACTGAGCTAGCCTGCAATGTCACTTCCTGGAGTAGTTCAAACTGCGCCACAGATTATGCATTATATTGACAAGAAAGTGTCCACTCTTACAATTAAAAAATTAAATCTTAAAAAATGGAAGGCAGTCGGGAGGAGGCAAGATCAGGTAGGACCATTCTAGCCAATGAGAGGGCAGATACGTGTGTAAACAACAGGCACATCTCCGATATAAAGTTGTCTAAGTTAACATGTGGAATTCTTTTAAGATGGTCATACCAAGGATCATTTAGCTATTTGATTTTGAATTTTAAGACCCCTTAAGGTATCCCAATTTTTTAAAATTGTATTATTGGATGAAACATTGAATTTGGCACTACTGCTATTAGCCAATAGAACGAAGGATACGTATGTAACCACGGTTATGTGAGCTATATGGATCACTCCAATATATTGGTATCACTCCGCGGCGGAGGGATACATCCGAGATGAGGATTTACAGATTTACTCCCGTGTGCACCTGTGTCACGGCTGGGATCCGCCCCTATATATAGACCCCATACGTTTTTAGGCACCTCTAGCACCGTAGAGGACTGGAGTGATCCATATCGCTTTGTGGTTACATACGTAACCTTCGTTATGTTTCACTATATTGGATCACTTTGGTATACCCGTACCAGATTTATTCGGTGCTAGAGGGACCTGGCCAGCCAGCGGCAAAGTCCCAACGCGGGACTGAGACACAGGGGCCGTCAATGTGGAAGGGGGGTCCCGGCACAGTCCCCGGAAAGGGAGGCGATGCCAAAGGACCGCTGAACCAACCGCAGAGGGAGGTGCCACATTCACCCGATAGTACCTAGCAAAGGTGCAAAAGGAAGCCCAGCTGGCTGTAGCACAGATATCAGCGAGGGGCACTCCTCACTGGCTCCACATAGGCAGCCAGTGCCCGCACAGGGCACAGTATGCCCGACTCCCCCGCCACTGCCGGGGGGGGGTCGTACGCAGACAGGATAAAAGGGATGTTCACATGCCTGTCTGACAGAACCTTGGGGAGGAATGAAGGGTTGGGGCGGAGAGATATACTCCTCCTCCCGGGGTCCATCCAGTAGCACTCAGAACTTACCGACAGAGCATGGAGCTCACCCACCCTCTTCATGGATGTAATCACTACCAAGAAAGCCACCTTCATAGAGAGGTGTTTCAGGGAGGCAGACTCCAACGGTTCGAAAGGCAGCTTTGCCAAGACCACATCCAGATCCCAGCTCGTCATTGAGCGGGTCCTAGCTGGACGCAGGCGACGAACCCCCTTCACAAGCCTGGAGACCAAGGAATGGCGCCCCACTGGCCTGTCCATCCAGAAAAACCTCCAGCGCAACTGGTATGCCGCGGTTGTAGCCGTTATCCTTGAGCTCTGCATGGTGTTCATTACGCCCTCCTGTAGTCCTAACATGGACCATTGGTGCCGTTCAGCGGCCAAGCCCACAGACTGAGGCGGTGATGTCTTGGATGCCACAGCGTTCCCCAGGCCTGAGACAGCAGGTCGGGTCTCAGGGGCAGTTGCTGTCACGTTCCTGACCTTATTTCCTTTGTTTAGCCTTGTTTAGTTGGTCAGGACGTGAGCTGGGTGGGCATTCTATGTTATGTGTTTCTATGTTGGGTTCATTGTTTGGCCTAATATGGTTCTCAATCAGAGGCAGGTGCTTGTCATTGTCTCTGATTGGGAATCATATTAAGGTTGCCTGTTTTCACTGTTTGTTTGTGGGTGATTGTTGCTGTGTCTGTGTTTGTTTCACCACACGGTACTGTTTTGTTTCGTTCGTTCGTGTGTTCCTTCCTGTACGTGCGTTCATGTTTTATGTTCTCAAGTTCAGGTCTGTTCACGTCGTTTTGTTATTTTGTATTTTGTCAGTGTTCTGTTTTGTTGGATATCATTAAAATTCGACATCATGAACATTCACCACGCTGCGCCTTGGTCCTCCTCTCTTCCACCTAAAGACGAGCGTTACAGTTGCCAAGGTGTCCCAGACAACAGGGACAGGAGAAGGCAATATATTTTGATTTGTTTAACACTTTCTGGTTACTACATGATTCCATATTTGTTATTTCATAGTTTATGTATTCCCTATTATTATTCAATGTAGAAAATAGTAAAAATAAAGAAAAATCCTTGAAAGAGCAGGTGTGTCCAAACTTTTGACTGGTACTATATATATATATGTGTATTATATATATATATGTGTGTATTTATCTCCTTATTTAACACACTAAAATATCTCCATATATACTTCCATTTTTTAAACTGGTACCGAAGACCTTCTTGTGAGGCTTGTGGGTGTCCTAGAGCAAAACACCATTGTGCTCTTGAGAGTCTCAGCTTTCAATCGAGTCATGGTCATAGTACTTTGTAGTACCGTTAGGAGCCTACAGACGTTTTGGTGAGAAGACCGATTTTCGCGATGTCTCATGGTCTGACAGACACCGCTCTAGCTCCGCCACCTTCCACCCTAGATGCGGAAGGGCGATATCGGCGGATGTGGTGGATTGAGACGCAGCCCATGCTAACAAACTGATATCTCTCCATCTTAAACAGACGGATGTTGATGGGATTTTTGTATTATGTTAATTAGATTTCTGCGGGGGTAGAAATTGTAAGCTAAGGGTTTAACCGACTTCATTTGGCTTCAATGCGCTACTGAGTCTTCACATAGGAATGAATGTTGTCACGTGGTCCATTCACATATACCTTGAGATGTGCCAGTGCTGTGTCAGTGAATGTGCTCACTCTGGGCATGGAGAGAGATGGTGTTCACACTTCAGTCAGTGACAGATGATCACTTGGAGTTCACCCAGGTCTACCGTGTAAGCACCCTATTCTAATGACTATTGACTGTTCAGATGCAACAGCTTATTGTGGCCTGCACTGATTAACATTGGAATGTGTGTTGCTTCTTGCATTTGTGGTTGTTCAGCTTTTCTTGAAAGCTAAAAAGTACAGTAATGCTTCATCAGAGGCTATTTCTGCCACATCCGCAATCCTCTGTGACCTGGGGAAATCAGACACGACTTATTAACCCTAGAGTCCAACTCTGAGGACTTCCAATCACATGACCTACGTTAGACAAACAGCAGGGCACGACAAATGGAATGACAATTTACACAACACTCCAACACGCCAGTGATGCCAGAGACCAGTGCCTATCCCTCAGAATATGTACTGGAAGCAGCAGCATAGAGAGGCGATCATCAGTGTATACAGTAGAGTGTTTTTGCTGTGTCAACTGTCTACTTGACATAATAGCAGCACTGTGTATCCTCCCTGACATATACAGTAGGTGATGTTAAATGTGCACGTCATCGCTACTGTGTGAAAATACTTATTCACAGGTCAGGTACCTTTCTACTCACAATTGAGTTTGGTCACGCCAGACAACCCAGACATACTGACATTTTTTTTACACATTGCATCTCCACCCATCTCAACTCTTCTTCCCAAAATCTCCCTAAACTTTCCTCCTTCCTCCTCCTCCCCTATCCTCTGTATGGGCAGACACTCTCTCAGTGTTATATTAACGTAATGTAATGTTGCTGTTAATGTAGGTCTGAGGATCCAGAGGTCAGCCAGCTCATCCAGAGGTCAGGCAGCACCTGACCTCGGCCGAGGGCCATACGTATCACACGTCATGAGAAATTCCAATAAGCACTGTCAGGCTAACGCCAGAGAGCAGCAGGCAGGCCAACACTTTATGACAGACAATTATTTTCCACATCACGGATTACAAGGGTCATTACATAAGTGAGAGAGGAGGGTATTAAAAAAACATTATTAAAACTGTCAGCGTTTCGTGAACAGACATGTTGCCAAATAGGAAATGAAAAAGAAAAGAAGCTAGCTTCCTTTGAGCTTAAAAGAGCACGCACTCTGAAAATTCTCTGGAATATTGCAGACAAGGTCTGTCTAAGTTAATGACGTAACTTAAAGCATTTTCAATTTCAAGTTTTTACTTAAAAGTGATCCTCAGAGAAAACCCCTTACATGCCTCTCTGGTAGAGAAAGCTGAGGAGCACTGCAATCTGGCAGTGGCAAGCTCCAGTCACTCAGAGAGGGGACCACACAATGGTGATCTATGAAGAGTGACGTCAGTAGAGATGCACATGCTCTGTCCATGCTCAGCGCAGAAGTGAACCATTCCTGAGACCTCTCATAGTGAATGAACGCATTTATCATGAGGAGATCCAACCAAGACAAAGCTGCCCTTTGATGAAGCAGTTCCGCTTGACAACAGAGATTGCAGCTACTGTAGATGTGTTCAGCCCTGCTACAGGACAAGCTGTATGTGTGTGTCGTTGTGTTTTGATCTTCTTCAGAAATGTGTGTGTGTGTGTGTGTGTGTGTGTGTGTGTGTGTGTGTGTGTGTGTGTGTGTGTGTGTGTGTGTGTGTGTGTGTGTGTGTGTGTGTGTGTGTGTGTTGAACGACACCAAGGTCAGGAGAACCCAGCAGAGAGAATGATGGATGGCTGAATCATCATGGGGTCTGTGTGCTGTGCTCTCCCTCAGTCACGTTGGTCTTCCATCCAACCCTGTGATGAACAGGCATCCGGGCTCGGAGATTAGCACAGGCAGAAACACACACACACAGCACGCACATGTGCACAGATTCATGCACCCACAGCTAATCCACCCTGCATACCTGCAGAAACAATAACCACACAGTACAGCCATGTGGTATAGGCCTACATACGTCAAACACCTGTATTGACTCACAGCTAAACCATTCTATTGCAGACTGTATAAGGAAGAAACACTAACTTGTCTTTATTGTAGATAACTCACACTGCTTCAGCAGAGCCTTTCAGCAGCAGGAGCAAAAACAACAGTAAGCCTACTCTAAAAGCGATCCATGTAGCTTTTCCATGGTAATACTTTAATTTAGTTAAAATCAATTTTTCGTCCAGATTTTGTATAAAATATTATTATTTGATGTTCCCTAGTTCCAGGTTTTGGAAGACACAGGTAAAAGATTGGAACTGTTTGTTAAAGTATGTTCTCTCGGTCCTCCGCTAGGGTTAACTTAATGGAACTGTAGAGAGGCAGTGTGCTTCTCTTCTAGCTGTAGCTGGGCTCCACAAACCTCTGCCCTGAGAAAGATACCCGGAGGAGAGCCCATTGAACACACACAAACACAAGCACAGTTTCAGAAATGTCCTTGTCTCTGTTAGGAGCAGGAATGGGGGAGAGGAGGGGGCACTCACCCTAAGCTGCCTCAGACCGGGCCACTCTGGACTCCAGAATGGCACTCAGGGGCTAGTCTGGGTTAAATTAACTGTCCAGTGAAAATCTAACGTTTAAAAGTTCATATTCTGTTAACTCATACCTAATAATGTTGTTGATTCTTCCTATACTCATATTTGTGGCCAAAGCATACTGTAAATTGGAGAAAACCCCACCTCAAACTGTCAAACCCCTGAGGAGGATGAGCTGGCCAATTAGGGGTCTACTCGCACGACTATTTTTTATGAAGGGTATACGCCCACACCGTTCTTTTCTTGGGGTACGCCCAAACCATTCCAACACAGAAAAGCTGTTTTTTACCGTACTTAATTACACTTTTTTGTAATAAAAAAATAATAATTTTAGGTCATATTTCAAAGAAATCTGGAAACATTTCATTTAAAGGGGCAGAGGCCCCCCCCCACCAAGGGGCAGAGGGCCCACCCCCACCAAGCCCCTCATAACTCTGCCTTGCCTCCCCCTGTCTTCCCCCTGATAGAACATGTGACAGTGGGTACGCTCTATGCGAAGAGAGCCTCTATTCACACACTTGCTGGCTGCGGGCCCAACTGGGGTTTCAGTGGTTAGTGGTTACAATAACTGTTCTCAGATTGCCCAAACAACAACAACACACCAATAGCTCAGTCTAGCAGTACATCTGGGCTTCATTTAGGGAGCTGGGATTACATTAGAAAAACCAACTAGAAAGACCACATACAGAACAGCTGCATCACAGCCTAATGGACAGGCAGATGGTTACAGACATGGATATAAACTAGTCAGACAAAAACAGCATTCATCTTCTAGTACAAGAATGTGAGTTCTGGATTCGTGAACTTAACAAAATCATATTTACAGTGTGCATTTCAGCCACTGGCCACAACTAATAAGTGTCACTCACCAATACACGTTAATTGCTTTGCACACAAACACTCCACGCATGTCAGTTAAATTCAGCTCTGTTGTACAGAATGACCATGAACTCATAATGAACTATGGGCAATTCCACGTGATGCTAAGACTCAGATTTTTCATTTTAAAATGTATGTCAAACAAAAACCAATGATTGCAAAGTTAAACAAACCACACAACTCTGTGCAAAATGACTATTTTTAACAATTTCCACAGAAATGTTTACAAGAACACATTTACTTGAAGAACAGTGTAGATGCAGTGTTCGGTAACAGAATGACGTCACACAAAACAGCACAAACCGTCAGTCTGTTACTAAACTTTGCGTCTGTGCTGTTCTTCAAGTAAATGTGTTTTTGTAAAATGTTCTCTGTCACCGTGGAATTGCCTCTATGTTACTCTTCCTGATAAAAGGCAGACGGCTTTCCTAATGTGCATAGGGACTAGATACCGTTTTAGGAAAAAGTTTGAGGTATCATCCTAATGTAGAACAGGAAATACTGCAAGAAAACGTGACTCTGCTGGTGCCCCAGATTCCAGCCCCAAGGACCCCCTCCAAAGGGTCTACAAATCTAAACACACACACTCCTGGAGATCCCCCTGGATGATCTCTGACTGCTGGGAGATAAGACAGACTGGGCCTCTAACAGGCTATTAAACGGAGCGCTTCGCCCCATAAGAATGTGAGGCTACTTACAACCTCCAACTATGAGCACGGGCGTATCTAACTCACTGAGATCTCAGTCACAGGCTCATTATTCACTTGTCATAACTTTGTTAGCTCTGCAGCTCTAGATGAAAACAGTCTTTTACTGGGAACGTAGGGGAAAACAAGGTCTGAGCATGTGATTTTCCTGGGAATATCAGGAATCATAATTTAATGAGGGTTTATTGAACAAATCTTTAATAATTTGGTTACCTAGATGGCCTCGTCCTCAACACGTATCTCAGCCTGCTTATTGTGTCCCCTACAGCAAACAGCTGGGAATTGGTTATCATTGAAAGTACAGTAAATGACCTAGCATTTCTGACCATATTGAGAGCTATACAGCAAAAATATCTGTGAATATATTGCTGTGAAACCTTTAAAATCAGGTTAACTCCTCTGCTTCTCTTGCAGATGTGTTTTTCACCTGGCAAAACACTTCCTTGTTGCAATAGAATGATCTAGTATGTATTTTTAATCTCTTCAGTCTGAAACATGACACTATAAGGGAGAGAGGGGCTGGAGTTTGGTTATGGAGGAGGGTGGGGTACCCAACCTATGTCAGGGTTCACGCTCGAATTTGAGAAAGTGGCTAGGCATCGAGCATGACTGGTAGCTTGGTGTAGAATTAGCTAGCCTGATCTGGTTTTCGTTTTAATAAGTGGACTCTGTAACCTTAAGTGGGGGGGGGGGGGGGGGGGGGTAAGTGAAACCCCTCCTCCTGAGATGAGATCTGATCATGTCTTGCACATACAGTACTTCTCTCCAATGAACTCACTTCATTCCTGAATGACACTGAGCTGAAGATGAATATCCTGCCGCCATAGAATGTCAACTCATCCCTGTAGGTTAGACAACGTTTACAGGCTTGGTTCAAGAGCATCAACAAGACACAAGATTTATTAAGATCCAAGCAGTACTATAAATCAGTTCATTTACTGAACCATACAATCATTTGGCTGCATCATTTCCCATAAAATCAGCATGCCAATTGTTTCTCTTTACAGCCAGAGGGCTGCTCTAAAAAAGCTTCCATGCTTCATAGTTGTGTGGAAGCTCTCATCAGCGATATCATCAGGGCTGATTGATCAGCTACACTACATGACCAAAAGTATGTGGACACCTGCTCGTCAAACATCTCATTCCAAAATCATGGATATTAACAAGGAGTTGGTCCCCCTTTGCTGCTATAACAGCCTCCACTCTTCTGGGAAGGCTTTCCACTAGATGTTGAAACATTGCTATGGGGACTTGCTTCCATTCAGCCACAAGAGCATTGGTGAGGTCGGGCATTGATGTTGGGTGATTACGCCTGGCTCACACTCTGCATTCCAATTCATCCCAAAGGTGTTAGATGGGGTTGAGGTCAGGGCTCTGTGCAGACCAGTCAAGTTCTTCGACACCAATCTCAACAAAACCTTTCTGTATGGACCTCGCTTCATGCACGGGGGCATTGTCATGGGGAAATAGTTATGGGCCTTCCCCAAACTGTTGTCACAATGTTGGAAGAACAGAATCGTCTAGAATGTCATTGTATGCTATAGCGTTAAGATTTCCCTTCACTGGAATTAAGGGTCCTAGCCCAAACCAGGAAAAATAGCCCCAGACTATTATTCCTCCACCAAACTTTACAGTTAGCACTATGCATTTGGGGCAGGTAGCATCTCCTGGCATCCGCCAAAACCATATTCGTCTGACGAAGTGCCAGATGTTGAAGCGTGATTCATCACTCCAGAGAACGCGTTTCACTGCTCCAGAGTCCAATGGCGGCAAGCTTTTCGCCACTCCAGCCGACGCTTGGCATTGCACATGGTGATCTTAGGCTTGTGTGCGGCTGCTCAGCCATGGAAACCCATTTTGTGAAGCTCCCAACGAAGAGTTATTGTGCTGACATTGCTTCCAGGGGCAGTTTGGAACTCGGTAGTGAGTGTTGCGACCGTGGACAGACGATTTTTTACGCGCTACGCGCTTCAGCACTTGGCGCTCCCATTCTGTGAGCTTCTGGGGTCTACCACTTCGCGGCTGAGTCGTTGTTGCTCCTAGACCTTTCCACTTCACAATAACAGTACTTACAGTTGACCGGGGCAGCTCTAGCTGGGCAGAAATTTTACGAATTGACTTGTTGGAAAGGTGGTATCCTATGATGGTGCCACGTTGAAAATCACTGAGCTCTTCAGTAAGGCCATTCTACTGCTGCCAATGTTTGTCTATGGCTGTGTGCTTGATTTTATACACCTGTCATCAACATGAGTGGCTGAAATAGCCAAATCCACTAATTTGAAAGGGTGTCCACATAATTTTCTATATATAGTGTATTTACTGATACCTCCCACCTTTTACAGGCCTGAGATAAGATCCTGACCAGACCCTACAGAAAGTCTATGCTTGAGTGCTCTATGAAGTTAAACAAGAACCCTAGAGATACTGCATCAGGATAGAGAGTGTGTGTGTGTGTGTGTGTGTGTGTGTGTGTGTGTGTGTGTGTGTGTGTGTGTGTGTGTGTGTGTGTGTGTGTGTGTGTGTGTGTGTGTGTGTGTGTGTGTAGGATTAAATATAGATGTCACTACTGTAAGAGCAAAGATGAGCACATGATATGTGACACAGTAAACAATTGTGTTTTTTTCGAAATCAATTTATTTTTTGGGCACAAGTGAATGAGTTTCATTTTTGCAGCAGGGCCTATTAAAAGGCTTGTCACATTGTGAATATAGGGAATAACAATACTGTGTAGCGTTATGGCAATACATTTATTTTTGTCTTAAGTATACAATTATATTTAGATTATTATCTAACAGTCAAGACCTGTTAAAGTGACTTTTGAAAAAGTGAGATGAAATGACAACTTTACCCTTTAACTCTTCAGCTACATCCTGCGCGCATCCTCTATCCTGCGCCAGAGAGGTATTCCCCATCCGCGGTCTGGAGGTGACAGGTGTTGCCGCTCCACACACACTCTCCGCGGGCTCCACCGTACAGGGAACATTTTCATGGAAGTCCGAGACAGGCATCATTGAATAATACGCTGAAATATCTTCGTTCGGGGAAAGATTCCCTCTCATTCTTCGGATCTGAAGCTGTGACAAACTAGTAAAATAAACACAACCTCAAGAAAAGGAGGAAGCCCCCAGATAAAAGTGGTGATTTGCTCTCTTGGTGTCAAAAGCTTGATTGTCCGGAATTGTTGATTTTCTAACTCTCGATTCAACGGTCAGTTTGCCTTTGCTGTGTTTATGAATGAACAGTCATATACCGTGTTCACTACCGAGTGTGCGCCACATTGTGGCTACTGTCTGCTTGGAAAATGTGGGCGTGGTGAGCGACAAACCAGGTCAATCCCCTCAATCAGTTTATAGTGCTGTGGTAACTGTACTTAAATGAATGCACTCAAAATGGCATTAAAAAACAGATAAGCTTAACGAAAAGCATCTATAGAAAGGAATCCATATCTATACCAACATAGGCAGTTACTCCAAAAGAGCACATGTTCCATAAAAAACAATGAAAATGGGCATGATGCTCTGTCAGGGTTCCCCAACTGGCGATCCACAGCTGGTTTTATTTGGCCCCCCAAGTACTGAGCAAAAAAACTTTTTCATTGTTGGACATAAAGACTGTAAAAAAAAACACCAGGAAATCAGCTCCAGGTGTTTTAATTTCAGAAATCTGTTCCCAACTATTCCCACCATAATAGAGAGACAGGTGATCTTATACAAACGTAAGCAAGATGTGAAATTATTATGTTTTAGTCAAATATGATATCTGTTTCGGCTTCTTGCGGTCAATTTGCAGTCTCCAAATTATATGTAATTATGTTCCGGCCCCCAGACCATCCGCTCAATAAAAAATCGCCCCGCGGCTGAATCTAGTTGAAGATCCCTGCTCAATGTGTTATTGCCTTATCACCCCACTCTTATGGAACTTTGCCCAAGATCACCTGAATCCAAGTAGGTCACACAGAATCGTTTTTTTCAGTAACCAAATAGGTAAAAAAAAATGTAGTGACTGAGTAGCCATGCCTACTGTAATTGAGTTATATGCGACTCTCTAAACTTTTGGATGGCAGTTGAGCAACCTCTAAGTATTTTCGTATAATGCCTCATTTTGGCTTGGCCTTTTGCAATATGCTTAGCTTGAACTTTGGGAAATGTCCAGAGTGAGCTTGCTTTCAATTGTTGTTGGATTCTTTCCCCAAATCATGAGGGAGAAACAGGATATGAATATGTGCTCTGTGTAGCCTTTGCTTTATGAGAGCAAAGTGCTGCTGGCAACTCCACCTTGTGCTGCAACTTTATTCCCACTCTTCCTAAGTTCCCATAGTAGCTGTACTACTTCCTTATTATTGACACTACAGCATATATGGTGACACAGAGCGTTGATTCATATTAGTAGATGCATAACACTTATTAGCACAATTGTCCACATCATTTAATAAAGCATTCTGTCTTCCCCTTGATCCTAACTTGGTCTTGTCTGTTCAGTGTGTAGTTTACCCTGGGATAGGAATCGTAAATGTGGCCCAGTGTCAGTGCTTGACTTGGATTGTAATAGGTGCCGGTACTAATTTTGGGTGCTGGTACTGTTTAAATTTAGGTGCAGGAGCTCCACAATACTTTGAGCTGCAGGAGCTCAAGCAGTAGAACATTTTAGGTGCTGGTACTCAGCTCCAGTGAGCTCCTGCCCAAGTCAAGCACTGCCCAGTGCCTATAGCTATTAATAACCTGGAGTGGATGCCTGCTGGCTATAGGCTACTACTCTATTTCATTAAACAATATGAATTATGCATCAGCATGGGCATCTGTCCAACACGGGACAACATACCTGTGTACTTTGTTTTTGAAAATATGGCCTCTATTCAGAGTAGTTTTATGAATTGCTAAATACATCAACAAAGATTGTTTATTAGGCTTCTGTAACAAGGTGCTACAGGCCAGGCATGGATTACTGTGATATCACAAGATGTTTCAAAATGCCAAGCAGCATTACAACACACAGTCCCATGCTGGTGCCTGCATGGTTGTCACGTGAGATCCCCCAGCTGGTGATTGTGATGCATGACGATACACTCTAAGAGAAAAAGGTGCTATCTAGAACCTAAAACGGTTCAAGAACGCTTTTGCGTTCCATGTAAAACCCATTCCACAGATGGTTCTACATGGAACCCAAAGAGTTCTTCTACCTGGAACCAAAAAGGGTTCTTCTATGGGGACAGCCGAAGAACACTTTTGGAACCCTTTTTTCTAAGCGCGTACAGGAGGGATAGGACAGACTCTGAGTGAAGGGTGCAGGACTGGACCAGGCTGGTTTTTTGAGCATGCTCAGTTGGAGCGGGAGGAATTTTCCACTGTGTGTAACCAGGCAGCAGCCTTGGAGGGGGCGAAGGCTCTCTGCTCAGAGGGGCTGTCTGTGTGCATGAGTTATGTTGTGGTGTGCTATTGTGTGTGACTGCATTAATGTTGACTTCATGTGAGTAGTGGCTGATTGTATGTGTTTATGTGTGTATGTATGCGCTCTTCTGTTCTTTCATGTTTTTTTTCTTCACATGGTGTTTTTTATATAATTGGGGCTTGTGTCTGTGTGCTTGTCTATATGTTGTCTGAATGTGTTTGCTCGGACTGTGAGCGTTTTACAATCAATTTTTAACTCTCAGTGCCAGGCTCCCCCTCCACTCTCCTCTTTAGGTCCATTACACATTACACAACCCTTTCTGCCCTTCCTCAATCTCACCTGATAACAACCAGCTGGTCTCTCTCTATATACAATGCATTCGGAAAGTATTCAGACCCCTTGACTTTTTACACATTTTGTTATGTTATAGCCTTATTCTAAAGTGCATTAAAAAAAAGTTTTTCCTCATCAATCTACACACAATACCCCATAATGACAAAGCGAAAACAGGTTTTTAGAAATGTTTGCAAATTTATTAACAAGAAAAAACAGAAATACCTTGTTTACATAAGTATTCAGACCCTTTGCTATGAGACTGGAAATTGAACTAAGGTGCATCCTGTTTCCATTGATCATCCTTGAGATGTTTCTACAACTTGATTGGAGTCCATCTGTGGTAAATTCAATTGATTGGACATGATTTGGAAAGGCACACACCTGTCTATATAAGGTTCCACAGTTGACAGTGCATGTCAGAGCAAAAACCAAGCCATGAGGTTGAAGGAATTGTCCGTAGATTGTGTTGAGGCACAGATCTGGGGAAGGGTACCAAAACATTTCTGCAGCATTGAAGGTCCCCAAGAACACAGTGGCCTCCGTCATTCTTAAACAGAAGCAGTTTGGAAACACCAATACTCTTCCTAGAGCAAAGTACAGAGAGATCCTTGGTGAAAACCTGCTCTAGAGCGCTCAGGACCTCAGACTGGGGTGAAGATTCACCTTCCAACAGGACAACGTCTCTGAATGTCTCTGAATGTCTCTGAATGTCCTTGAGTGGCCCAGCCAGAGCCCGGACCTGAACTTGATCAAACATCTCTGGAGAGGCCTGAAAATAGCTGTGCAGCGACACTCCCCATCCAACCTGACTGAGCTTGAGAGGATCTGCAGAGAAGAATGGGAGAAACTCCCCAAATACAGGTGTGCCAAGTTTGTAGCATCCTACCCAAGAAGACACAATGCTGTAATCATTGCCAAAGGTGCTTCAACAAAGTACTGAGTAAAGGGTCTGAATACTTATGTAAATGTGATATTTCAGTTTTATTTGTTTGGTATACATGTACAAAAATGTCTATAAACCTGTTTTTGCCTTGTCATTATGGGTTATTGTGTGTAGATTGATGAGGGTCAAAAACAACTTCATCAATTTTAGAATAAGGATGTAAAGCAACAAAATGTGTAAAAAGTCAAAGGGTTTGAATACTTTCCGAATGCACTGTGTCTCTCTCTGACCTTGGCACAGAGCTCTTTATCTTTCCAGGACTATAGCTGTGTGTGTGAGGTCTACAACATGCCCTTCTAATGCTCAGGTGTGACCAGGGTCATTATAACCCATAAAACAGAGTTCACTGAACCATCATATTACAGTATTGAAAGGGAATTCAGTCATGTTCATGTTTTAAATGTGAACATTATATGGTAATTTACCTGTATGCAATGAGGGAGAAATAAGTGAAACACTACATTTGCAGAAAAGATGAGTTCCTCATAAGTCACTACATCTGGGATTTGATGGGAGTGCTTTTGACAATTTTGCCCATGGGATATTTTAAGACCACACTGATAGCGCTGCTAGGAAAACATCTGGCTACTACACTGCCATCTACTGGTGAAAGGTTCTCAGTATTCTTTTTCCTATGTTGTGTACATTGTTGTTGTCACGATAGTCGTAAAGTGAAAGAGAGGAGGACCAAGGCGCAGCGTGATAGCAATACATCTTTACTTTAATAAAGACGAAAAAACGAAGAACACTATACAAAGAAAATCAAAACAATAAACCGACGAACGTGAAGCTATACAAACTAAGTGCTAACATGCAACATAGACATAGACAATCACCCACAAACTACCTAATGACTATGGTTGCCTAAATGTGGCTCCCAATCAGAGACAACGATAGACAGCTGTCTCTAATTGAGAACCAATCCAGGCAACCACAGACATACATCCACCTAGACTAGACACTGCCCCATAAACATACAAAAACCCCTAGACAATACAAAACACATACATCCCCCATGTCACACCCTGACCTAACTAAAATAATAAAGAAAACAAAGATAACTAAGGCCAGGGCGTGACAGTTGTGCTACTTTGATATTGCTTAATATATATGTGGTTCAGTAACACAGTTATCCATTCCTTAGTGATTATATATATATATTTCAATGCTCTAACAACCACAGATTCATTGAATCCCTACAGCTGACTGCTTATGTACCATTGGAAAGAAAACTGGAACACTTTGTCAAGGAACACAGAGGTTCCTTGACAACCCAGAGAGGCATTTAAAGCTCATAGCCAACCTATCCATTGCCAAAACTGAAGAGAAAGACTAAAAAGAAGCCTGGCATAAGGAGCAGAGAAACTAAAGAGGGAGAGAGTAGTTTTGGCCAGACAGAAGTAGGGAGCTTAAAGTAGTCTACAATTAATTGGGATGCTAAAGACTAACTTGACTTGCTTCACACAGTCTCTCCAATGAACTGAAATAAACTCAAATATCACTATCCTATGGAGTGACTCAAACTTCTAACTTTACCCAGTTTTGCACAGGATCTTATACCTTTTATGTACTTGTGCAAGTCCCCCTTCTCACCACATGGTGACACCCATGTCTTGCTGCATAATCATGGCCTCCATGCAAAAAAATCACCTATCTTATTTAGGCCATACACTAGTATATCAATAACAAGTTCATACATGCTCACTATTCCTTCAGCAGGCACTCCCAACAACAGAAAACAGTTAGTATTGGTACATTGAAAGACAATTGTTATTACACAGTCATAATCATATAATTAAATCAAGACAAAGGAGATGATTGTGGACTACAGGAAAAAGAGGACCGAGCACCCCCCCATTCTCATCGACGGGACTGCAGTGGAGCAGATTGAGAGCTTCAAGTTCCTTGGTGTCCACATCACCAACAAACTAACATATTTCCCCTCAGGAGACTGGAAAAATTTGGCATGGGTCCTCAGATCCTCAAAAGGTTCTACAGCTGCACCATCGAGAGCATCCTGACGGGTTGCATCACTGCCTGGTATGGTAACTGCTCGGCCTCCGACCGCAAGGCACTACAGAGGGTAGTGCGAACGGCCCAAAACATCACTTTGGCCAAGCTTCCTGCCATTCAGGACCTCTATTCCAGGCGGTGTCAGAGGAAGGCCCTACAAATTGTCAAAGACTCCAGCCACCCTAGTTATAGACTGTTCTCTCTGCTACTGCACAGCCTACCCAGACTATTTTCATTGCCCACCCCCCCTCTCCCCCTCTTTTACACCGCTGCTACTCTCTGTTATCATCTATGCATAGTCACTTCAATAACTCTACCTACATGTACATATTACCTCAACTAACCGGTTGTCACGATCGTCTTGCTGTGAGAGATTGGACCAAGGCGCAGCGTGTGCAAAATACATCTTCTTTATTTTAAGAAGAGAGAAAAAACAAACAAGAAACGAACAACTAATCACGAACTAACAAAATAACAAAACTGACGACCGTGAAGCTATAAAGACAGATAGTGCTGACACAAACACTACACATAGACAATTACCCACACTCAGCTAAAGCCTATGGCTGCCTTAAATATGGCTCCCAATCAGAGACAACAATAACCAGCTGTCTCTAATTGAGAACCAATTCAGGCAACCATAGACTTTCCTAGATACCTACACTGAACACTAAACCATCTACTCTACTTAACCCCCTAAACCAAACAACACCCTAGACAATACAAAAACACATACTTCACCATGTCACACCCTGACCTAACTAAAATAATAATGAAAACAAAGATAACTAAGGCCAGGGTGTGACACCGGTGCCCCCGCACATTGACCCTGTACCGGTACACCTCTGTATATAGTCTCACTATTGTTACTTTACAGCTGCTCTTTAATTACTTGTTACTTTTATTTCTTATTCTTGTCTGTATTTTTTTAAACTGCATTTAAGGGCTCGTAAGTAAGCATTTCACTGTAAGGTCTACACCTGTTGTATTCGGCGCATGTAACTAATAAAATTTGATTTGAACATTTGATTTGATAATTAACAGATTTGTTATCTGTGCATACCAAATCGCTCACACCCAAGAGAGTGCCAGAAGTCCTTAGAGTTATAATAGTAATTATATTGCTGTTGGTATTAAGGCACATAGATCTACACAATGTCCTCTTAATCTGACTGCATGAGACCCCAGTGAGAGGCCAGGCCCCTGGACCACAGGTGGGGCCAACAGATGACTTGTTACGTGCTGAGAATAAGGCCAGACTCATTCACATCACTGAAAGTAAACCAGGTCATAGACAACTATCCGTCTATGGGATTCTGCTTGTATCTTTTAATGGATTTCGTGTTCAAGTTGGAGGGTGTTAAGACACCAGACCTTGGTTCAAATACTATTTCAAGTATCTAAATTACTTTCACGCACATTTCAAAGTAAGTATCCTTCATTTGACATTTTTAAGACAAGTAGCTGAATATTGGAATTGATTTGGAAATACATTTGGAACGTATTGGCATGTAATTGAAAATACTCAAATACACTCCCACTCATTTAACCCAGGTATTTCAAAATAGTATTTTATAAAAGTATTTGAAAATAATTTCAAATAGCAGGTTATTTCTGAAATGATTTGAAAATACTTTCAACTACCTCCAATAGAAGTAGTTAATTCTGGCCACTATAAGGACCTGAACTTGCACAGGCGGTGGCAAAACTCTCTGCTTGACTGTCTGGGCTTTTGACAGGTCAACAACAGGACATGTTAGTGATGTGCTCGTTGCTCCGGAAGGGCTTGTACAGGCGAGCTCTATGCATGTGAGAGTGAATTACAGCACAGCACAGTCCCAGCTCTGGATCTTGGCCATTCATTCTGAGGGTGTGGGGTGATGGTATTGAAACCTTTCTTCCCGCCTCCTGCGTATTAGCTCTGTGTGAGTCATTTTGGATTTCATTAGCCGGTGCCATTATGTAAGTCCGTCAGCAGTGGGATGGGGAGATGTATGGTGTGGTGGAAAAACCCACACAGAGGACCCGATTTCAAGATATGACAAATGGCTACTATGGATTTTTAGATAATATCCTGTCTATTGCTACAAAGAAAATTGGTCAGCTGTGTGGTGTTCATGGCCTTGCAGTCACATATTGGGCCCAGCAGGATTTGGCTTTGTTTGGTTTGGAGAGGTATAGCTTTTAAGGCTGTTAGATCTTCTAACATGGACATTGAGCGTCACAAAGACGATAAGCCGTAGCGACTGTCTTGCTCTCCTGGACAGTGCTGGTCTGCCCAGTCTGGATTCTTCTGCCAAGGCATCGTGTGTGACTGGCAAACTAATGGAGCCATTGCCACTCTTCTGCTATTGGCAGCCCCACAACGCAAAGGCATTTAGACCTGGACTTGAGTTTGTCTGGACTGGAACTTTGAAGAATAAATGATGAAAACATGGTTCCCTTGCAAATTCACTAGTAATTGGTGGTGGTGATGTTGGGCTGGGCTATTAATATGCACAGAATGTGGGTTGGCCCCCCTGAAATTTGCCCCTCAAAAACTTTGCTAGTTTGGCCAATCTCATACTTCCACTGTGCAGTGCTCAAAGTCATGAAACGTCGATTATAATTTCATACATTTTCACAAGTTCTGTGTCAGTATAATTTTTGGATCCCTAAAAACATAAATCCCCATTGGAGTATATTCGTATTCATTCATTAATCTGACAGTTTTATTTGTATGTAGATACGTGGCCTGATTTCAGGGGTATTCTTCACTAATTATACTCCACATCACTGGGGAATACATTTTCCATACAGTGAGGTCACCCACTACTGCACAAGTTACACTTTTTTCAACTAACTATAATTGACTTTGTCTGTCAGTTACACTGTGGATTGACTTTGAACTATAATAATAACGGGTGTAGACTAACAGTGAAATGCTTACTCCGGGTCCTTTTCCAACAACGCAGAGTAAGATACAATATATATTTTTTTAAATAGTGACACAAGGAATAAATCCACAGTGAATAATTAATAGAAATAACAAGTAAAAATAATGGCTATGTATAGGGATTAGGAAACAACATGGTTATATACAGTGAGTATCGAGTACCGAGTCGATGTGCAGGGGTACAAGGTAATTGAGGTAACTATGTACTGTACATAAAGCATAGATAGGGATAAAGTGACTAGGCAACAGGATAGATAATAAACAGTAGCAGCAGGGTATGTGCAAAGAAGTTAGTGAGTTACTGCAAAAAAGGGTCAATGCAGGTAGTCCGGGTAGCCATTTGATTAGCTATTTAGCATTTTGTTTAGAAGTCATATGCCTTGGGGTTAGAAGCTGTTCAGGGTACTTTTGGTTCCAGACTCAGTGAATTGGAACCGCTTGCCATGCAGTAGCAGAGAGAACAGTCTGTGGCTTGGGTGGCAGGAGTCTTTGACCATTTTTTGGGGCCTTCCTCTGACACCGCCTGGTATAGAGGTCCTGGATGGCTGGGAGCTTGGCTACAGTGATGTACTGGGTGGCATTACTATCCTCTGTAGCGCCTTGTGGTCGGATGCCAAGCAGTTAACATACCAAGCGGTGATGCAGCCAATCAAGATGCTCTCGATGGTGTAGCTGTATACCTTTTTGAGAATCTGAGGGCCCATGCCAAATATTTTCATTGTCGTGTCCTCTTCACGACTGTGTTGGTATGTTTGGACCATGATAGATCCTTAGTGGTGTGTACACCGAGGAACTTAAAGCTCTCTACCCACTCCACTACAGCCCCGTCGATGTGAATGGGGGCGTGTTCTGCCCTCCGTTTCCTGAGCGCCACGATTAGCTTCTTGGTCTTACTGATGTTAAGGAAGAGGTTGCTGTCCTGGCACCGCACTGCCAGGTCTCTGACCTCCTCCCTATAGGCTGTCTCATCGTCGTCAGTGATCAGGCCTATCACCGTTGTGTTGTTGACAAACTTAATGATGGTGTTGGAGTCGTGCACGGCCACCAGAGTATGTGAGTAGAGTTGAGCGGTCGGATCACGGATCAGTGCTCGCACACCGCTCCTGCGCTCCAAGTCCTTTCCAACAGCTCCGCTAAAAAAACGCTCCTCGCTCACATGAAAAAAAAACTGCCACTCCAAATTCGCTCCATTCATTAAAATGACCATTTAACCAACAACCATCCATTTTTGTGACTACCTGGACCTACCATGTGGTTTTGAAGTATTGAAACCAAACCATATGATTTGAACGAAAAACATTTTAATAAACATGAAAAGGTGACTGTAAGAAGCGCTCATCATGTTACATGTCGCATTAAACAGCATATAAACACTCTAAATAGGTAAGGAGCCAGACTGGTAGCCTAAGAAGGAAAGAAAATGCATTATTTAGCCTACATTATTAACCTATTATTTCAGTTATTTCAAGGCTATAGCCTACAAAGATATAAATTGGGAAGCATTTGATAGTGCGACACACTAGGCTGATAGGAACATTATAGTGCTAAGCATTTCAACATTTAATTGTGTTAAATCATTATAGTCTATAAATTGCGCACATAGCCTGTGCCTTACTTAGAATTAAATAAAAATGAAACGAAAAATGTCTTATTAGGCTCAGTGCCTTTGAATTAATTTTTAGAAACAGCAGTTTGGTCAGAGTCTGGCTCATGCGATGGTGCCAGCAGCGGAGAATATCCTCTCTGCGCTTGCAGAGCCACTGGGGATGCTTAACACCCTACGGGCCACTCTTGCCATGCTGGCAGGGATACAGAGTTGTATTTTTATTTTTATATAGGTAGGCCTAAAGTTTTTAGGCAAAATAACCCTATCAAAATGGAAAGTCTCCTTGAAAGAGGTAAGGTGTCAGACCTATTGGGCCAAAATCAATGATAGCCTATTATATAGATAATAGAACGAAAATGAAATAAACTTTTAAGAGATCAAATTTTTTGTTTCGAAATACTTTGCTACTATGAAACACTTTGCTAGCTACCCACCTCCTTCCTTTCTATTAGCATGTGCATGTAGTAAGTACACCATCATGCTTTCAGGATATGTGTAATTTCAGATTCCACAATGATTCTTTAATTCTGGACCCTACATCACCGCACTCCCTCTCTTGATCTTGGTACTCCTTATCTTTGTAAATCACATTGATTTTGCACCTGTGTGTTTTATCAGTTTCTTTATGCATGCTCGGCCCAGCATGCATTTGTAGTCTACTTGTGTGCTGCTTGAGCTACTGTAATCGAGTTCGCAAAATATTTTCATAAAGAAACTGATAAAACAGGGAGTACAGGAAGGGTGAACAGGGAGTACAGAAAGGGGCTAAACACGCACCCCTGAGGGTCCCCCGTTTTGAGAATCAGAGTGGCGGATGTGTTGTTGCCTACCCTCATCACCTGGGGGTGGTCGTCAGGAAGTCCAGGATCCAGTTGCAGAGGGAGGTATTCAGTCCCAGGGACCTTAACTTAGTGATGAGCTTTGAGGGCACTATTGTAACGACCTGGGTGTCGGGGGGTGTGAAGTCAGACGCAGGAACAGCAGAGCTTCAATACGTTGATTCTTTAATGCCCAACTGGCAAACAAAATGTCCAACACGGACTTACTGTGTGTCATAAACAACTGTCCAAAAACACGGGAGACAAACCCAGTCCACAATACATAAACCACTCCCGAAATCCAAAGCTACAAACGAACAATCCCGCACAAAGAAGCGTACGGGCTGGCTGACTAATAAAGCCACACTAATTACCAATTACCTAAACACAGGTGATACAAATAAACACATAAGGAGGGGGGAGGAAAAAGAGTCAGTGGCAGCTAGTAGGCCGGTGACGACGACCGCCGAGCGCCACCCGAACGGGAAGGAGAGCCTGCCTCGGTTGAAGTCGTGACAGTACCCCCCCTCTGACGCGCGGCTCCCGCAGCGCGCCGACACCGGCCTCGAGGTCGACCCGGAGGACGAGGCGCAGGGCGATCCGGATGGAGGCGATGGAAATCCCTTAACATAGATGGATCCAAAATGTCCTCCACCGGTACCCAGCACCTCTCCTCCGGACCGTACCCCTCCCAGTCCACGAGGTACTGCAGGCCCCTCACCCGGCGTCTCGAGTCCAGAATGGCCCGTATCGTGTACGCCGGGGACCCCTCGATGTCCAGAGGGGGAGGAGGGACCTCCGGCACCTCACCGTCCTGCAGGGGACCAGCTACCACCGGCCTGAGGAGAGACACATGAAACGAGGGGTTAATACGATAATAGGAAGGGAGTTTTAATCGATAACACACCTCGTTTATTCTCCTCAGGACTTTGAAGGGCCCTACACACTGCGGCCCCAGCTTCCGGCAGGGCAAGCGGAGGGGTAGGTTTCGGGTCGAGAGCCAGACCCTTTCCCCCGGTACAAACACGGGGGCCTCACTGCGGTGGCGGTCAGCGCTCCTCTTCTGCCTTCTAGTAGCTTGTTGGAGGGACTCCTGGACGGCCCTCCAGGTCTCCTTGGAGCGCTGTACCCACTCCTCCACCGCAGGAGCCTCGGTCTGGCTCGGATGCCATGGTGCCAGGACCGGCTGGTACCCCAACACACACTGAAAGGGGGACACATTAGTAGAGGAGTGGCGTAGTGAGTTCTGGGCCATCTCGGCCCAGGGAATGTATCTCGCCCACTCCCCTGGCCGGTCCTGGCAATACGACCGCAGAAACCTACCCACCTCCTGGTTCACTCTCTCCACCTGCCCATTACTCTCGGGGTGATAACCGGAAGTCAGGCTGACCGTGACCCCCAGACGCTCCATGAACGCCCTCCATACTCGGGACGTGAACTGGGGGCCCCGATCAGAAACGATGTCCTCCGGCACCCCGTAGTGCCGGAAGACGTGGGTGAATAAGGCCTCCGCAGTCTGTAGGGCAGTAGGGATACCGGGCAACGGGAGGAGACGGCAGGACTTAGAAAACCGATCCACAATTACCAGAACCGTAGTGTTTCCCTGAGAGGGGGGAAGATCGGTCAGGAAGTCTACGGACAGATGAGACCATGGCCGTTGTGGAACGGGGAGGGGTTGCAACTTCCCTCTAGGAAGGTGCCTAGGAGCCTTACTCTGAGCGCATACCGAACAGGAGGAGACATAAACCCTAACGTCTCGAGCTAAGGTAGGCCACCAATACCTCCCCCGAAGGCTCCCCACTGTCCTCGTCACCCCAGGGTGACCCGAGGAGGGTAGGACATGAGCCCACCGAATCAGTCGGTCCCGAACACCAAGCGGTACGTACTTACGGCCCGCCGGACACTGAGGAGGCGCGGGTTCCGCCCGTAGCGCCCGCTCGATGTCCGAGTCCACCTCCCATACCACTGGCGCTATCAGCCTCGAGGCGGGGATGATGGGAGTGGGTTCGGTGGTCCTATCCTCCGTGTTGTAAAGGCGGGACAGTGCGTCTGCCTTTACGTTTTGGGAGCCGGGTCTATAGGACAACGTGAACCGAAACCGGGTGAAAAACATGGCCCACCTTGCCTGACGTGGGTTCAGTCTCCGAGCTGCCCGAATATACTCCAGATTCTGGTGGTCGGTCCAGATGAGAAAGGGGTGCTTAGCCCCCTCAAGCCAGTGTCTCCACACCTTCAGAGCCCTGACCACCGCTAACAACTCCCGATCCCCCACATCATAGTTACGCTCCGCTGCACTGAGCTTACTAGAGAAGAAAGCGCAGGGGCGGAGTTTTGGTGGCGTACCCGAGCGCTGTGATAGCACGGCACCCACCCCAGCCTCGGACGCGTCCACCTCCACTATGAATGCTAAAGAGGGATCCGGATGCGCCAACACGGGAGCATCCGTGAACAGAGCCTTCAACCTGTTGAAAGCTCCGTCCGCCGCCGCTGACCACCGCAACCGCACCGGGCCCCCCTTTAGCAGTGAGGTAATGGGAGCCGCTACCTGGCCAAAACCCCGGATAAATCTCCGGTAGTAGTTGGCAAAACCCAAAAACCGCTGCACCTCTTTTACCGTGGTCGGAGTCGGCCAATTACGCACGGCCTTTATGCGGTCACTCTCCACCACCACCCCCGAGGTGGAAATGCGATAACCCAGGAAGGAGACGGCTTGTTTGGAGAACACACACTTCTCAGCCTTGACGTATAAGTCATGCTCCAGCAGTCTGCCAAGCACTTTACGTACCAGAGATACATGCGCGGCGTGAGTAGTTGAGTAGATCAGAATGTCATCGATATACACAACTACCCCCTGCACGTGCAGGTCCCTGAGAATGTCGTCTACAAAGGATTGGAAAACGGCTGGAGCATTCTTTAACCCATACGGCATGACGCAGTACTCATAGTGGCCCGATGTGGTACTAAATGCGGTTTTCCACTCGTCTCCTTTCCGAATACGCACCAGACTGTACGCGCTCCTGAGGTCCAGTTTTGTAAAGAACTGCGCTCCGTGAAATGATTCCACCGCCGAAGCAATGAGAGGTAGTGGGTAACTAAACCCCACTGTGATGGCATTTAGACCTCTATAATCAATACACGGACGCAAACCTCCCTCCTTTTTCTTCACAAAAAAGAAACTCGAGGAGACGGGCGAGATGGAGGGCCGAATGTACCCCTGTCCCAGAGACTCCGCGACATATGTCTCCATAGCCAACGTCTCCTCTTGGGACAAAGGGTACACGTGACTCTTGGGAAGCGCAGCGTTAACCTGGAGATCTATCGCACAATCCCTACCCGGTCGATGTGGTGGTAATTTCGTCGCTTTCCTTTTACAGAAAGCGATTGCCAAATCGGCATACTCGGGGGGAATGCGCACCGTGGAACCCTGGTCTGGACTCTCCACCGACGTGGCACCAATGGAAACTCCCAGACACCTTCCAGAACACTCCTCTGACCACCCCTGGAGAACCCCCTGTCTCCACGAAATATTGGGATTGTGCCGGGCCAACCAGGGAATACCCAGCACCACTGGAAACGCAGGCGAATCAATAATATAGAGACTGATACGTTCCCTATGATTCCCCTGCGTCACCATGTCCAGGGGAACTGTGGCCTCCCTGACCACCCCTGACCCTAATGGCCGGCTATCTAGGGAGTGCACGGGAAAGGGAGAATCTATCGGCACAAGCGGAACGCTCAACTTACGGGCGAGTCCGCGATCCATAAAGTTCCCAGCTGCACCTGAATCGACTAGTGCCCTATGCTGGGAAGAGGGGAAAAAATAAAGGAAAAAAATTGAGACAAACATGTGACCAACAGGGGGTTCTGAGTGAGTTTGGTGCTGACTCACCTGGGGTGATCGAGAAGCGTTCCGCCTGACATCTCGACTCCCAGACAGACCCCCCCAGCACCGATCGGCCGTGTGTCCTCTCCGACCACAGCTGGTGCAGGGGGGGCCTCCTCCTCCGGTACCCCTAGGCGCGGCCCCTCCCAACTCCATCGGGATGGGAGCCGGGGCGCTGGGTGGTGGAACGCACAGGACCCTCTCCGAACGCCCGCGGGCAGCCAGCAGATTATCCAGTCGGATGGACATGTCAATAAGCTCATCCAGAGAAAGTGCGATGTCCCGACACGCTAGCTCCCTGCGGACGTCCTCCCGGAGACTACACCGGTAGTGGTCAATAAGGGCCCTGTCGTTCCACCCTGATCCCGCGGCCAAGGTCCGGAACTCCAGCGCGAAATCCTGTGCGCTCCTCCTCTCCTGCCTGAGATGAAATAGTCTCTCACCCGCCGCTCGGCCGTCTGGGGGGTGGTCAAACACGGCACGAAAACGACGGGTAAACTCCGGGTAGTGCTCCTTCGCGGAGTCCGGGCCATTCCAGACTGCGTTGGCCCACTCCAGAGCACGACCCGTTAGGCAGGAGACGAGGACACTCACCCTCTCCGCTCCCGAGGGAGTGGGGCGAACAGTGGCCAGGTATAGCTCCAGTTGGAGTAAGAACCCCTGACAACCTGCTGCCGCTCCATCATAATCCCTCGGGAGCGTAAGACGGAGCGCGCTGGAGCCGGGGGATGGAGAGTCCTGGGGGGGGGGGGAGCCGAAGGTGGAGAGAGGAGCCCACTCCTCTCCCATCGCTCCATTCTCTCCATCATTTGGTCCATGGCTGATCCGATCCGATGGAGGACGGTGGTGTGGTGGAGAACCCGTTCCTCCATCGATGGGAGAGGGTTGGCTGCTGCTCCTGCTGACTCCATTTTAGTGGTGCGGGATTCTGTAACGACCTGGGTGTCGGGGGGTGTGAAGTCAGACGCAGGAACAGCAGAGCTTCAATACGTTGATTCTTTAATGCCCAACTGGCAAACAAAATGTCCAACACGGACTTACTGGGTGTCATAAACAACTGTCCAAAAACACGGGAGACAAACCCAGTCCACAATACATAAACCACTCCCGAAATCCAAAGCTACAAACGAACAATCCCGCACAAAGAAGCGTACGGGCTGGCTGACTAATAAAGCCACACTAATTACCAATTACCTAAACACAGGTGATACAAATAAACACATAAGGAGGGGGGAGGAAAAAGAGTCAGTGGCAGCTAGTAGGCCGGTGACGACGACCGCCGAGCGCCACCCGAACGGGAAGGAGAGCCTGCCTCGGTTGAAGTCGTGACAACTATGGTGTTGAACGCTGAGCTGTAGTCAATTAACAGCATTCTCATGTAGGTGGTCCTTTTGGCCAAGTGGGAAAGGGCAGTGTGGAGTACAATAGAGATTGCGTCATCTGTGGATCTTTTGGGGTGGTATGTGAATTGGAGCTGGTCCAGGGTGTCTGGGATGATGGTGTTGATGTGAGCCTGACCAGCCTTTCAAAGCATTTCATGGCTACAGATGTGAGTGCTACGGGGCAATAGTCATTTAGAGTGGTTACCTTGGCGTTTTTGGGACTATGGTGGTCTGCTTAAAACATGTAGGTATTACAGACTGGGTCAGGGAGAGGTTGAAAATATCAGTGAAGACACTTACCACCTGGTCAACACATGCTCTGAGTACACGTCCTGGTAATCCGTCTGTCCCTGCGGCCTGTTGAAAGGTCTTACTCACATCGTCTATGGAGAGCGTGATCACACAGTCTTCAGGAACAACTGGTGCTCTCATGCATGGTTCAGTGTTGCTTGCCTCAAACTGAGCATAGAAGGGATTTAGCTTGTCTGGTAGGCTCATGTCACTGTGGAGGTTGTGGCTGGGTTTCCCTTTGTAATCTGTGATATTTTGCAAGCCCTGTCATATCTGACGAGTGTCAGTGCCAGTGTAGTAGGATTCGATCTTAGTCCTGTATTGATGGTTTGCCTATCTGATGGTTCTTTGGAGGGCATAGGTGGATCTTATAAGCGTCCAGGTTAGTGATCTGCTCCTTGAAATTGGCAGCTCTAGCCTTTAGCTCAGTGTGGCTGTTGCCGGTAATCCATAGCTTCTGGTTGTGATATGTACGTATGGTCACGTCGATGCACTTAGTAGCCCTTTCCTGCAGTCTAATGATCAAAGCGCCTTCTAGTGGCCTCATGGGTGGATTGTTATTCATATTTTTCATAATTTCTTCATTAATAAACATGAAAAGTGTATTTATGTCAAACGGTTTTGTTATATTTCAGTCTTCTGTGATGTATATAAAGTCTTATACTGGAATGCAAACTCAAATTTTCATATAGTTCAACTCTATGTGTGACATGGTACAGGTGTCTTATTTTTTTTAAGGCCATAACCATGTGTGTGAGGTGTATACTTTTGTTTCGAAGTATATTTGTTTAAAGCTACCAAGAAACACTCTGTGACCCTGATTTAGCCCCCTACAGTAAATTAATGAAGCCGGTGACTGATGTGGTAAATACTGTAATGCCATCCATGATGTGCTAGCAAAACAGTCCTGTAGCTTAGGATCCACTTCATCGGACTGAGCGCGTCACTGGTACTTCCTGTTAAGAGTTTTTGCTTGTAAGCTCAAATCAGGAGGATAGAGTTATGGTCCAAATGGAGGGCGAGGGAGAGCTTTGTGTGCGTCTCTGTGTGTGGAGTAAAGGTGATCTTGAGTTTTGTATGCGTCTCTGTGTGTGGAGTAAAGGTGATCTTGAGTTTTGTATGCGTCTCTGTGTGTGGAGTAAAGGTGATCTTGAGTTTTGTATGCGTCTCTGTGTGTGGAGTAAAGGTGATCTTGAGTTTTGTATGTGTCTCTGTGTGTGGAGTAAAGGTGATCTAGAGTTTTGTATGCGTCTCTGTGTGTGGAGTAAAGGTGATCTTGAGTTTTGTATGCGTCTCTGTGTGTGGAGTAAAGGTGATCTTGAGTTTTGTATGCGTCTCTGTGTGTGGAGTAAAGGTGATCTTGAGTTTTGTATGCGTCTCTGTGTGTGGAGTAAAGGTGATCTTGAGTTTTGTATGCGTCTCTGTGTGTGGAGTAAAGGTGATCTAGAGTTTTGTATGCGTCTCTGTGTGTGGAGTAAAGGTGATCTTGAGTTTTGTATGCGTCTCTGTGTGTGGAGTAAAGGTGATCTTGAGTTTTGTATGCGTCTCTGTGTGTGGAGTAAAGGTGATCTTGAGTTTTGTATGCGTCTCTGTGTGTGGAGTAAAGGTGATCTTGAGTTTTGTATGCGTCTCTGTGTGTGGAGTAAAGGTGATCTTGAGTTTTGTATGCGTCTCTGTGTGTGGAGTAAAGGTGATCTTGAGTTTTGTATGCGTCTCTGTGTGTGGAGTAAAGGTGATCTTGAGTTTTGTATGCGTCTCTGTGTGTGGAGTAAAGGTGATCTTGAGTTTTGTATGCGTCTCTGTGTGTGGAGTAAAGGTGATCTTGAGTTTTGTATGCGTCTCTGTGTGTGGAGTAAAGGTGATCTTGAGTTTTGTATGCGTCTCTGTGTGTGGAGTAAAGGTGATCTTGAGTTTTGTATGCGTCTCTGTGTGTGGAGTAAAGGTGATCTTGAGTTTTGTATGCGTCTCTGTGTGTGGAGTAAAGGTGATCTTGAGTTTTGTATGCGTCTCTGTGTGTGGAGTAAAGGTGATCTTGAGTTTTGTATGCGTCTCTGTGTGTGGAGTAAAGGTGATCTTGAGTTTTGTATGCGTCTCTGTGTGTGGAGTAAAGGTGATCTTGAGCTTTGTGTGCGTCTCTGTGTGTGGAGTAAAGGTGATCTTGAGTTTTGTATGCGTCTCTGTGTGTGGAGTAAAGGTGATCTTGAGTTTTGTATGCGTCTCTGTGTGTGGAGTAAAGGTGATCTTGAGTTTTGTATGCGTCTCTGTGTGTGGAGTAAAGGTGATCTTGAGTTTTGTATGCGTCTCTGTGTGTGGAGTAAAGGTGATCTAGAGTGTTGTATGTGTCTCTGTGTGTGGAGTAAAGGTGATCTAGAGTGTTGTATGCGTCTCTGTGTGTGGAGTAAAGGTGATCTAGAGTTTTGTATGCGTCTCTGTGTGTGGAGTAAAGGTGATCTAGAGTGTTGTATGTGTCTCTGTGTGTGGAGTAAAGGTGATCTTGAGTTTTGTATGCGTCTCTGTGTGTGGAGTAAAGGTGATCTTGAGTTTTGTATGCATCTCTGTGTGTGGAGTAAAGGTGATCTTGAGTTTTGTATGCATCTCTGTGTGTGGAGTAAAGGTGATCTAGAGTGTTGTATGTGTCTCTGTGTGTGGAGTAAAGGTGATCTAGAGTTTTGTATGCGTCTCTGTGTGTGGAGTAAAGGTGATCTTGAGTTTTGTATGCGTCTCTGTGTGTGGAGTAAAGGTGATCTTGAGTTTTGTATGCGTCTCTGTGTGTGGAGTAAAGGTGATCTTGAGTTTTGTATGCGTCTCTGTGTGTGGAGTAAAGGTGATCTTGAGTTTTGTATGCGTCTCTGTGTGTGGAGTAAAGGTGATCTTGAGTGTTGTATGCGTCTCTGTGTGTGGAGTAAAGGTGATCTTGAGTTTTGTATGTGTCTCTGTGTGTGGAGTAAAGGTGATCTTGAGTTTTGTGTGCGTCTCTGTGTGTGGAGTAAAGGTGATCTTGAGTTTTGTATGCGTCTCTGTGTGTGGAGTAAAGGTGATCTTGAGTTTTGTATGCGTCTCTGTGTGTGGAGTAAAGGTGATCTTGAGTTTTGTATGCGTCTCTGTGTGTGGAGTAAAGGTGATCTTGAGTGTTGTATGTGTCTCTGTGTGTGGAGTAAAGGTGATCTTGAGTTTTGTATGCGTCTCTGTGTGTGGAGTAAAGGTGATCTTGAGTTTTGTATGCGTCTCTGTGTGTGGAGTAAAGGTGATCTTGAGTGTTGTATGCGTCTCTGTGTGTGGAGTAGAGGTGATCTTGAGTTTTGTGTGCGTCTCTGTGTGTGGAGTAAAGGTGATCTTGAGTGTTGTATGCGTCTCTGTGTGTGGAGTAAAGGTGATCTAGAGTTTTGTATGCGTCTCTGTGTGTGGAGTAAAGGTGATCTTGAGTTTTGTATGCGTCTCTGTGTGTGGAGTAAAGGTGATCTTGAGTTTTGTATGCGTCTCTGTGTGTGGAGTAAAGGTGATCTTGAGTTTTGTATGCGTCTCTGTGTGTGGAGTAAAGGTGATCTAGAGTTTTGTATGCGTCTCTGTGTGTGGAGTAAAGGTGATCTAGAGTTTTGTATGCGTCTCTGTGTGTGGAGTAAAGGTGATCTTGAGTTTTGTATGTGTCTCTGTGTGTGGAGTAAAGGTGATCTTGAGTTTTGTATGCGTCTCTGTGTGTGGAGTAAAGGTGATCTTGAGTTTTGTATGCGTCTCTGTGTGTGGAGTAAAGGTGATCTTGAGTTTTGTATGCGTCTCTGTGTGTGGAGTAAAGGTGATCTTGAGTTTTGTATGTGTCTCTGTGTGTGGAGTAAAGGTGATCTTGAGTTTTGTATGTGTTTCTGTGTGTGGAGTAAAGGTGATCTTGAGTTTTGTATGCGTCTCTGTGTGTGGAGTAAAGGTGATCTTGAGTTTTGTATGCGTCTCTGTGTGTGGAGTAAAGGTGATCTTGAGTTTTGTATGCGTCTCTGTGTGTGGAGTAAAGGTGATCTTGAGTTTTGTATGTGTCTCTGTGTGTGGAGTAAAGGTGATCTTGAGTTTTGTATGCGTCTCTGTGTGTGGAGTAAAGGTGATCTTGAGTTTTGTATGCGTCTCTGTGTGTGGAGTAAAGGTGATCTTGAGTTTTGTATGCGTCTCTGTGTGTGGAGTAAAGGTGATCTTGAGTTTTTTTCGCCTCTAGTTGCGCAGGTGAGCGTTGTATAGCTCAGTATTTGACATAGAGATTTACTGCACATTTGAAATGGTGTACCGCTGTCGCACATCACACTTCTTTTGGGGAAATACTCAGAATGATACTTCAATACTTCAAAGTACAGTATCTTGAAACAAATGCTGATCCTATGGCACTAGGCACCGACTGTCCAGTCCTGGCCAGCAACCACTGCTGCTGGTGATGAAAGCTCCTATTGAAAGCAGAGAGAGAGAGCCCTAACACCTCGAGCAGATCTTGCTTACGGGTCCACAGGCTTTATCTGTTTCTGAAGCACTCCAGTAAGGGTTGAATAGCCCGACAAAGAGGGGAAGAGGATGGACGAGAGGATGGGGAGGAGGGAAGATGGGAAAGGAAAAGAGAGCTTGGAGGACAATGGGAGCGGGAGGAGAGGAGAAAAAAAGGGTTCCAAAAGGGTAATTTGGCTGTCCCCATAGGATAACTTTTTTTGGTTCCAGAAATCCTTTTGGTTCCAGGTAGAACCCTATTGGGTTCCATGTTGCATACAGCATATCCTACTGTATATTCTTACTAATTTTGCTTTCTGAGCATCACTCAGGGCACTCTTTTATTGGAATGAATGAGGGACATAACATCCCCCAAATTGTAAAGAGATAGGAAGGGCTACCATCTCCTCCCACTGCCTTTACCTCTCTATCTTTCCCTCTCTCTTTCTGAGTTTGAAAGTCTCCTCCCTCTTCAGAGAATGGGAGTATGAGGGATTGCCTCAGTTGTCTTCAGAGAACATATGTACACCTCCCATTCTCTATGTGCCTGTCTATCTCACTCCATCTCCCAGTCTCTATCTCTCCTCCCTTCTCTGCCTCTGGACCCACTGCCTGCCTCTACCACTATTGCTCTCTGCCTGCCTGACCTGTCCTCGGGCTGAGGATAACTCATCAGGAAGAGGAGTTTGTCTAATAAGGGAACATCTACACTGGTGAAAGGTCAGTGTTTTGTTTTGACACTTTTGAGGACTCAGGAGGAGATAGTTGTTGGTGTTGTTGTCCAATGGAATGACCAGGTCTGTGTGGCCCTTGTGATGTTTTAGCTGTATGCCAGGGGTCCATACTGTTGATGTGGCCATGCATGAAAGTATCATCCTTTTGTTCAGATTTTCATGTCCACGTCTTCTAAATTCATTAAAATGCAAACAAAATCTTTGTAGCAAAATTTGCAGTTTGTTCAGAGTGTTACCAACTGGCATTTTCAATCAAACAATTGATTGAAAAAGTATGCCTTTCCAATGAAAGGATACATAGTTGTATTGTGTAGGGTGCTTTTAGTTGAGTATGCAGTGCATCTCTTTAAAGAAAACGCAGTTGATTGTTTTTGTTATTCCATTATTCAGGTGCGCATACGTTTTTCCTAATCAAGTGTTTTTATGAATAAATATTCTCCAGGATAGACTGATGAGTTGCCAGGGTGTATTAGGGATGCAGATCTGCACCTGCAGGGTTCCATGCTTTCTGTGTTCAGGGTCTTTGATGCTTGTCGTGGATGGATTCATCATGGGGAAGAAATGCTAACTTTTGTCTTAGAATAAAATACTTGCTTTCTTCTCAAGATTGTGTGACTATTTTATCATGAAAACATTTGTTATTTTGACTACACACCACATGGTCCAGATTTGCTATAAGAAGAAATAAGCTATTCTTCTTTCTCTAATCTTATCAACCGCATTGCAATGTCAATGTGAGTGTCTGCATGTGTCATTTCAACTGCATGTGTCTTGCTCTGTGTCATTTCATCTCTTCTCCAGTAGCTATCACCAGAGTAAGGGCTGGTCAGACCCATTGGTTCAGGTTGTCTGGCTGTCTAAAAGGTGTGTGAGACACTCCTAGTCCTGTCTGCAGTCATGACCAAAAGTAATGGGGACACCCCCCCGGCTTCAGATTCCCACACTAGGATGCAGCGGATCAGGGAGGGCATCCACATAAGGACCATGAAGGCCAAGAGGAAAGTGGAGGACATCTCTAAGGAAGATGTCCAGGCCTTCTTCAAGAAGAACGCCTTTGTGCTCTTTACTGTAGCGGCCGTTGTTGTAGGTGAGTGAACACACACACCTCCAATACCACACCCCAGTCCACTCACACACACTCTCCTCCGTATTTATTTAGAGAGTGAAGCTAAAATGTGTAAATTTGGCTCTATACACCAACATTTTGGATTTGAGATCAAATGTTTCCTATGAGGCAACCGCACTGAATGTCACCTTTTGTTTGTTTTATTTAAGTATTTGGAAAAATGCATTTACAGTGTATTCAAGTAGTCAAAGGTTTAGTATTTTGTCACATACTCCTAGCACGTAATGACTACATCAAGATTGCAGCTCTACACACTTGTTGGATGCATTTGCAGTTTGTTTTGTTTGTGTTTCGGATAATATTTTTTTGCCCGATAGGAACTGAACGATGAATAATGTATTGTGTCATTCTGGAGTCATTTTCATTTTAAATAAGAATATAAGATGTTTCTGAACACTTCTATTCTACATCAATGTGAATACTACCACGATTATGGATAATTATGAATGAATAGTGAATTATGATGAGTGAGAAAGTTAAAGGAACAAAGCTCACACCCCCCCCCCCGAAAAAACATTCTGTTTTGGGCGCATGATCTTTGTGCAGCTATAACTTTCTCACTCATCATTATTCACGGTTCATTCATGAGTATCCGTAATCATGGTAGCATCAAGATTCATGTAGAAATGCTGGAGTATAGTGACAAATTAAAAGTTTTATCTTCACTGTCCAAATAAATACGTAGGGGAGTGTAACATAGGCCTACATACACAGTACACAGAAATGGGCCAACATACTCACGCCAACACACCCACACACTTTGAAACCCATGCTCTCTTATTGTAATCCCAATCCCATAGGGAGGACTCACCTACAAACCTCATTCTAGATGTGACTGAGAGACAGATCCTGTCATTGTCATTTGCTTTATATGCAGTTGCATGTTCATGTTTCCAGCACACTGATCAGCCCTTTTGATTCTCCAGGTATAATCCTTGGCTTTGCACTGCGTCCCTATAAAATGACCTACCGAGAGGTGAAGTACTTCTCTTTCCCTGGAGAGCTGCTGATGAGGATGCTGCAGATGCTGGTGCTTCCCCTGCTGGTATCCAGTCTCATCACAGGTACACCAAGTCACTATACTGATGCCCTCCGCCAGAAGCAAATTTAGATATGATAAAGAGGAGGGGTAGACTTAGTGGTGTTTGAAAGACAGGTGTGGATACCCAGTGAAAAAGGGGGGATGCCAATGGAGCTCGAGGCACAACTTTTCAGGTACTGTAACTTATGCTTGATCCATGTGAAATTTCTTGCCACCATTTTTCTCCAGATTCCCTTTGGTCCTCTACTTTCTGGCATGGAGACAGTCACTTCATTGTGCTTCTTTGCTATTAAAATGAGGGAGGAGAGACGGAAGGATGAGGTAGCTTTCAGTCGGAAGCCCACTGCCTGTGGATCTGAGAGGGTGGCTTTGGGATGGGTACCCCCTTGCACTTCTACCTCCTGCTTCGCTTCACACGGATAAAAGCACGCAAAGTGCCCCTCCGCCTCTTCCTTCGTAGCTGTATTGTTAAGTGGAATTCCATGCCCACCCAGCACCACAATACCGTAAGTGGTTTGGAGGGTGGTGCGGTAAGAGGTCACGGCCCAGAAAAGAGGCACACTGCCCAGGTACACAAGTGGACATGTAACTATGCCATCTATTATCTGGCTGAGTCCTCCACAAGGTTAGGATCCACATGATGCACCCAGCTTGGTATGATGTGCAGCATGATCGTGAAACTAGACCTGGAGCAGCAAGCTCTAGTCCTTTCTCAAAGGCTGAGCTGATCTGTACTGTACTTCATTTTCTTTTTAAATGAACCTAATTTGTGTTAACACTCACTTGAAAGAAGTTGTGAATGTTTATTAAGTATAATTTGATTTGATCTCACTTGAAACACCTTAAAAACATGTTGTTTTTTTTGCCTTGGAAAAGTAGAACTGTGGAGAGAAAGGCAGAAAAGGAGAGGTATGTGTGGGGTACAGTTTTGTTTCATCCTCCCTCTTTGTAGTAACCCTTGAAAATAAGCCACGTGAGTCAATTCTTTAGTCCTGTGAAAGTGGTCACACAGGCTTGTTTGCAGTTTCCATGGCAATGCTGTTATGGGCACATGGCAAGTGGACAAGTTTCCCAGGACTGAGAGAGAGGATAGAGAGAGAGAGAGCGAGAGAGCAGCACAGTGGAGCAGGTGATTGTGGGAGAGAGAGGCGTGATGAAGGAGAGTGGAAGCTGAAAGAGTGAGAGGGTTTTGTCTAATGGCAGTGCCCCCAACAGGATTAAAAGAGCACATACATCTCGCTTACACAAACAAAATACTTACTCCATCAGCCCCCTGAATGGGGATAACACACCAGAACGGCCCCTGATACCTTGGAAAATCCAAAGCTAACTTTATTGCAACGCTTTGTGAGGTTTAGGTAATGGCTCGTTGTCCGTCTCTCTTCCCCTTGACCTTTTTGTAAGATTGTGAGGGAGAAATGTCAGTAGGCAGAAGCTAACCATAACCATGATCTATTTTCAGATGCAGAACATCATTATTTCACCTGCCTGTATGTTTTGCTACTAGCCTGGTTTGCAATCGCACTAGGACTTCTGTCAGATGACTGTCAAGCAGCCCATTCATTTGCACACCCGTTTACTCTTTGTATTAGGCTACATCCTCCAGCAGGTCAGCTTATATCTTATATATTTATCATGAGATGATAAATATCAAATCACATTTTATTTGTCACATGCGCCGTATACAACAGGTGTAGACCTTACCGTGAAATACTTACAAGCCCTTAACCAACAATGCAGTTTTAAGAAAATAGAGTTATGAAAATATTTACTAAATAAACTAAAGTAAAAAAAGAAAAAAAAGAAGACAATAAAATAACAATAATGAGGCTATATACAGGGGGTACCGGTTCAGAGTCAATGTGTGGGGGTACAGGTTAGTCGAGGTCATTTGTACATGTAGGTAGGGGTAAAGTGACTATGCATATTTAATAATAAGCGAGTAGCAGCTCGGGGGTGGTCAATGCAAATAGTCCGGGTGGCCATTTGATGAATTGTTCAGCAGTCTTATGGCTGAATTTTTTGGGCCTTCCTCTGACACCACCTAGTATATAGGTCCTGGATGGCAGTTAGCTTGGCCGCAGTGATGTACTGGGCTGTACGCACTACCCTCTGTAGCGCATTATGGTCAGATGCCGAGCAGTTGCCATACCAGGCGATGATCCAACCGGTCAGGATGCTCTCCATGGTGCAGCTGTAGACCTTTTTGAGGATCTGGGGACCCATGCCAAATCTTTTCAGTCTCCTGAGGGGGTAAAGGCGTTGTCATGCACTCTTCACGACTTTCTTGGTGTGTTTGGACTATGATAATTTGTTGGTGATGTGGACACCAAGGAATTTGAAACTCTTGACCCGCTCCACTACAGCCTCGTCGATTTGAATGGGTGCGTGTTCGGCCCGCCTTTTCCTGTAGTCCACAATCATCTCCTTTGTCTTACTCACATTGAGGGAGAGGTTTTTGTCCTAGCACCACACTGCCAGGTCTCTGACCTCCCTATAGCCTGTCTCATCATTGTTGGTGATCAGGCCTAGCACCGTTGTGTCATCAGCAAATTTCAAACTTTGTTGGAGTCGTGCTTGGTTACGCGGTCATGGGTGAACAGGGAGTACAGGAGGGGACTAAGCACGCACCCCTAAGCGGCCCCCATGTTGAGGATCAGCATGTCTGATGTGTTGTTGCCTACCCGTACCACCTGGGGGAGGCCCATCAGGAAGTCCAGGATCCAGTTGCAGAGGGAGGTGTTAAGTCCCAGGGTCCTTAGCTTAGTGATGAGCTTTGTGGGCAATATGGTGTTGAACGCTGAGCTGTAGTCAATGAACAGAGGTGTTCCTTTTGTTCAGATGGGAAAGGGCAGTGTGGAGTGCGATTGAGATTGCGTCATCTGTAGATCTGTTGGGACGGTATGCGAATTGGAGTGGGTCTAGGGTTTCCGGTATGATTGTGTTGATGTGAGCCATGACCAGCCTTTCAAAGCACTTCATGGCTACCAACGTGAGTGCTACAGGGCAGTAGTTATTTAGGCAGGTTACCTTCACTTTCTTGGGAACAGGGTCTATGGTGGTCTGCTTGAAACATGTAGGTAATACAGACTCGGTCAGGGAGAGCAATTGCTATTTCAAGTGTTATCATGCCACTACTATGAAGAAATGTTAGAAATACTGGATAATACTGTTCTTCTAAACAACATCTCCCCTGTCTCTCCCAACCAGGCATGGCAGCGCTGGACAGTAAGGCTTCAGGAAAGATGGGTATGCGAGCTGTGGTATATTACATGACCACCACCATTATCGCTGTCATCATAGGCATCATCGTGGTGCTCATCATCCACCCTGGGAAAGGATCTAAGGATGAGTTCATGAAACAGTCGAAGATAGAGGACATCAGCCCTGCCGATGCCTTCCTGGATCTTATCAGGTAGCTGCATGCTACTGTAGGAAGAGGGTCAGGGGTTTAGTGGAGGAAAGATGCACTGTATTTTGCCATTGTACTCCTGCCTTAATATTGGAGTGTTCATTGGTTGTGATGATCATGCTCTTTAATTTCAGAAACATGTTTCCACCAAACATGATCCAGGCCTGCACACAGCAGGTAAAGCATCTAATGACTTTGTTACTAAATTAAACAGATTTTCACATTCAATCAGCAGATAGGGAAAATGGTCTGCCAAATTCTGCCAAAGGAAATGCTTGTATTGAGAGGAAACTTTCTGGTTTTGGCATTTCTGAGCAGCGATAAATCATCACCCTAAGAGACATAGAAACCCAGGACTGAGGGGAGACGTTGACTTACACTGGAGGAAACATTCTGACCACTAGGAACAAATGACACAATCTGAAGAAGAAAGGACCAACTTCCAATAGTAGCATGGTGGGGGCAGGATGGTCCGGAAACGGAGATATAGAGGCTGCTGGGGCAGGACAATATAAGTAATGGAAGACCATGTCTACGGGGGGTTAAATGCTTTGTGGTCCAGACAGGGTCATCAGTGAGGCAGCTGGACCTTACAGAATACTGCTCCAGCCATACAGAGACGGTTGTTTAATTCATGAGGTTGAGATGAGTGGAGCAGGCGCCTTTAGACTTTTTGCTCTCTAGTCTTTCGAAATGGCACACGTCTGACTACAATCCCTCGATACCTTATCTATCAGCTAGGCTTTTTATGAGCTCTACTGAATAGATGGCTGAACGATTATAAAGTCAACATTATAAAAGGCAATATTTCAGTACAATTTTCACCAAAGGAGATGACATGCTATCATCACTTTAACAAGACAATGTTAACCCATCACTTACGACAACTGGCTCTTTCCCTCCAGTTCAAAACCAAATACGGGAAGCGAATCATCCATGTGACGGTGACAGTGAACGACTCTGTCTTCAACATGACCAACCTGACCGAGCAGATCACCAGGGAGGAGGTGATCCCCATCCCGGGCACGGTGAACGGGGTCAACGCCCTGGGGCTGGTGGTCTTCTCCATGTGCTTCGGCCTCATCATCGGCAACATGAAGGAGCAGGGCCAGCCCCTCAGGGAGTTCTTCGACAGCCTCAATGAGGCCATCATGAGGCTCGTCGCCATTATCATGTGGTGAGTATTTGGTGTGTGTTTGTGTGTGGGTGTTTATAAAGATGATGTCTGTGTTATGATGGTCCAATAATCCCCATCTTCATTAGGTGAGTGTGTATGTGAACCCCATACATCTGTTACAGATAAATCTTTCCATCTGTGCTTTGGAAAGCTAAGTCTATGGAGTCCCTGCAGAGTTGGGGCGGTACTATGTTTATCTCTCTCTCTCAATTCAATCAAATGGCTTCATTTAGCCTCTTGCTTGAGGCATTGCTGTGAATTCTCTGGTAACTCTATACAGGTGAGATCTGATATAGGTATTTAGGTCTACTGAGATAATTGCATGAGCACCACCTAATAATTGGCCAACACAGAACCGCCTCAGGACATAACTTCCTGATGCTAAGTGGTTCCACAGCTGAATGGCAAGGCTTTGCAATCAAAACCAGTGACATGTTCACTGTGCCAATTAAATCAAAATATTCCCAGTCAGATATTTGACATATATAAATCAAGTTGTTTATGAATTAAGGCAATTTCATAGCCCGTGCCTGCAGTCTCAGAAGGCACTGATGGTTTCACTAATCGTTTTCCTATTCAGGCCTATTACACAGAAAAATAAGTAAGATCCTGAGAATGTAGGGCCATTTGAACTGTGACCTTATCCTTCCCTGGCATAACCACTTCTCCTCCCTCTGCTCTACAGGTATGCCCCAATCGGTATCCTGTTCCTCATATCGGGGAAAATCGTGGAGATGGATGACATCACTGAGATGGGTGGTCAGCTGGCCATGTACACCATCACGGTGATCATAGGCCTTTCCATCCATGCTTTCATCATCCTCCCAGGCCTGTACTTCGCCATCACACGGCTGAACCCCTTCATCTTCATCATGGGGCTGGTGGAGGCCCTCATCACAGCCCTGGGAACCTCCTCCAGGTAGGTTCCCCGAACACTGCTGCTATTCTCCCTGGCCTACTCTGACTACCGACACTGTAGCCACGCCTCGCTTGGCCGACTCGTATCAAAGTAGTAGGGCCAGGTGGAGGTTCCTGCTCAGATTGTGTGGTTCAGAATAACCTATGAGGCATCATCATCCCCATTAGTAGGATTACTTACGTTTATATGGCGAATACGGATAATAGATTTAATAGAAACAACAACAACCAGTCAAACTCAAACACGACCTGTTTCTCTCCATCTTTATCTCAGCTCAGCAACCCTGCCCATCACCTTCAAGTGTCTGGAGGAGAACAACAAGGTGGATAAGCGCATCACACGGTTTGTGTTACCGGTGGGCGCCACCATCAACATGGATGGAACGGCACTATACGAGGCTCTGGCAGCCATCTTCATAGCCCAGGTTAACAACATGGAGATGAACATAGGTCAGATCATCACAATCAGGTGCGAATGAGTATCTAAGGTTTATAAGCCAAGGTTTATGTTTACAGAATCAAAGGGTGTTGATATGTTTACAACTAAATTACATGATTTATCAAGATTTATCAACATGTAATTTTCTGTTATCAAACAGCATCACAGCCACTGCGGCAAGTATTGGAGCTGCTGGGATCCCACAGGCTGGACTGGTCACCATGGTGATTGTGCTGACCTCTGTTGGACTTCCCACTGATGACATTACCCTCATCATTGCAGTTGATTGGTTCCTGTGAGTCATTTTTCCCATTTTCAGATTGAGAAATTAGAATAAATGAACTATATTTTCTTAATGATTAGGCTATTATGGTGCAAATCTACATAATACTTTTTGTGAAATACAATTTGTCTAATGACTGGAACTGAAACGAAAACCATTTATCTCTCATTTTAAAGGTCAAACTTTTTTATCAACTACAACCCTATTGACACTAGTTCACCAAAATTACAAAATTACATATTGGTTTCCTTACCCTGTAAGCAGTTTATGGACAAGGTATGACAGCAATCAATGCTTTGGTTTAGTTTCCCTGTCAATGTTTACAAATAGTAATATTTTTGCATTTGTGGCACAAATCCTATTCAAGTCATGTGATCAATATTAGCATTTCAAAAGTCCAAAAATATCTAAAATTGATTGTGAAGCTCAACAAAGTCACTTATAGATTATTTGAACATGATGTGTGAAAAATGCTAATATCGGTCCAATGACTTGAATGGGATTTGTGCCACAAATGCTAAAACGTTAGCATTTGGAAACAGTGCCAGGGAAACTAAACCAAAGCATGGAATCCTGTCATACCTTGTCCGTATACTGCTTACAGGGTAAGGAAACCAATATGTAATTTTGTAATTTGGGTGAACTATCCCTTTAACTACTATCCCTAGGGTCTTGATCCACTTTTTTTTTTGAATTACATATTTTTTTGCAATGAGTTTTAACATAGAAACATAATTAGGTTGCCCAAATTAATAATTTCAATTAGAATCCCCTTCACAGAAATTACACAGCTAATTGGGTAGTGAGAAAATACCCCACTCTCCTTAAACTAGGATGGACGGAATGTGCAGACAGAGTCAAAGCTTCATTTACTGAAAACATGGATGTTTCTCACAGTGATTAGAATATGAGATAGCCTATAGGGAGTGCTCTGACTACTCTTTAACAGTAGATGGTAAATATCCCTGTTGATAGCGCTGTGGCCTATTTCCCATCTACATTATTTTGCTGAGAATTCTAAAGAGTTTAGTTTATCTTTCATCAAAAGCAGAAAACAGGTGAATGTTTTGAGTTGTTGACTGTTCCATTTAACATGACCAAACGTCCCAGGGGACATAGTGTTTTATTTTCTAAATGAACGAATGTCCCGCAACCCTCTCTACCTCTCCTTCCACTGTATATGACTCCACCTGGTTAACCTTTTTCTTCTTCCCTTATTTCTGGGTTGCAGTGACCGGCTGCGTACCACGACAAACGTCTTGGGCGATTCAATTGGGGCAGGCATTGTGGAGTTCCTATCTCGACATGAGCTGCAGGCCAAGGATGTGGAGATGGGGAACGCTGTGCTGGAGGAGAGGAAGAAACCATACCAGCTCATCTCTCAGGAAAACGACTATGAGAACGCCAAACGCCCGGGCACTGAAACCAAGATGTAGCTCAATGCTCACACACATATATACACATTTTGGTTCAGTTTTATTTTTAATTCTTTGTCATATTTTTCCAGTTATTGCCACTGTTCCATATTTCCTTTCCTTTGTTATTTTGTCATTCATAAAGTCCCTTTTACAAACAAACAAATAATTATCTCCCTGAAGTGGCCCAATCAAATTGCTTACATCTGCTGCCGCTCTACAAGATAGATAGGCTTCCTGTTTTTGTGGTTTTTCTGGCTATTTCTGTGTTGAGTTAAGTCATCTTGGCCTAGAATAAGTACATGGTATAATGGTATAAGTAAGGAGGAAGTTGATGAGGGTGTTGATGTCAGAAAGGTGTTTTGTAAAAAGATCGAAAGACAACATATGTTTGAATGACTGGACAAGCGATATCCTTCACAAAATGCAACAGAGAACACATTTCATTTGATACTAATGAAATTAGGCCCTAATATACACTACATGGCCAAAAGTATGTGGTCACCCCTTCAAATTAGGATATTTTAGCGACACCCGTTGCTGACAGGTGTATAACATCGAGCACACACCCATGCAATTTCCATAGACAAAAATTGGCAGTATAATGGCCATACTGAAGAGCTCAGTGACTTTCAATGTGTCACCATCATAGGATGCCACCTTTCCAACAAGTCAGTTTGTCAAATTTCTGTCCTGCTAGTGTAACGGATGTGAAATGGCTAGCTAGTTAGCGGGTACGCGCTACTAGCGTTTCAATCAGTTACGTCACTTGCTCTGAAACCTAGAAGTAGTGTTGCACCTTGCTCTGCAAGGGCCGTGGCCTTTGTGGAGCGATGGGTAACGATGCTTCGTGGGCGACCGTCGTTGATGTGTGCAGAGGGTCCCTGGTTCGCGCCCGTGTCGGGGCGAGGGGACGGTTTAAAGTTATACTGTTACATTGATGCTGTTGACCCGGATCACTGGTTGCTGCGGAAAAGGAGGAGGTTGAAAGGGGGGTGAGTGTAACGGATGTGAAATGGCTAGCTAGTTAGCGGGTACGCGCTACTAGCGTTTCAATCAGTTACGTCACTTGCTCTGAAACCTAGAAGTAGTGTTGCACCTTGCTCTGCAAGGGCCGTGGCTTTTGTGGAGCGATGGGTAACGACGCTTCGTGGGTGTCAGTTGTTGATGTGTGCAGAGGGTCCCTGGTTCGCGCCCGTGTCGGGGCGAGGGGACGGTTTAAAGTTATACTGTTACACTAGAGCTGCCCCGGTCAACTGTAAACGCTGTTATTGTGAAGTGGTATGCCACACAAGCTCACAGAATGGGACCGGCAAGTGCTGAAGCGCGTAGCACGTAAAAATCGCCTGTCCTTGGTTGCAACACTCACTACCAAGTTCCAAATTGCCTCTGGAAGTAACGTCATCACGTGAATTGTTCGTCAGGAGCTTCATGAAATTAGTTTTCATGGCCGAGCAGCCGCACACAAGCCTAAGCTCACCATGCGCAATGGCAAGCATTGGCTGGAGTGGTGTAAAGCTCGCTGCCATTGGCCTCTGGAGCAGTGGAAACCGCGTTCTCTGGAGTGATGAATCACGCTTCCCCATCTGGCAGTCCGACTGATGAATCTGGGTTTGGAGAACGCTACCTGCCTGGAGAACGCTACCTGCATGAATGCATAGCGCCAACTATTAAGTTTGATGGTGGAAGAATAATGGTCTGGGGCTGTTTTTCATGGTTCGGGCTAGGCCCCTTAGTTCCAGTGAAGGTAAATCTTAATGCTACATCATACAATGACATTGTAGACGATTCTGTGCTTCCAACTTTGTGGCAACAGTTTAGGGAAGGTCCTTTCCTGTTTCGGCATGAAAATGCTCCCCGTGCACTAAGCGAGGTCCAAACAGAAATGGTTTGTCGAGATCAGTGTGGAAGAACTTGACTGGCTTGCACAGAGCCCTGACCTCAACCCCATCGAACACCTATGGGATGAATTGGAACGCTGACTGTGAGCCAGGCCTAATCGCCCAACATTAGTGCCTAACCTCACAAATGCTGTCGTGGCTGAATGGAAGCAAGTCCCCGCAGCAATATTCCAACATCTAGTGGAAAGCCTCCCCATAGCAGCAAAGGGGGCACCAACTCCATATTAATGCCCATGATTTTGGACTGAGATGTTCGACGAGCACATGTCCACATACTTTTGGCCATGTAGTGTAAATGGCTTCTGTGGAAATACAAACAACTTCTTATCGTGGGTTCAATAAAGAGTAATTGAAATAAAAAATACACAGCACTTGAGGATTGTTATTTATTATTTTCCCTTTTTTCATGCTGTCAATATGACAACTCCAATTTTCTTTTTACCTTATTAGGATTGAAACAATTTGGGAAGGTGGTGCTGTGATGCTGACAATATTGTTAAAATGTATATGAGATGTATCCAACAATCCCATTGTTATCACTATTTTGTAGCCGGCCCTAAGACAAATTAGTATTTGAAATATCCTTCACTATTTAGTATATAATTCTGTTAACATAGCAGGTGTATAAGATTTTTTTGACTGTAGAGAGATTGTATGAAACTATTGTGTAAATGAACTATAGAATACAGTTAACTTGATAATTGTTTACTTGAATGTGTTTTCTTTAATCTAAATGTTGAAAGACATTCATTTTCAGGGCTGAAATGCCACTCCAAAGCCTTGGAAAGTTAAATCAAGGAACACAGTGTGTGATAAATAACAGCATGTGTGAACTAACTCAAATAGAAACTGTGATTTTCTTTTTTTCCCTTTATGTTTTCTGATATTGTTGTTCACTTTCTGTAAATGCATCATTTGTGGTGAAAAAGGAAATAGACTGTGAGATTTTTCTTTGGTGAACACAATTTTGAATAAATGTTTTAAAGGAATCAGGGTTTGATTTGGGTTATTTGTATTCAATGACACACATACAGTAATAAACAGTTACATAACATTTGTTATATAAATTATAACTGTGGATATCATCTTACACAGCACAGAATATGACAATACAGCCATACTAATGGAGTAATAGGCCTAGGTCTTGATTTGAATTGGTTATGATGAGATAATAAAGACAGTTGTACTATGGTATGAACTACATGTCATGTTCTTTTCAATCAAGGGGTATATTTCATTAGTTGAAATGACCGGACACGTACAGACTGTGGCTTTAATAGGCTAATGTAATATACTGTTATGTAATAGTAATGTACTAGTAATGTAATGATGATCATACACTGAATAATCTAGTGGCATAGATAGGTATGTAAAAAGATCAAATAATATTTTTGATGGATGTAAGAAAAAAAAGTAGATTATTTATATCAATGTGACTTTTCTGGCAAAATAAAAGGGAGTTTGAAAGAGAAAGGAGATAGACCGCTGCGCCACTCGGGAGAATAAAGAGGGGGCTAAGGCACTGCATCTCAGTACTAGAGGTGTCACTACAGACCCTGGTTTGATTCCAAGCTGTATCACAACTGGTGGTGATTGGGAGTCCCATAGGGCGACGCACAATTGGCCCAGTGTCGTTAGGGTTTGGCTGGGGTAGGCCATCATTGTAAATAAGAATTTGTTCTTAACTAACTTGCCTAGTTAATTAAAGGTTAAATACAAAAATAAAATGAAACTGTTCTAGGGAAAGCAAGCTGAATCGTTTGTGGACATTTGCTGCCATCTTGTGGTGAGATTTGAGCAGCACTTAATGCAAACTTCTCCCTTTCATCTGTGGTGATAACTTTGGGGGACACCACTAGCACCCCTGGGTTTTTCATTCCTATTATGAACCTTTACCGAAACAACATAATGGTACTACTGTAGGCTATTTCAAGTCAATAATGGGTATGGGCCGGTGATAGCAATGTCACAAGAAATATGAGATCAAAATTCAACATTGGTGTTTTCTTGTCAAAGGTGTAGATACACAGAAATAAAGGAGCAGGGCAGGCCATCTACATACTATAGTTAAATATCTACCGGTATGTAGACTTTATCATAGCTGGCATTTAATTCAAATGTTGACCCAACTCTGGCCGATACTCTGGCTGACAAAGCACCTGCAGAAGGTAAAATCAGATAAAACCATTCATACTTACATGAAATTTACCATATTTCAACTTGTGTTTTTATATGGTAGCGTTATATAGTTGAAACCAGAGAGGAAAAGGCGAAGCCTCAGGAGATGCTGTTGCTGAAACTTTGGTTGGCAACGAGAATTATGTCAGACTCCACCGAAAATCGAAGAGCGCGACTTTTTCAACAACATCCTTCCCTTAATAGAATTATCGCGAGGACAACAATCTGACAGTGGCTACTGGCCAGGCTAGCTAGCGCCTAAACAGTTTAAAACTAGTTAGCTATCTGTATCTGGTTGCAAAATTGTTTTGCGGATAAATTATGAATGAACTTTGTTACTTGCTCTCAATGTCCATTTGTTAAACGTTAAATAAAAAGAAGTCCGTTCTCTGCTTACTTGCTAGCTAACGCGTTAGCTAAAGTTAGCTAATAACGATCTTACTGGGAGACATTTTTGCCAGCTCTCTAGCTAACTGTATTCACAGCAGGCCCATCCATGTTAATGGGATGCCAAGCGTGAGGAAGAAATCAAATAAAGGTAAGACAGAAAGTAAAAGTATTTATTTGTTTATTGATTTTCATAAATCAGACCTGTTCAATCAATTATGTCAGTTCGCACACTTTCGCTTTCTTCCACAAGAGAGATCAAGAGCTCTTGTTGTTTGGGCATGTTAATACCTTGATAGATTCATGTCTGTTGACTCCTTTGCCATTTTCCCTATTTCCATCAATGTTATGCTTATTAAATTAACTTTCTTATTGTTAATTATTTATCATAGGTAGAATGCAGTGTTCGGTCTTACTTGAACTACCTACCTGCCAATCAAAGGTAAGAGTGAAAGTGGGTGCTTGTGGGTGCATGCAGCAGGAGACAACACCAACATATCTGGAATTCTCTGCTACCATGGTGGTCATCATGCTTCTATTTTTTTAGAGAACCTCCATAAAGTAACTGTTCTCTGTGTGTGTGTGTGAGAGTTTTTGTTGATGGTTGTTGAGCCAAGCACTGATAGGTTTTCATGTCAGCCCAGATTCCAAATGTCTTTAAAAAAAAGTTTTACATCAAATAATGCAATTCATACACAACTACTATGTATGTATTTGAATTATCATTATGTTAGTTTTATTTTATTAACAGCTTACATTGGTTTAGCTGGTTGCATACTCAAGGATGACCTCGTCCTCCAAAATATTTACAGTAGCTGTGTGGAATGGATGGTATCGGTGTACAGTAGTAATGCAGAAAGCGGCGGGAGTAACTGGGTTGCTGGCTATGGTTGCTCCTGCTAGTTGGTTTGGCGCCGGTGGAGGGAGTTATTCCTGCAGCAGTTCTTCCGGTCGGCATTTTGTTCTGCAAGAGAAGGAGGAGAGTCTGAGTGGATCCCTTTTATCACCGCGTCAATAGTATTTCTGTTTTTCACATTTGATTGTTTTCCGAAACCCGTTGGAATTTAAACTCATCTTCTGCCGGTGTTGGGGATAAACCGGTGCAAGGACTGGTTATGGGAATGTTTGCCCCTCTCCAAGCATAGATGTTTGCAGTGAGAAGGAAGAACGAACCCTCCCGAACCGGATTATTGTTGTTATATTATTACTCGGAGGAGCTGTTCGAGCGATAGAACGGAGAGGGAGCTAGAGACACGGATCCAACCCCCTTGCAACCATTTCTTTTTATCAACACATCCAGAGGTAAATATGATTGTACAATATAGATTTAGGAGTACCATAACAAAACAATTCCGATTGGCTACACTGGTGTTGTTTATATTCAGTGAAACTGGATAGACGTTGTGGAATGCACCGATATGTGTTTTTAACATTTATGTTGCCTTGTATCCGCTCATATAGGCGTCGGGTCGGGGTTACGCTTCCTCAGGCGAGTCCGAGGTCCAGTTAGCAAGCTAATAGGCCGATGTAGGCCATTGAAACTGAAAATAAAATCATAATCCGCACGCGCAATCATGATAACAAACCAAAAGGGATGGTCATACGGTTGCAAAGGAATGATTATGTGTGGGCGAGTCAAAGCAAACATGGATTCGGTTGCAGTCTCGGTAGCTAACGTTAACTAGCTAGCCATAGCTAACTTTTGTTAGGTATCAAGGGTTAGAATAATATAGCTAACTAGCTGCTACAGTATGTGCGTAGCGTTACCTAGCTAGTTAACGTTACTTGTTAGTTTTTTGTCTAAATAGCTAACAAGTGCAACTTCAATGTTTTCTCAGCAGGGTAATGTTTTCTGACATTTTATCCTGGAGTCAGATGTTCTGAGAAATAGGCTCTTGCTATCCAATGCTACACACTAGCTAGTGGCTAGTATATTTTTTTGCAATGTCAACTAAACTGGTTTAAACGTTTGCCTAATAAACTGTGCAAGCTTGCTATTCACCGTTTAGAGGCTACCAAATTGTACACATTAAGCATAATTGACCTAATCGCTTATAAAGTAATAGCTGCAGCTTTATTATCCACCAAGTTATCTAGCTAGCTACAATCTATCAAATTGAATCATCAGATACACCACAGAGATTTAACATAATAATTTGTGATGAGACCACCCCTTGTCTAGTTGATAACATGTTAAATATACCTTTAGTTATTCCTTTTGCATTGGATTGGCAACTTCAACCAACTTAGATTCATTTGTTTACAGGGAAATTAGCAATCTATCCAATGTTGTAGATATTAATGTAACTTGATAAAGCCAATAAATATAGCCACCTTGCTAGGAAAGCTTGCTAGATCATCAGGAAAAGGGATGTGAAAAACTGGGTTATTGTAAAACACAAACATGAATAAATCAGGACTATGTTAGACTATTGCGTAGTTGATGAAAAGAAAGTTGGTGTTGGATGAGCAATTAGCAACCTACTGTATCTGACCAATTACTGTGTTGCCAGAGAGAGCGAGAGAGACAGATGTGCGGCTATGTTGTCAGCCAGAGCAGCAGAGAGAATAATCATGTCTGTAATCATGAATCCAGCTTGTCAAACGGTTATCCTTCAATCTAGGTGATCATAGTTATACTATAGATGAGCTAACTAACTATGTACACATCCAGCTAACATTACTCAAGGAGCAAGTCTCTGTTGCTGACAATGTTTAGCCTCCTGACTAGAAAATGATGCTTAGAAGGCCCTCTCAACTGACTAAGCCAGCAACATTAGCAAGTCAGCTCTCATTATCTAGATTTTACTATTTTGCACTGCTCGGTAAATTGGTGCTGGTGAATGAGGTAACTGACTAGGTTAGGTTGTAACTAGTCTAAAGATTCAGACCGTACGGTCACTGTAATTAGATCTTCCCTGTAAGGTCTGAATGGTAGGCAGCCGTGATCAGAACACAGTGGAGACGGTGCGAAATATGGCTCGGGCAATGTACCTAAAATCCAGGGATGGGAGAGGGCGCTGTACTCCTAATTATCCCATTATTCAAAATGATACACTGAGAAGTCTGAAATTCTGCTCGTTTTTAGTTAAACTGCCATTTTCGTCAGCATGCTAGCAAATGCTAAAGCAGCCCATTGGATTTGACAACACTTCCAGTAGCTACTCATCCCAATGCTAGGCGTTGCATTTTCATGGAATCTAATGGGCTACTATAGCATTTGCTAGCCGAGCATGCTGCCAAAAACGGCAGTTTAATTAAAAAACTAGCAGTATTCCAATCTTCTCGATTCACCATTCACCATTTCGGGATAATTAGGAGTACAGTGACATATTCCATCCTTGGATTGAGGTTGGTTTTCCAAGCAATACACCGCACTGGGCTCTGGCTGTCCACATTCCGGCATAGCACCGTTCCGACTAGAGAGAAGAAATGAACAGAAGTCGGATTCTGTCAAGGTGGTAACTAGCTAGCTAGATGGTTAAGCATCACTGGGATAAAGCAGAAATACAATTCAGCACCATTCAACTTTGCTAGCTAGATGGCTAATTTGGCCAATGCTAGGCATGTAGCTCAGTTGGTCGAGCATAGCGCTTGTAAGGCCTGGGTAGTGGGTTTGATTCCCTGGACCACCATACATAAAATGTATGCACATGTAATAATAGTAAGTCGCTTTGGGTAAAAACGTCTGCTAAATGTCATGTATTATATATGTTATTATAATATATTAAATATTTAATTCTGCAGCTAGTGCTAGGTAGTTACCTAATAAAGCTTGTGTGCACACCGTAGCTAAATTAGCAACCTCATTATTTATGCACCATGTTTACTTAGTAGTGCATGCAAATGATGGCAAAGATCACCCATCTAAAATGCGGCCGGGAAGAGGACTTGCTTGCTAATGGGAACATAGTATGTTGCTCGCTACAAGCTAGCACTTAATGCACGGATACAGTGTCTATCTTAACTTGAGTATAGCTACTTTTTCAATGTTATCGAATTCATCTACCAAGTACATGAGCAAGCTAAATGACCCATTATTTGTGGAAAATGTCGTGGCTATCCCAAATGACTGAAATTTGTTTACAGCGTTTGCTTTTCATTTACCAACATATTTTAGTCTACACATACAGGCTGCAGGTCTGCTGTATTCACGGCAAATGTAGTTGTATTAAAGTAGGTGTAAAAGTTTTGTATAGACTAGTTGATTATGGGGGAATGTTACTGCTTGAATGATGGTTATCGACCAGAAAGAAATAAACATTAAAATAATAGTAAACAACTATAGTAGTAGGTCATTTCCCATGAGCACCAACATGTGAAGTTCATAGGAGCATATCAAATTGGTTGTCAAATGACAGATCATTTTTTTTCTGGTCAAACTGGTGGAAAAGGGGTTTTAGAAAACATCTATCAGAAAGTCTTAAACGGTATTAGAAATGCATCAAAACATAAATGTTGAAGTAAAGATCTCTGCCAACTAATATCAACACTTATATTTGGATACATTTTTCTGCCTTCTGTAAGTTTAAGAAACATTGCCTTGTGCCTTGAAATTCCGTTACCAAAAACCCACATATTAAAGATATTTAAAAATGTCTCTCTCTTATGAGGAGGGAGGATAATGAAAGTTCACACAAGTAACAAGTAAAGGTAGACCTATCAATTTGTTAGTGTTTTTAATAGAGGTCGACAGATTTATGATTTTTCAACGCCGATACAGATTATTGGAAGACCAAAAAAAGCCAATACCTATTAATCTGACGTTTTTACATTTTTTATATATATTTGTAATAATGACAATTACAACAATACTGAATTAACACTTTTATTTTAACTTAATATAATACACAAATAAAATCAATTTAGTCTCAAATAAATTATGAAACATGTTGCAATAATGCAAAAACAGTGTTAAGTGCAATATGTGCCTTGTAAAAACCTACCGTTTAAGTTCCTTGCTCAGAACATGAGAACATATGAAAGCTGGTGGTTCTTTTTAACATGAGTCTTCTATATTCCCAGTTAAGAAGTTTTAGGTTGTAGTTATTATAGGACTATTTCGCTCTATACCATTTGTATTTCACATACCCTTTGACTTTTGGATGTTCTTAGCCTAATCTCGGGAGTTGACAGGCTTGAAGTCATAAACAGCGCTGTGCTTCAAGCATTGCGAAGAGCTGCTGGCAAACGCAGGAAAGTGCTGTTTGAATGAATGCTTACGAGCCTGCTGCTGCCTACTACCGCTCAGTCAGACTGCTATATCAAATATCAAATCATAGACTTAATTATAATATAATAAACACACAGAAATACGAGCCTTGGGTCATTAATATGGTCAAATCCGGAAACTATCATTTCGTAAACAAAATGTTTATTCTTTCAGTGAAATACGGAACCGTTCCGTATTTTATCTAACGGGTGGCAACCCTAAGTCTAAATATTGCTGTTACATTGCACAACCTTCAATGTTATGTCATAATTGTGTAAAATTCTGGCAAATGAATTACGGTCTTTGTTAGGAATAAATGGTCTTCACACAGTTCACAACGAGCCTGGCGACCCAAACTGCTTCATATTCCCTGACTACCTGCACTGAACGAAGAGAAGTGACACAATTTCCCTAGTTAATATTGCCTGCTAACATGATTTTCTTTTAACTAAATATGCGTGTTTTAAAAAATATACTTGTGTATTGATTTTAAGAAAGGCATTGATGTTTATGGTTAGGTACATTAGTGCAACGATTGTGCTTTTTTTGCGAATGCGCTTTTGTTAAATCATCGCCCGTTTGGCGAAGTAGGCTGTGATTCGATGATAAATTAACAGGCACCGCATTAATTATATGCAACGCAGGACAAGCTAGTTAAACTAGTAATATCATCAACCATGTGTAGGTAACTAGTGATTATGTTAAGATTGATTGTTTGTTATAAAATAAGTTTCATTCTAGCAAGCAACTTACCATGGCTCCTTGCTGCACTCGCGTAACACGTGGATTGCAATGTAATTAGCCGTAATCGGCATCCAAAAATGCCGATTACCGATTGTTATGAAAGCTTGAAATCGGCCCTAATTAATCGGCCATGCCGATTTAATCGGGTCGGCCTCTAGTTTTTACTGATATCAATTTTGGTTATGAATTATGAAGTGATAAAAAAAAAAATCTGTTACCAAATCAGTAACGGAATTTCAGAAAATGTGGTAATGTAATTTTTGCAATTGAGTTGTCTACAATAGAAAATCATAGTAGTCACAAACCACAGTTGGGTTCACAAGTTCGGACAGTAGAGTAAAGAAAAGTAGAGTATAGTTCAGTACAACACAGGAGTTCAGTACAGTACACAGTAGAGTACACTAAAATCTACTGAACTGTACTGTACTCTACAGTACTGAACTATACTTTACTGTATTGTACTGAGCTCTACTGTTCTGTGCTGTACTCTACTGAGTTCTACTGTTCTGTGCTGTACTGTACTCTACTGAGTTCTACTGTTCTGTGCTGTACTCTACTGAGTTCTACTGTTCTGTGCTGTACTGTACTCTACTGAGTTCTACTGTTCTGTGCTGTACTGTACTCTACTGAGCTCTACTGTTCTGTGCTGTACTGTACTCTACTGAGCTCTACTGTGCTGCACTTGGATGTCCAAACTTGTTAAACATAGACATCTTTGTGATTGGTTCAGATTTGGTACGGCCAGAACCAAACAAATTTGGTCTTGTTTGGGTGCAGAGCTCATTAGAATGATAGCCATTGTGTAGAATAATACCCAAATATGCAAAGGAGTATATTGCATATTTATACCATGAAGAGAATGACATTCATATTTATGCGTTTGTTAGGGCTGACCCCGTTTAGTTGACTGGTTGATTGTTTGGTCGATAGGCTGTTGGTCGACTGAGATTTCTTTAGTCAAGCAATCATAAATATACATATATTTTTCACGGCGCACTAGACAGCCGTCTGATTTATGCCTGTTTCAGTGGACTAATCCATTGCTGAGGCCACGGGGATGGCACAGTCCATCGCTCTGACATATGCTACTGAAATTGTATATGGTTATATTATTTAAGAACAATGGTGCAACACTAATAAAAAAAAATATATATTTTATAATGAATGCGGTTTTCCTCGCATTGGATAGCGGTTGATGTCTGCGGTTCTGAAACAATCTTCAGTGGGCTGTTGAATGGGGCGCCTTTTCCAAGACCATGTTGCTATGTGCATAATAGCAAAGTTAACCAGCATATTGGTGTTGAGAACAATGCGGCGGAGGCAGCAGCGGAGTGAGGAGATTTAATTGTCTAAGAAAATTGAGGAGAGAGGAAACCCCAACTTAATTAGGTCTATAATCAATAGCCTATCTGTTAAATGTGCCTGGCTTTATAAATCAACCATATATATCTACAGAAATAAGACAGATTCTGCTTCTGTTGCATGTTTGAGTTTGTTTAATAGCCTACTGATTCCGTGAGCTCCAAGCCTTACGCCACTGCAACACGCAAAAGCAATTTCACAAGTTAAAAAAACAACTCTTTGCTAGGATTTATATCTCTGGTATAGGCTGCTTTTAATTTACTTAGTGCTGTTTACACTGTTCCAAACGGTCAGAAAGATTACCATATTGTAATCGGGGCCTATAATTAACACCCGCCAAATGCAGGTAGATTTTGGCATTGGTGGGTAAGATGTCTATTTCACCAGCCACGTTGGCCGGTGGTCAGGGCTCCACAGTGTGAGCATTTCACTCACATTTGTGGATAAAAATATTCAAGTGTGATCACATTTATAGTAAAATAAATGCTGCAGTAGCTGTTTTCAAAGTATTTCCGTTGTTTAGTTTCATAGCTGGTAAATTAATCGCACGAAATCAAAGAACTACAAATCCTATATAGCCTATTCCACCTCACGCTGCAATGCTGGGGCTGGGATAAAAAATAAATAAAAATATAGAACAAAACACACATCACGACAAGAGAGACACCACAACACTACATAAAGAGAGACCTAAGACAACAACATAGCATGGCAGCAACACATGACAACACAGCATGGTAGCAACACAACATGACAACAACATGGTAGCAGCACAAAACAATGTACAAACATTATTTGGCACAGACAACAGCACAAAGGGCAAAAAGGCAGAGGCAACAATATATCACGCGAAGCAGCCACAACTGTCAGTAAGAGTGTCCATGACTGAGTCTTTGAATGAAGAGATTGCGATAAAACTGTCCGGTTTGAGTGTTTTTTGCAGCTTGTTCCAGTCGCTGGTGTTGTATGTGGAGGATGAGGGCCGCAGTAGATATCTCAGATAGGGAGGAGTGAGGCCTAAGAGGGTTTTATAAATGAGCATCAACCAGTGGGTTTTGTGCCGGGTATACAGAGATGACCAGTTTACGGAGGAGTATAGAGTGCGGTGTTGTGTCCTATAAGGAGCATTTGTGGCAAATCTGATGGCCGAATGGTAAAGAACATCTAGCCACTCGAGAGCACCCTTACCTGCCGATCTATAAAGCACGTGAAGAACTAAGTGAAATGTTCATTTTCGGAAGCGCTACGCACAGGCATAAAAGTTGGTCTAATTTACTTGAAAGGAAAGTCTACTGAAGTGAGACTTTGTCCTTGTGTTTCTTGGCTATTTACATTGTTTGTTCACAATCTAGGTTGTTTCTCTATGTTTGAGATCAACTGCTAGGGAATAGAAGACAATGCTTGTAATAGTCAGACTCAATCTCACAGGCACAAACATGACTCAAGTTGTGCTACCACGGTAACCTCCCTGAACATTTCTCTGGGATATTTTAGTTAAAAGTCTTGGGTCAAAAAAATAAAATGTATCAGTATACACACATTACTTCTTATTAGTAATACATTTATTGTTTTAGAAACATTACAAAGCATGCTCATCAATTTTTTTTGTTTGCGTTTTCTTGGTGTAATTTTAGCGGGGCTGGTGGACCAAAACATTTATTTTATGCCCTGATTGTAATGTAATAGTAGTCTTAGTATAGTAGCCTTGTATAACCACCATACAAGTCATTCATGTTTTGAAATGCAATCAAGTATTTTAGTTTACAAATGATATAACAAAGGGTTTCTCGAATAATTAGCCAAAACAATAAATAAACTGCAACACGTCAGCAATTGCATTCACGGATGCATGCAACTGTTTTTAGTCTTTGCAGTAATAATTGAATTTAAAAAATCCCCGTTAGAACAGACTCTATGGTACACGTAATTTATTTAGCATTATTTACACTGTTCCAACCCGTCAGATTTGTACAAATATTTTTTTCTAACCGCACATGTTTGGCACACGCGCAGTGCTTGCTCCTATACCCTCCTTCTTTTTCTTGATCTCCAGTGGCTTCCGCAACTGTCAAATGTCTTCCATACATCGGACTTCCCCTTTCCCTCCTGAGCAACCAGTAAACATTACCCCATTTCGAGTTTCTTTTTCACGTCCTCTGCATGTCACGTGTTACGGTGTTGGAGTTTGTTATAACCCATTTATTGAAGTGATTATGATGGACAATAGAGCTAGACCTATTGCATATGTGCATGCGATGCATTCATGTGTCACGTACAGAGATCAAGGGTTGAAGGAATAGGTAATGTTTTTCATAAACAAATTAGGGAATTTGGTAATAACTTTTCAGTCAGAGAAAAAGTTTTTTTTAAATTAACTAGGAATGGCTGTAATTATGTTGCAGCTTCAGCACCACGGACAGCCAATAAACACTGTTGCTGTACCTGCTCACTGCAGCGGGGAGGAGAGCGAGGCAACGTGTGCCAGTCACAGGCATGCGCTGGCTCCCTCAAGTCATTTGTGTGTCTTAATTATTTAATCAAATGGTGTGTTTAAAGTATCAGACAAGCTCAGTGAATATAGTTGATTTTATATGGAAAAATACCCTATCAATTGGTCGAAAGAACAGACTACTTTTGGTCGACCAAGATTTTTTTTTAGTTGGGGACAGCCTTGATTTCTTTGTAGTGCAGATCAGGGACACATGATGACATTCTGTTACCGCAATTCCGTTACCGTGTGTAAATCCAGTTCACTTACTCTAGTTCAATAACCAAAGGAGATTTTTTGAAAGCCATTGTGTCATGTTATAGCGGACACCCCATTCTTTCTGCAGACATCGTTGAATCTTACTTCGGAGCTTAATTCAGAACAGATATTTGACATGTTCTTGGAAAACATGGGCACATAATCTGAGGGAGATTTTAAGGAAATCTGTTACCAAACTTTTCATCTGCACAGTTCTTCCAGTAAATGTGTTTTTGTCAAATGTTCAGTGTAATTTGTTAAAAGTACTCCTTGTGCAGAGAGTTCTATGATTTTGTTAAACTTTGAAATCAATAGTTTTTGTTTGACATACAATTTAAATGGAATTCAATTACCATGGAATTGCCCAGTAGCTAGCTGCAAATTCACAGTTAGGGAGCATATCAGATTTTTTTTGTTGCCTGATTCCGTAATTTTCTTGCTCCAAATTCCGTTTTCTGTTTTATTTTTCCAGGTTTCAGTTTCCGCTCTCAAAATCACATTTAAAAAATAAAAGGATGTTCTTAGTGCACAACAATGCTTCAATCACATCAGAAGACCACAACAATTTAAGAAATGTTGTTTTTGGGTGTAGTTGCCCTTTAATTCAACTGTACACCAACCTGAGACGGTTGTTTGGTAAGCGATGTTTCTGTAGCACTCGTGATTGAGAAGGTTTTTTGGAAAGCCTTTCCATCTACCAGAAGACTTGTAATTACATTAAAGTCATTGCTAACGGCTTTGTTGTAGACAAACGTGCACACACAGACAGGGGCCTTTTCTCAATTGGATTTGCTCATCTTCTGCGTCCTCTCTCCGACCTCTCTCGCCTCATTTTGAAAAAGGTCAAAGGTAATCGAAGAGAGCCGGTGGATGAGGACGGAGGTGCGCTTGTTTGAAATGAGACGGTCCTTCTCCACTCGCGCGTCAGGACGTTTACATGGTTTGATCGTAAAGTAATAAAAACGAATGAAGTTAGTTGTGCAAGACATTTTATAGATAAAAACAATAAGTAGCATATATTTTTTGAAGCGTGTGCATGGTTTTCTCCTCTGTGGCAGATATCATAACTTCTCTGCGGTAGGACACATTTTATAGGGGACTACATATAAAGTGTTTTCAAGAAGATCCTGCAGCGCCAGTGAAATTGCCTAAACCAGATAATCCTATATGCTGCTTGCTCGTCCACCTTCCTACCCAACCAGCACAGCTTCAGAGTGACCATGAGCATTTGGGGCCGGAAAGGGGTAGCTGTTTTCATTTAAGCATGCATGGGTTCACACCTCTTCCTAGGATTATCACGGTACTACCCCAGTAACCACTGATAATAGACCTGTGCCATGTCACGTCATCTAGGCCTATTGTTATGTGTTGCCGTTCCTGGTCTCTACTGTCAGTCTGGTGTTGATCATGCAAAAGGGATATTATTACTCCTCCTGTTGCCTTCTCTGACAGTGGCTGTCTTGTCGGTGGCCAAGGATAATAGTAGTGAATGATAATGAGGTGTTCCGTCCAAATGCAATAAGTGCACACACTTTTTAAATGCTCTGCAGTTCACTCAGTCCTAATCAAAAGCACTATCTGCGTGCTTCAAAGCCATTGCATTGTCAGTAGGAAAGGATCTGACTCTATTTTGTATGGGCTGTTTTTGATGACACCCCTGGAACTTGTCAGAGTAAGGGCACCACCAGTACTGTACTCGGGTTTTCTTCAATTCCTTCTCCCCACTGATGCATGTCTGCTAATGTGTTGTACTAGTGTGTTTGCTCTAGCAACCATTGACCAATTTCCCCATGTAACCTATTTCCCCATCTGCACAACGAGGAGCCTATTTCCCATCTGCACAACAAGTAGCCTATTTCCCCATCTGCACAACGAGGAGCCTATTTCACCATGCGCACAACAAGTAGCCTATTTTACTTCACATGCGATTTCATTAATTTATGTTTCTATTGCTCCTGTTTCCATAATGGAATATGCCTAGGTCATATTTATAATGCAAGTAAAATCTTGAGCTGCTGCCCGAGTGAAAGTTGTCAGTGAGTGCTATATGAGTTGTATAACCTTGTACTAACCAGTTTAACCCTCTGTATCCTGTTGCACTACTTTCAAATCTGTGTCAATCCCCTCAGCCGTAGCTTAACAATGGTGCCTAATTAATATAGCCCTGTTAGTTCATCCCTGAGAATTCTTCCTCCATCACTTTGACTTTTGATATGAAAGCCCCTGATTCTATTTTCACCAAGGCTTTGGTTTAACATGCTCCGGCTCTTCTGAGCAGTGTTGCACATTGAGGAGCGTTGTGTGATATTGTGAATTGTCCATGTCTCGTTGCCGCTGGCTGTTCTAATGAAGTCCTCTCTGTTCTGCAGCGGTTGGGAGATGTGAGGAACAGTCGGAGAGCGACGACATTGAGCTACCTGTGCATCGACACGACTCCCCCACCCCCATCTTCAGCATGAATGGGGATATGCCTCATGTTCCCATTACTACTCTTGCTGGGATCGCTAGCCTTACAGACTGTAAGTATTACACTGCCACTCACATATTTACTGATATGGTGGATTCCTGGAAAGCAAGTGAAAAGATGCTGGTGGGGGCCAAGCTAGTTTTGATGTACCGAGTCTGCTGACATTTATTCCCGCTGCAAGCTTTTTATACTAATAAATATTTAGTATACAACGCTGTTTTCAAAATGTATACAATCCTTTAAACAATAATACATCGCAGCCATTTTGCTTGCTTTATGGTCAGTGCTGCCTGCCGCAAAGCTCGTTTATTGGTATTTAGATTATTCATTTACCAAGTTAGCCTGATTTTGAATTGAGCTTGTTTGATTACTCCTTTTTTTTTTCTTGTTGTAATAAAGCATTAACGTTCACTACATGAATATTGCAGTCTTGGTATTTAGGACACTCCTACAACTGAGTATGATTGATGGTACTTTTCCATAGCCCTTGCTTTAGAATTGCATTGGTAGTGTAATATGATGTATAGTGCCCATATCAGAAAGTATCCACCTTTGCATATTTTGTTGCCTTAGTGCCTCAACTTTCAATGCAATACATTACACAGTGGTTAAGTGTTCAAGCCTGGATGTAAATGTCTCTGGGTTACAAATCTAGGCAAATATTCTGTGCATGCATGGCACGTGTTTACATTGTTCGTGGCCATTTGCCTGAGTTTGACAGTTCATAAGGTTGTAGCTTGAATACAGATATGACCTCTGACGACGAGCCACGAGGCTGAAACGTTGGCACAAAATAAACAAGTGTACTTGCAAAGACAGTGTGCCAGGGCATCGTTTCTTTGAATTATTACTCAGGATTTCCTATCCACCTGCCAAACAATCCCTAGATTTGAATTTCACTTTTAGGTTTTTGTCCTGCCAATACGTGGATTTCTCTCAACGTAATGTCTTTATCAGACTGCAGAAGTATTTCCTCTATTATTTAGCCTCTGCTTTTCTCTCTTCATTTTCTTTTGATCATACCAAGTTTACCGATAACAAGCATACCTGTTATATGATGCAGCCACCACAAGAGGTGTGGACTAGAGTCACATGACTTGGACTCGAGTCTGACTGGAGTCACGTTTGAGCCTCAAGACTTGGGATTAGACTTTGACTTGAGACTGATGACTTGAAATGATTTGGCCAGGTTTTGTATAACGTTTTGCCACTCATTTTGAGGAAGAGTCTCGGTGGATTACTCGCCACTCAGCCAGAGACAGTAGCAACTTGCAACAGATTGGCTAGTGGAACGCCCTCTGATTGGACCAGCAAACTGTTAATCAACACAGGTCTGGTGAGCTTGCCAACAGATTGCTGATTTGCTGTACAGCGCAAACGTCAAATTGTAGGGAGGGAGGATTGCCATAAATGGGTAACACTTTATTTGGATACTCCATCTGTAGATGCTCTACAGACTATCACTAACATTTCAACTAACTATCTACTAGCCCTAACCTTAACTCTTACCCTAACCCTTACCCTTATTCTAAGCGTTACCCTAACAAGCAGTTGCTTATCAACAAGTAGTTTGTTGATAGTATCCTTCTGTCTTTAATATTCTTGGTGATCAAGAATATTAAAGACATTCTCCGGAACTTTGGCGACTAGTAAGTATTTTTTAAATCTCCTGCTTTGGGCTGGATGTGCCAATGTGTCGTTCATACATGTGCATAATCTATGAGCAGAATTACTATTTTACCTCAATTAGCCACAAGTACACGTACATAGAGCCAGCCAGATGGAAAAAGTAGTTAGCCAGGCGGCGGGGGTCGGCGGGGGGGGGGTCTACGACAGTGGCCTTTTCTCTACCAAACCAGTAAGTAGTCTTACCAACTCTGGCCTTTTCAATACCAAACCTGTCACAATTGGTACCCTAACACTAGCATTGACTTGTCTTGCCCCCCCAGGGGTCAAAATGTTTTGCCAAAGTAGCTCTATTTTGGTGGCCTCGGGTACATTCTAATGCCTTCTAATGCCTTGATTCCATCCAAAATAGGATACATACCCGACAGATGGCCGCCTCGCTTCGCGTTCCTAGGAAACTATGCAGTATTTTGTTTTTTTACGTGTTATTTCTTACATTGGTACCCCAGGTATTCTTAGGTTTCTTAGGTTTCATTACATACAGTCGGGAGGAACTACTGAATATAAGAGCAACGTCAACTCACTATCATTACGACCAGGAATATGACTCTCCCGAAGCGGATCCTGTGTTTTGCCTTCCACCCAGTACAATGGATCGGATCCCAGCCGGCGACCCTAAACAACGACGCCGTAAAAGGGGCAAACGAAGCGGTCTTCTGGTCAGGCTCCGGAGAAGGGCACACCGCGCTCCACTCCCTAGCATACTACTCGCCAATGTCCAGTCTCTTGACAACAAGGTTGATGAAATCCGAGCAAGGGTAGGATTCCAGAGAGACATCAGAGACTGTAACGTTCTTTGCTTCACTGAAACATGGCTCACTTGAGAGACGCTAACGGAGTCGGTGCAGCCAGCTGGTTTCTTCACGCATCGCGCCGACAGAAGCAAACATCTTTCTGGTAAGAAGAGGGGCGGGGGGGGGGGGGGATGCCTTATGATTAACGAGACGTGGTGTGATCATAACAACATACAGGAATTCTGTCATTCAATGTTCACCTGACTTAGAATTCCTCACAATCAAATGTCGACCGCATTATCTACCAAGGGAATTCTCTTCGATTATAATCACAGCCGTATATATTCCCCCCCAAGCAGACACATCGATGGCCCTGAACGAACTTTATCTGACTCTATGTAAACTAGAAACCACACACCCTGAGGCTGCATTCATCGTAGCTGGGGATTTTAACAAGGCTAATCTGAAAACAAAACTCCCTAAATTCTATCAGCATATCGATTGTGCTACCAGGGCTGGTAAAACCCTAGATCATTGTTATTCTAACTTCCGCGACGCATATAAGGCCCTCCCCCGCCCTCCTTTTGGAAAAGCTGACCACGACTCCATTTTGTTGCTTCCAGCCTACAAACAGAAACTAAAACAAGAAGTTCCCGTGCTCAGGTCTGTTCAACGCTGGTCCGACCAATCTGATTCCACGCTTCAAGACTGCTTCGATCACGTGGATTGGGATATGTTCCGCATTGCCTCCAACAACAACATTGACGAATACGCTCATTCGGTGAGCGAGTTCATTAGAAAGTGCATCAGTGACGTAATACCCACAGCAAAGATTAAAACATTCCCAAACCAGAAACCGTGGATTGATGGCAGCATTCGCGCGAAACTGAAAGCGCGAACCACTGCTTTTAACCAGGGCAAGGTGACCGGAAACATGACCGAATACAAACAGTGTAGCTATTCCCTCCACAAGGCAATCAAACAAGCTAAGTGCCAGTATAGAGACAAAGTAGAGTCGCAATTCAACAGCTCAGACACAAGAGGTATGTGGCAGGGTCTACAGTCAATCACGGATTACAAAAAGAAAACCAGCCCCGTCGCGGACCAGGATGTCTTGCTCTCAGACAGACTAAATAACTTTTTTGCTCGCTTTGAGGACAATACAGTGCCACTGACACGGCCCGCTACCAAAACCGGCGGGCTCTCCTTCACTGCAGCCGAGGTGAGTAAAACATTTAAACGTGTTAACCCTCGCAAGGCTGCAGGCCCAGACGGCATTTCCAGCCGCGTCCTCAGAGCATGCGCAGACCAGCTGGCTGGTGTGTTTACGGACATATTCAATCAATCCTTATCCCAGTCTGCTGTTCCCACATGCTTCAAGAGGGCCACCATTGTTCCTGTTCCCAAGAAAGCTAAGGTAACTGAGCTAAACGACTACCGCCCCGTAGCACTCACTTCCGTCATTATGAAGTGCTTTGAGAGACTAGTCAAGGACCATATCACCTCCACCCTACCTGACACCCTAGACCCACTCCAATTTGCTTACCGCCCCAATAGGTCCACAGAAGACGCAATCGCAACCACACTGCTCACTGCCCTAACCCATCTGGACAAGAGGAATACCTATGTGAGAATGCTGTTCATCGACTACAGCTCAGCATTTAACACCATAGTACCTTCCAAACTCGTCATCAAGCTCGAGACCCTGGGTCTTGACCCCGCCCTGTGCAACTGTGTACTGGACTTCCTGATGGGCCGCCCCCAGGTGGTGAGGGTAGGTAACAACATCTCCACCCCGCTGATCCTCAACACTGGGGCCCCACAAGGGTGCGTTCTGAGCCCTCTCCTGTACTCCCTGTTCACCCACGACTGCGTGGCCATGCACGCCTCCAACTCAATCATCAAGTTTGCGGACGAGACTACAGTGGTAGGCTTGATTACCAACAACGACGAGACGGCCTACAGGGAGGAGGTGAGGGCCCTCGAGTGTGGTGTCAGGAAAATAACCTCACACTCAACGTCAACAAAACAAAGGAGATGATTGTGGACTTCAGGAAACAGCAGAGGGAGCACCCCCCTATCCACATCGACGGGACAGTAGTGGAGAGGGTAGTAAGTTTTAAGTTCCTCGGCGTACACATCACGGACAAACTGAATTGGTCCACCCACACAGGCAGCGTTGTGAAGAAGGCGCAGCAGCGCCTCTTCAACCTCAGGAGGCTGAAGAAATTCTGCTTGTCACCAAAAGCACTCACAAACTTCTACAGATGCACAATCGAGAGCATCCTGTCGGGCTGTATCACCGCCTGGTACGGCAACTGCTCCGCCCACAACCGTAAGGCTCTCCAGAGGGTACTGAGGTCTGCACAACGCATCACTGGGGGCAAACTACCTGCCCTCCAGGACACCTACACCACCCGATGTCACAGGAAGGCCATAAAGATCATCAAGGACAACAACCACCCGAGCCACTGCCTGTTCACCCCGCTATCATCCAGAAGGCGAGGTCAGTACAGGTGCATCAAAGCAGGGACCGAGAGACTGAAAAACAGCTTCTATCTCAAGGCCATCAGACTGTTAAACAGCCACCACTAACATTGGGTGGCTGCTGCCAACATACTGACTCAACTCCAGCCACTTTAATAATGGGAATTGATGGAAATGTATGTAAAAATATATCACTAGCCACTTTAAACAATGCCACTTAAAATAATGTTTACATACCCTACATTACTCATCTCATATGTATATACTGTACTCTATATCATCTACTGCATCTTGCCATCTTTATGTAATACATGTATCACTAGCCACTTTAAACTATGCCACTTTATGTTTATATACCCTACATTACTCATCTCATATGTATATACTGTACTCTATACCATCTACTGCATCTTGCCTATGCCGTTCTGTACCATCACTCATTCATATATCTTTATGTACATATTCTTTATCCCTTTACACTTGTGTGTATAAGGTAGTAGTTGTGGAATTGTTAGGTTAGATTACTCGTTGGTTATTACTGCATTGTCGGAACTAGAAGCACAAGCATTTCGCTACACTCGCATTAACATCTGCTAACCATGTGACAAATATTTTTTTTTTATTTGATTTGATTGAAATGATTTACTTCCCAGATTGGAAAAGTTTGTTGGGGTATTGTGTTGAAAGACATGACTTTACAATTTAAATGACAAAAAATGTAGGAATTCAGTGTATTGTTAGTTGTTTTGGATATCATCTAGGCCTATTTGATCAGAACTATTGTAAACCTTTTTTAAAACATTTAATCTGTCTTCTCTTGATTAGTCTTATTTACAGTTTTACTGCAAGATATGAATTGCCACAATGTTTGCTCTTCAAATTATGTAATTTATTAAAACTGAAAAAGGATCTATATAGGCCACATTATCTTGAAAAATCTATTAAAGGTCAAATATATACAAATAAGAGTTATATCAGTCGTAAGTATTATATCTTTCTGATTTACATAGCCTAAATTATTGAAACATTTTATATTTAGGTAGGTACCTAAAATCTAGTTTTTGCCTGGTTCCGTTTTGTTCTTTCCAAAATTCTGTTTTCTCCATTTAGTTTTTCCAGGTTTATGGTTTTCGCTCTAAAAATCACAATTTTTTATAGAACATCCACTGTTGTTGTTTTTCTAAGTCCACAAGAATGCTTAAACCACGTCAGGAGCTAACTTTTGAGGTCTGGAAAACATTTAAGTAATTTAGATTTTTGGGTGTAGTTGCCCTTTAATTCAAGTGGGCACCTAGTACAAGAGGCTGTTTAGAAGTGTTTTTGTAGTGCACGTGATGGCCGAGTTTGCGAAGTAAATACCCGCTGGATTGATTAAAAGAATAATTATATCCTTCTGCCAGGTAAGCATAGGCTACTTTGTAGTTCATATTTAAATGAGAAGGTTTTTGGGAAAGCCTTTCCATCTACCAGAAGACTGTTTTCATTCGCATCATCGCTAACGGCTACAAAAAGTGGTAGACGTGCACACCACACACAGACAGGGGCATGCTTGTTGCCTCTTTAGAAAGTTGCAGGAAATACGATTCACTGATGCGTTCTGTTCATGTCTTATGACAAACTTGGGCAAATTAATACATTTTCAATACATTTACATTGCCTTAAAGTGTTCTCACACCTTTACTTTTTCCACATTTTGTTGTGTTACAGCCTGATTTTTGACAATATCCCATAATGTCAAAGTGGCATTTAGTTTGTATAACATTTTTGAGATTAATAAAAAATGAAAAGCTGAAATGTATTGAGTGAACAAGTATTCAACCTGTTATGTTATGGCACGCCGAAATACTTTCAGGAGTAAAAATGTGCTTCACAAATCACATAAGTTGCATGGACTCATTTTGTGTTCAGTAATAGTGGTTAACATGATTTTTGAATAACTACCCCATCTCTGTACCCCACACATACAATTATTTGTAAGGTTTCGCAATCTAGTAATGAGTTTAAAGCACAACAACCAATGAGGTTTTTCAGTTCCTTGCAAAGAAGGGCACCGATTGGTAGATGTGTAGAAAATAATCCTTGCTAGTAGTGCAATGACTGGGAGTCTATGGGTAACGCTTGTAAGCCAAACTAACTCTAACTTCCTTCATACTTGACACAGAGATGTAAAAAAATGGTATCCATTAATTCATCTGACTTTGGGGAAGTAGATAAAGGGACTCGTTGCCAAAGTATCCCTTTAAGTAATACTGCAAAAAATTGGAAAATAAATGTACTTTTTGTTCTAACTACAAGCATCATGTTTGGGGCAAATCCAACACAGCACATCATTGAGTACCACTCTTAATTTTTTCAAGTATGGTGGTGGCTGCATCATATTATGGGTATGCTTGTCCATTTTTTACGATTAAAAGAAACTGAATAAGGGCCTCCCAAGTGGCACCGCAGTCTAAGGCACTGCAGTGTTGCTGCGTCACTACAGCCTGGTGTTCCACAAGGAGTCGTATTCTAGCGACTCCTTGTGGAGTCGGGCGCCTGCAGGCTAACTTCGGTCGTCAGTTGAAGTGTTTCCTCCGACACATTGGTGCAGCTGGATTCTGGGTTAAGTGAGCAGGTGTTAAGAAACGCGGTTTGGCGGGTCATGTTTCGGGGGAGCATGACTCGATCTTCGCCTCTCCCAAGCCCGTTGGAGAATTGCAGCGATGAGACCAGATCGTAATCACGAAATTGGGGAGAAAAGGGGGGTAAAAATTACAATAACAAAATAAGAAACGGATTACCGCTAAGCACGGGCAAAATCATTTTAGTCTTCTTTCCAACAGACACTGGGAGAAAAATTCCCCTTTCAGCAGAACAAAATCCTAAAACACAAGGCCAAATATACATTGCAGTTGCTTTCCAAGATGACATTAAATGTTCCTGAATGGCCTAGTTAAAGTTTTGACTTAAATCAGCTTGAAAATCTATTGCAAGACTTGAAAATGGCTACGATCAGCAACCAACTTCACAGAGTTTGAAGAATTAGAAAAATTATAATTGGCAAATATTGTACAATCCAGGTGTGCAAAGCTCTTAGACTTACCCCAAAAAACGTACAGCTGTAATCGCTGCCAAAGGTGTTTTTAACAGATATTTTTTATATATTTTTTTTTTTATAAATGTTGGTATTTTGTGTAGATCGTTGACCAAAAATTACAATTCAATCCATTTTAATCCTACTTTGTAACACAACAAAATGTGAAAAAAGTAAAGGGCTGTGAATACTTTCTGAAGGCACTGTAGTTAATTACCTACTAAAGTCAATACATTTTAAAAATATTTTTCAATTCCGTTTTAATGCCTGGATTCTGCGAGGGCCCTAAATATCATATTTGGACCAAAATGAGGCTCTCCACAACCTGTAGTTTCTGTAGTATTGATTCTTCATCGAATGCTTTCATAAGTTATCTACAGATTCTCGCCCCAAAAGCCTAGGCATACCAATAGCCTATGCAAATTAGGGAGCCAAATGAACGGCTCTCTCACCGATTCAATTCGTTAGGCTATACTGACTGACGAGACGAGAGTCACTCACTTTAGCGTCACTGTATGGAAAGCCCCGACATCCTAGGAAAGGAAACCTAAGAAATCCTTTTGTTTACTAACCACAGCGCGCACCAGTTTTACTGGGAGGGGGAACAGACATCAGACTGTTTCTCCCTGTCCTCACTCGCTTTGTGACTGACAGTCGCCTATCCTATCAATAGATTGCTAGAAGATGCATATCGTTCATTCTAGAGGGAGAGGGTTTGACGGACTAGCGAAATATACTTTTCTAAGTTAAAAGTAGCCTAGTTAATAAGAAGTGGAATAGTAGCTGGCTGAAAATGAGTCTTATCGGCTGATTAGCCTATGGCCGGTGTTTATGGAAAACACTGAGTTTGAAACCAACTGTTTACTGAGAGCTGTGCTGCGCCATTTTCCCCCACGTGGGCCAGCCCCCTAGCAATTATAGTTCCAGCCAATGAGCTTCATCCCCTCAGCATTTGAGTGACAGCTAGCGAGATGCACACACAGCGGAGTGCGAGAGGGCAATGACGTGGTGTAAATACAGTTGAAGTCGGAAGTGTACATATACCTTAGCCAAATACTTTTAAACTGTTTTTCACAATTCCTGACATTTAATCCTAGTAAGAATTCCCTGTTTTAGGTCAGTTAGGATCACCTCTTTATTTTAAGAATGTGAGATGTCAGCATAATAGTAGAGAGAATGATTGATTTATTTCATCACATTCCAAGTGGCTCAGAAGTTTACATACAGGCAATTAGTATTTGGTAGCATTGCCTTTAAATCGTTCAACTTGGGTCAAATGTTTCTGGTAGCCTTCCACAAGCTTCCTACAATAAGTTGGGTGAATTTTGGCCCATTCCTCCTGACAGAGCTGGTGTAACTATGTCAGGTTTGTAGGCCTCCTTGCTCGCACACGTTTTTCAGTTCTGCCCACAAATTTTCTATAGGATTGAGGTCAAGACTTTGTGATGGCCACTCCAATACCTTGACTTTGTTGTCCTTAAGCCATTTTGCCACAACTTTGGAAGTATGCTTGGGGTCATTGTCCATTTGGAAGACCCATTTGCGACCAAGCTTTAACTTCCTGACTGATGTCTTGAGATGTTGTTTCAATATATCCACATAATTTTCCTTCCTCATGAAGCCATGTATTTTGTGAAGTGCACCAGTCCCTACTGCAGCAAAGCACCCCCACAACATGATGCTGCCACCCCCGTGCTTCACGGTTGGGATGGTGTTCTTCGGCTTGCAAGCCTCCCCCTTTTTCCACCTAACATAACGATGGTCATTATGGCCAAACTGTTCTATTTTTGTTTCATCAGACCAGAAGATATTTCTCCAAAAAGTATGATCTTTGTCCCCATTTGCAGTTGCAAATCGTAGTCTGGCTTTTTTATGGCGGTTTTGGAGTAGTGGCTTCTTCCTTGCTGAGTAACCTTTCAGGTTATGTCGATATAGGACTCGTTTTACTGTGGATATAGATACTTTTGTACCTGTTTCCTCCAGCATCTTCACAAGGTCCTTTGCTGCTGTTGTGGGATCGATTTTCACTTTTCGCACCAAAGTATGTTCATCTCTAGGAGACAGAACACGTCTCCTTCCTGAGCGGTATGACAGCTACGTGGTCCCATGGTGTTTATACTTGCGTACTTTTGTTTGTACAGATGAACGTGGCACCTTCAGGTGTTTTGGAAATTACTCCCAAGAATGAACTTGTGGAGGTCTACAATTTTTTATTTAGGTCTTGGCTGATTTCATTTGATTTTCCCATGTTGTCAAGCAGAGCGGCACTGAGGTTGAAAGTAGGCCTTGAAATACATCCACAGGTACAACTCCAATTGACTCAAATGATGTCAATTAGCCTATCAGAAGCTTCTAAAGCCATGCCATCATTTTCTGGAATTTTCCAAGCTGTTTGAAGGCACAGTCATCTTAGTGTATGTAAACTTCTGACCCACTGGAATTGTGATACAGTGAGTTATAAGTGAAATATTCTGTCTTTAAACAATTGTTGGAAAAATGACTTGTCATGCACAAAGTAGAAGTCCTAAACGACTTGCCAAAACTATAGTTTGTTAACAAGAAATTTGTGGAGTTGTTGAAAAATGAGTTTTAATGACTTCAACCTAAGTGTTTGTAATTTTCCGACTTCAACTGTATCTGCACATACTGTATGTAACATAGTATGCCATTTCCTGGGACCACTTTTGGCTTGTGAGCGCTACTTTCAGAACTATTGGCTAAAAAGTATACAAACGTGCCAGAGAATCTCTTTAAGTGTTTGATGCCCCATTGCTGGTGAGCTTGGAAAGTAATCAAAAATTACTAGCATAGGCCTACTGGTCTTTTGTTATGCCAAAATCGCTTGACATTTTTTATTTGCTTATGAAGATTACATGTGTAATTTGTTAAAAGTAATTATTAAATAACCAAAATGTGTTGTAGACAAACTTATGAAAGTGGATGTCTGGTAGCCTCAATAAATAGAAAAAGTCATTGCGTGTATAGATTTTTTAATTTGAAAAAACGTGTGACGTGACTCTTAGAATGCACGACTTGGACTTGATTCGACCTGCTCTACTTGGGACTCGACTTGAGACTTTGGACCCTTTTACAGCTAGAATAGACTTTGTACCATATGTTTTGATTCTTACCAAATATGTTGTCTTCTCACATTATTCGAGGCCCACAATTAATAAACAGCTTATGAAGCTCTCTTAGCCTATAGATCACATATTGCAAACAAATAATCTTGACCTAAAAACTTCTGTGCTTCCTTGACAATCACTAATCAAAAACAACAAACATTTTTCTCTGCAAACCTGCTTATCTTCTCTCTTTTGTGGCACCAATGTGAGGGGTTATGGCAGGGGAACCAGTGTTTCAGTAGTCTAGTGTGTGGTGTGGAAATAATGACAAGCAAACCTGGGTAGCTTTGTGCTCACATTGCCCTAAAAATGGAACCGGACCGTGGAATTCAAGCAAACCGAACTCAGACCACCTCTCCTGATGGTCTCAGTTCGCTTCGGGGTCTCTTTTGAGGGTTCTGAGTTCCTTTGGAGTGTTCACACTGCACATCAAATGAAGTGAACCGCACTGAGCACAAACATTTTAAGGGACCAGGTGTGAAAACACCCTAAAACTATGGATGGTTTTATGCAGTAATGGATTTATCCCTAACTTAATACTTTGCATTTAGGTTGTACAATGTATTTTTTTCAAATACATTTTTTATTTTATTTCACCTTTAGGCAAGAACAAATTATTATTTACAATGACGGCCTACCAGGGAATAGTGGGTCAACTGCCTTGTTCAGGGGCAGAATGCCAGATTTTTATCTTGTCAGCTCGGGGATTCGATCCAGCAACCTTTCGGTTACTGGCCCAACGCTCTAACCACTAGGCTACCTGCCGCCCCATGGGGGAAATGTAGGGAAACAGTTGATTTTAAACTAGGGATTTCATGGCTAATTGAGGTAAAACAGTAATTCTGCTTATAGATTATGTATGTATGAACTACATATTGAAACATCCAGCCCAAAGTGGATGTTCAATAATGTCTTAGTCGCCAAAGTACTGGAGAATATCTTTAATAGTTGAATATAGAGAGAAGCATGCCAACCTATAGGCCAGTGTTTCCCAAAGTTGGTCCAGGGGACCCCAAGGGGTGTACGTTTTGGTTTTTGCCCGAGCACTTCACAGCTGACTCAAATAATCAAAGTTTGATAATTTGTTGATTATTTGAATTAGCTGTGTATTGCTAGGGCAAAAAACTAAATGTCCACCCCTTGGTGTCCACGGGAGCGAGTTTGGGAAATGCTGCTATAGGCCCTGCATGACCCCAATGCATTAAAAAACTACACCATGTCCGGGCCAGTAGAAATTCTGTTTGGGACAGTACATTTTTGTCCAACTGGCCTGACGAGAAAGAAAATAAGTTAAGATTGGACCCTGGCATGGTTCAACAACATCGCAGCTACTCCACAATATTGGTTTCACTGAATAAGGAAGCCTATACTGAATAAGGAAGCCTATACTGAAAAGCCTCCTTCCAAGCCTCCTCACAGATTACTGCACCTGTACATAGCCCATCTATGATTTAGCCCAAACAACTACCTCTTCCCCTACTGTATGTATTTATTTATTTATTTTGCTCCTTTGCACCCCATTATTTCTATTTCTACTTTGCACATTCTTCCACTGCAAATCTACCATTCCAGTGTTTTACTTGCTATATTGTATTTACCTCGCCACCATGGCCTTTTTTTTTGCCTTTACCTCCCTTATCTCACCTCATTTGCTCACATTGTATATAGACTTATTTTTCTACTGTATTATTGACTGTATGTTTGTTTATTCCGTGTGTAACTCTGTGTTGTTGTTTGTGTCGAACTGCTTTGCTTTATCTTGGCCAGGTCGCAGTTGTAAATGAGAACTTGTTCTCAACTTGCCTACCTGGTTAAATAAAGGTTGAAAAAAATATTACAAATGTGGGCCAGCTCCCTAGCAATTTGAGTTCCAGCCAAAGCAGAGAGTTTAATTTTGTAAATCCCTTTCCGTAAAATAAATAAGCTCAGCGAATGTATTATTGTGCGTTTCTTTTTGCTCTGGACAGTTTGCGTGTGCTGTGTGAAGGCATCAGTAGCGTGGTGGTGCTTGAATGAATGGCCAATCATATTGCTTAAATACAACTAGCTTGAGTATTCTGCCTGTGGTCTTCATTGGGTTTCAATGGTAGACTGTGACAGAGAAGGTAAATGTTGAAATGGAACTAAAAAATGCGCAGAAAAGTTAATGGCCAGGTCGGGCCAGTGACTGTCGAGATCCACTGGCCATCGTTACTGTTGAACCCTGCATGCACATTTTTCCCATCTCAGCCTTTGTTGGTTACAGCGAGCAGAGATGACCATGATCACAAATCATAGTTAACTAGTTTTAATGTTGTTCTGCCATTGCTGCACATACACCGCAGGTGTCGTTAAAGGGTGTTGCAAAACCACATCAACAGAGAGCTATAGGTGTTTTATCACCGTTGGCCTCATCCCGTAGCACGCGCTCCAGCAGGTATATTTCACTGGTCACCCCCAAAGCCAATTCCTCTTTGGCTGCCTTTCCTTCCAGTTCTCTGCTGCCAATGACTGGAACGAACTGCAAAAATCACTGAACCTGGAGACCCATATCTCCCTCACTAGCTTTAAGCACCAGCTGTCAGAGCAGCTCACAGATCACTGCACCTGTACATAGCCCATCTGTAAATAGCCCATCCAACTACCTCATCCCCATATTGTTATTTATTTTGCTCCTTTGCACCCCAGTATCTCTACTTGCACATTCATCTTCAGCACATTTATCACTCCAGTGTTAATTGCTTTATTGTAATTGTTTTGCCACTATGGCCTATTTCTTGCCTTACCTCCCTTATCTTACCTCATTTGCACTCACTGTATATAGACTTTTTGTTTTCTTTTTTCTACTGCATTATTGACTGTATGTTTTGTTTATTCCATGTGTAACTCTGTGTTGTTGTTTGTGTTGCACTGCTTTGCTTTATCTTGGCCAGGTCGCAGTTGTAAATGAGAACTTGTTCTCAACTAGCCTACCTGGTTAAATAAAGGTGAAATAAAATAAATATCTTGACATCCCTTGGCAGTTTCCTTCTTACCCGGCAGCTCAATTAGGAAGGAAGGTGGGATATTTATTTTCTGGGTGGTATAATATACTATCCACATCTTCATTATTCACTTGGCTGTGCTCAAAGGGATATTCAGTGTCTTTTCATTATGGCGGATGTCTTCTCGCTCACCCAACCTCCCACTCACTCAGGCTAACCTGTCTCCTCTTCATCTTTGCAGTGTTAAACCAGCTGCCCCTGCCATCCCCTCTCCCTGCCACCACCACTAAGAGTCTGCTGTACAATGGGAGGATCGCAGAGGAGGTCAACTGTCTGCTGGCCTGCCGGGATGAGAACCTGGTGTCCCAGCTGGCTCACAGCCTCAACCAGGTTTCCACCGAGCACATGTGAGTACCTCCCCACCCCTGCACATTTCTGTGCTTGTTTTCCAAACAGCTGAGTAGAGAAAGTTATGAGCCACAGTTGCCATAGTTGATTCATGTATAAAGTTTGTGATTTATTCTGATGTGCTGACTGTAACCTTTCTGCCCCACCCCCCTCCCCTCCCATTGCAGAGAGCTGAAGGACAACTTGGGCAGTGATGACCCGGAGGGTGACGTGCCTGTGCTGCTGCAGACAGTGCTCTCTAGGAACCCAAACATCTTCAGGGAGAAAAGTAAGTCAGCCTGGCATGGGGTTCAGGGTGGTACGGAGAGAGTGTCTTGGACGCTGCTCTGGAGCACATTGTATGGCTTAACACAGCACCGACTGTGTCCCTTCTTCTTAGGGCCTTGATTTGGTGACCTGAGTAACACTTCCTGGGTCAAATGTGTTTTCAGGGTCAAAACAGCTTTTTGAGGCATTGCAAGGCTAAGCTTTGTTGTCTTGGGTGATTTTTAGAGTTAGCGCTGTACTTGTAGCTTGGAAAGAGCTTGTGATACTTATTGCCTTGAGTATAGTTGATAAAACATTTAATTGCTCTGTGATCTATGGACAGATCAAGCAGCGATTTCAGTCAGTGACAAACTGGTGTCTAGTTGCTGGTGCTATAGGGGGAAAGTGGTGTCTGCACAGACTGTTGAGGCTGGTGCCAGTAGGGATCCCCTGTACTGTGTAGTGCTGTGCTGAGATTGGGATACAGCGCAAGACTTGGAACCTCGTCATGTCTGAGACAGTTTGTCATCCATAGTAGACATGCAAATGAGTTTGCTAACCTCTACCCTAGCTGCTGTTGCATTCATTATCCGGATAATTGAAATAGCTTATCACTGTCCCTGTCGTGCTCTGTTTTTCCAAGCAGTTATTTGTGTGTTAATGTTTGGTTAAGGACCTTGATTAGGCAAGCTAAGTGTGTTATGATGATGACACAGACTTGTATCCTGTGTCATCTCTGCTGGCTAAGTGACCCCGACCATTTGCATGTCCTCCAGGGAAATGTCTCCCAAACCTCTGGCCTGACGCTGTGCTGTTGTATTCAACAGTGAATCGTGCAATGTGTTTATTGGACTTTGTTGTACACTCTGTGAAAACTGTTCTGTTACTATAATCTCCTGCACTCCCCAGAACTCTTAAATACTAGTGTTTTGTAAAGAAATGCATTTTGTCAAACCACCAGATAACTGAGTGAGGATCAGAAAGTGATCTCATGCAGTCTCGCTCCTGAAGTAGCTTAATAGTTTTTTGAGTGAGGTCTTCTATCTCCCACTGACATAAACAGGACCCCTCTGTCTTGGACTGGAGGTTGCCTCCGTACTGGTGCTGTGCACTGGCCTTCTCTACTCCTCTTTAATCACTTCTTCTTTTCATCTCAAAGATATAATGCAGCAGCCAATAATGCCGCAGTACAAGATGTCCCAGAATTCCATGCATGGGAGTCCGGCGTCGACAAACTACCAGCAATCCACTATCTCACACAGCCCTTCTAGGTATAACGATACATTTCTCATTCAATTTGGTGTAATGGTACAGTGGGTGCTCTGATAGTTCATTCAATACTTCTGTCAGCCTTTGAGAGTTGCAAGTTCCCTTGGAATTGACATGTTCTTCTCATCCTCTTCCTCTACAGTCGCTTTGCATCTCCACAGATGGGGTCCGGCGCTAGGTTCACACCCCAGCAGAACAGCCCTGTGCCTAGCCCTTATGCCCCCCAAAGCCCTGCAAGTTACATGCAGCAGTACCCTCATCCCCCCAGCTATTCTCAGCACCAACAGATCCAGCAAGGTGAGACTGCACCTCTGCTTTTGTATAGGAAAATGATGCATGAAACCTACGAACTGATTTTCAGATAACCGTACTGTACCTAGCTTTTATGTACAGTACCAGTCAAACGTTTGGACACACTTACTCATTCAAGGGTTTTTCTTTATTTTTACTATTTTCTACATTGTAGAATAATAGTGAAGACATCAAAACTATGAAATGACACATATGGAATCATGTAGTAAACAAAAAAGTGGGAAACAAATCAAAATATATTTGAGTTTCTTCAAAGTGTAGCCACCCCTTGCCTTGATGACAGCTTTGCACACTCTTGGCATTCTCTCAACCAGCTTTTTAAGTTTTTTATTTAACTAGGCAAGTCAGTTAAGATAATTGTTATTTACAATGACGCCCTACGCTGGCCAAACCCTAACCCGGACGACGCTGGGCCAATTGTGCGCCGCCCTATGGGACTTGTTTCTCTCTTTTTTGCTCACTACATGATTCCATATGTGTTATTTCATAGTTTTGATGTCTTCACTATTATTGTACAATGTAGAAAATAGTAAAAATAAAGAAAAACCCTTGAATGAGTAAGTGTGTCCAAACTTTTGACTGGTACTTTGTGTCAGGATGTTGATTCTGTGTTGAACCAACAGACCAAATTGTATTTGTCACATGCTTCATAAACAACAATGAAATGTTTACTTACAGGCTCTTTTCCAACAATGCAGAGTTAAAGATTAAAGTAGAAATAATAAAACGGGGAGTGCATAATGAATAACAATAACGAGTCAAAATAACATGGATATATACCCATGGTTTACCCTGGTGTGTTGTGTTGATGTTCTGTGGTCGTAGAGCTGCATGGTTCCCCTGTCGTTCCGGCTGCACCCTCTTATTCAGGAAGCCCCAAGAGGCCTGTGCAGCCCTGCCTAGAGGTGCAGACCCAGCCCCAGGTCTCCCCCCACCAGAACCCCTCCACCCCAACCTTAGGTACGGGAGTCACCTGGGGACATCATGTCAAACATCCGCTATCCTGCCCCATCACCTCCAAGCTGTGACCCATCGGCTCATGTGTCTGTGCCTTATTATTTGCAGCACAGAATATCCATGCTCTGTCGACGCAAACTCTGTGTGTAACAATACAGGATGCAGTGTTGGTTTGCAATGCACACTTGCTGCAAGATTCCTGTACATTGGCATAATATTTCACGTTTTCTTTGTTTTGTTGTTTTATGTCTTGTTTATTTGCATTCATTCCACCTTTTAAACAAGATTTACAGGTGAACCAGTGGTTGAGTATGGGTTTTGGCTTAGCTGGAAGACAGTTAAACTATTGATAGATTGTATGTGAGATTTATTTGGGTGTCTGTCTGTGTCTGTTCAGTTGCCAGTCCCGTGGTTCCTGCTAGCATGCGGAACATCCACGACAACAAGGTCTCCGGGCAAATTTCAAGCAACTCAGCCAATCACAATGCCAGACATGGCTCGAACGAAGACTACATGAACATAGTCCACAGACTAGGGAATGAGGTAAACACAAGAAATGATTCATACCAAAATGAAACTCTACCTAGCAAAGAGACTATTTTCACATGAAATTCAGTTTCCTCGCGTGGATCCTCATTGCTTGTACACTGCCTGAATGTATTTGTTGTATCCACCATTGCTGCTTTAATGATCTATAATATAGATACTTATGTGATATGTGTTTTCCCTAGGAGAGTGATCCTTCCATGAGAAATGCCTCCTTCCCGCTCCGATCGCCCCAGTCTGTTTCTTCCCCTGTGGGCAGCGAAGGGACCCCAAAAGGTATTATGCATGGAAATCAACCTACTTATTCTATGCCAAGCAGTGTTTCCCCTATATTCATTTAGTAGCCGCGGCCCACCACTTCAAATAATGATTACAAAAAAGTTGGTTAAACGTTTTCAGTGTAAACTTAAACCAGATATCTAAATATGTAGAATAGATAATGGAGCTATATATATTTAAATAAGATCCTATTTGAGAACTAATAATCACTCAAACAAATCTACAGAGGGAGAATGTAAAATTCAAAAAATGTCATGGGGCCCTCATAGATTTTTTTTTTATACCGTTTGAGCTCCCCCACCAAGCTGACTTTGCCACCGCTGCTGCAAAAAAAATCCTTGTTAAAAAATAAACTCACCTTTTTGGTTTTGGCAGGGTCACGACCTGGCCTCATTCTGCAATCCCCTCCACCTTATACTCCCCCCCGTGACTCCGCTCCCGACCTCCTCCTGGACTCTCCTGACCACAAGAAGAAGCAGAAGAAGCTAACTAAAGAGGAGAAAGAGCAGTTGGAAAAAGCTGCCATGTACGACATTGTTAGCTCTCCCTCTAAAGACTCTACCAAGCTGACGCTCAAACTGTCCCGGGTGAAGTCCTCTGAGCTGGACCAATCTGGAGAGCTCCTATCCGGGGTAGAGGACCAGGACACTGACCTGGCCTACAACAGCCTGCAGTTCTCCCGGACGCAGCAGGACCCTGCCCACAGGTTAGCCCCGGGCCAGGGGGAGCAGTCAGGCTACCAGCAGGTCCCTGTGCTCCAGAACACCAAACAGGCTATAGGGGTGATCAGCGGAGCTGTGTACGACGATGCTGAGATGGATGCTCTTGCTGAGATCGAGAGGATAGAACGAGAGACGCTCATAGAAAGGGAGCGCTGCTCCAAAGAGGTTCAGGATAAAGGTGAGTGTGCACATCTTGCTTCATCTAGTTTTACACTTACTGATTTATCACATACTGGCAATATTTTTCACTTAATAATGAGAGACGGGAGAAAGAACTTGATAGTTGTGGGTGTCTGTCAATTTCCTTACCTATGGTTTCCTCATTGTAGACAAGCCACTGAAGAAGCGGAAGCAGGACTCGTATCCCCAAGAGCCTGGCGCTGGAGGTACAGCGGGGGCAACTCAGCCTGGCGTGGGAGGGGGCAATGCTGGCAGCAAGTTGGCACCCCAGGAGGCTAGTGCAGCCAGTAATGGTGCCAGCCGGCCAGCCCTAATGGTCAGCATCGACCTGCAGCAAGCAGGCAGAGCTGACGGGCAGCCAGAGGTGAACATGGGCACCCCCACCCCAGCCGTGGAGGCCCGGCGCTGGCCCGAGGAACGCCTGGGTCCAGAGGACGGCTCCGACTCTACCGGAGTCCTGCGGCTAAAGTCCAAGACTGATGGAGAGCGACTACAGACTGCAGACGGCCGGCCAGAGGTCATCAAGCAGCGCGCCGACACCCCCAAGAAGCTGGGCCCCGACGGCCGAACGGAGACCCCTAAACACAAGCACGAAAACAGAAGAGACTCGTCCAAACACAGACACGATGGAAAACCTGACAATGGCAAGGCCCGACCTGACAGCAGGACGCCTGACACGCCACGACAACGGCACGAGGGCCGCTCAGACTCTGGTCACAGGGAAGACAGGTCCAGCGACCCATCCCGTATCCGCAGGCCAGAGACCCCCAGCAAGTCCAGCAGGGGGGATCACGACTCCAAACATGGACGGGACAGAGACAGGGAGCGGGCGGATAAAGACAGGGAGAGGAAACACAGGACAGAGACAGGGGAACCACGGGACCGTCGGTCTCCAGAGCAGCGCTCCAGGCCAGAGAGCCCGCGGGTTAAGCAGGAGGGCCGAGGGGGGGTGGACCCCAGTGTGCGCCAGAGGACTGACCGGCCATGCCCCAACCTCAAACCCCCTAATAAAGAGGAGAGGAGGAGCGGGGAGGAGAGGAGGAGTGGGGACGGCAGCAGGAACCGACAGGACTCCAAGCAGCAACAGCAGCCTGCTGAAAGCAAACAGGAGTTCCCTGCCTACCTGCTAGGGGGGGTAAAGTCTGGAGGCTTTAAGAACTTTGTGATTCCCAAGATGAAGCGGGATAAGGATGGGCATGTGTTGGCAGCTGAGATGAGGAAGCCTGGGTCTGGTCTGGGGCCTGTAATGGAGGGCTGGAGCGAGCCCCGGGTCAAGCTGGAGCGACTGGGGCTTGTAGAGGAGATGAAGACAGGAGCCAAACCTGTTGTGGTGCTGCAGAAACTCAGCATCGACGAGGTGCAGAAAATCATCAGGGAAAGGGAGGACAGGAACGCACGCGGCTCCAAGTCCTCCAAGAGCAGACACTCTCATGAGAAGTCTGGGAAAGGTAAGAGACATCCTGCTGTATGCGTGACTGACTGGGTCAGCTTATTGTGTGGGTGAAGTTAAGGTTTAACTATGGTTTTGACATCATGCGTTTTTGACTTAATTTGAGAACTTTGAGAGTTTTAATTACTTTGCACATTGATCCACTAGCAGCACAGAATCACGTACTGTATTTCACCCCCTTTGAAGGGATTATGATTTATTTTGGGGTTGATTTGATTTGATTTGGTCATGAGGCCTTGCTAATGATCCTGTATACAAGACACTACTGGTTTTAATTGTGGCGCGTAATGTGTCGTTGTTAGTGTACCTTTCATACAAGGGCTAATAGATGACTGGGTGACCTCTCCTTAGGAGGTCTTGATGAATCAGTGTTGAAAGAACTGCCTCCTCATCTCATTGCTGAGATAGAGTCCACCATGCCACTGTGTGAGAGAGTGAAGATGAACAAACGCAAGCGCAGCACCGTCAACGAGAAGCCCAAGTATGCCGAAGTCGACTCCGACGACTCAGACGACGACTCTGTGACGGAGTGTGAGTGTCACACACATTGCTGTTTTTCCACCCCCACAGCCATATCCAAAACTGTGTTCATTCCAATCCCAGTAGTGCAGGCTAATGGTTGATAACAAACCCCTGATGATTAAAGCAACATCCTGTAACTCGTTGCTCCTTCTTTCTCTCCGTGCAGCTGCACGGAAGCGTCACAAGAAGGAGCGAGAAAAGACGTGGGCGCCTGATGAGCGGGAGAGGAGAGGCTCAGGAGAGCACCGGAGGAGTAGTGGGGGCTCCCAGGAGCGGCGCAAGGGATCCGGCAGGCGCTACCGAGAACGCAGCCCAGAGGAATCGGATGAGGAATCCCCACCACCCAGCATGAGTGACCGTAAGTCTGGCACTGTCTTCGATTGACCATCCAGCATGGGCGTCAGTGGTTATTTTTTTCCACTGTCTGAAGAGTTTAAACCAGCAGGCTATACCTGGGCATTAGATGCAGGATAAAAATGCAGAGGATGAGATGTAAGATCATCATTTGATCACCCTTTTGTTGCTGAGCTTTGTGATTTACGTAAATTCACTGAAAACCACCACGAACACAGTTATATTATCAGTATTGCACTTTTCACACAGCCTACTTTTGGCCAGCTAATAGCCTAACCACCGATCAAGCAACATTATGGACTGAACATTCAAATCCTGTTGCTGCATGATTATTTTGCTTAGACTATATAGTTCAAATTAAGATCTTAAATCTATAGTAATATTTCACTAGGTAAGTGTTGCTGTCCAATGTATTTTTCGAACATGTATCTATCCTGTCCAGTTGCCAGAAAGATGAAGAAGAAGGAGAAACAGAAGAAGAGGAAGGCATATGAGCCCAAGCTGACACCAGAAGGTAATTTCATCCTAACTTCAGCAGTGTCTTTGTTGTATGACTTTTGTCCCATTAACGCAGGTTACTCACTTTCTCTGTGTTTACTCAACAGAACTGATGGACTCCTCCACGTTCAAGAGGTTCTCAGCCAGTGTGGACAACATTCTGGAGAGCTTGGAGGACATTGACTTCAATGCCATGGGTATGCATTATTCATGATCTACTTTTACAGGTGTTTTTTTTATATCCTCGGCGGTTTGAGTCGGTGTTTATAATACCTTCTACCAAGGATGAGACAGATAACCTTGTGATTGTTGGAATTATTTTCAAATGTAATTTGATTTCAGCCGTAGTAATGTTCAGTGACAAATGACGGTGACAGGACTGCTTCCTCTAACTGCAGAACTCTTGTCAACAGATGATGATGAGATCCCACAGGAGCTTCTGCTGGGGAAACACCAGCTGAGTGAGCTGGGCAGCGAATCTGCTAAGATCAAGGCCATGGGCATCACCTTCAGGGTAAGAAAAGGGAACACTGGATGCAGGATGATGTCAGTCTTTTTGGCAATCCTAAATTGGATAAGGTATTCTGTTATGTATTTTCTCATCTGTCTCATCCATAGCTTCCATCTGATAAGTTGGTGAAGGTCCTGAACATCCTGGAGAAGAACATTCAGGACGGTTCCAAGCTCTCCACACTGATGAACCATGTAAGTTGTCCTCTCATATGGTTTCCCGGACACAGATTATGTCTCCTCCTGACTTAAAAAGCATGTTCCATGGAGAAGTTCCACTTGTCTGAACGTCTTCTCTCTCTGTCCCAACAGGACGCAGACGCAGAAGACGAGGAGCGGCTGTGGCGTGACCTCATCATGGAGCGCGTGACCAAGTCAGCTGACGCCTGTCTGACGGCCCTCAACATCATGACGTCGTCCCGCATGCCCAAGGCGGTGTACATCGAGGACGTGATTGAGAGGGTGCTGCAGTACACCAAGTTTCACCTGCAGAACACCCTCTACCCTCAGTATGACCCTGTCTACAGAGTGAACCCTCATGGAGGTCAGCACCCTAAACCCACCTTACTATCAAAAGCAATTGGAGCAAAGCCATAGCATAATGTGGCGAGAACAGGCCATATAAATGTCCAGTCACAGTCTTGATACACTCTGTTCAAAACCAGAGCACCCAGAACATTTGAAAGGCGGGTATTGTAAAGAATAAACATAGTGTGTATATTCAAGGCAGTGTGGTCTGTCTCTGAACTACCGGGGCCACTTATGCATATTCCTGCCCTGACTGACTGTGGAGAGGGTCTTTGCTCTACATTCCTTGTTAACTGTTTTTCTCATTCTCTCCTCCCGTCTCCCACCCAGGTGGCTATCTGAGCTCCAGGGCTAAGAGGGCTAAAAGCTCCACACACAAGCAGAGGGTGATCATCATGCTCTACAACAAGGTGTGTGACATCGTCAGCAACATCTCTGAGCTCCTGGAGATACAGCTGTTGACTGACACCACCATCCTGCAGGTGAGACTCCGCTCCTAGTGCTATCCCTGGGGGTCATGCCCTTTGACCTCTGACCCTTTCTGACCCCTGCTCACCTTGTGACCCATCTCTCCCTCTCTCCTTACCTGAGGTCTCCTCAATGGGCATCACTCCATTCTTTGTGGAGAGTGTCAGTGAGCTACAGCTGTGTGCCATCAAACTGGTGACTGCGGTAAGAATCCAAAACAGGGTTCCCATTGAGTTCTGCCTTTTGTTCTTGAAAAATCTAATCAAATTTTATTTGTCACATGCGCCAAATACAACAGGTGTAGGTAGACCTTACAGTGAAATGCTTACTTACAAGCCCTTAGCCAACAATGTAGTTTTACGAAAATCCCTAAAAAAAGTAAGAGATAAGAATAACAAATAATTAAAGAGCAGCAGTAAATAATAGCGGGGCTATATACAGGGGGTACCGGTACAGAGTCAATATAAATAAAGTTCCCTTTATTGTGCATCCATACAGCCCTTATGTAGCAGGGCCAGGGTTGCTCTTGATGTGGTGCTTCAAACCAGGGTTACCATGGAGGCTGGATTTGTTCTAGAATATATTTCCTTTCATTGTGTATGTATTATGTATAGCAATGTCAGGGTAACTCTTTCATTTATTTGTATTTATTAGGATCCCCATTAGCGGCTGCCAAGGCAGCAGCTACTCTTCCTGGGGTCCAAACAGGATTAGAACAATTACATCAAATAAAACAATTCATCATACAATACATGATTACTCTATTATTACAAATGTACAATATAATCTTTACAATATAACAATATTACCAATGTGTGTGTGTGTATAGAGTGTGTGTGTGTGTGTGTGTGACTCTGATGATGAGCCTTTTCTCCTGATCTCCCTTAGGTGTTCTCTCGCTATGAGAAGCACAGGCAGCTCATCCTGGAAGAGATCTTCACCTCTCTGGCCAGACTACCCACCAGCAAACGCAGCCTCAGGAACTTCAGGTAACTGCACCTGTAGAGAACATGCACCACGAGAGACCAAGCCATGTCATAGTTCTCAAGAAACAGTCCTTATTTTTCAAATGCTTTTCTGGTTCTTTTCAGCGTGTTTATCTGCTGAAATGAATTGTCCGTGTTTCTTTGTCTATGTGTGCGTCCCTAGGCTGAACAGCAGTGATAAGGATGGGGAGCCCATGTACATCCAGATGGTCACAGCTCTGGTGCTTCAGCTCATCCAGTGTGTGGTGCACCTCCCCAACAACAGGGACAGTCACGACGATGAGTACAACAAGAAGGTACGTTAGAGATGCCATGTACTACCTGGGCTAGTGATGATTCGACAGAATTCTCAGCCAAAGACTTCCGTATTTAGTTTGTTCACAAGCGCTCTCTATTTTCCCAGGTGGATCAAGATGTCCAGATCACTAACTCTTATGAGACGGCCATGAGAGCAGCTCAGAACTTCCTGTCCGTCTTCCTAAAGAAGTAAGTTGATCTCTCGTTTTCAAAATCAAACTACATCCTAACTGTTATGAGAAGACGGTGTAGCCTCCCGAGTAGCGCAGCGGTCTAAGGCACTGCATCGCAGTGCTAGTGGCTGTACAGTGTACACCAGCTGTACAGTGTTTCCTCCGACACATTGGTGCAGCTGGCTTCCGGGTTAAGCGAGTAGTGTGTCAAGAAGCAGTACGGCTTGGCGGGGTCGTGTTTCGGAGGACGCGTGGCTCTCGACCTTTGCCGAGTCTGTACGGGAGTTGCAGCGATGGGACAAGTCTGTAACTACCAATTGGATATCACAAAATTGGGGAGAAAAAGGGGTAACATTTTTATTTTTTTTATTTTTAAAGATGGTGTAAGATATCTGTTATGATACTGTAAGCTCTTCGATCAAACTTCCCTCTGTCTGTGTTTCAGGTGTGGCAGTAAGCAGGGAGAGGAGGACTACCGGCCGCTGTTTGAGAACTTTGTCCAGGACCTGCTGTCTACGGTGAACAAACCAGAGTGGCCAGCTTCAGAGCTTCTCCTCAGTCTGCTGGGCCGTCTACTGGTGAGTCCATCCGTCATAGAAACAAAGATTCAGCTAAATCAATCAGTTATTGACTAGCAGTAGAGATAAAAGCACATAGGACTCCTCTGGTGTAGGGATGGGCACGTTTATCCAGATATCCGAACATACATTAGTATTGGATTACTTGTGTGAGTAATCCTAAAAATAAGAAAATAATATAGGACTATTTTAAAAATGAAAAGGCTTTGTCAAAATGTTAAATTGTCTATGTGACATTGTTCCATACAAGGATATATAGTACCATGACGTTTGAAATTCTTAATTTAATAAAACAAACTTTTAACTGTATTTTTTTATGACGTGCGCTCCACAATATAGACATACCGGTAGCCTACACACGTTTCACGCGTGTAGCTGCTTGTTTTTGTCAGCCATTCAAAGCAGCAGAGGTTCCATGTGTAGCAAGAGATCTCTAAGCATTCCAACATTTTATAAAAATTACGTAATAAAAAGTTTGCTAAATGAGAAGGCGTGGGCTACAACCGACAGGTAGGCTGTTGTTTAATCTGAATGGAGTTGTTATTTGTTGACTAGGATGGGGAGCGCCGCATATTATAGCCTCAAGTAGCTAGCTATCTACATCTCTACATTGATTTGATGCAGTCTAGACATACACTGTCGGATAGATAAACTATGGCAACCGTTACAAGTTTGTCTAGCGTGAGATGGCGTTGCTACTTTACTAGTCTCTCTCTCCGTCTCACACCAGTCACTCCCCAGCCCGCTGCTGTAGCAGAAGCTCAGGTTAGAAACACAACACATTTAAAAACACGTGTATTTCGACTATCCGGATATCCCCCAAAAATAGTTACATTATTTAAAATGCCCATCACTACTCTGGTGAGTTCTTTGCTGTTGTGGAAAGAAATAACAGCCTGAATGACACACTTCTCCCTATCCACTGTTCCAGGTGCACCAGTTCAGTAATAAGCAGACGGAGATGGCTCTGAGGGTGGCATCGCTTGACTACCTGGGCACGGTCGCTGCCCGCCTGCGGAAAGACGCCGTCACCAGCCAGATGGACCAGCGCTCCATTGACCGCATCCTCAAAGAGGTAAACGTTCAGTCAAACACAGAACAATCTGAACACGCACACATTTTAGGTTGACCAGGACAATGCTCAACCTCATCCTCAATATTCTTGCTGTATTTCCAACCCAGACCCAAGGCAATGATGAGACCCAGCAGCTACAGAAAGCCTTGCTGGATTACATGGATGAGAACGCAGAGACGGATCCATCTCTAGTTGTGAGTGTGTTTAATGCACATACTGTAGTAATAACTGCCCGTTACTTACATATCAGATGAGAGGTGTAACTCTTCATTTCCACTGCTGCTCCTCAGTTTGCCAGGAAGTTCTACATAGCTCAGTGGTTCAGGGACACTTTGACAGAGACAGAAAAGGCCATGAAGTCTCAGAACCAGCGAGGGGACGAGGACTCTTCTGAAGGCCAGCACCACGCCAAGGACATCGAGAGCACCGGCGAGATCATGCAGAGAGCTGAGGCCCGCAAGAAGTACCTCCGCAACATCATCAAGACCGCGCCCTCGCAGTTCAGCACACTGAGGTAGGACTCAACCCTCGCTGTCCCACTCAGTAACTGAAAGATTGCTGGGTCGCTTCCCTTTGCCGACTAGGTGAAAAACCTGTCGATGAGCACTTGAGCAAGGCACTTAACCCTAATTTGTCCTGTAAGACACTCTGGGTAAGAGTGTCTGCTAAATGACTCAAGTGTAAATGTGGCTCAACCTCAATGTTGGCCTGTCTCTCTTTCCCCCACAGGATGAACTCTGACACTGTGGACTATGACGACTCCTGCCTGATTGTCAGATATTTGGCCTCTATGAGGCCGTTTGCGCAGAGCTTCGATATTTATTTAACACAGGTAAGAGTGTGATTTTTGTTTAATTCCTGCGTGTTGTGAACCAGCGTATGGTAAACTTGGTGCTTTGTGTATGGTTTGTAAAGAATGGATCTCTGTTCTCTCCTCTCAAACAGATCCTGCGAGTGCTGGGGGAGAGTGCCATAGCTGTCAGAACGAAAGCCATGAAGTGTTTGTCTGAGGTGGTGGCTGTAGACCCCAGTATTCTAGCCAGGGTGAGTCTGCTCTACCCAACACGAAAACTGATCCACCTGCAGTGCCTTGCAAAAGTATTCATCCCCCTTGGCGTTTTTCCTATTTTGTTGCATTACAACCTGTCATTTAAATTGATTTTTATTTGGATTTCATGTAATGGACATACACAAAATAGTCCAAATTAGTGAAGTGAAATAAAAAAAATAACTTGTTTCAAATAATTAAAAAATAATTAAAAACAGAAAAGTGTTGCGTGCATATGTATTCATCCCCTTTGCTATGAAGCCCCTAAATAAGATCTGGTGCAACCAATTACCTTCAGAAGTCACATAATTAGTTAGATTGCACACAGGTGGACTTTATTTAAGTGTCACATGATCTGTCACATGATCTCAGTATATATACACACCTGTTCTGAAAGGCCCCAGAGTCTGCAACACAACTAAGCAAGGGGCACCACGAAAACCAAGAAGCTCTCCAAACAGGTCAGGGACAAAGTTGTGGAGAAGTAAAGATCAGGGTTGGGTTATAAAAAAATATCAGAAACTTTGATCACCATTTAAATCAATTATTAAAAAATGGAAAGAATATGGCACCACAACAAACCTGCCAAGAGAGAGCCGCCCACCAAAACTCACGGACCAGTCAAGGAGGGCATTAATCAGAGAAGCAACAAAGAGACCAAAGATAACCCTGAAGGAGCTGCAAAGAGATTGGAGTATCTGTCCATAGGACCACTTTAAGCTGTACACTCCACAGAGCTGGGCTTTACAGAAGAGTGGTCAGAAAAAAAGCCATTGCTTAAAGAAAAAAGTGAGCAAACATGTTTGGTGTTTGCCAAAAGGCATGTGGGAGACTCCCCAAACATATGGAAGAAGGGGTACTCTGGTCAGATGACACTAAAATTGAGCTTTTTGGCCATCGAGGAAAACGCTATGTCTGGTGAAAACCCAACACCTCTCATCACCCCAAGAACACCATCCCCACAGTGAAGCATGCTGGTGGCAGCATCATGCTGTGGGGATGTTTTTCATCGGCAGGGACTGGGAAACTGGTCAGAATTGAAAGAATGATGGATGGCGCTAAATACAGGGAAATTCTTAAGGGAAACGTGTTCCAGCCTTCAAGAGATTTGAGACTGGGACGGAGGTTCACCTTCCAGCAGGACAATGACCCAAACATACTGCTAAATCAACACTCAAGTGGTTTAACTTCTTACGGCTGCGATCCCGTTAACGGGATAGAGAAAAATAGAGAGAGAATTAATCACTAACCTTTGATGAACTTCATCAGATGACACTCATAGGACTTCATGTTAGACAATACATGTATGTTTTGTTCAGTTTACATTGGCGCGTTATTTTCAGTAGTTCCAAAACATCCGGTGATTTTGCAGAGAGCCACATCAATTTACAGAAATACTCATAATAAACATTGCTAAAAGATACAACTGTTATGCATGGAATTTTAGATCCACTTCTCCTTAATGCAACCGCTGTGTCAGATTTCAATAAAACTTTACGGAAAAAGCACACCATGCAATAATCTGAGTACGGCGCTCAGAGCCCAAACAAGCCAAAAAGATATCCGCCATATTGTGCAGTCAACAGAACTCAGAAATAACATTATAAATATTCACTTACCTTTGATGATCTTCATCAGAATGCACTCCCAGGAATCCCAGTTCCACAATAAATGTTTGTTTTGTTCGATTATGTCCATCATTTATGTCCAAATAGCTCCTTTTGTTAGCGCGTTTGGTAAACAAATCCAAACTTACGAAGCGCGTTTACTAGGAGCAGACAAAGTCAAAAAGTTCCGTTACAGTCCGTAGAAACATGTCAAACGAAGTATAGAATCAATCTTTAGGATGTTTTTAACATAAATCTTCAATAATGTTCCAACCGGAGAATTCCTTTGTCTTCAGAAATGCAATGGAACTCAAGCTAACTCTAACATGAACGTGCATGGTCAGCTCGTGGCACTCTGGGAGAGACCTTACTCAATCCACTCTCATTCGGCCCCCCTTCACAGTAGAAGCATCAAACAAGGTTCTAAAGACTGTTGACATCTAGTGGAAGCCTTAGGACGTGCAACATGACCAATATCCCACTGTATCTTCAATAGGGAATGAGTTGAAAAACGACCAACCTCAGATTTCCCACTTCCTGGTTGGATTTTTTCTCAGGTTTTTCTGTTATACTCACAGACATCATTCAAACAGTTTTAGAAACTTCAGAGTGTTTTCTATCCAAATATACTAATAATATGCATATATTAGCAACTGGGAGTGAGTAGCAGGCAGTTTACTCTGTGCACCTCTGGGCACCTTATTCATCCAAGCTACTCAATACTGCCCCCAGCCATAAGAGGTTTTAAGGGGAAACATTTAAATGTCTTGGAATGGCCTAGTCAAAGCCCAGACCTCAATCCAATTGAGAATCTGTGGTATGACTTAAAGATTGCTGTACACCAGCGGAACCCATCAAACTTAAAGGAGCTGGAGCAGTTTTGCCTTGAAGAATGGGCAAAAATCCCAGTGGCTAGATGTGCCAAGCTTATAGAGACATACCCCAAGAGACTTGCAGCTGTAATTGCTACAAAAGGTGACACTACAAAGTATTGACTTTGAGGGGGTGAATAGTTATGCACGCTCAAGTTTTCTGTTTTTTTGTCATATTTCTTGTTTCACAATAAATATTTTGCATCTTCAAAGTCGTAGGCATGTTGTGTAAATCAAATGATACAAACCCCCCCAAAATCCATTTTAATTCCAGGTTGTAAGGCAACAAAATAGGAAAAATGTCAAGGGGGGTGAATACTTTTGCAAGACACTGTATATATACCTATATATACCTGTTTGTCTGTGCATAAGTGTCTCCTCAGTCCTCATCCTCTCCTCTCATCAGTTGGACATGCAGCGCGGGGTCCATGGTCGTCTGATGGACAACTCCACCAGTGTTCGCGAAGCTGCAGTGGAGCTGCTGGGACGCTTTGTGCTGAGCAGACCCCAGCTCACAGAGCAGTACTACGACATGCTGATCGAGAGAATACTGGTAACGAACACACACGGACCACAATACACACCTGAGCAAGCAGGTTATCACACATCTTTATGCACAGATAGAGTCACAGCGTGACACTCTAAACACAGCTGTGAAGTGCAACTCTTTGAGCAATGCGCAAACAAGCTGTTAGAGAGGATAACATGGCTCAGAGCCCTTTCTAGGAGAATGAGAAGGCATCAGCTGAGACAGAGTAGTGAGAAATGGAACTGGGCCGATGACACTTCCCACCTCTAGCTGAGAGTTCATTCCAAGTGTAAAAGTTCACCTAAGGTAATATTATTTTCTCCACACTGCCACCCAGGGCTCTGCTGGAGAACTGCAGGCTTCTCAAACGTAAACAACATGCATTTGAACAGCTATCATTTCTCCTCTACTCAACAAAAGTAACTCAGATTGTCGTTTTGTTAATATGACATTATTTATTTAATGTTTCATTTATTTCCGACAATATATATAATGATCGCTTGTAAGGCAGAGGTAGCCCTGGAGTGAAAATGTGTAAATATATGGTGGATGTTGCATTCCCATCTGAACTCATTGCACCCCTCTTGTTTCTAGGACACGGGTATCAGTGTGAGGAAGAGGGTGATCAAGATCTTGAGAGACATCTGTCTGGAGCAACCCACCTTCAACAAGATCACTGAGATGTGTGTCAAGATGATCCGCAGGGTCAACGACGAGGAGGGCATCAAGGTGTGTATCCGTCTGCGTCTGTAATAAATGTCTGTGTTTCATTTGTTGATGGATACTTCACAGGGCTGCAGAACGTTACCTGTCGTCGTGTGCACATTTGTGTGCAAATTTCAAAGTTTGCTCCACTTTCTTACTTTCCCACTTTCTCACTTTCTTCAGAAACTTGTGAATGAGACCTTCCAGAAACTCTGGTTCACCCCTACACCCAATCACGATAAAGACGCCATGACCCGTAAGATCCTCAACATCACAGATGTGGTGAGTTCCAGGGCTCAAAGCTGAGTACAGAACTATCAAACTGTCAAATAACTTTCCAATGTACATCTTTCCAATGTACATCTCAGTCTGGATTTTGAGGGTTGCCTGTTCAACATGTCTTGACCTGATGACATCATCTTTCCTAGGTGTCTGCATGCAAAGATACAGGCTATGACTGGTTTGAGCAGCTGCTTCAAAACGTGAGTATTTCCAGTTGTCGTAGTGTGTTACGTGGTGGTAGTTGGCCTCGAGTCACATTCAAAACTTTTTTCGCATTGGCTCAGGTTCATTGATGTCCCATTTATTCGTGGTCGTGGAAAGTTTTAAGTACAGGGGGAAGTGATGCTGTTTACTCCAGGTCTACTGTGATTTGTTCATATATATCACTTTTCTCTTGTGAGAGCTGTTACAAACAAGTTCCAGAAAGATTTACGTTGTGTGCCTCACCTCACAACCTCTCCCTTACTTAGCTGCTGAAGACGGAGGAAGATGCTTCCTATAAACCAGCCAGAAAGGCCTGCGTTCAGCTGGTGGACAATCTAGTGGAACACATCCTCAAATACGAAGAGTCTCTCGCTGGTATGGAGGTCACTCACAGTTTAGATTGCGAATCGCCATTTATCCTGACACATCAATGTACTGTTGATTTATGATATGATAGAAAGTCCAGTTGAGACTGAAGGAAGGATCTGTGTTTCTGTTTCAGATATCGAGAACAAGGGGGTGAACTCCAATCGTCTGGTGTCCTGCATCACCACCCTCTTCCTGTTCAGTAAGAATCGAGCCCAGCTGATGGTCAAACATGCCATGACCATGCAGCCTTACCTCACCACCAAGTGCAACGTAAGGACCCACGCAAACCTTCTCTCCTCAATTTGTTGGAACATTGAGACCGGTGTAAGAAAGTTCAAGCAAAAAGTAGCCACTTGATTTTACATAGCGCTCTAGGGCCATCTAGTGGTTGATTATTGTCAGTACACGTTTTATACAACAACATGACCAACAGGTCAAGCTTAGTCTCACATTAGAAATCTCTGTGACTGTATCAATATGAATTTTATCTTGTTTTCAGACCCAGAGTGACTTCATGGTGATCTGTAACGTGGCCAAGATCCTGGAGCTGGTGATCCCTCTGATGGAGCACCCCTCTGAGACCTTCCTCACCACCATAGAGGAAGACCTCATGAAACTCACCATCAAATACGGCATGACGGTACATCTCTAGTAAAGGCTACAGCTTGTAACCAGCTTCAATACTAAAATAACCCTCGAAGGAACCAAATCAAATGTGAAGGACCGGTTTTTAGTTATTCTGTCATCTTTTTTTCCCGCAGGTTGTGCAACACTGTGTGAGCTGTCTTGGAGCTGTCGTGAACCGGGTCACTCACAACTACAAGTTTGTTTGGGCTTGTTTCAACCGTTACTATGGTGCCCTGACCAAGCTGAAGACCCAGCACTCAGAGGATTGCAACAATCCTGTTCTGGCTGCTAACAAACCGGCCTTGCTGCGCTCGCTGTTCACTGTGGGGGCGCTCTGTCGCCACTTTGACTTTGACCAGGAGGAGTTCAAGGGCCCCAGCAAGGTAGGGCCAGGAAATAGAAGGGAGATATATTTTTGTATTGTTGGGGATATTTAAAGACCTGAATACTTGATGTATTGTCAGTCACTGTTGCTTTTTCCCTTCAGGTTGTGATAAAGGACAAAGTAATGGAACTTCTGCTGTACTTCACCAAACATGAAGATGAGGAAGTTCAGACCAAGGCCATCATTGGTCTAGGTAAAGCTAACCTTACTTCACCCTAGCACAGACCACTAGTTGTTCTAACAAACTTCTGTCATCCACCACCAATGGCTTTTGTTCCCCTAGTTCCTCAGTGCTTGGGCTGATATCTTTTTCCTTCTCTCTTACACCCCATCCCCCTCTCTCCATTCTCCAGGCTTCCAGTTCATCCAGTACCCAGGGCTGATGTTCATGCAGGATGTGAAGAGTCTGTACAACGGCATCCTGTCGGACAGGAAGAGCTCCGTCAACCTGAAGATCCAGGTGCTGAAGAACCTGCAGACATACCTGCAGGAGGAGGATTCTCGCATGCAGGAGGCGGACCAACAGTGTGAGTCTCACCTCTGCGTCTATTCAATCTAATATATTCCATTTCCTTATCCAAAGTGACTTAATAGAGTGTATACATGTTCATATTGGTGGCCCAAGCAAAAGTTCATTTATTCACATCAATACAGGTAAAAGAAAACACACAAGCACAGCAATATAATAAAGTGTTAGAATGGGGCACAGGATATTGGGTGTGTTAGTTAGGGCATGCCTCCATGATGTCTAGTGGCTAGTTTCCATACGGCTGAACCAGGCTCAGGGTTCCTAATGGTTCTCGTCTTTGTGCGTCTGCAGGGAAGAAGCTGTCGAAGCAGGAGGACCTGAAGGAGATGGGGGACATCTCGTCAGGCATGAGCAGCTCCATCATGCAGCTGTACCTGAAGCAGGTGCTGGAGGCCTTCTTCCACACACAGTCCAACGTACGACACTTTGCCCTCAACGTCATCGCCCTGACGCTCAACCAGGGCCTCATCCATCCTGTGCAGGTACATAAAACTTCAGAAACCCATACAGCATACCATTGGGCTACTCTTCTCGGACAAATCATTCCTAAACTCTGGCCATGTAAAAAATACATGTGTGATTATAATGGAGAAAAGCATCACTGTTGTCAACAGTTTTGTAACTGCTGTTGATCCATCTTCTTTTTCAGTGTGTGCCCTACCTGATTGCCATGGGAACGGACCCAGAGCCCACCATGAGGAACAAGGCTGACCAGCAGCTGGTGGAGATTGATAAGAAGTACACCGGCTTCATCCATGTGAGTGTCTGTGGGCTGGTATCAGGGTAGAAAGAGCAGCCTGGCCTCTCAACAGGCTGGTAGTGTGATCATCTACTGTATGTTATCAATGTATATAATGCATTGTGTTTGGTTGTGTGTTCAGATGAAAGCCGTGGCGGGGATGAAGATGTCCTACCAGGTACAGCAAGCTATCTGGTCAGCTAAGGGTACGGTGATCCGTGGCTACCGGCAGGACGAGACCACCTCGGCCCTCTGCGCCCACCTCTTCTCTATGGTCCGATCCAACCGGCAGCACCGACGAGCCTTCCTCATCTCACTGCTCAGCCTGTTTGATGACAGCTCGGTGAGCCTTCCCCTAGATAGATACACATTGAGAAGAATCAGTATTATAGCAGTGTACATAGACAGAATGAACAGGTAGACAAAAGTTTGGTGAAGGTAATGGTTGTTATTGTGACTTTTCCCCACTGCAGAAGATGGAGGTAAACATGCTCCTGTACATAGCAGACAACCTGGCCTGTTTCCCCTACCAGAGCCAGGAGGAGCCCCTGTTCATCATGCACCACATAGACATCACCCTGTCTGTGTCCGGCAGCAACCTGCTGCAGTCCTTCAAGGAGGTAGGTCATACACACAAGATCACACGCAGCCACACGTGGACTGGTTTGTAAAAACACGACCTATAATGTGACTTTTAAAGACATACAAGCTATAGTGGGTTTTATACCCTATAATAATCCCCAACACACTTTTGTTTGGTTGTGAATGACTGACTCACTCCTTGGTTTGGTTGTGAATGACTGTCCTCTCTGCAGTCCCTTCTCAAAGAGCCGAGGCGGCGGGAGAAGAAGCAGAAAGAGAGGAAGTACCACTCGGAGGAGGAGAACTCTGAGGAGGAGGATCGTCACAGCAGCCGCTCCAACAGCAGTGACGAGGACGATGAGGTGGTCCACAGGCCCAAGAAGCCCAAACACCGGGCCCAGGCCCACGTGGAGTCTGACTCTGACTCTGACCTGGAGATGGAGGACTTGGACAAGGTGATGCAGCGTCTGCCTGACAACCCCGTCCCCCTGTTGGACTTTGCCAACGCCTCGCAGGGTATCCTTCTGCTGTTGGTTCTCAAGCAGCACCTAAAGAACCTCTATGGCTTCTCAGACAGGTACGTCACTACATAACATCTCACCTTACCGTCTCACTGGACAAGACTGAGCTAGGAAGATCACAATATGATACTGATATGTATTCTGTCTTTTTATGTTGCCATGCCAATTTCGCAGTTAATGAAGAAATAACCTAAACTTAACCTCTTCATCCGCCCACTGTAGTAAAATCCAGAAGTACTCTCCGACGGAATCGGCCAAGGTGTACGAGAAGGCTGTGAACAGGAAGAGTCACGTGCACTTCAGCCCACGCCAGACATTGGACTTTTTAACCTCTGACCTGGCCAATGTTGAACTGACCTACGACATCAAGAGGAGGATCGTCAAACAGTATCTTGATGTAAGAGATCACTCTCACTTCCTTTTTTCTGAAAGTCTCTTGAGTTGTTTTGTTTTGGGTCGTAATAGGGAAATAATGGAGTTTTGGAAAATTGGGTTTGGAATTGAGCCAGATGGAGTTTATTTTTGTAGTTTGTGAAAGGTTTATGCGGTGAGGCAGGGTTCGCAAACTGGCGGCTCGCGGTTGTTTTATTTGGCCCCCAAAGTTTTCTAAGCCCTCCCAATTTTTTTAGGTTATATTGTTGGACATATGACTGTAAAAACACCAGGAAATCAGCTCCAAGTGATTTTAATTTATGAAATATGTTCCCAAGTATTCCCACGCATAATAGACATGTGATCATATAAAATGTAAGCAAGGTTTGAAATTATTATGTTTTAGTCAAATATGATATCTGTTTCGGCTTCTTGCGGTCAATTTGCAGTCTCCAAACTGTATGTAATTATGTTTCCGGCCCCCCGACCATCCGCTCAAGAAAAGGCCCACGGCTTAATCTAGTTGATGATCCCTGCAGTAAGGTGAACTAGTGTTGTTTCTGAGCGCAGCAGACTGGTTAATATTCTTGTCTCTCTCAGTTTAAGTTACTGATGGAGCACTTGGACCCTGATGAAGAGGATGAGGAAGGTGAGGCGTCTGCCAGCGCTAACGCCAGAAACAAAGCCATCACTTCACTGCTGGGAGGGTCCAGCCACCAGGACCACAAGAACCACCACCAGGCTCCTATAGAGACGGACGACGACGAGAGCGACGGAGACGAGAAAACCCCAGGGGTGAGCCCCAAGCAGCCTGTCTTACAGCTGTTATTGTCCCTGTTAATGACTTTTTAGAAGATTGTTGACTGCCATGTTGGCTACTGAAACCTACAGTGCCTTCAGAAAGTATTTATACTCCTGGACTTATTCCACGTTTTGTTGTTACAGCCTGAATTCAAAATGGATAAAATCGATTTTTTTTCTCACCCATCTACACACAATACCCCATAATGACAAAGTGAAAACATGTTTGTTGAAAATTAAATACAGAAATATCTAATTTACATAAGAGTCAATACTTTGTAGAAGCACCTTTGGAAGCGATTACAGCTGTGAGTCGTTCTGGGTAAGTCTCTAAGAGCTTTCCACACCTGGATTGTGTAACATTTTCCCATTTATTATTTTCAAGTTTTTTCAAGCTCTGTCAAATTGGTTGTTGATCATTGCTTGACAACCATTTTCAGGTTTTGCCATAGATTTTCAAGTAGGTTTAAGTCAAAACTGTAACTCAGCCACCCAGGAATATAGACTATCTTCTTGGTAATCAATTCCAGTGTAGATTTGGCCTTGTATTTTTCGTTATTGTCTGGTATAAAGCAGACTGAACCAGGTTTTTCTCTATGCTTAGACCCATTCCGTTTCTTTAGTATCCTGAAAATCTCCCCAGTCCTTAAAGATTACAAGCATACCCATGACATGATGCAGCCACCACTATGCTTGAAAATATGGAGAGTGGTACACACTCAGTAATGTGTTGTATTGGATATGCCCCAAACATAACACTTTGTATTCAGGACAAAAAGTGAATTGCTTTGCCAAAAGTTTTTCAGTATTACTTTAGTGTCTTGTTGCGAAAAAGATGCATCTTTTGGAACATTTGTATTATGTACAGGCTTCCTTCTTTTCACTCTGTCAATTAGGTTAGTGTTGTGGAGTAACTACAATGTTGATCCATCCTCAGTTTTTTTTCTCCTATCACAGCCATTAAACTACTTGTTTTAATGTCACCATTGGCCTCATGGGGAAATCGCTGAACGGTTTCCTTCCTGACTGGGCGTATTGATACACCATCCAAAGTGTAATTAATAACTTCACCATGGTCAAAGGGATATTCAGTGTTTTTTTTATTTGCATTTTTACCCATCTACCAGTAGGTGCCCTTCTTTGCGAGGCATTGGAAAACCTCCCTGGTCTTTGGTTGAATCTGTGTTTGAAATTCACTGCTCAACTGAGGGACCTTACAGATAATTGTATGTGTGGGGTACAGAGATGAGGTAGTCATTCAATTTATGTGATTTGGTAAGCAAATGTTTACTCCTGACCTTATTTAGGCTATCCATAACAAAGGGGTTGAATACTTACTGACTGAAGACATTTCAGCTTTTCATTTTTAATTAATTTGTCGTTAAATTATTTTTTTTAACACAATTTCACTTTGACATTATGGGGTATTGTGTGTAGGCCAGTGACTACAAATCTAATTTTAATAAATGTTAAATTCAGGCTGTAACACAACAAAATGTGGAAAATGTCAAGGATGTGAATACTTTCTCAAGGCACTGTATCTGCTCTGACTGCCCTCGGTGCAGTAGGTAGCTGGGTGTCGTAGTAATACTGCTGCTTCTTTCCCCAGTCATCACGAAGATCCAGGAAGCACGGCGACTCTGCGGAGGCATCAGGTCACATGAACGAGACGGTAGGTTCCATGGACGTCATCGCCCTCTGCTGCCCCAAGTACAAGGACCGGCCACAGATCGCACGCGTCATCCAGAAGACCAACACGGGCTACAGGGTGCACTGGATGGCTGGGTCCTACTCTGGAGTCTGGGCTGAGGCTAAGAAACGGGACGGACGCAAAACTGTGCCTTGGGTGGACACTATCAAGGAGTCAGACATTATTTACAAGAAAATACCCTTGACGAGTGCACACAAGCTGACGAACAGAGTGGTGCAGACTTTACGGTCACTGTACTCAGCCAAGGACGGAACTTCCTAATCGACTATACGGTTACTCTCAGACAGACAAACTCTTTGCAGCCAAACTCTATTATGAGGAACCAACGTTTTTCTAATACAGAAAATACAAAAATACTACAGACACGCAAAACATGAAATGTAAGCACGAGATAGAGAGCAAGTATTGTGAACTTTTGGTCTGTGATGAACATTTAATCTGGATCCAGGATATGTTTAAGTTAAACAGAAAAAACACAAGAAGGAAATGTTTGGAAAACATTGTGTGGGAGCTCCTTCGCTGTTGTGCAGCAAACTCGGTTGTTTGATTTTCCCACTGTATCATAGTTTAACAACAAAAAAAGACAAAAATGTTTATATCGCTGACAAAAATTCTGTTTAAAAAAATAAACAAAGTGAATGTTGAAAATTAGTCTGTTAATGTTCTTAATAAAGTGTTCTTGGAGTTTAACCTAGCACCGGATGGATTTCTTTAGCTTAGTTTCCAGGGAAGCTACTTTTAAAACTTTTACCTTTTTATTGTTTTATTCCCTTTTGTTTACCCATGCTGTACAATGGAGTCTCTTGGATATAATTTATTCGGTTGGAAGCGAAGCATGCAGTATATGTGGCCTACATGCAGGGGAGTTTTTTTGTAAATTTAGATTTTGATGTATTAGGTCACCCAAGAGAACAAAAAGGAATCCCCAGCACTTCTGGCGGAGCAAATACTGCAATAAATTTTTTTACTTCTCTTTGTTACTTGTCTCGTTTGCATTTGACTTTATTTTTTTTTTTTTCATGGTGATGGTGCGCCACCATGAAGTATCTGTTGTCAACTTGTCATTTGTTGTTTGTCATTTTTGTTATAGTTTTTTTTCTGTTTTAGTTTTTGATATTATACGTGGAAGGTCCAGGATGATGGAAAGGGCTACAGTATTTTGATTCCCTAGTAGTAGAATTGTAATATGGTCAATTTTGTCTTGGGGTTATTGTGGTAGTTTAGTAGTCCACGGTGTTTGATTACCTAGGTGTCTGCAACTCCGAGAACTCAAATCCATCGCTTATCAACTCTGTTTCAGATAGGGCCTTGCAAAAAGCAGTGGTGAATCCATCTGTTATCTTGTTTCTGTATGCCACTGACAGTTTCTGTAATGAACTGGATTTAGTATAACCATGTACTCTATGAACGTGATGGATGATCCGCATAAGAAAATTAATATTCAGAAAAATATTAATATGGATTTGTGCCGTAAAGAAAGTTTGTTGCCTGTCCCAACATATCTGTCAAGTGCTGAATGCCAAGCTGTTTTTTTTTTGTTTCAGGCTAAAAAAGTCAAGTAGCTCATTAGGGAAAGGGGGATACCTAGTTAGTTGTACAACTGAATGCTTTGAAATATATCTTCCACATTTAACCAAACCCCTCTGAATCAGAGAGGTGCTGGGGGCTGCCTTAACCCACTGTTGGACGGACGTGGATGTCGATTAACGGCCTTGCTCAGGGGTAGTACAGCTTTTTACATTGTCAGCTCGGGGATTCGATCTGGCAACCTTTAAGTTACTGGCCTAACGCTCCTACCCGCTATGCTATCTGCCGCCCAAAATCAGAGCGCTCTGTTTCTGCCCGAAAGGAGAGGCGTTTGGATATTTCGCACATGCGTTCAGCACTTCAACTGGTATGTATGTACCATGTACAAACCTATAGTTAATACGCTGGCGCTTCTTAGTGGACAGAAATTGTAATTACAGTGTCCGTTGTGCTGCAAGAACAGATTCTATCGACTGAAAAGAAGAAAAAAAGGTCAGTCGTTTTAGTCTGGGCAACGAAATATTATGACAAGTTCAACACTTTTGCAAATGCCATTAGTATAGAGAGCATGTAGAAATTCACTTCTAAAGCGTATTTGAAATTACACAGGAAGTACATCCTATAACCTTTCACCCTCTTCAAAAGTGTCATGAGGCTGGCGGGCTAGCTGCTACACTTGTTTACACCGAAGACTAGAATAATTTGCTTATCACACATTGTGTTAACAATTAATTACGTCCGGACTTCTTTCTGTAGGGTAAGATGTAAGAAAAGTAGCGAGCGTTATTCAACAAATCTCACTTAACGTTAGCTAGCTAACGTTAGCTTGCAGCTTAGAATAAACAGGGTTTAGCCCGCGTTTTTAGCTATTTTAGTGTTAGCAAGATGTGCTATTATGTGCTATTAACCTACTATATAACTAGTTTAGATAGCTAACTCATCCAGTTTCACAAGTTAGTCGCCACACTTACTTTTATAACTTCCAATAGCCTTTTGATAAACAAGTGTTGTGTGTAACTAATTTAATTGACTAGCTAACGTTAACTAGCTACAGAGTCATTGCAGAACGTGGAGACGGGGTTGGACAGGCTAAATTGAGCTTGCTAGTTGGCTACTCTATGTTTGCCATATAATCAACTCCGTCTATGTCCATACTGCTTTTCATCTGTCGTATAGTTTTCAAGTTAGGGGACATGTCTATCCGTAAAGTTGCACCTTCGGTGACAGTCTGGTTTGTTTGTGGTTGGATTTTGACCACGGCTGACGTCACAGTGGTGCTGAAATGTTATTTTCATCTTCTCATGCGAATCTCATCAGTCCCACAGTGTCAAACATGCCGTCCACCTTGGGACCCAGCAGTCCTGCTGCTGCCCTTGCGGAAGCGCTGGAGAGCTCCGGCCGGCTCATAGACAGACACCTTCAGGATGACCGCTGCTTCCCTGATCTCTCAGAGCTTCTTAATGTCCCCTCACACAGTAAGTCAAGTAGTTGGCGGTGCAAGGTTATATGTTCAAGTTTGTCATATCAATTAATCTCACAAGACACTTTAGCCCTGCTATTTTGGCTGTAGCCAGCTTACTGTGTCTAGGGAGGCTTCAGCCACATCTCAGGGCTTAGTTCACTCCCCACTCTGTGTTGCAGACATGCCATCTTTGTCTGGGGGGTCGGACATGGACTACCCTCTTCAGGGACCTGGGCTGATCAGTGTGCCAAACCTCCCTGAGCTCAGTGCAGTCCGAAGGGTTCCCCTACCCCCTGAGCTGGTGGAGCAATTCAGCCGTATCCTTTTCAGAGACTAGGGGGAGGAAAGGGGGATACTTAGTCAGTTGTACAACTGAATGCCTTCAACTGAATTGTCTTCCGCATTGAACCCAACCCCTCTGAATCAGAATACACATAGGGAGCTGTGTCCAACTGTCCAGGTCTCACCCATAGAACTCAGAAATGCCTGTGCAGGATTATGTGAACTGTGTAAAACTAACCACCATTTCAGAAAAGCTGCCCAGCCCTTAACCTTCCCCTAACAGATATGCAGTGCAATTGTATGATGGGAGTTTTTCCTGAAATCTGTCGAGCATGGCTCACCATTGACAACGATATCTTCATGTGGAATTATGAGGATGGGTGAGTACCAAGCACTCATAAATTAAGTTATTTAGTTAAAAAAAAAAAAAAAACATTGCAAGAGCAGTAAACATGGACCCATTTTCATTGGACACTGTCATCACTTTGTTCCACAGGGGGGACGTTGCATATTTTGACGGGCTCAGTGAAACCATCCTGTCCGTGGGGCTGGTCAAACCTAAAGCAGGTAAAATGGCAACACACTTTCACCTGAGCTGTGTTTCCTTTATTCAAAATTACAACCACTCTGTAGGTGTTTGGGTTCAAGCCCCAGTGCAGTCAAAAATGTGATTTTTCTATGTGTATACAGTGCCTTCGGAAAGTATTCAGACCACATTACTTTTTCCACATTTTGTTACGTTACAGCCTTATTCTAAAATGGATTAAATAACAAAAAATCCTCAGCAATCTACACACAATACCCCCATAATGACAAAGCGAAAACACTTTTTACTTTTTTTTTTTTAGCAAATGTATTAAAAAATAATAAACAGATATACCTTAAGTATTCAGACCTTTTGCTATGAGACTCGAAATTGAGCTCAGGTGCATCCTGTTTCTATTGATCAACCTTGAGATGTTTCTATAACTTGATTGGAGTCCACCTGTGGTAAATTCTTTTGATTGGACATGATTTGGAAAGGCACACACCTGTCTATATAATGTCCCACAGTTGACAGTGCATGTCAGAGCAAAAACCAAGCCATGAGGTCGAAGGAATTGTCTGTAAGATCCAAGACAGGACTGTGTCGAGGCACAGATCTGGGGAAGTGTACCAAGTCATTTCTGCAACATTGAAGGTCCCCAAGAACACAGTGGCCTCCATCATTCTTAAATGGAACAAGTTTGGAAGCACCAAGACTTTTCCTAGAGCTGGCAGCCCGGCCAAACTGATCAATCGGGGGAGAAGGGCCTTGGTCAGGGAGGTGACCAAGAACCTGATGGTCACTCTGAAAGATCTCCATAGTTCCTCTGTGATGATTGGAGAAACTTCCAGAAGGACAAGCATCTCTGCAGCACCACCAATCAGGCCTTTATGGTAGACTGGCCAGACGGAAGCCACTCTTCAGTAAAAGGCACATGAAAACCTGCTTGGTGTTTGCCAAAAGGCACCTTAACCTGTTTGGGCTGCAGGGGCAGTATTGAGTAGCCGGATAAAAGGTGCCCATTTCAAACGGCCTCGTACTCAATTCTTGCTCGTACAATATGCATATTATTATTACTATTGGATAGAAAACACTCTCTAGTTTCTAAAACCGTTTGAATTATATCTGTGAGTAAAACAGAACTCCTTTTGCAGCAAACTTCCTGACAGGGAGTGGAAAATCTGAAATCGATGCACTGTTCTAGGGCCTGCCTATTAAAGTCCTTGATATTTATTAGTTTAGATGCACTTCATACGTCTTCCACTAGATGTCGACAGGCAGTGAGAGAAGAAATGGAGTGTGTAACTTGATCTGGGGTCGCATAATAGCTTTCGGCATGACGTGTCACCAGTTTCCTGTTTTCTGGAGAGCGTGTGAAGGCACCTGGATTTGCCTTCTGATAAGCTGTCGTTATGGACGACTAATATCTCCGGCTTTGATTTTATTTGATACATGTGACAATATGATCGTAAAGTATGTTTTTTCAATATAGTTTAATCAGATTATTGAAATTTTTTCGGGAGTTTTGCCGTGTTCCGTTCTCTGAGTTTGTTGACGATGGAGAGATTCGCACCACTTGGCAAGTGTGCTTGCTAAATCGAGAGGGAAAAAGGCCGTTCTAAAACCAAACAACGATTGTTCTGGACAAAGGACCCCTTGTACAACATTCTGATGGAAGATCAGCAAAAGTAGGACCCATTTTATGATGTTATTTCATATATCTGTCGTACATGTGAACTAGTAGTTTGCGTCCAGGTTTTGGGCACGCTCTCGCCATAACGTAAACTGCATATCGTAATGAAGTTATTTTTAGAATTCTAACACGGCGATTGCATTAAGAACTAGTGTATCTATCATTTCCTATACAACATGTATTTTTTAGTTATGTTTATGAATAGTTATTTGGTCAGAATATGTGAGTGCCAGAAAAATATCCGGACGTTGTGGGAAAAAGATGCTACGTTAGCACAATGTATAACCACTGATTTCAGCTCTAAATATACACATTTTCGAACAAAACATAAGTGTATGTATAACCTGATGTTATAGGACTGTCATCTGATGAAGCTTATCAAGGTTAGTCAAAAATTATATATCTTTTGCTGGTTTGTTACGATCGCTAACTTTTGCTGCTGGGGAATGGCTTGTGTTTCTGGCTATTGTGGTAAGCTAATATAATGCTATATTGTGTTTTCGCTGTTAAGACTCTCAGACCATGAGAAACAAGATTCTCTGCTGATGAAACCAAGGTTAAACTGTTTGGCCTGAATGCCAAGTGTCATGTTTGGAGGAAACCTGGCACCATCCCTACAGTGAAGCATGGTGGTGGCAGCATCATGCTGTGGGGATGTTTTTCAGTGGCAGAGACTTGGGGACTAGTCAGGATCAAGGCAAAGATGAACGGAGCAAAGTAAAAAGAGATCCTTGATGAAAATCCACTCCAGAGCGCTCAGGACCTCAGACTGGGGACGAAGGACAAGGACCCTAAGCACACAGGCAAGACAACGCAGGAGCTTCGGGACAAGTCTCTAAATGTCCTTGAGTGGCCCAGCCAGAGCTCGGACTTGAACTCAAACATCTATGGAGAGACCTAAAATTAGCTGTGCAGCAGCGCTCTCCATCCTACCTGACAGAGCTTGAGAGGATCTGCAGAGAAGAATTGGAGAAACTCCCCAAATACAGGTGTGCCAAGCTTGTAGCATCAAATCAAATCAAATTTATTTGTCACATACACATGGTTAGCAGATGTTAATGCAAGTGTAGCGAAATGCTTGTGCTTCTAGTTCCGACAATGCAGTAATAACCAACAAGTAATCTAACCTAACAATTCCACAACTACTACCTTATACACACAAATGTAAAGGGATAAAGAATATGTACATAAAGATATATGAATGAGTGATGGTACAGAACGGCATAGGCAAGATGCAGTAGATGGTATAGAGTACAGACTATACATATGAGATGAGTAATGTAGGGTATATAAACATAAAGTGGCATAGTTTAAAGTGGCTAGTGATACATGTATTACATAAAGATGGCAAGATGCAGTAGATGATATAGAGTACAGTATATACATATACATATGAGATGAGTAAGGGTATGTAAACATTATATTAAGTAGCATCATACCCAAGAAGACTCGATGCTGTAATCGCTGCCAAAGGTTCTTCAACAAAGTACTGAGTAAAGGGTCTGAATACTTACGTAAATGTGATATTGACATTTTTGTATTTGTATAAAATGTGCAACATTTTCTAAACTTATTTTTTTGCTTTGTCATTATGGGGCAAAAACTATTTATTCAATTTTAGAATGAGGCTGTAACCAGAGAGCTGGTTGAGAGAATGCTAAGAGTGCTAAGATAAAGGGACTTTCTTTGAAGAATCTCAAATATAAAATATTTTTTGATTTGTGTAACACTTTTTTTGGATACTAAATGATTCCATATGTGTTATTTAATCATTTTGATGTATTCACTATTCTACAATGTAGAAAATTGTGAAAAATACAGGAAAACCCTGGAATGAGTAGGTGTCCAAACCTTTGACTGGTACTGTGTATAGATATTATGTACACCTATCTAGTACCTGGTCGGACCCCCTTTTGCCTACAGAACAGCCTGAATTCTCTGGTGCATGGATTCTACAATGTGCCGGAAAAGTTTGTTGCCAGGAAAACATTCCTTACACCACCGCCACCAGCATGTACCAATGACACCAGGCAAGATGGGTTCATGGACTCATGCTGCTTTCGCCAAATCCTGATTCGTCATCAGCATGACTCCACAGCATTCGTCGGACCAGGAAATATTTTTCCACTCCTTAGTTGTCCAGTGATTCCGTGTCCACTTGAGCCGGTTCTTCTTATTTTTAGCTTAAAGGAGTGGAACCCGGTCTGGTCGTCTGCTGCGATAGCCCATCTGTGACAAGGATCAACGAATTGTGCGTTCTGATATGCTGCTCTGCACACCTGTTGTACTGCATAATTATTTGTCTGTCTGTGGCCCGCCTGTTAGCTGGCACGATTTTTGCCATTTTCCTTCGACTAGCTGTTTTCACCTACAGGACTGTCGCTGATTGGATGTTATTTGTTTGTTGCACTATTCTGTGAACCCTAGACACTGTCGTACGTGGAAAGCCCAGGATGGCGGCCATTTCTGAGATACTTGATCCGGCGCTCCTGGCACCGATCGTACCGCGCTCAAAGTCACTTAGGTCACTAGTTTCACATTCTAGCATTCAATCAAACATTAAGTGAACGCTTCAATGCCTGTCTGCCTGCTTTATATAGCAGGCCACGGCCAAGTGACTCACTGTCTGTAGGAGCGAGCCTTTTTTGTGAACAGGGTGGTGTACCTAATAAACTTATTTCCACACTGAGGCTGGAATAATATTGTGAAAACGATAATGCCCATTTAGTGTAAGAGCTGTTTGGGGGGGAAAGCCTGATATTTCAACCTGTTGTGACGGAATAGAGTTTTTGCCTGCCTGGTGACATCACCAGGCTGTAAATTATTTAATAGACCAATAAGAAAGTGTTCCAAACCTCTTTGCCAATAACGGCTAGTTTTTCCCTCCCCACTCAGACCACTCCCAGACAGTCCTAGCAAAATTTTAGCTTGAGAAATTCCTCTTTGCTAAGAAGCTATTTTTGTGTCTTGTATTCAATCTAAAATGGTCAAAAATCTAAGAGTAAGGTACTTAATTGTTACCCAAAAACATTTGATATTGAGATAAAAATGGCTGCATTGGACCTTTTTTAACTTAATTTTTTCCACAGGGATTTTCCAGCCACACATCCACTTCCTGTTGGTCCTAGCCACTCCTGTGGATGTAGTGATCCTGGGGCTCAGCTTTCCTAAAGCTCAGGCAGGTGAGTAATGATGATCCTCCTAGACCTGAAGCACACAACCCGGTGTCATCAATACGGCATACAGTTTTGAAATTGGTTGATTGGTTTAATTATGTTTGTGTTTTTGGTATTAGTATTAAAGTCCTACTCCAGTCTCCTTTTCACCTCATTTAACACCTTATTTACTTAAGGGGATACTTTGGGATTTTGGCAATGAGGCAGATTAACTCCTGGACACCATTTTTGTCTCTGATTGTAGTTGCTAACTAGCTGTTGTGCAATTGCTATCTAAGCATGCTAGCGGATACCCATAGACTTCCAATCATGTTTATGCTAGTTAGCATTGGCCCCCGAAACTACCTCTAACTTCATTCATACTTGACAAAGACAAAAATGGTATCCAGGTGTTCATCTGACTCTGGGGAAGTAGGTAAAGGGGCCTCATTGCCAAAATCTCAAAGTATCCCTTTAACAAATGGCACATCTCAATAGGTGTTCCGGGTGTCCTCATGACATGGCACAAGTGGGGGGTGCTCTTTTCCTCTTTTGTTCTCTATTGTTCCTCAAGCAAGATGGGAGGCTAATGACATCACAAAGTCACCATCAGTCCAACTGCTTGAATGACCTACTCCTTGAATTTTGCAGTTGCCTAAACACTAATAAAACATATTTTTTTACCCTTTAGCAGTGTTGTAAAGTACTTAAGTAAAAATACTTTGAAGTACTGCTTAAGTTGTTTTTTGGGGTATCTTTACTATTTTATATTTGACAACTTTTACTTCACTACATTCCTAAAGAAAATAATGTAGTTTTTACCCAATACATTTTCTCTGACACCTAAAAGTACTCAATACATTTTGAATGCTTAGCAGGACAGGAAAATGATCGAATTCACACACTTAACAAGAGAACATCCTGGTCATAGCTACTGTAGGGCTGGGCGGTACACCGTATTTTACTATATATCGGTATTTATGCACGGACCGGTTTGGGTTTTTACTTTACCTTCTATAACGGTATTTTAATGTTTGGTTTGTTAAATGTAATACGCCTTGTGTAACGTCCAATTTTATAGTTTACTCTGCTACTTGAGTCATCTCGCTCCCTCTCTCTCTCCATGCCGCTTTCCACACAGACCTAGTGCCACCCCGTCACTCAAGGAGCGCATTTGTTGTTGCTTGACCACGAGACACTTTCGTTCAGTCTGCATGGTCAATGCAGCACATAAAACAATGTTGATGACAATGATGGTGTTTCCACTTTGATCTTAATATAAATCCACAAGCGTTATATAATTACAATATTAGTTTGTGTTTCTTACATCTAGTTTGTATTTTCTTAGCAAGTTAAGCTTACTTACAGTGTTAGCTGACTAACTAGCTAACAAAAGTACTGAGTCAGAGCAAACGTAGCTAGCTAATACCGCCTGATACCATTACTGGTGGAGGCTTAAATCAGCATGTTTGTGCAACAGTATCTTCTAAATCAAAGCGGAATAGGCGAAGCATGAATATGTTGGCTATATGAATAAAGATTTAATGTAGCCAAAGATTATAGGGTCCCCTAGGAAACACTGAACATCACTTTGGTTCCTACCTATGTCACAATAACTCGTCTATGGCATTTTCATTCGTTGTCATGTCAAACACTGTATTCAAAGTGCCCACTTTTATTTATATTCTAACTATAGAATTATAATAAATTATATTTCCATGATTCCAAAAGTTCACCCAAGGGTTTTGATCGCAATTGCAACAGTTGGTTAAATAAGGCCTAGTATTTTTGCGTATATCGTGGCAGTATGGAAATTCTCAAATGAGTGCAGGAAATAATTTTAGGTGTAAGTTTAAATTGAACAGTATAAAACAATCCGAATGGAGAGGCCCATTGAAGTAATTTAGAATATATGTGTTGTCACACACTACTCGTAAAGCCAACTTTTAATCAAAAGCATAAAATACCATCATACCGTCAAAAATTTGGAAAATGCCATGATATATTTTGGCCATATCGCCCAGCCCTACCCTACTGCCTCTGATCTGGCGGACTCACTAAACACACATGCTTAGTTTGTAAATTGTGTTGGAGTGTGCCACTGGCTATCGGTAAATAAAAAAGAAAATGGTGCCATTTGGTTTGCTTAATATAAGGAATTTGAAAGTATTTGTACTTTAAAACCAAAGTATATTTAAAACCAAATACTTTTAGACTTTTACTCAAGTAGTATTTTACAGGGTGACTTTTACTTGAGTAATTTTCTATAAAGTTACCTTTTACTTTTACTCAAGTATGACAATTGGGTACTTTTTCCACCACTGCCCTTTAGTCTGTGTGTGTGTACTTTACTGTATTTATACTTGGGATATCGCTTTTCAACAGGAAAAGTATAAAAATCACTGGAGGATGTCTTTAACCCACCATGGACTACTTCAGAAATTGATCTACTCTCTCTCAACTTCTCTTTCCTCTGTTCCTCTCTTTATCAGGGTTGAATGACAGCATGTCTGGAGGGATGCAGTTACTACCAGACCCGCTGTACTCCATCCCCACAGACAACACCTACCTCCTGGCCATCACTTCCACCGACCTGGGCCGCATCTTCCTGGCAGGGAAAGATGGCTGCCTGTATGAGGTAGCCTACCAGGCCGAGGCAGGCTGGTTCAGCCAACGCTGTAAGAAGATTAACCACTCCAAAAGCAGCCTGTCCTTCCTAGTCCCCTCTCTGCTCCAGTTCTCCTTCTCTGAGGACGGTAAGGATAGTTCGGAGGCTCCTTGTGGAATTGGAACTTTCTTATGCTCTAGTTCTTGAATTGAATTTGACAACTTTTCTATCTTGGTGCCCCACAGACCCGGTAGTGCAGATTGCCATTGACAACTCCCGTAACACACTCTTCACCCGCTCAGAGAAGGGGGTTCTACAGGTACACAATCCATAAGAGTTTAACTATTTGAATGGTAGCACTGTAGTAAATATCAATATGTTTATTTGAGGATTTGTGGAATTGGATGATGCTTTGGGTAGAACTTTGTCAGACATTTCAAAATGTTCTATTTAGAACAGGGGTTCCCACATTTATTTCATCCACGACCCCATTTTGATATCTGAAAATTATGTGATTAACAGCCGGTGTTTACTTTTTTATTTGGGACTATTGCAGTCAATTGCAAAACATTGTAACAGTATTTCTGATTGTCTTGTCAACTCACCATCACATACTTTTAATTTGGGCCTATAACAGCCAATTGCTAATTGGACTGACATAATGTATCCTATCTCATCACCACTGATGAGATCGGTGTGCTTCATTCATGTCGCATTAGAGCTGCTGAAGGTCAGGGGGCGTGGTCAACAGTGCGCACCTCATTTCTGCTGTCACATCCAACCTGGATCGATATTTGGTTTTAATGCAGAAGAGAGCAATTAATCCAGCTTCACACAGATGTGAGTTGGCAAAGGGTACCATGAGTTTTAACGCTCTGAGAGAGACTGCAGGGTATTCCCTTCTGAGTCAGGAACCAAAACTCCTCCGTGATGGACCTGTCAATGCTTTGTCTGCAGCATATGTCCACATGACTGCTCGAAAGGCCGCACTTGACTGTTGCACTTGGATTATTCTGATTCAAGCGCATTTCCCCACGATCTAAGGGTACTCTGGTTGAGTTTTATCTTTTAGATTTCAATAGTTTAAATTTAGATTTTAAGTTTAACCACGTTACAATGATTTTGAGATACAATGACGATACGTAATTTGAATGCGCAAAAAATCAGGATTTTGGAAATTCTCCCACGACCCCATTTTCATATCAGGCGACTCCACGTGGGGTCGCGACCCCTAGTTTGGGAAACGCTGAATTAGGACCTTGAGTTAAAAGCTGATGTTGTCTGTTCCAGGTGTATGATCTGGGTGTAGATGGGCAGGGTATGAGCCGTGTGGCGGCCATGTCACAGAGTTCCATCGTGGCTGCAGCAGGGAACGTTGCCAGGTTCGTCAGCTACTCCTCACCTCTGGTTAAAGAGTGCTAGTGAATGGTTCAGATGGTCAAAGCTCATCACTGCTTGAGAACAAATCAAAATTAATCTCTTTGTTCTTTTATATCGCTCCATATAGGACCATAGATCGCTCTGTGTTTAAACCCATCATACAGATCTCTGTGATAGACAGATCGGAGTCGTCTGACTGCCACCTGCTGGCTGTCACTCATGCAGGTAAGGAGACGGACTGACATGGGAGAGGATATAGAGGCCATACTGATTTTCTTTTCATTGCAGAATAAGTATGTACAAAGACCTTATGTAGGTCTCTATCTCTGCTTTTAGGAGTGCGTCTCTACTTCAGCACTGCTCCCTTTGCCCCACCACATGTCAAGCAGCCAGGGGCACGCCCTTGTCTGCTTGCTCTGGTCCATGTCCGCCTGCCTCCAGGCTTCTCTGCCTCCTCCACCCTACAGAAGCCTGCCAAGGTCCACAAGGCTCTGCACAGCAAAGGTAAAAGCCACCCTGCAGTGTATACGCTATCCTGTTATAAATGGTCCTCCTAAAGGTTTACTCATGTGTCTCTGGTGTTGATCCCTACAGGAGTTCTCCTGATGGCAGCGTCTGAGACTGAGGACAGTGACATCCTGTGGTGCATCAACCATGACTCCTTCCCCTTTAAGAAACCCCTGATGGAGGCTCAGGTGGGAGCTGAGGGAGTGAGGGTCATAGTTAATTAGAGATGTAAAACCTCATCTGCTTTAGAGCTGACATTAGACACTCTACTATGTGTAGTCAAAAACCCTGCTTACTTTGCAATGCATATGCTATGATTTAGTTTCCTTTTAAATGTCGTATTTGTTTGGCTTCAAAGAATATTATAGCTCATATTGTCTGTGTATATCATTGCAGATGATGTCCAATGTAGATGGCCACTCCTGGGCGCTTTGTGCCATCAAGGAGGAGAAGGCACCTAAAATCTCTACCCCCCTGAATAGGGATCAGGTTCCCCTCACTGACTCTCCTGTCGTGGTGCAGCAACACAATGTCCCTCCGCAGAAATTTGTCCTTCTCTCTGCCAAGGTACGGTCAAGATTTTCCGGCTTAGTTTGTACTGCGTGAATGGCACTGTAAATTCACACGGTCGATGAAACTTGTTCACTCTTGTCTGTCATTTTGTGAACAAACGTCTATACATGGGTTGTTATTCATGGTCTTCCAGGGAAGTCACATCTTCCACAAGTTGCGGCCGGTGGACCAGCTGCGCCACCTACTGGTGAGCGGTACTGGTGGCGAGAGTGAAGAAGTCGAACGCTTCTTCAAACTGCACAGGGTAGAGGAGTCTCTCATTACTCATTGTCTTGTTACTGCAAGCACCGCTACACACACTCTTTCTTTCTCTGTTTGTTGATCTAACCCTCCTCTTCACCTCAGGAGGAGCAGGCGTGTGCCACTGCTCTGATAGTAGCCTGTTCCAGTGCTGCCTGTGACAGAGAGGTGTCTCAGTGGGCCACCAGAGCCTTCTTTAGGTATGGAGGAGAGGCTCAGATGAGGTTCCCCTCGGCTCATTCTGCTCCTAGCAACGTCGGAGCGCTGTTCGGCTCTCCTGTACCAGGTGAGGCGCATCTGAGGAAGGATTTCTGCTTAAAGCCAAATTCCCATTCCCGAATTCCCATTCGTTGTAGCATGCCAATAATGCCCTAGTCGAAATCCCTTGTATAAGTTGTACACAGTGCGTTGCAATTAGACTGCTCATAAAGGAGAAGTTGTCTGTCGGCATCACTTGTCTTACTTCCTGCCTGCCTGTTGTTTTAGGGTCCCCTATGCCGGTTGGTAGCAGTCCAATGCCTAACCCTAGTTTCTTAGCAACGCCTGTTCCAGGTACACTGCCCTTTTTCCTGTCTTTTTTTTGTTGCAGAGTGCCTTGCCCGTCGACAGTACTCAACACATTCACCCACTGAATATTAGCAACATTCGAGTGTTTAATGTGTGTGTGCCCTGACAACAATCTCAGGTATGATGCCCCAGAGTGTGTCTACGCCCTATATACCTGCCACGCCCATGCCCTCCGCCCCCATCACTGGCATGTCTTCTGGGCCAGAGGTGGTCTTCTCAGGGAAACACAATGGCATCAGTGTCTACTTCGCACGCATAATGGGGTCAGTCCCCTCACCTGGATAGCGTACTGTACTCAGGCCTCGCTTCCGTACTCGGGAAATGCAATTTTTTTACTTTGTACTGGACTGAGAGACGTTACTCATATGTTTCACTTATAGCATGGCTTGAGTGACTTCACTAACTTGTGAACGTTATTGATTAACAGTAATATCTGGGACGGGAGTCTTGCTGTTGAGAAGACCATCAGTAAAGGAAATCAGGCTGTCAGTATTGTGAGTATTGCATTAACAGCATATTACAGTCCTCCTTTGCAAGTTAATTTGAGGATGATCAATCTCTCTCTCTCTCTCTCCCCCAGTTGGAGAGCACAGCCAGCTCATCTGATCTGGAGTCAGTTCTTCTGGAGCTCCGTGGTCTGAAGGACTTCCTGGATAAGAACTCCCAGTTCAGCCCCTCGTCTCTGGGGGCAGCCAGGTAAGACAGAGCCTTGGACCCTGCCTCTCCCCATGGCCAAGACCTGGGCTGGCTGCTTTATGGGAGGTACTATATATCCACACTTCTATGGTCATCTAGTGAAATGAATAGTATTTGATTTGCATGTTGAACTCCACCCATCTGCAGTTTCAGCTCTCCAGCCAATCTGCAACAGCGTCTGCTGGGCTTCATGCGGCCTGATGGAGGAGCCAGTTCTCAGCAGGTCCAGCAGGAACTCCAGAGGAAGTACCACAGTAAGTAATGTGTGGATGTTAAACTGTCATTCCAAATCAAGGAGCAACTAGAATGACCGCATTGTTGGAGTAGAATCCTAACACCAATGAGAACACACTATTCTTATATTTTGGGGTCTCTGTACTCTGTGACTACTGTTTCTCTCTCTTCCCCGTCCACAGCCGAGGCTCAGGCCTATGAGAAGATGTCCCTGCAGGGTATCCAGCAGCTGGTGCATCGCTCCTGTCAGACCCTGGCCCTGTGGAAGCTGCTGTGTGACCACCAGTTCAGCATCATCATCTCTGAACTACCCATGGTAAGCTTCCAGCACCAATGACCTCACTGGGGACTGGTTTCCCGGGCACAGATTAAGCCTAGTCCATTCTCCGTTGGGATAGATTTTTAATCCAGGACCAGGCTTAATCTGTCCGAGAAACCAGCGCTGGATATTCAGGATGTGCAGGATTACATTGTGCTGTCAGTCAGACTAATTCATCTAATTGGTTAATCAACACACACTCCCCTCCGTATTTATTTGAACAGTGCAGCTAAAATGTGTACATTTGTGTCTATACTCCAGCATTTTGGATTTGAGATCAAATGTTTCAAATGAGGTGACAGTACAAAATGTTACCTTTCATTAGAGGGTATTTTAATAGATATCTGTTTAACCATTTACAAATGTAAGCACTTTATGTATCTAGTCTCCCCCCCAAAATTGGTAACCTCCCCTATTATTGGTAATGGTGAGAGGTCAGCGTTTTGGTGGGGTATGGTCTTTGTTCCTCTAACTTTCTCACTTCATCATTAGTCATGATTACCCATAACCATAGCAGCATCCACATTAATGTAGACGTGTTCAGAAACATCTATTATTATTTACAATAAAAGTGACTACAAAATGACAATACATTATTTACCATTCATTTGTATTGGGCACAACATAATCCGAAATGCAACCAAAACGAACTGCGAACGCATCCAAGAAGTTTGTGGAGTCACAAGCTTGATGCAGTTAAGGAATGATAGGAATATGGGACCAAATACTACACTTAACTACACTGAACAAAAATATAAATGCAACATGCAAAGTGTTGATCACATGTTTCATGAGCTGAAATAAAAGATCCAAGAAATGTTCCATACGCACAAAAAGCTTATTTCTCTCAAATGTTGTGTACAAATTTGTTTACATCCCTGTTAGTGTGAGCATTTCTCCTTTGCCAAGATAATCCATCCACCTGACAGGTGTGGCTTATCAAGAAGCTGATTAAACAGCATGATCATTACACAGGTGCACCTGCTGGGGACAATAAAAGGCCACTAAAATGTGCAGTTTTGTCACACAACCCAATGCCACAGATGTTTCAAGTTTTGAGGGAGCGGGCAATTGGCATGCTGACTGCTGGAATGTCCACCAGAGCTGTTGCTATGTATGATATGTATGAACATTCCCTCAAATAAAAGGTGACATTTTGTATTGTCACAGCATATGAAACATTTGATCTCAAATCCAAAATGCTGGAGTGTGGAGACAAATTTCTGCATTTTAGCTTCACTGTCCAAATAAATACGGAGGAGGGTGTATTTCTGAAGTCCTTTTGTAAAGATGTCTCCCTTGTCTCCTGTTTGTAACCCGTGTGTGACTTGTAATAGGAGTTCCAGGACCAGATGAAGGGGGCGAGTTTTAAGGACGTGGTGATCCGGGGTCGAGAGCTGACCGGAGCTCTGATCACAGCCCTCATCAACGTCTACATCAAAGACTCCGCCTCTGTAGATGCCATCAGCACCCACCTTAGAGACATCTGTCCTTTGCTGTACAGCAGCGACGACAGCGTCTGCTCAAAGGTAGTCTAAAAACACACGCGCTGTGTTTTTATTTGTCTATATGACAGGGAAGATGTCCATCCAATTTTGACTACAAGGTTAATTCCCCTCTGCAGTCCCTGGGCAAAGTTTCATAGCATCCACTGTTGGCTCTTCAGTCTTCTTTTTCCCTTTACAACTGTATCTCAGAACTAAATCTCCCCCTCCCTCTGTCCCTCCCAGGCTAATGAGTTGCTGCAGGGCTCCAGACAGATCCAGACTAAGATCGATAAGGAGAGAACATTGAGAGAGTCACTACAACTCTACCAGCTGATCAGCCAACACACAGACCTGCCACTGGTCTGCTCCCAGTACAGACAGGGTAAGGCTCCACACACACCTGGCCATCACACTAATACTATTTGAAATGTCCTTGACTCTTCGTGCTTAGTGTGGATGGGACGCTAAGGGTGTTTCTTTCTCTCAGTGCGTTTTTATGAGGGGGTGCTTGAGCTGTGCCTGACTGCAGCAGATAAGAAGGATCCTCAGAGGCTGGGACCTCACTTTTATAAGAACGGAGAACCAGAGGAGGACCAGGCTGGAGCACTGGCCTTCCAGGAGAGGTAACTAACCACATGTTCACGTTGATCATGAAACTGTGGTAATAGAGATCTGCTAAGGGACGTCCTGGCCCTTTTATTTTCTCCCTTGTGCTGACAGACTGACCACCCCCTCGTCTCCTCCTGTAGGTTGTCATGTTATAAGTGCATCACAGACACCATGCAGGAGCTGGTGAACCAGAGTAAAGCTGCTCCTCAGTCTCCCAGTGTCCCTAAGCAGCCAGGACCCCCTGTTATGACCTCTGACCCCAACATGCTGAGTAATGAGGATGCCACCGCCCACGTAAGTGCTGTGTGGAGGAGACTGTTACCCCCAATAACAATAATAGGAATTTGTTTACAAAAATAATAATAGCATTATTTTTTAGTATAAGGCTGAAAATGTTTAGTCCAAAGATTTTGGCCTCAATTCATTCATGCTATGGATGAGCTATCTCATGATCTTCTCGTTCTCCCTGGCAGTTTGAGCAGGTCATTGGTCTGGCCCAGAGGTCACAGGATGAACTCTTCCACATAGCCCTCTACAACTGGCTCATACAGGCTGACCTCACCGACAAGCTTCTGGAGGTAAGAACCTTCTGGCATTGTCCCACAGTCACAGCCTGAGATGCCTGGTTCTGTTCTTTATAGTGGATGAGTCTGTTGCATTAAACTGATCTTTTGTTGTGGTTTATTATCGTCTGTCTCTCTCTCTCTCTGTTTCTCTGTGTGTGTGTGTCCTCTATCCAGGTGAACTCTCCATACCTGGAGGAACACCTGATGCACATGATCAAGCAGGACCAGAGTAAGGTGCGGAACATGGACCTGCTGTGGCGGTACTATGAGAAGAGCCGTAGCTTTGGCAAGGCAGCTCACGTCCTGGCCAGGCTCGCTGACATGCACAGGTACGACCTAACAGCCCCCCGAGTCTTAATGTGCCATTTCCACACACTGTGTGTCTCAGTGGTAGAGCCCGGCGCTACCACTGACATATGAAAAATGGCCTCATTCATGTTGATTCTGAGCGACGTTAAAAAGGAGTACGAACATCTTATACATGTGTCTGTCTGTGTGCAGTACTGAGATCTCCCTGAAGCAGAGGCTGGAGTACATCTCCAGGGCCATCCTGTCAGCCAAGAGCTCCTCTTGCATCTCTGCTCAAGGAGCTGAAGGGGAGTTCCTGCATGAGCTGGAGGAGAAGATGGAGGTACGGGGGAGGGGAAATAACTCCTCGCTGAATTTTTAGGTTTTGACCCCTTTTTGATAAGGTTTAGATTTGGGCTCTGTCAACTCTAGCTGATATTGTTGGTCCTGCCTCCCAGGTGGTGCGTATTCAGGTCCAGATCCAGGAGACTCTGAGCAGACGTTACTCCCAGCATCCCTCTGTACAGGGAGCCATGTCACAACTGGATTCCGAGCTTATGGACATCACCAAGGTAACGGTGCATGGATATCTAACATTGCCCCTCACTCCAATAGTTCTGTTTGGTAATACATTTTCCTCCCGTACAGTAAATGTTTTAATACCCCTGTCCTTTGTCCTATCTAGCTGTATGGGGAGTTTGCAGATCACTTCCGGTTGTCTGAATGCAAACTGGCCATCATCCATTGTGCTGGTCACTCTGACCCCATCCTGGTGCACTCTCTGTGGCAGGAGATCATGGAAAAAGGTGTGTACAGACAAGTGCTCCTGACGTTATCCAACGCGTTTGTCTCTTGCGTAGTTAAGGAATAGACCTAACTACTCCGAAACTGGGTGGTTGGTTACGTGTAGTCTTACAAAGCTATACATGTTAATTTCTCTGATAATCATAAAAATTGATTGTATCCACTTCCTTATTTCCCTTTTTGTCGCATAGAGATGTATGGAGATGGCAAATTCTCTCAATTGTGCTCCCCGTGCGCTCAAGACGCCATAATGGGACAGATTCAACGTTGCGGTCTCCATACATCTCTATGCGACAAACGGAAGTGGATAGAATCTAGATTTTATGATTATCAGAGAAATGAACATATTGGTAAAATATTGATAACGATGTATAGCTTTGTAAGACTATAAATGACCAACCACCCAGTTTCGGAATAGTTAGGTCTATTCCCCTGCTTTTGAGAGGAGCTGGCTACTGTACCGGGAGACTTCACGGAATTGCGTTAAGCTAACAATTTGCTAGCTTCAATAATCTCCAAACTGCACTCGGACATAAAATGGTATCCATGAGTTCGTCTGGCTCTGGGTAAGTAGATAAACAACCTAAATCTCGAATTCTGTTATTTTTCCTTTATTCCAGAGCTGGGTGACAGTGTGGCCATGAGTCCAGCTGACAGGATGAGAGCTCTGAGTCTCAAACTGGTGTCTCTGGGGAAAATCTACGCAGGAACACCCAGATATTTTCCTCTAGGTAAAACCACAGGCCTACTTTCATTTATTCAGCCAATTCTCTGATTCTCCTCTATGTAAGACATCCATGCTTAGTGTAATTACATTAGCAGTTCATTATGTATGTCTATAGGGTCTGGACGTTTAATCTGTAATTGCTTCATTATCCACCAACACCTGTCCTATGTTGTCTCCTACCATTGAACTACAGAGATGGGCAAATTGTTTAATGTACAGTACTTTTCCACTGTCTTGTCTCCAGAATTCCTGGTGAAGTTTTTGGAGCAGGAGGTGTGTCATCTGAATTGGGACGTGGGCTTTGTCACCTTCACCATGCAGGAGATAGGAGTACAGCTCCCCCGTCTGCTGGAGGTCTACGACCAACTTTTCAAGACACGGGTATATCGCTCAATTAAATTCAATGACCATTATTCATCCCTGAGGGGCAATTATTGCTGGCAGTTTTGGGATACAAATAGATAAAGATACTCTTAATAATAAAGGGTTATTATAAAATCATATTTTGCACCTGTTCAACTTGAGCATTATTTGATTAATTAATAAGGTTCTGTAGATATTAAAAGACTGAATGTCTCGAACTGTGGCTGTGTCTCCCAGGATCCGTGTTGGCAGCGTCTGAAGAAACCTCTCCACCTGGTAGAGTGTATACATGTGCTGCTATCAGGATACGTAGAGGACCCCAGCAGAGTACCAACATATGACCGGTAACTAACCAATCACCACGTGTGTTAACCGTCGCTGCTCTCTTCATTATGCAATGCTTCTCATTTGAAAACATATCAACCCGTGTACGTATGTAGTCATGACAATTATTGTTTGTAAAGAGGTTTAAAATGTATCTCTAATTTATCTAATACGCTCAGTCTAACTCCTATTCCTCCTTCCCCATCTTGTCAGACGGCGGTTCACTAATGTGTGTCTGGATAACATCTGTGGTTACCTGGTGGAGCTGCAGTCCCTGAGTCCTAACTCTACCCTGCGGCTCACCATCGGCAACTTTAAGGCCCTGCAGGCCAAGCTGGAGAAAGTTCACTGAGGAGGTTCCCAGGGGTCACAGGAAGATCAGCAAGTAAAGAGACAGAATGAAACTGGTTTACAGTTCTGAATAACATGACTCTTCTGTATATCTCCTGTTCTGGCTGGTGTTTGATAGTGGAGTGATATTGAGAATACAGTTAGGTTTCTCAGACTGCAGTTGCGTCGCAAAGGACTACACCCCCGCATTTCTCATGAAGGGGTTATTGACCAGCTCACTACACCCCTGTCTTCAGACTTTTTACATCCTATTTTTAACTTATTTTATAAGTACAGTATGCATTTGTTTTGTGATATAAGCCTAGAAGTGAAGACAACTTATTGGTGGCTGTCTGAGGGAATAGTATTGGTTTCACAAATTAATGTTAGGCAAACATGAACTGTTGTCATACACAGAATTAGGGGACAATACTTTACAGGGATGGGATCGTCATTTACATATGGAGTTACTGTACTTATGTGGGTAAAATATATAGAATGTACGTATGTAGAGGAGAAATGCACTTACATGATTGCTGTGATGGCTTTGTCATTTGTTTAAACTTGAATCCACATGCTGGATATCACGCTGATATCATTCATGAGTGTCTTTCCTTCTACATGCCTGCCATGATTCAGGCCTAAGTATTTGTTCCATGGACATTAGCCTCTGATGCGAGCTGAGGACGCTGTCTTAATCACTCCACTCATTTAAACCCAGTTTAATCCCCCCCACAGTTTAGATGTCAAGAAGACTGTTAAGCTGACAGTGTTTGGCTTTCTGTACCAATCAACCTCCGTAATACAGAGTAAAATATTGGTACTCCTAACATTATGCTAAGAATGCATTCTCTGCCAAAGGTTTATAATAACTTAACCTTACTTTTACATGTTTTGTTAGTATTTCTTATTTTTCTGAATGACTTAACACCTTAATCAGTGTGTCTGCTTTTGACTGACTAGTTAAATGGCATTTAATTGACTGTATGAGTGTTGTACTCAACGGAGATTTCAGGGATGAGACAGAAATCCTCGATCCATGCCTTGTATAAGGGTGCTGTTCAAGTAGTTTTACTCTGAGAACTCAGGCCTGCAATGAGCAATTTTATAAAATAAGCCAATTTTACATACATAGAATAATTTCAATTCGTCATAGTTTTTTTGTTTAAGATTGTATTGGGAAAAATGTATAATAAAATTTGCAACCTGTTCAGTAAATAAAAAAGAAACACTTTGATTTGAACTCTTTGCACAAGTGAATGTTCACAGATATCCATGTATGGGTCCCGTTGTGATATAAACTGGCCACAGTGTATCTAGTTTATCCATCTAGTACTGGGTGAGCCCCCCTTGCCTCCACAACAGCCTGAATTATTCGGGGCGTGGACATGTCGCTCAATTGGTATCAAGGGACCTAACGTCTGCCAGAAACATTACAACACCGGCACCAGCCTGTAGTGTTGATACCAGGCCGGATGTGGCCTTGGAATCATGCTGCTTACGCCAAATCCTGACTGCCATCGGCATGATGCAACAGGAACCGGGATTTGTCGGACCAGGTAATGTTTTGTCCAGTATTGGTGATTGTGTGCCCAATGGAGCCGCTTGTTGTTTTTAGGTGATAGGAGTGGAACCCAGTGTGGTCGTCTGCTGCAATAGTCCATTCGTGACAAGGACCGACGAGTTGTTCTTCCCCGAGATGCCGTTCTGCACACCACTGTTGTACTGCACTGTTATTTGCCTGTTTGTGGCCTGACTGTTAGCTAGCTCGATTCTTGCCATTCTCCTTCGACCTCTCTCATCAACAAGCTGTTTTCGCCCACAGGACTCCCGCTGACTGGATGTTTTTTGTTTGTCGCACCATTCTCAGAAAACCCTCGACACTGTCGTGCGTTAAAAGCCCAGGAGGACAGCCGTTTCTGAGATACTGGACCAGTGCGCCTGGCACCAATCATAGCATTCTAAAAGTTGCTTGGGTCACTCGTTTTGCCCATTCTAATGTTGAATCGAAGAGTAACTGGATGCCTGTCTGCATCCTGCTTTATATGACTCGCTGTCTATAGGAGTGAACCGTTTTCGTTAAGAGGGTGGTGTACTTAATTGACCACTGAGTGTATACAGTGCCTTCGGAAAGTATTCAGACCCCTTGACCTTTTCCACATTTTATGTTACAGCCTTATTCTAAAATGGATTAAATAAATAAGAATCCTCAAATCTACACACAACACCCCATAATGACATCACAATACCCCATAATGACAAAGCGAAAACAGGTTAAGACTTGCTAATTTATAAAAAATAAACATACCATATTTATATAAGCATTCAGACCCTTTGCTATGAGATCTGAAATTTAGCTCGGTGCATCTTGTTTCCATTGATCATCCTTGAGCTGTTTCTACAACTTTATTGGAGTCCCCCTGTGGTAAATTCAATTGATTGGACATGATATGGAAAGGCACACACCTGTCAATGTAAGGTCCCACAGTTGCATGTTAGAGAAAAAACCAATTTGAAGGAGTTGTCCGTAGAGCTCCGAGACAGGATTGGGTTGAGGCACAGATCTGGGGAAGGGTACCAAAAAATGTCTGCAGCATTGAAGGTCCCCAAAAACACAGTGGCCTCCATCATTCTTAAATGGAAGAAGTTTGGAACCACCAAGACTTTTCCTAGAGCTGGCCAAACTGAGCAATCAGGGGAGAAGGGCCTTGGTCAAGGAGGTGACCAAGGTCCTGATGGTTACTCTGAAAGAGCTCCACAGTACCTCTGTGGAGATGGGAGAACCTTCCAGAAGAACAACCAGCACTCCACCAATCAGGCCTTTATGGTAGAGTTGCCAGATGGAAGCCACTCCTCAGTAAAAGGCACATGACCGCCCACTTGGAGTTTTCCAAAAGGCACATAAAGACTCTCAGACCATGAGAAACAAGATTCTCTGGTCTGATGAAACCAAGATTGAGCTCTTTGGCCTGAATACCAAGCATCATGTCTGGAGGAAACTTAGCACCACCCTACGGCGAAGCATGGTGGTGGCAGCATCATGCTGTGGGGATGTTTTTCAGTGGCAGGGACTGGGAGACTAGTCAGGATCGAGGCAAAGATGAACGGAGCCAAGTACAGAGAGATCCTTGATGAAAACCTGCTCCAGAGCGCTCAGGACCTCAGACGAAGGTTTACCTTCCAACAGGACAACGACCCTAAACACACAGCCAAGACAACACAGGAGTGGCTTCGGGACAAGTCTCTGAATGTCCTTGAGTGGCCCAGCCAGAGCCCGGACTTGAACCAGATCGAACATCTCTGGAGAGACCTGAAAATAGCTGTGCAGCAACACTCCCCATCCAACCTGACAGAGCTTGAGAGGATCTGCAGAGAAGAATGGGAGAAACACGCCAAATACAGGTGTGCCAAGCTTGTACCGTCATACCCAAGACGACTCGAGGCTGTAATCCCTGCCAAAGGTGCTTCAACAAAGTACTGAGTAAAGGGTCTGAATAGTTATGTAAATGTGATATTTACATAAGTATTCTGCTTTGTCATTATGGGGTATTGTGTGTAGATTTGTGAGGGGGGGAAACAATTTTATACATTTTAGAATAAAGCTGTAACGTAACAAAATGTGGAATAAGTCAAGGGGTCTGAATACTTTCCGAAGGCCCTGCAGCACCCAGCCTCATAGCACTGTTGACAATTAAGACACCCCATTGTAGAGGGTTGTTCATACTTTGTTGTGTGCCTGTTGTTTTTGTTGGCATAATTACCCTTAATAGAGGATAATTGTGCCCCAGGGCTGGTTGTTGTCTCTGCAACTTAGCAATAATTGCTGAGATGCTTTTCTCCAATTACTCAGACACGGGCCTTTGATTTTAATGTGCTGGAAACAAAACAATTAAAGTAGACTTCAATCCAGAGATGCAGAATTGATTTCCCAAGTTCATGAAGCACTTAAATAAACTCGAAGTTGAAATGCTTGTTAACACAAACTTTATATAAGATATTACAGCAAATCATTAACATCAAAGTCATGTGTGAGTATATATCTATGGTGTATTTTATGTAACTTAACATTCTACAGGGTTGACAACATTTCCATCATAAACATACTTCTAATTGTCAGTCACCATCACTAGCTCCATCTGTCAGAGAGTAGTTGGAGTTCACTGATATTCACCCAGACGTGATGGTGTATATTCTAATTTGTGTTTACACTAGTATAACTACACTAATGAAATCATGGCGATATGCCAATCTAATTTGATTTATTTTCAGGCAACACAGATGTCCTAAAGACATCTGGGGCGGCAGGTAGCCTAGTGGTTAGAGTGTTGGACTAGTAACCGAAAGGTTGCAAGATCAACTCCCTGAGCTGACAAGGTTAAAAATCGGTAATTCTGCCCCTGAACAAGGCAGTTAGCCCACTGTTCCTAGGCTGTCATTGAAAATAAGAATTTGTTCTTAACTGACTTGCCTAGTTAAATAAAGATAAAATAAAAAAAGAGCAACAATTATTCAAAGCACTTGGTTTGATACCACTAAATAGAAAATTTGTGTATGACTATATCTAGCTACCCTCTGCAGGAGCAAGACAGTTTTTTTACTCCATAGAGGAAGATGTAGGGGATGATGCAGGTGTAAGAGGATCCGATGTAGCTGGCCAGCTCCAACGCCAAGGAGGATGTGTGGATGTTGCTGGCCATCATCAGCAGCAGGTGGATCACCCAGCACACCACAAACACAGTGGCCACAGCTACCACGCTCTTGGCTGCCCTCACCTGAGTACCTGAGCCTGGGCTGGGCTTAGCTGGAGGCTGAGAGGACCTCTTCAGATCGGGTGGAGCTCTGACTATGCTGTCCCCGATCTCGACCTGGTAGAGGGGGGAACTGATCGAGCTGTGTACAACTGAGGGTCCATTGTTAGGTAAAGAATTAGCTGTCCCATTGTGATGGTCCGAAGTCAAGCCCTGGATACGTGTCTGGTTCCTTAGCAGAGTGATCACAATCTGGATGCTAGCAAACGCTATACCAGCGATGGGGAGGGCGTTAGCGAAGGTCAGATACAACGGCTCATAGGTCTGCCTCGCAGTTTGGGAGGGAAAGATTTCTAGACAGTCATCGTGGCTCTCATTTCCACTGTCCACTCGGAGAAACAATAATTGTGGAACACTGAATAACACAGCCACTGTCCAGCTGCCAGCCAGGAGACAGGCTATGAGACGGAGGCTATCCAGCTGGACCGGAGCTCCTCCGCGTTTCAAAGACCCCACCAGTTTCTGGTACCAGAACACACTAATAAACAAGGTGGAGAAGACACTGCTGGTCTCTGACAGGTCAGAGCAAAACTGGACCACACAGCAGTAGGCTTCCCCCAGGAACCAGTGGCCAACAAAGTCAGCCATGGTATCGGGCAGGTCCACCAGGTAGTTGGTGATGAGGTTGGAGACGGCCAGGTTGATGAAGAGGACCTCATTGGTGCGGAGACTGGACTTGGGTCCAGGGAGAGAGCGGAGACAAAGCCAGTTGTTCCCCAGGATCCCTAGCAGACACATCAGCCCTCGGACGAAGGCTTCGATCCACTCCGTTGCATCCATCCCACCTGGGGCATCTATATATGTCTGAGCCTTATTTGGCTCAACATTTATAAGGGATGTCATGCTACAGCCAGGCCCAACCCCTCAACAAATCCTTAGAGACTTAACCTCACATTTGCAGTGATGCAACATACATACATTTCTAGTCTTCAGTTCTTGGACAGCACCAGAGACTGGGACCAGAAACCGGCCCTGGCATTTCAAACACACCGGCCCATTTTTAATTGTTGAGGCCCCCATCAACAGCCAGGTAATTAAAAATAAACAAGTTAGACAGGCCCACTGGGCTAAAAATGGACCAGCCCCTCTGGCATTTGCCCAAAATGCCAGATGGCCAGTTCGCCCCTGCCAGAGACTTGTAGTATCCCAATACAGAAGCGAAAAACCAAACTGAACTTGGATCACTGTAAAGGAGCAGAGTTTGAATAGCCTATGTTTATGTTGTTAGAATATTCAACATTTGTACATTATATACTTTTATCTGTCACTATAGAGCAACATTATTGTCCATTTCTAATGACAGACCCATTTCCATATTGAAGCAAATAACATTTGTAATCAAGAGTATGGCTATGACATGAAATATATATATTTTTTAAATAGTAAAAATAATATTTAGCACTGAAAACATTCACCTCAATGGAGTCTAGCCTGCTATAGTGTAGTTCACGTAAGTCCTCCTTTAAACGGAGTCCAACCAATAGACAGACTCCCGATGTTGTGTCCCAAAGCTACCTTTCCCCGGCGATAGCCCCACCTATCAAATCAAGAGCCGCTTCGCTGAGTTGGTGGTTGGTCGGGCCCAGTCGGTACGGTGGGATTTCCAATACGGGCACAGCTCGTTGGACTTTTTGACCATGGATTTGTTGCATTTGATCCACGGAGACTCCGGACAGAACATAGTGGGAATACGTCGTATCATGGATCATTTATTGTATCTTGGTGTAATCGTTTCGTTGGAATAAACTGCTGATGTTTGTGGAAAGTACAGAATGCCCAACAGCGGCAGGGAGAGAATTAAAGGCAGCGCGTTTATTCCAGTGTCCACCGCTGCAGTCCTCCTCGTCGGGTCCACCACTTTATTCTTTGTCTTTACGTAAGTTAACGATATGCCTCTTTTTGAAAATGTAGTTTGATACAAGACACTAAAGTAGCCTACCCTTTCGAAACTATTATATTCCGTATCTGAAGTAGGCCTAGTCCACATATTTGAATTGCATATACTGTATATAGGCTTATGAAGTATCAGATCCAATGGGCATGCACAATTGCTCCAAACGGTAAAATTGTCTCTAGGAAAAGCTTGTGATAAAATAGCTCCTGTCGCTCACACACTGTGTAGAATAAGGGTCGTTTTTTAATTGATTTGGCATTTGAGTCCCTTGCCTTTGCAACCATGAAACACACATAAAAATGACAAATAAACACATAATACATGTTTTTGTTTATATTGAACGGTTTATAAATTATAAAACATAATTAAAATCCTTCATACTGCAACCCTCTATGTTGATGCATTGTTTAAAGTACTTAGGAGCAGGCTTGTCACAGTAGTGGAGTTGTAGTGACATGTTTTGGGATTTTGAATGCTAGAAAGTGAACAAAAGTATGTCATATATTGTATAGATTAATAAAAACAAAGAAGGCTATTAAAATACCTATTATTTTACCAGTATAATGTGTGACCCTCTGTTTTGTGTCACTGGGGTTACCACCTTGAAAATAACTCATTACAAAGATCTACAAGAACCTTGAGCCTTCTCTCCAGTGGCAAACTCGTTTCAGACCACTCCGGTCTATATTAAAGTAAATTATTAGCTAATCACACCCTTTAAATATGTCATACATTTGAGGATTCCATTAATTAATTTAGTGTCAAAATCCAAAGTGTCACTTTTTAATTTAACTAGGCAGTTAAGAACAAATGACGGCCTAGGAACAGTGGGTTAACTGCCTTGTTCAGGGGCAGAACGACTGATTTTTACCTAGTCAGCTCGGGATTCTATCTAGCAACCTTTCGGTTATTTGGCCTAACGTTCTTACCACTAGGCTACCTGCCGCCCCAACTTGGTGTTAGTCCATTTAAATGAAGGGAAATATCATTGTGAGAAAAATGATTAATCATATCACTTTAGTACAGGATTGATGAACTTAGATTTGATCATTGTGGCCTCCATTTCAGAAAATCTTAATTTACCTAAAATGTCTCATTGGTGTTACCATCATTGGTGTTACTACTCCTACAGATGTCAAAACATTATCATAATGGTACAAAGTTTTTAAGATCATTAAGCTACCATATTAGTTGATTTAGAATGGGAAGATGTACCCAAATCAAATTTTAAAAAATTAAGAAAAATGAAGTACATTTTGTCCAAATGTTACGTCCGTCGTTGGATGAAGACCAAGGTGCAGCGTGGTATGTGTACATTTTACTTTTATTTAAAATGACACCAAAAAACAACAAAATACAAATGAACGTAAAGCTCTGTAGCGCTATTCAGCAACTATACAAAGACAAGATCCCACAACAGAAGGTGGGGAAAAAGGGCTGCCTAAGTATGATCCCCAATTAGAGACAACGATAGACAGCTGCCTCTGATTGGGAACCATACCCGGCAAACAAAGAAATAAACAAACTAGAATGCCCACCCAAATCACACCCTGACCTAACCAAATAGAGAAATAAAAAGGCTCTCTAAGGTCAGGGCGTGACACCAAAATGCCATGTCCAAGTTCCACTGTAATTCAAGAACGACCAATAAACATTTTAAGGCTAACTTCACATTCGGAATTTAGAACAGTGTTTTTTTGCCGTTCAATCTGACAGAAGTGAAATATGACACATTTGTTGTTGAAAAAAGTCCCTTTTGTGAAATTCTGGTGTAGTTTTAATTACATATCAATATGCTATACTATTCATTAAACAGTTCAACAATACTGTACCCAAAGCTGTCTATTAGTATTTACATGTCATTGCCTAATACCATGTTGATCCTCTTAATACAAGCTACTGTAGGCTATATGAATTTGGTATGGGGACTATGTGAGTTAAGAGGCTATTTAACTATTAGGCCTATGTCTAAGGCTGATTTTCTGATATTCCGACTCAAAATATAATGAACACAACCACACCTCTCAGAGTGTATGTGAACATGTATTCCTAAATCCCTTTATCTTCTTCCAGAGGGCAATGATGCTTAGAGTCAGAAATATTTCTTAGAAATCAGACTGGGTCAGCTAGAGCAAAACAGGTTCCCGAATATCACCGTACTTTTATTCTCAAAACAACATTTTAGTCATGTGAGAATCACTGCCGTGTTGTTGGGATACCACCAACAACACTTTCAGCATTATCCCCTAGATTGCTAATAGCGCCTGGGTGAATAGTCCCACTGTACTACCATACCACTACAAAGGGAAGCACAGCCGTGAGCTGCCCAGTGACACGAGCATACCAGACGAGCTAAATAACTTCTATGCTCGCTTCGAGGCAAGTAACAATGAAACATGCATGAGAGCATCAGCTGTTCCAGACGACTGTGTGACCAGGACGTGTACTCCGAGCATGCCCTGAAGTGGAACTTGCCAGTCCCTGTCTGAGTCTGTAAAACCAACATATTTCAAGCAGACCACCATAGTCCCTGTGCCCAAGAACACTAAGGTAACCTGCCTAAATGACTACTGACCCGTAGCACTCACGTCTGTAGCCATGAAATGCTTTGAAAGGCTGGTCATGGCTCACATCAAAACAATTATCCCAGAAACCCTAGACCCACTCCAATTTGCATACCGCCCCAACAGATCCACAGATGATGCAGTCTCTATTGCACTCCACACTGCCCTTTCCCACCTGGACAAAAGGAACACCTATGTGAGAATGCTATTCATTGACTACAGCTCAGCGTTCAACACCATATTGCCCTCAAAGCTCATCACTAAGCTGTGAGGGTACTATGGTGTGCAACTGGATCCTGGACTTCCTGACAGGCCGCCCCCAGGTGGTAAGGGTAGGCAACAACACATGCGCCATGCTGATCCTCAACACAGGGACCCCTCAGGGGTGCATGCTCAGTCCCATCTTGTACTCCCTGTTCACTCATGACTGCACGGCCAGGCACGACACAAACACCATCATTAAGTTTGCCGATGACACAACAGTGGTAGGCCTGATCACTGACAACGACGAGACAGCCTATAGGGAGGAGGTCAGAGACCTGACCGTATAGTGCAAGGACGTTTCCGATTAGTATCCCGATCTTCTGATGGATGCCTTTTGATTCCCACATCTGTGGAACTAGGGGTGACTAAAGACTTGGGGCTAGCAGGGAGGAGTAAACTATTGATGACTTATAAAGGGCAGAATCAACAACCTCTGCATCATCAAGACAGTCGCTTTGTGAGAAGGTGTTAACTATAGAAAGATGTTAACCCATGCTCACACGTAGCTGTTGTTATGTAAATGACAGCTGAAAAGTGCCAGGCCTTGGCCCTAAATCAAAGCATGTCCACTGAGGCCATGGTCCAGTAGGATACAGGTGCCGGTCTGTGGAGATGGAAACAGAAAAGTCTGAGCCTTCTGGGTAAAACACTGGGGTAATTCTCAGGTGGAAACTTGGCATAAGTGTACTAGACTACATGCACTTCTGATTAACTGAAATATTTTATAACGGTATACAATGAATCATCTGATAAGTGAGTGCGTAAAAAAAAAGTTAACTCATTCCATTTTATTGCAACTCTTGGCTGCTGATGTAGCTGCTGCTGTTGAAGTTTAATTGCTAAGTGTCAGTGAGTCAGTTGTATGCCAATCGTATCTCTTCACATAGGCTTGTTTATTGCGTTATTATCTTGGCGGCCTGCTGTTGTTGACTGATTCTGGGGATGTTTTTAATTGGGATTGTAAATCATTGAGGAGTTGACAAGCAACTACCCGAGGTGACAACAGATACTCAAAACAGAGATATTCTTGTCTATAAAAATTGAAATACAAACATTACTTAAAATATAAAATAACATTTGACAATCACCAACAAAAACATAACGGCTTGATTGCAACCAACATAATTTATATATAAACGCAACATGAGCTGAAATAAAAGATCCCAGAAATTGTTCATAGGCACAAAGTTTATTTCTCTCAAATTTTGTGCACAAATTTGTTTACGTCCCTGTTAGTGAGCATTTCTCCTTTTCCAAGATAATCCATCCACTTGACAGGTGTGGCATATCAAGAAGCTGATTAAACAGCATGATCATTACACAGGTGCACCTTGTGCTGGGGACAATAAAAGGCCACTGTAAAATGTGCAGATTTGTCACACAACACAATGCCAGACATGTCTCAAGTCTTGAGGCAGCATGCCAACTGCAGGAATGTCCACCAGAGCTGTTGCCAGAGAATGTCATCTTTATTGATCTATCATAAACCGCCACCAACATCGTTTTAGAGAATTTGGCAGTACATCCAACCGGCCTCACAACTGTATGGCATTCTGTGGGCTAGCGGTTTGCTGATGTCAACGTTGTGAACAGAGTGCTCCATGGTGGCGGTGGGGTTATGGTATGGGCAGGCATAAGCTATGGACAACAAACACAATTTTATTTTATCGATGGCAATTTGAATGCACAGAGATACCGTGACGAGATCCTGAGGCCAATTTCGTGACATTCATCCACCGGCATCACCTCATGTTTCAGCATGATAATGCACGGCCCCATGTCGGAAGGATCTGTACACAATTCCTGGAATCTGAAAATGTCCTAGTTCCTCTACGGCCCCAATGTCGCAAGGATCTGTACACAATTCCTGGAAGCTGAAAATGTCCCAGTTCTTCCATGGCCTGCATACTCATCAGACATGTCACCCATTGAGCATGTTTGGATCGACTTGTATGACAGCGTGTTCCAGTTCCCGCCAATATCTAGCAACTTCGCACAGCCATTGAAGAGAAGTGGGACAACATTCCACAGGCCACAATCAACAGCCTGATCAACTCTATGCGAAGGAGATGTGTCGCGCTGCATGAGGCAAATGGTGATCACATAAAATACTGACTGGTTTGCTGACCCAAGCCTCTACTTTAAAAAAAAGTTATCTGTGATGAACAGATTGCATATCTGTATTCCCAGTCATGTGAAATCCATAGATTAAGCCCCATTTATTTATTTGAATTGACTGATTTCCCTATATGATCTGTAACTCTGTAAAATCTTTGAAATTGTTATATGCTGCGTTTACATTTTTGTTCCGTATAGAATGTGTACTATTAGAAGGCCTATATTTCATCAAAACGTTTCACATTAAATGCCAAAATAGTATATGCCATTCAAAATACATTTAGGCTGTAAACTACATTTTCATTTGATAAAAAAATAGATAGATTATATAACTCAATCACGATTTACTTGATTTAGTCACACAGTATGGACAGTCCAGGGATATTTTACCCTCGATCTTGATAAGAAATGACCATATCAGACACATTTTTTTCCAAAGAGTTGTATTTAATGGATTACATAAATTGGAATGACTAAAATAATAAGTAGCCTTCAACATCAACATTAGTTTTCCAATCATACATGTTCGGTACATTTCCACAGTCAATTTGCCGTGCTAAACAAGGACATGCTTTATTTCAGTTGTACTGAATGATCAAATAGATAAATCGCCCTTACTTTGCTCAAAGATCTAGATTAAAATGTTCTGATGATAAGAGGCTGAAATCATCTTGAAAAGTGTTGGTTGCGATCAGAACTAAAAGAACACCCCGACATCCGTGTTATGGAGCGGTAAATCGATGCGTCAATTGGTGATAATCTAGTGTCAATCAGTGTTTGCAATTGGCCCAACCCTTCTATCAGACGTTAGTCAAAAATCTGACTGAGTTGATGTTTTACGGAGTTGACAAATTGCTTATTTTTCTTCTTTATTCAAGTGCTATACTACATAGCAATTTTGTTTTTCTTCAGTTGCTATAACCTAATTTAAAATGAACATATTTGAACCAACAGTCATATTCTATGTTAATCTATAAAGTAGATGAAGTTGACAGGTTATGGTTGTCACCATGTGATATCTACAATGTATTTTTAAATCTTTCAAAAGTAGAGGACTTTTAGGACCATGAGTTGTCTCATGCTATACCATGGGAAGGGCTTCCCATGGTATGGCTGACCCTACACATGTTTTATTCATTTACGATTTTGAACAAATCTGACAGAGTTGACCAACGCTCTGGACAAATTTTTTAGGAATCACAGTTTTGAGAAACATATTCCTTAAAGTCAGAGAGGGCTATTGCAAGAAACTACATGAGATCCTTTTTCAGTGAATATTCATTTTAGCCCGTTTTAAGAGTTTTAAACACTTTTGGGGGGTGTTTGAAATTGGGATCCTTTGTTCTGGACACGGGTATTTCCTGGCACAGAGCTGACATGCAAATTAATAATATTATAAATATTTAGGAAATTCCAAAAACAAACAGTATTTTTTTTGCTTAAATAATGTAGCAAAAAAATAATAATCGAAGTATAAAAAATAAAGTTTTCACAACTTCCAATAATCCCTGAAATTCTGTGTTGGTTTTTGCAGTCAGTTGATGGATGCTGCTGTATGTGGGTAGCATTACTTTGGCGGCCAGGCAGAGCAAGCAGTCTATCCCTAGTATTATATAATGAGAGTGAGTGGTCATTTTCCATCAATGATCAATAGACTCGTATCTGCATTTCTAAAGAGAACTTCCACACTTCAATAGAACAAACCCCTAGAGCTCCACTGCTCCAGGACAAGTAGCTGTTATTGCAGGTTTGTCTGAAGATCGCCAACACGAGACGTGAAGAACATTGCCGAAAACATTCCCACTGAGAGATGTTTCACGATGATAAAATAGACTATGTCTGAAGTTTCTATTCCATGGACAGCCATTCTTAAAAGATAAGGTCATGTTGAAACAGAGCGTTCCAGCCCAATCACACATGCTCGTTTGTTTGCCCTTTCACTTTGGCAGTAGCAGAAGAAATGGAATCTGTAGGGACAATATTTTGCCGTTGCATCATATGTAGGCCTACATCCCTGTTAGACAGAAGAACTGTCTGTCTGTGTCTGTCTGCCTGTCTGCTCTTTCAGCAGGGACGATGTCTGTGTTTCTTTAAAAGCAGTGATGGACAGATGCCAGATTCTGTCGTTATCTCGACCAAATGCAACCCTACCTTGGTCCTTCTGAGGGAAAGGGACCTTGATTCGTCCTTCGTGCTATATGCTGCTGCAGGGAGTCCAAAGTGAATGCCAGTCAGACCTCATGGTCCCTCGGGTTGTTACTTAGAGTATGTGCGTGTCAAAAGAAATTGCCCAAATACAACCCCAGTCTGTTAGTATGGAGAGTAAGCTGCAGCAGGTACTCTGATGTATCAAAGTACATGACTCACAGACAAACTGACAAACTGGTCTATACAAGATTTAGGACACTTTTCAATATCAAGACAAAAATCCTCCTGTGAAGTTGGCAAGGGGGGACCACTGAAAGTAGGAACCTTTTGGTCATCCTTCGCCTGATAAACAGCCTCATTACTGAGCTAAAACGGAAAGGGTTATCTCAGCCTTCAGAGTGTGTTTGTGTTACATTGTTACATTGTTCCCTCTACATTGTTTGTGTTACTGTGGACAATTCACAAAAGACATGCAAAGACCAGCAGTGGGAACACTACGAACTTGAACCATTATAAGCAAAGATTCTTTCAAGGGTGTTTCCTCGTAACAATCTGCCCTGGCTAATGTCAACATTTGATGTAGCTGAGATGCTATACAGTTTTGTAAGGAGAAGCCTTCTTGACCTTTTACTTTCTTTCTGAGTTAATTATGCAACCATGTGCAGAGGGGAGGATGTCAGATGTGATACACACCCATAGTGGGTCAGATATTTATAGAATAACACTCCTCCCCAAACAAACAGTTTATTTTATGCCCGCATACGCATCGATCCCTGGATACAATGATGTAATATGTACACGTATGTTTCCTTTAAGTAGACATACATAGTTGATATTCAAGCCCGTAGTTTTAATAGTTCAAAGAAGAACTCTCTCCGAACCCTGTTATAACACTGTTATGTGTTCATTCAGTGTTTTCTGAAGCTAAAGACAAGTCATACATTCCACACATTCCTAAGGGCTTATGATCGCATTTCATTCAGGTTTTTTAACACTCATATTTTCAATCCATGAGATGTTTCTAGGAGCCATACACTGGAACTTAAATGGTCCTTCGGCTGTCCGCATAGGAGAACCCTTTGAAGAACCCTTTTTTGGTTCCAGGTAGAACCCTTTAGGGTTCCATGAAGAACCCTTTCCACAGAGGGTTCTTCAAAGGGTTCTCCTATGGGGACAGCAGAATAACCCTTTTGTAACCCTTTTTTTTCTGAGAGTGTAGTTGTGAGCCTCTCTAATGCTCTTCTCTGCTTGCTGCTTGCTGCCGATGCGATAGACACTGGTAGTGATGACTAGCCTACCCACTACTGTGCTTTACTCAGGCAGGGCAGTGTGCAGATTGGACAGCCTCAACAGCAGCTTACCCTTCTGGATGATTTAATACAGCTCTGCTGTCTGTTTCATTAGGCGCAAGGCAGGGGCTTGTCTGCCTGCACCGCCACACTGCAGCATAATGAACTCTCCCTGTGCTGTGCTCCAGATGGTCAAAAAGCAATGATGGGCCGGACGGCAGGCCGCTCATGCAATGGCATCCACAGAAATAATCCATTTGATAAGAAATCAGGCAGTCGCGGATCGACCCTCTATAGAGCGCTGCACCTTATCTGGTGTGTCCTATACGCTCCGCACTCAGCCCAAATTACTTTGACTGATTTCTGATTATTTTGAACGCAATATCATTATCTTCCATATTGTGCTCATTTTGTCCATTTTTTTTGTGATAGATCCATTATTTGACAGATGAGTGAGGGGGAAGAGGATTTGACCATCTAAATAATGAGTTTTGAAAAGAGAATCAGTGACAGTATACCTATTCCTAATTGCCTTTTTGTCTACTTGTTTTCCCCACCACCCATTGGTCTTGCTGGTAGAGGAGGATGGTGAAAGTGGTATGCAGATACATGAACACTACTCCAGACCATGCAGACTGACTTGGCTTGATCCCTCATATTTAGTGCTGCCCCGCTGGCATTTACCCCTAAATCTACCAACTTCATCCACATTCCCTATTTATACTGTAGAGTGGCTAGACGTGCAGGTACAGTATTCAGTGTACTGGGACAAGTACACTATTCAGTGTACTGGGACAAGTACAGTGTGGACTCTGTGTAGTGCAGGGGTACAGTATAATGCGCATATCCGTGTAATCTAGCTCTCTTATGACAATTTAAGTACATCTCAAACATGAACACATTTAATGAAACTTTGCTTCAGAGAGGACTTAAGATATAAATCCCCTCCTCCAGCTGTGGGAAACCACTGTTCTGTTCCCCTCATTAATCTGATTTACTCAGTAGTACAATTTAGTGTTAATGTTTCAATTAAGTAAATCCTTAAAGAGGAGCATTATGCTGACAGATCAGAACTGTACAGAACTGTATTGTATTTGCCTATGAAGGCTGTTTGTCTGTAAAGGCAGGCGTGTCTGTTGCAGCTGTATAGGTAATGGAATATGTATGGTTTGCTTTATCCTAAAGGTATGGAATAGGTTCTGTTGGGCTGTGTGCTGTGTGCTGCAGGCTGTAGGGTCTGTGTGCTTGTCGTCTGATGGGAGGATTCCACCATCGCGGGCTGGCAGAGTGGGCTGTAATCCAGAGTCCCTAATCCTGGGATTATTGAGATTGCAGCTGGCATGGCATTACCAGGCATTCCTTTGGGGGTAACCACCCTTCCCCCATGCTACCCCACTCTCCCCCACGCGCTCATCCTTACTGGGGCTGTTCTGTGGGGGCTGGGGGGCTTGCGCCAGGTTGGGCTGGGCTGGAGTTGGGGCTGGGGAAGGGAGACTCTTGGCTCAAAATGTTGTCAAAATGTTGTCAATTTCACAGTGTTCACAGTCACGGTCAGTCTATTGGGGTTCACACATATACGTTCTGCCTTCGTCACCTCCTGACCCTTCACCTTTGCAACTGTGGGGAGACAGGTTTGGGTTGTGTGTGTGTGTGGGGGATCCACCCAGTATCTGTTTCACACTGATCACGGTCTTGTTACAGTCACTGTTACGGCCATGGTCACTAATACACAGTCTGCACTTCAATGGCAATCCTCACTTCTGCTGTTGTTGCCCCTTAACATAAAATACCTACAGGACGGAGGAGCATTAGGACATGCTGCCAGTTGTGATAATGTAAGAGGTCCAATGCTGAAACACATTCTGCTGTAAACTTTTCAAGTGAAGATAAATTCGCCACAGCAGCATGGCTTTGGACTCAATTCTATACAGATATTTAAAAAAATCGTATATTGTATAGGCTCTTCATGCCGACCTTTAATCATTATAATCCACCGTGCCTTCCCTGTGTCCCCGTCAGTAAACCTGATTACAGAGCCTTTATTTAATCTCACACTGTGGAGATATAATCATAGCATCCTCTCACCAAATCGAATTCTCCAGTTTTAACCACATTTGCATAATGACAGTGATGGTTATGATGGTTTCTATAAGCCCTGTGGACATATTCAGAAAACGCCATGAAGTTGGGCATCAGTCTGAATTTAACGTCGCCGAGTGTAGTTATATTTTCCTGCTGATAAACCAAATCATTTTGACAATCCCTTTTTGATTGATTCCTACACTGAGCCTGAGGGAGATTTATACCCCGTTCAACCAATTCAGCCTAGACATATTACTGTGCATGTTCTACGTCTATACTATGAGTGTAATGTGTGTGTATTGCAAAATGACTGTGTGTGTATTGTGAGTCCACTGTGCTTTAGGTCTCTTGTCTCTGTCCCAGGTGCCCGTGGCTGGCAGTGACCGTGTCAATCTACGTGCCACCATGCAGTGGCATCCTCTTCTTCTTTGTCTTGGCCAACTTCACCATGGCAACCTTTATGGATGCGGGTGTTCTCCCTATGGGTTAGTTACACTATAACTACTATATTATACACTATTACCATCAAAGTCAACTCTGGACCTCAAAGCCAGTTCCACTGCATTTGTTCATTGTTCCCTTCTAATCAGGGACTGATTTAGACCTGGGACACCAGGTGGGTGCAATTAATTATCAGGTAGAACAGAAAACCTGCACGGGTCTATTCACTACTGTACACTATAGTGTAACTAAACAGGACAAACATTACAGTAGGTTGGCAGGCACTTATTCAACTCTATTGAATTATTATCTACTAGTTATAACATACTAGTACATTTCATTACCGTGACAATATATTGATAAACTAGGCCAGATTTATGGTAGTAATGTTAACTTTCTGCCTGAGAAGGAATTTGAAGAGAAAACATTGACATAAAAACAAGAATATCCAGTGTTCCCCAACGCCCAGTGTTGTGCCGGTGACCTATAGTTCATGTCGAGCTGTGCGTTTGGGTTACAGCTAATGAGGACGAGGACAAGGACGATGACTTCCGCGCCCCGCTCTACAAGAACGTGGACGTGAAGGGTGTCCAGGTCCGGCTGAAGTGGTGTGCCTCCTGCCACTTCTACAGACCTCCACGATGCTCCCACTGCAGTGTCTGTGACCACTGTGTAGAGGTGGGAGGGAGAGGGGGAGAACAAGCCAGGGCTGGCGGAGAGCGGGAGGGACGGGTGGATAGGGGGAAGTTGTGGATGTGAGACAGGCTTTGGGGGGGGGGGGGTTGATGGTGGAGGGAGGAGGAAGGGCCTGAGGAGGGATCAATAGTGTGTGTGGCTGTAGGGTAATGGTGGGTGGGAGAAAATTATGGAGGGATAGAGGGGGAGGAAGAGAGAGATCACATTAATCAGGTTAATCCCTTTCCCCCGATCCTTAATGGAGAGAGATGAGATTTGAAAATGGTTGGGACAATCTCTGTGTGTACACTGAGGTATATTTAGACAGCTCAGTGCCTATCAACACTTGTATGATATTTGACTTCTGTTGATAATGTCTTTCCACTGTCCAAGAGTGATCAATACCATGTGGATGTGGCTAGCTAGACCACTCCAGAATACTGTTTGTAGCATGGATGCACAATGTTGGGACAGAGTCATGTAAAGTAGGCTGCTACTTGTCATAATTCTCAGAGCGATTGAATGTTTTATCTAATGTTGTATTCCATTGTGTCATAACCGCATGCAGGACTTTGACCACCACTGTCCCTGGGTGAACAACTGTATCGGGAGGCGGAACTACCGCTACTTCTTCCTGTTTCTCCTGTCACTCACGCTGCACATGGTGGGCGTGCTCTCCGGTGGCCTGCTCTACATCCTACACCATCTGGAAGACCTATGGAAGCTGCACTGTACTGTCACGTATCCTTCCTTGCACAAACCCTGTGTACTGTGTTTGTGTGTGTGTGTGTGTTCATACAATATGTGCAGTATGATCATGGTAATTCATGTCTAAAGGTCCCTAAAGAGAGTCCGTGAGTCTCCTTGACTGCTGTGTCTAGCCTGGTGGTGATGAGTGTATCAGGTCTGTTCTTCATTCCTGTCCTGGGCCTCACAGGGTTCCACCTCTACCTGGTGTCTAGGGGCCGAACCACCAATGAACAGGTCAGACGCCTCTATGTAGCTCATGTTTTTAAACGACTAGATAAAAGGTTTCTGGAATACATGAGGCCACCCTAGGTCGAGTCCTCACTTTAATGAGGAAATTGTTGCCCTCTTTTCCACAGGTTACTGGGAAGTTTCAAGGAGGGGTCAACCCTTTCACACAAGGTTGCTGTGGCAACTTGGAGTATCTCATATGCAGTCCCATTTCTCCAAAGTAAGAAACATTTGACGTTTTTATGTAAACATCATGTTTAATATAACGTATTGGAGCTCATTAGCTTATCTATATGCTTGGACCATACCAGGTATACAGCGAGGCCCATTAAGAAATCAACAGTTCGCGTCATTCCTCCATTCCTGAGACCAGAGACTGACAGACAGATACCAATTATTAAGGTTGAGGATAACGGCATCCAGTGTCATGATAACCAAAATAAAGTAAGTCTGTCCACCCCAAAATACCCTCAGAAGGGAACATCCCAGATTCACATAAAGCCTCAGTATTTAACTAACTTCATTGGCAGATCAGATATGTTTAAGAGTAGGTGCCTTCTCTTCCGCTCTCAGCGCCCGTCCACTGACGGTATGGAAGAGCCAGACATCCGACGTCTGGACACCCCACCACCTCTGCCCCCCAAACCAGACCCCAACGTGCTGAGGAGACACCTAGCAACACTTGAAGGTAGGGTCACATTAGTAATCTGACAACCAGGGATACAGTACCTGTATTTATGCACCTCATACTGTATTATAGAGAACATGAGCAAATGATCATGAAGAAACTTGAAACGGTCCAGAAACCCCCCAAGCTATCACTCACTACTCTCCTACTGCACCCTAGTGGCCACATTATTCAACTGGTGCCCGGAGAGGCAGCCATGGTTTTAGTTGCTGCTTGTGTCTTCGTTGGTTTTTATTTGTTTGTTTACTTGTGGATTTCCAACGAAATTTCACTCGGGATGAGCTACTGAATATTAGAGCAAGACAAATTTAGAATGTAGTTTAGTGTTTATAATGAAGATTGCAGTTCTTAGTTTACAGTGTACATAGTATGCGTACCGCGTATGGATTTGTGTAAACTATGCTGTTGTCTGTTGTCTGTATATTCTGTTCATGGTGGCAGCACCATTTCACCAAGTCAAATTCCTGTTTATGCAAATGTTTCGGCTAATAAAGGTGATTCTGATGACAGACTTGTATTATATGTTAATTACACACATGTTACTGCCTCTCTCTGGATTAGTTCAGTCATAAATCCCAATAGACATTATGGTAATATATTTCACATTTTGTTAAATATTGATTTCCTTCTCCATCTGTGTTTGGATTCCAGAGAGTGGTCTGCATCCCAAACCAGTGACCCCTTCCCCTGGGCAGACCCTGCAGCAGCTCAGGCCATTACCGCAGTCCACATCTAAGGCACCACCCCCCTCACCTGTCCATCAGGTCAGTCATATCATTCACAGCATTGACACCATTCAGATACACTGTGGATTTATTGTGCTGCGTTTTGAGCCGTTTCCACAGATCGTGGTTGTGTGCTGTGTTTTGAGAGCTTTCTAACAGACTGGCCATGTGATTCTGTGTTCTGTCGACCCTCTAACAGACTGTTGTGGCTGTGTTATGTTCTGAGAGCTCTCTGACAGTCTGTTATGTGTTGTGGTTGTGTCTAGGTGGCTGTGGCACCAGAGCAGCAAGGGGGCAGCAGTAGACGTCATGACCTGTCATCAGAACTCATCCTGGGCAGATTGGACCAGCAGCTAGCCTTCCCATCCAGTCCCATGTCCGCTCCACTCCAGCTCAACTCTCTCACCCTCAACTCCCGCTCCCTCACCCTCAAACACGCCTATCGCCACCACAACAAGCTGCCGGTCTTGTACCCAGAGGGTCTGATCTCCCATCAGGTGTCTCCGGGCTTGTTCCCCCCTCACAACCCCCTGTCCAACCGCAACAGCCTCTCCTATGACAGCCTGGTGAACTCAAGTGACGCCCACTACCTGGCCCAGCGAGGGGGACCCCCACTTCATTACCACCCACACTTCATGACCCTGGGACATGAAGGCAGTGTGCTGCAGCGGCCCCCTCCACACACCTACAGCCCCGTGTTCATGGGGGTCACCAGGCAATCTCCCCAGCCCAGGGACACCTCACCCAGGGATCCCTCTCTACGGGACCTCACCCCTCAGGCCCTCACCTCCCGGGACCTCTCCCCTCAGGCCCTAATGCACAGGGACCTCTCCCAGCAAGCCTTGATCCACCGGGAGGCCTCTCCGGTCCGCTATGACAACCTCTCCAAGACCATCATGGTCTCCATTCAGGAGCGGCGGGAGATGGAGGAGAGGGACAGGATGCTGCGGATGCAGGCCAGGTCCCAGGCCCTGTACGGCTGCCCAGACATGGCGTTGTACGACATCCCCAGCAGACGCAGCCTCCCTGCGGACAGCATGCGCCTCCCAGGGTCACGCGGCCCCACCCCGCCCGCATACGGCTCCAGGGAGTTCCTGATGAGCACTGGTATTTTGGGGTACGGGGGTACGAGGTCACCCCTCTCCAGCGCTTCGTCGTCCTCTCTGACCCGAGCCCCCAGGACTTCCAGCTCCCCCCTGCAGAGCAGCAGCAGCCTGCAGAGTAAGGGTCGTTCCCCCTCCCCAGCCTACCTCCCCCCAAACAGGCAGGCCCAGCCCTCATCCTCCTCCTCCTCCACACTGCCCAGCACCCTTTCCTCTGCCTCTCCCCCAGATGCCCCCCCATAACGCTCCTTACTCACCAATGCCATGGAGGGAAGGCACTCAGCACCCCTGGGTGCCCCCAAATAGGACCTGGAGGGTGTATGCAGCCAACCACACTACTCTGCAGTGTTAGCCTGTATATCCACAACTTCCCAGCACTGTGTAAGTGTGTCTGTGTGGGTTGTCAGTGTGTGGGAGGGTGTGGGAGTTGAGGACATCAACATGCAGTTATGGGAATCATTTTGTACAGATATTTGCACTTGGACCTCTCGCTAGACAAGGGTGCGTGTTGAATATATAGAGTGAGTGATAACCAACAGCGTATGCAGATATCTCAGGACAGTGGCCAATTAGCAGACAGTTCTGCCTCTCTATGCAGTCGGGGGAATCAATAAGCTCAACTAGAACAGCAGACATGTACAGAAGACAGATCTTTTATTGTTGGTTTATGTGTTTTGATAATGCTTTTGAGAAATAATGTTATGTGATGATGATGGGACATTCTATTATTTTGCGTCTATATGCTTTAGTAATATTTTGTGGTTGTTTTGACAAATAAAAAAGTCTCTGTTTTGTTCCTTTTTCTGTTTAAGGTGTTGTCATTCAATTATGTATTCGTTTATCCGTTCTTGCCACCAGCTTCATGTCCACATCCTGTTTCAAATCTAACCCTAGGCTCATCCACAACTATAAAGCCTGTCGCATTCTTCCCAAGCAAAGCAGTTTGCGCATTTATTATGATTACATTTTGTAACGTTTTTGTTCGTTTGGGTGTTCGGCTGTTCGCGCACAAATGTTTTTCTTAAGGCAAGTCGAAGTTCGGTAGCCGAAGTCTACGCCCCTTCATCGGTGATTGGTCAACAGTACTACTCCTAGTAAGAGTGGGAACTATGGACGCGATTCTTCAAAGAAGTGTTTGTTGTCATTCAACTGTGAGACGACTTGAGAAATAATAAAACATCTTAGTTAGATGTAAAATTGACCTCCTTGGTGAAAACATCAAAATCAATGACATATTTCTTGATTTATCTTAGATTAATTCTTAATATTTTAAGGAAGTGTATACTGGCTATGTTGTTGCTACGGGGTCTCAAGAGGACAAACAGTAATTTTGCTACTTTTATCGTTTTTCAATCTAAGAAGTATGTGAGGCAAAGAGGTTCACTTCGCCTAGCCGACTTCTGCTAGGAGCAAACAGAGCCTTAACCCTAATAACACTAGCTTCATGTCCACATCCCAGTTCAACTCTAACCCATAACCTTGGTTTAGCTTACTTTTATCCAATATTTCTCTTCTGACCTACAAGGTACTGAAGCTTGGCCCGACCTGGGTCCCGCTTTGACACAAGGTGCAGGAACTGAGCTCAGTTCAGCTTTCGTTCAGAATAGTATGAGGAAATGGTACCCCCTAGTGGACATATGTGTGAGGTGCTGTGAGTAGAATAAAGAACATTCAAGAGTATATTTTACCTTTATTTAACTAGGCAAGTCAGTTAAAAGAACAAATTCTTATTTTCAACAACAGCCTGGGAACAATGGGTTAACTGCCTTGTTCAGGGGCAGAAGGACAGATTTTTACCTTGTCAGCTCAGGGATTCAATCTTGCAACCTTTCGGTAACTAGTCCAATGCTCTAACCACTATGGCTACCTGCCGCCCCACAAATGAGTGTGTAGGTAATCCTATAGGCCTACTTTTTGATGGGAGGCTTGCTGCGCTCAGCTATGGATTCCAGAGAAGTATGTGTTGGATATCTTAAATAAATGAAGCCTTCGCTATTGAGGTAATTCCACTGAGATTGTGTGCTGCACTAGCATTCTGATGCGGTGATATTGCTCAGACTGCCAGTGATCGTTGCCATAGACACAGAGAGATCGAGACATCATTCCAGAACTGCAGGGCTGTAGTGAAAAGTACTGAGAACATCAACAACCGTTTACACGGGGGTTAGGTACTCAGAAAACACGAAAAGAAGGAACAGCCTTGGTTAACAGTAGCCCCCTCCCTGCTGTAATATTTCCGTTTCTATGGTTCTGCAGTTGGCAACGGTCTTTTCTTTCATTCCATTTATCACAGTACCGTGTGACATCACAGAACATGTATTGAGTCCCAAACAATGCATTATTCATGACCGTTCATCTCTTCAGATTAGATCACATAACAAATAGCTTATTGTCTCACTAATGACTGAAGTTTTTCCACCCTTCATTTGACATATCCATTTTTTAAATGTAAAATTCTACCGTTCTTCAGACTCTGTGCATCCTTTCATCTTCCTTTTCTTCTCTCTCTCCTCCTGGATTGACCCGCCTTCTTTATGAAACGGTTCCATCTACAACCGTGACCCTACTGTGTCTATTCAATCTGAATGAGCACTTTTGATCTTCACCAAGCTTGTAGGAATCATGACACTTCCACTGTCTGAAGTCTAGTGATGGGACCGCTTTAAAGGCCATTGATCAAATATTCAGCTTGGTGTTCTGTTCATGTGTGTTTTTAACTTTGGCCCAGTTGCAGACCTCTGAGCTGCTGGTTTTGATGTAGTTCTAATACTCTGTTTCCCTCCCTCCTACTCTCTCCCTCTCTTTCTCTGTCTCTCACCCACTCCCTCTATCTCTCTCCCCCCCTCTCTCGCTCGCTCTCTCTCTCTCTCCCTCTCTTTCTCCGTCTCTCACCCACTCCCTCTATCTCCCCCCCCCCTCTCTCTATCTCTCGCTCGCTCGCTCTCTCTCTCTCTCTCTTACCCCCCCCCATCTCTCCCTCCCTCTCTCTCCTCGCTGTTTCTGTAGCCTGGGGTAAAATGTTAATGAGGAAGGCTGCTGTGAAGAGGAGGGTTTGTGGTTCGTTGAGTACGTGAAGTGGAGCAGATTCTGGTGTCAGAATAGTGCTATCTTACACCATGTTGTGGTTATGTTTGGCTGACCAATGGTGATAAAGTTATATCAGATGCACGCATGCGTGCACACTCACATCAGACGCACGCACACACACACACACACACACACACACACACACACACACACACACACACACACACACACACACACACACACACACACACACACACACACACACACACACACACACACACACACACTCTCCTCCTAATTGATTGAGGGTCATCAGTGCCTTGTTGATTGCCAGGTTCAGATTCCCGTGCCACTGAAGCGTTTCATTTCCTCCCTGGGCTGTTTATGATGAAGCGTTTCCTGTGGTGACACCTGACAGGAAGGCTCAGTATAAATCATAATACCTTGTGTAGTTCAGCTCTCTGGGGGGCCCTGGTTTACATCCATTATTTATCACAATTCAAAGAGACTTGTATCTCATATATTATCTATAGAACTTCAACATTCACTCGGCCCTTTGTTGGACTGTCTGCTTCAGGGGAATTTCCTTTCCTGAAGTTCCTTTTCCTGTTTTTCTGTGGATTATTCTGATTTGCAGGTACTGCTAACTGGAAGACAGCATGTCAGGTACAGTATTATTAGTAGTCGGAGCGGAGAGGCTCTCAAGCTTACTGGCTCCACTCTTGGAAACCCTCCTTCCCACTGGGCACACACTGATTGAATCAACATTGTATCCACGGCGTTTTAAATGAAATGACATTGAACCAGCGTGGAATAGACATTGAATTGATGTCTGTGCCCAATGGGTTCTCTCAAGTCCTAGATATATTTCTTATTTTTAGTTGCCTGGTCCTGCCATAGCCTACATCAGTGTTTCCCAACCAGGGGTACTAGGGGGTACATGAGAAGACTCATGAGACCATAGGTCTACTGGTAAAATGCACACGAGGGGATCCTTTAGAGGTACTCCGGGCAGTGCAATCTTCAGTTGGTGGTACAGTAACCAAAAAAGATTGGTAACCACTGGCCAACCCCAATGACTGAGTATAGATCATTGTCCCTTGTTACGGCTCACTGTTGACCTTTATTGGTATTTCCAGATGTGGCTCAATTTAGTTGGACTACGCTGCTGTTGTGTCAACAGCAATATACCAATTCACTTGAATCTCATTGGTTACAAGCACATCTTATAATTGTGTATTTTAGCTGTCCTTAGATGTTAACTGCTCTGCTCATTAAACTAGCTGGGTTGTGAAGCCCGCGGGTCCTCCGTGTTAATTCTGCTAATGAATTAGCCTCGGTCACATCAGACTTTCATAGAGGTGGCTGGGGGCAGTGGGGGGGAGGAGGGTTTAGAACGGATGAAAGGGAATGTGTCTGTGTGATAGAGAGAAAGTGGGAATGAATGGATGTGGAGGAACGTAACGCTGAGCATGACAGAATGCGTGTCCATTTGAGCGCGTGATCACCCTACTGTACTGTACAATGTACTGTACATACCATACATGCAGTGCTTCTGTGTGGGATGCACGGACATGCTGTGTATTGCTAGCTGTCCCCCTTGTATTTTCATCTGTATGTTTTGAAACTGTCGTTCATAAGCCATGCTATTACTGTAAGATTCAAATCAACGGTAAACATTTGAGCAAGTGCTAATTAGACTATCACCATTTAGTCTAATATTTGTCTCTTTTTTCACTATGTCTAGCTTTCTGCTTTGGATTTGCAAATCACAGAGCATGAGGAGGAGCTTACATCACTCAAGGGTGCTTTCACAGATCACTATAGGGTAAAAATGAGATGTTAGTGCCTCTTTAGATGACTGGGTTTAATATTAAAATGTAATGTTGTCGAATTGAATTGCATGCACATATCTAGTTTCACTCGAGGCTGTTATCGCAGTATGCAGGGTAGCCTTTCTTTGTCTGCTGCACCCTTTGCCTTCCTCTCCTCCTCTCCTCCGTCCCTCCATCCTTCTCTCCCTCCGTCCCCTTTTTCCATCCGTCCCTCCCTCTGTCCTGCACATGGGTGACAGGGCTGGGCTAGAGCAGCCTTCTTCCTGCTCCAGCTGCATCTGTTTGTCAGCCCAGAGGGAACAGTGTGTGTGAGTGAGTGAGAGAAGCAGGCTACTGGGGAGAAAGCACACAGATTGCTTTCCGCTAACTGGATATACTCACCCCTTTTCTTATAGGGTTCAGCAGTATTTCTTTTAGTGTGATTTAACCAACATCACCAACATCCACCTCTAACCGTGGATACAGCTGTTTGTATGACAGCAGAGAGTGGTGTGTAATGATGAGATTGCCTGTTTTTTGTCGTTGATTCAGCATCTCTTTCATGGGGGAGAGTGCAGAATCAATCTGAGATCACTGTGTGAATATGTGTGAGTGTGTGTGTGTGTGTGTGTGTGTGTGTGTGTGTGTGTGTGTGTGTGTGAGAGAGAGGGAGTGTGTGGATGTGCTGCGTGCACGTACGTGCGTTAGTGAGAGCCCGGGAGGAAGGATGGCTGCTCATGTCTGAACTGCCTCCATGCTCACAGGGAAAGGGAAAAGTCGGGGGAGAAAACAGCAGGAGGAGGGGAACAGACGCGGTGCTCTCTTCTCACTGGGGAAGGATTCTGTCCATCAGTTGGTAGGAAAGCTAATCAAAGGGATTTGGCAATGCCTGCAGAGGTGAAAGAGGTAAGTGTTTTGATTTAGTATTTGTTTTCTCTTCACTACCCTCCCTCTTTTCCCGCCGACACTTTTCCTCCAGGAGGCCAGTCCACAGCTGTTCTGTATTCTATTCTATTCGGTTAGCTATAGGCTTCTCTCCTAGTATGAAGGGGGAAAGCGTTCTTTTCTCCCCTCAGATCAGTGTGTTGCAGTCTACTTGTGTGTGCTCAGGGACATGCTCTTAACACCTCTGTTCAGTGTGTATGCTGCAGGACATATGGAGAGGCTGTCAATCATGGTAACATTATGAGAGGAGGCTGAGTGATAACCACCCACAGGGGAATGTGCTGCTGCTGCTGCATACGCTGTTATCACCCAGCACACCACCAGCCAGCCACTGAAAGTTAGAATTACATGAAATATATCCATGCAGTATTGAACTGTTCGTTGTCCAGGGGGCTTCCTGGCTCCTGCATCCTGCATAGACAAAGACAAGAGATGAGCGGTGTCCTCATTCTCAATGGAAATGAGTCTTGGCACAGCGGTGAATGAGATGGGATATCCTGATGTCATCATGCTGTAATGCCTAGCTGCAGTGGCTCTCTGAGGCTGCTGTGACTGGATAATGCTGTGTTTGGGTAATGTGGACAGAGAATGTTTTTCTCTCACGTCTTGACAACAAAACAAAAACAAGCCAACTTCTTGCCCCTCTAATTGGAAACCCTGGGAGGGGGTCCATTGTGACAAGTTATTGCTCGGTGTTTACCGCAATGTTGTGCACACAGTCATTTCACATCAAGTACTGGAGCGATACACATTTCTCTCTCCTCTATCTGATGAAGACAAATTGACTGCATTGTCAGTGGTAATTCCAACAGGGTTGCAGCTTCTCCTCTGAGCTACATTAATATTGAGATAGAGGGCATGCATTTTCTCCCTCCCCTGCATGATTCGTCTATCGTAATGAGCTTGTGACAAGTATTAAATGTGGCTTGCGTCTGGAGTGCCCTTGAGCCGGCCACTAAATCTGAACTCACTCAGCAGAAGATCAGACTGTTGGCCTTTCCACTATAATGTGGTGCAGTCAGCCTTGATTTGACAGTTGGCTGGAACAAGACGCTAATCGTGTCACTTTGTCCCCTGCTTCAGTGCCTCTAACATCTATCTCCTGCATCTCATTTGTAAACAGCAGCAAATACAGTCTGTAGACATATGAGGATAGTTGGTTGATGTGATGGAGGAACAGTGTTGGAAGGCTCTTGATCTGTTGAAATGCTAATCTAAAAACAGGGCCAGGTGGGAATTTCTCAGTCTCTAACCTCACTATACATCCCTCTTTGCCTCTATCAAACCCTATTACCATCTCTCAATCCCTCCATCAAGCCTTCCTTAGAGAACAGAGACACCCTGCCTTTAGCCAGCTAGTTATTTATTTATCTCTGCTCTACAATACCTCCAATCATTTATCCCTCCAGGGCTGTTTAAGACTGCATTCTCTTCCCTCTCTCTCTCTCTCTCTCTCTCTCTCTCTCTCTCTCTCTCTCTCTCTCTCTCTCTCTCTCTCTCTCTCACTCTCTCTCACTCTGTCTCTCTCTCTCTGCTGTGTGTCCACCATGGGGCTTTCATCTCTCCTTCTTTCTCTCTATGACAGATTTATTTGCATGAAGATGAGGACATTATGTTTGGGAAATGGAGGCTGCGAGTGAATCAGCTCTCCCATCACATTAATGAGTTTTATAACTGCAGATTCTGAGGACTATTTTACATGCAGCCCCCTACTATTTCCCTTGGATTCGTTGAAGTTGGAATACTGTTGAATTCACTTTTATGTACAGTATGTTGGAATACTGTTGAATTCACGTTTATTTACAGTATGTTGGAATACTGTTGAATTCACTGTTATTTACAGTATGTTTCTGTAAGGGCTCGATTCAATCCATATTGCAGAAGTTCAGCACTATAGCGAGATTGGAATTGAAAAGCAATGTTCCCATGTTCGTACAGAATGCATTCATGGTAAAACCCTGCATATGTCATCTCAATTGGAAACATCACCTTTATCATCATTGAATCGAGCCCTTACAGGCAAACCTGATATTTTCATTTGTTCCTGCACAGTAAGATTGAGAGCACTTTCATTTAGAACGGTGAGATATGATGCAATGCATTTTATGTCAGATTATCTGATGGCTTGCAAGAGATATTGGCACATAAATCAATTTTCTCCCTTATGGTGAATGGAGTTCTGCTCATTAACATGTTGAATAAGATCTCAGATTCAGACACCCTTGGGTGATCAAAACAGAATCTTCCGTGTATGAACACTATTTAGTATGCAAAAGCACGTCAACATTAATTATGGGTAATTTTGTTCATATTTTATGCCTCTTTAGTCTCTTTATAGATCCATTTGAAGTTGTTTATGTTTTATATTCAATAGATTCCTAGTTTGGGGAAATGCAATCCCCAAGTTAACTTAAATAAATAAGCATAAATCAGTAAATGACTCTGTGTGTCTCAGGCTAGCTGCTGGAGAGGGCTGATTAAAGACAGGACATTGTTATATCTCAGTACTTATGCCAAACCATTCCTCCTCATTAATCCACATAATGGCATCATTACTCTTTTAACAAATCAAGTCTCTCAGCACCTGAACCTCCACAATTACAACAGCCTGCTCCCCTCTTTGCCATTCCCCACACATGGCCACACATCAGTATGGAAAGGCTGAATAGCTTTGTGTCTTACACTATACAGTGAGGGGGTGTTTGAAAGAGAGGGCTTAAAAATGAACAATATGCGAGCAGTCAGCAGGGGAAGTGAAAGGTCAGCAGAATGGCAGCAGCAGAATGGTCAACGGGGTGAGAGGGCCTCAAGAGAGGTCAAACAAACGCTGATTTAATTAAACAGGTGGAGCTCATTCTCACATTTAGATAATACCCTCTCTTGCTCTCACCGGCCTGTCACCTTTAGTTTGTCTTTATTTCTCCCTCTCTTTACAAAGGATACTGGGCACTCTCCCTCTCCTCTCTCTCTCTCTCTCTCTCCTTCTCGCCTCTCTCTCTCTCCCTCTTCTCCTTTGCTAAATCTCCCTCTCTCTCTATCTACCTCTCCTCTCACTCTTTCTCTCTCTCTCTCTCTTGCTTTCTCACTCGTTCACTCTCTTTCTCTGTGAAACGTTCTCTCCTACGCTTCGGATGTCTAACTAAATCTCTTCCCTTTGCTGTGTATCAAACTCTCGACCCTGCACTTGGTCTGTAGTAGGATATGTCTCCAACCCTCTACCCTGTGCTATGTGCTTGCCTGCTGCGTAGGAGTGTGTATCTAACCCGTTCCTCTGTTGTGTAGGAGCAGATCCCAGGGGGGCCCTCGTCTCTGTCGGCTATAACCCTGGAGACCAAGGAATCACATGTGGAGCCTACAGACGATGACCTGAACACACCCACCTCCAACTCCTCTGTTGTCACCTCCACCAATGGCAGCTCCACTACAGAGACAGAGGCACCACAACACACAGAGGTTCCCACTCATCAATATATTGATCCCCTATGGACTATTTACTTCATTTAGCAATCAGTCATCATCTAAGCTCAGCCAGTTGATCTCTACAGTACATCTCTCCCAGGATCATACTGTAATCATTATCTACTGGAATCTGAAGCATGGATTAATCCTCCATTATATCTCCAATAAAACACCATCCCTGTGCATTACGATTTATGTCAGAACAATGGGAAACAATAACTATACAGTGTAATACATCTGCAGCTGTGGTGAACCATGATGTGTTTTTAATCCTAACCATCCGCCAGAAACAAATTGCCATTCAACAGAATGTAAATCTAAAGGCCCCAGACAGCTTTTTGAACTGAAGGCTGTATTGTGCCAAGCTCCCAGAATTTCCCTTGGGGAAGTAGCAGCTAACACTATTGTATCTCAGGGCCAGAGAATGCCACAAAGCTTATCCTAGTGTAGAATTTCCACAATACTATTCATCAGACTATTTGAGTCATCTAACGTCATACATATTTACATCATATTTATAGTTGTGCAAGATAAAAACACAGATTGCGTGTTGGTCTTGGTGGTTGTGAAAATGTTAACATCAAAATCAACTTCCATCAAACAGACCATTTTAATTTCCTGCAATTTACTCTAGTACTCAACAGTAGCTGGACCTCAGCTTGTTTCATCACAGTCCAATCTAAACTAATTTCCAACTGGGGAAATACATTATTCACTGGCAGCCAAGCAGAATGAATTATCTACTCGCCTACTTCAAAGCCAGGAATCTGTTGTAATAAAAATGATGGATAATTCCTGTGAGACGAGAGCTTGTGGGCGATTTTTTGGTTTGTTTAATGCAGGGTTAAATGTTTATCAAACTGTGCCATTTTGTGCTCTCTGCTGTTGGGGAAAAAAGTTAGTAGTAGATTTGGTGGTAGTATTGATAAACGTGGTTGTGGTTATTTGAGGCAGTGAGTGCAGCTTTAGGATGGCGTCTCATAGACTTGGCTGAGGCTGTGATGGAGATGGAATATTAGATCCCCACAGTTGGGGCATTCTGACTGGTGTATTGAAATGAACGATATGCCTTCCTCTCTACAGGACCCCAAGGTTGTGGAACTGGCGAATGACCAGGCAGACACTCCGAACACCCCAGACACACCCACCCCCCAGCTTCCCCCAGCCCCACAGCTTCCCCCAGTCCCACAGCATCTCCCAGTTACCCAGGTTCCCATGTGTCCAGACAACCCATCGCTGCAGCCCAGCCCCCTGACCAACGTCCAAAACTCCTCTGAGTCCCTCACCCCCCTTATCACAACCACTGCTACCATCACCACTCTCCCCCCTCCCTACAACAACACCGACCGTGATCCCAACATAGAGATCCCTGAGAGGCAGAACAACATCTACACCCTCCCTGACCCTCCATTTCCTGGCCTTGGAGGTGCTATGTATTCTGGGTATGGCAGCCTGTCTCGAGGAGGTGTCCACCACAGCTCCCCCCACACCTACTGGCCCTCCAGGAACTACCAGACCCAGCCCGGAGGCCACTACACCCTGCCCCTACCCAGGGACAACTACGGCCAGGTGGGCCTGACTAACCAGACCGAGGGGGAAGGACCAGGGGACGCCCAGGATGTAAAGGCTGACTACCCCACCTCCAGCTACGCCACCCTGGGGGGAATCCACTATCTCAGACCCATCACTACCATGGAGCTCCTGATGGAGCCTTCCAGAACCAGGTTAGGATATGGGCTAGCTAGTTCGGCACATGCATGACAGTAGAACTCCCTAGCAGCATATCCAAGCTAAAAAGACTGGTGACCTTGTTATCTCAGCTCTATGGTAGGTGATGGAATCCATTGATTCAAAGTCAAGTCCTTTATTCCCATTAAAATTAGTTATTTACATTCAGAGAATGGACAGTAGTAAAAGGACATTTAATGTGTGGCGCGCAAATATCAATAACCTCTCTGTAAATTAGTTTACCCTTGACAAAGGCTAATGCTTTCTCAAGACAGGGCATTGATTTTTGCTGTGTGTAGGTAGTCATTTGAAAAGGAGGACACATTCTGTGTATTGTTTGCTACTGACCAATAGAACAGTCCTGTACACAATCATTATCTTCATTCACCACATAAATGCTGTTTTCAGTGAAGAGATAACACTGTAGAGTACACTTCACCATACACTGACCCTCAACATTCGATTATGTAGCTTATGAACACATTTAAAAAAAAGAGGAGACTAGAAAATTCTACTATACGACTCAACACAGCTCAGTATGGCTTGAAACTGCATGAGTGGATTTCTGTATATTGCGTTCCATAGCGTTGAGCCTCAGTGGGAGCTTCTAGCTTCTGTAGTCCATGTGGTGGGGCGAGACAGATGGCCAGCAGTCAAGGAGCAGGTGGTAACAATCAGCGGAGGCCACCAGTCAATAAATAAGGAGGTTACACCTGTATCACTGACTGACAGCAGCACTTTCCTCAGCTTGTAAGCTGTCAATGAGCTGTTTACAGAGGATACTTAACTATCTAGCGCTCTATCGCTTCCCCGCCTATCCTAGCTCTCTCTTTCTCTCCATCTATCTGGAACTCAAGCTGTCGAGATAAAATATCTGTTTGCACAACTATTCAGAGAACATACAAGAGACAATAACGGTGACTGTTCAGCAAACAACATCTAATTGCTTTCTGTGCATTCTGTCTGTCTCTACATATAGGCCCATCTCTTGTCCTTGTCTCAGCCCCCCCTCCCCACTTAACCCCTCCTTCCCTCTCTATTTCTCCAGAGGGGGATACGAGGAGGCCCTCATGTCCCAGGTGGACGGGGACCCCACCTCCTTCTTCCAGGCCATGTCCAGGGCTCAGATGCTACAGTTCCCCCACAAGCGCTGCAGCATGGTCAGCCTGGACAGCATCCGTAAGGACCCCCGCTGGAGGGACCCCAACCTGAGGGAGGTCATCACCATGCTCAGCCACCCCATGGACCCGGTCAAGTCCAACGCCGCCGCCTACTTGCAGCACCTGTGCTACGAGAACGACCACATGAAGCAAGACGTCAGGCAGCTGAAGGGGGTTCCAGTACTGGTGGGCCTCCTGGACCACCCTAAAGCCGAGGTCCACCGCAAGGCCTGTGGAGCCCTGAGGAACATCTCCTATGGGAAAGACCACCACAACAAGGTGGCCATCAAGAACTGTGACGGCATCCCGGCCCTGGTCAGACTGCTGAGAAAGTCCAGTAACATGGAGGTCACAGAGCTGGTCACAGGTACAGTGAGCCTATGACAGAAGATTCACCCTGATTACCCAAACACCTTCTGTATAGCATTCGGACAAATCGCGTATACTTTTTACCTATAGGGACCCTGTGGAACCTCTCCTCCCATGAGCCTCTGAAGATGATGATCATCAACCACGGGCTCCAGACACTGACTGATGAGGTCATCATCCCCCACTCTGGCTGGAGGAGAGACCCTACTGAGCACTCCAGACCCCAGGAGACAGAGTGGACCACCGTGTTCAAGAACACCTCAGGATGTCTCAGGCAAAGTATAGCAGCTACATAGATGAAAAGATAATGGAACCTTACACAACAACTATTTCAGGGTTCATTGCTCCCTAAATTGGACGTTTCTAAATTGGACGTAATGGTAAATGAGATACTGATAGCGGTGCTATGCTAACTTCATCCGCCCCACTAATAGAGCTGTGTTCCCCCAGGAATGTGAGCTCAGATGGGGCAGAGGCTCGGCAGAGACTGAGGGAGTGTGAGGGGCTGGTGGACGCACTCCTCCATGCCCTTCAGTCAGCTGTCGCACACAAGGAGACCGACAATAAGGTGAACGCAGACACAGTTGAGCACATGTAAATCCCAACGAAAACACTATAGCCGGAATGCGAATCAGTACATTAACCAAAAGTATTCTGGACCACATATGAGAATCAGACCCTCCCTACATTCTATGCATCTGCTGTCTGTGATGAGCATCTTTGTGTTGTTTATCCTCCTATCTCTCAGTCGGTAGAGAACTGTGTCTGCATCCTGAGAAACCTCTCCTACCACGTCCACAAAGAGGTGCCGGGGGCGGAGAGATTTCAGGAACCCGTGGCCAATCAGGTGCCAGGGTTAGGAGGGAACCAGAAGAAAAAGAAGGAGGCAGACTGTTTTGGAGGGAAGAAGCCAAAGGGTGAGTTGAATCTGACCTCATGATGGCGCTATATGAATGGTGGTCAAGCAGTTTGCGCAACACGTAATACGTAGTAGAATTGTGGGATTTCTGGTGTGTACTCTGTGTTGCTTTACTAATGTCTTCCTTATTTATCTTTTGTTTTGTTTCCTTCCATTCAATAGAGGAGTGGTTCAGTCAAAGTAAGTCTGAATGAATGAATGATATTTGACAATCTGAAAATCCAGAATAATGTTCTGTCAACAATGAGAAACCAGGACCTCTGTGGTTGCTTGCCCTGTTGTCTGCCTCAAGACTTGAGCTTCAGTGGAAGACCTAGGGTTTTCTGACTCATTGTTAGAAAAGATTTCTACACATTCCATGTCTCTATACACTTTCCATGTTTTGATCTTTCCTATTTATTGTGTGTGTGTGTGTGTGTGTGTGTGTGTGTGTGTGTGTGTGTATGTGTGTGTGTATATGTCTGTGTGTGTGTGTGTGCGTGTGTGGTTGCGTGTGTGTGTGTTTCGTCTAGGCTGGAGAAATGGACCAAGTGATAAAAAATATGGTACTCTGGATTTACCCAAACGCACAGAACCAATGAAAGGTATGGAACATCTTTAGGGATCTGTGGATTGGTCAAGATTCAAGACATGCATTTATGTAACTTCAAGATGCATTCCAAAGACCTACATTGTACAAAGCCTTAACCTTGGCGTGAGGCATTTGGAAAGGGTATTTGTGCATGATGTAGAATCGTTTCCAATGTGTTGTACTGTCAAGAAGTGGTTGGATTGTATTTGAAACATTTAGAGATAACAATAGGTTGCCTGAATGTTTTGGCAGAACTACATGGTCCATACAAACGTACCATGTGTCAGTTACTGTATGAGTACAATACAATATGGAATAGCTTGGTGGGATTGCTGTGGCAACTCAAGAGACTTATATTGTGAATAATGTACTTCTGTGTTTGAGATGGCGCAGTGTAGACAGCTAGTAGAGCTTATATTCAGCATCAAATGAAGGGACGATTGAATGCATTTTGTGTCACAATGTGATGATAAGACACTATAGCTGCCTTTTTAATGTAAAATATAATGTGTAATATCGCAGACTATTGACAGGATTCTAAACTAGTCATTGACATTCAGAAGTTCCAACAGAAGATTATACCTTAGTAAAAAAGAGAGTTGTATAACTGAATAGATTATACCTTAGTAAAAAAGAGAGTTGTATAACTGAATAGATTATACCTTAGTAAAAAAGAGAGTTGTATAACTGAATAGATTATACCTTAGTAAAAAAGAGAGTTGTATAACTGAATAGATTATACCTTAGTAAAAAAGAGAGTTGTATAACTGAATAGATTATACCTTAGTAAAAAAGAGAGTTGTATAACTGATTAGATTATACAACTCTCTTCTATATGGCATTGGAACATAATCAGATACATGAATATACATATACAGACAAAATCATTCCCTCAGCATGGTTGATGTCTTTTGATGTAGACGTCCAGACAGGTTTAAAGGGAAGGTTTGGTCGTGGCCCACCAGAACTTGTGTGAGAAGGTTTCTGATGACACAGGGAACGGGCACTGCTCGATGGATCTGTGTAGCCAGTCAGGTATTATACAGGTCTGTAGAAAATCTTATGCCCTCCACAGAACCTGTGTGTTTGGCTGTGGAGCCATCCCACACTCCTGCCTGCGGCTGCAATCAATGTGATAAGAAGGTTACATGCCTAGGTCAGGATTAGACAGCACGTAAGTCTCTCAGCCAGAGGCAGCCTATCAGCATCTTCGGCTTCAGCTGGCTGAATATCATTGGAAAGCCTCTGGAGGACCGCCTGTGAGAGAATTCCTGAGTATTTGGATTCCTTCTATACTCCAGCATGACTGCTAGGGATGTGTGTGTAGCTAGAAGCCTCTCACTCCAGTAGAATAGTACAGTCTGTGAATATGGTTGAAGTGAGTGGTGGTACCGTTTGTAGCAGACAAGAGCTCTCAGAGAGCTGATAAGAGTTGGAGCCCGAAGCATCCATTGGTTAATAATGCAATAGTGATCCATGTTTACATGTAGTTGGGGTGTTTGCGTGAAAGTTTGGAGTTGGAAAAAACATTTAGTTTTCTTTATGCATTTGTAATATCATGCACAGTCCAAATCCCTTTGCAAGGCAGAATATTCCTTCAACATAAAAGCAGTGTGAATATCTAAAATTTACACACACAAACATGGCTGAGCTTTAATTGGGGGTATTATCTATGTTGTGTACATTATACTGTATAGTCTTTCTGAAACACTAAGCCAATAATAATTTTGAGCTTCATAGCCTAACTGTGTAAGCCTACATATATTCTCTAGAGCAGTGATTCCCGAACTTTTTATAGTCCCCTTCAAACATTCAACCTCCAGCTGCGTACCCCCTCTAGCATCAGGGTCAGCACTCTCTCAAATGTTGTTTTATTAAACATAAGAATGCGTATGAGTTTGTCACAACCCGGCTCGTGGAAAATGACAAAGAGCTCTTATAGGACCAGGGCATAAATAATAATATAATAATAATCAATAATTTTGCTCTTTACTTAGCCATCTTACATATAAAACCTTATTTGTTCATCAAAAATTGTGAATAACTCACCACAGCTTAATGAGAAGGGTGTGCTTGAAAGGATGCACATAACTCTGCAATGTTGGGTTGTATTGGAGAGAGTCTCAGTCTTAAATCATTAACCACACACAGTCTGTGCCTGTATTTAGTTTTCATGTTAATGAGGGCCGAGAATCCACTCTCACATAGGTACGTGGTTGCAAAGGGCATCAGTGTCTTAACAGCACAATTTGCCAAGGCAGGATACTGTGAGTGCAGCTCAATCCAGAAATCTGGCAGTGGCTTCTGATTAAATTCAAGAACCGCTTGTTGCAATTTCGATGAGGCCCTCTTGTTCAGATATCGGTAAGTGGACTGGAGGCAGGGCTTGAAAGGGATAACAAATCCAGTTGTTTGTGTCATCCGCTTCGGGAAAGTACCTGTGTAATTGCGCACCCAACTCACTCAGGTGCTTCGCTATATCACATTTGACATTGTCCTTAACCTTGTCCATTTGCACACAAAAAAATCATACAATGATGGAAAGATGTGTGTGTTGTCCTTGTTAATGCAGACAGAGAAGAGCTCCAACTTCTTAATCATAGCCTCAATTTTGTCCCGCACATTGAATATAGTTGCGGAGAGTCCCTGTAATCCTAGATTCAGATCATTCAGGTGAGAAAAAACATCACCCAGATAGGCCATTCATGTGAGAAACTCGTCATCATGCAAGCGGTCAGACAAGTGAAAATGATGGTCAGTAAAGAAAACTTTAAGCTCGTCTCTCAATTCAAAAAAATGTGTCAATACTTTGCCCCTTGATAACCAGCGCACTTCTGTATGTTGTAAAAGCGTTACATGGTCGCTGCCCATATCATTGCATAGTGCAGAAAATAGTTCAGGGGCCTTGCTTTAACAAAGTTAACCCTTTTCACTGTAGTGTCCAAAACGTCCTTCAAGCAGTCAGGCATTCCCTTGACAGCAAGAGCCTATCGTGGATGCTGCAGTGTACCCAAGTGGCATCGGGAGCAACTGCTTGGACGCGCATTACCACTCCACTATGTCTCCCTGTCATGGCTTTTGCGCCATCACTACAGATACCAACACATCTTGGCCACCAAAGTCAATTTGATGTCACAAAGCTGTCCAGTACTTTAAAAATATCCTCTCCTGTTATCCTGGTTTCCATTGGTTTGCAGAAGAGGATGTCTTCCTTAACCTCTCTTGGGCACGTGAGACGGTAGCGTCCCACCTCTTCAACAGCCAGTGAAACTTCTGGGCGCCAAATTCAAATACAGAAATACTCATTATAAAAATTCAAAAAACAAAACATATTTTACATAGGTTTAAACATTAACTGCTTGTGAATCCAACCACGGTGTCTCATCATACCAGTTCCAATGTATCTGAGAGTTCTCTGTGCTTCTCTCGTTCCCTCGTTCCCTCCCTCCCTCCCTCTCTGTAGGTCTGGAGCTGCTTTACCAGCCAGAGGTTGTGAGGCTGTACCTGTCTCTCCTCACTTGCAGTCAGAACCACAACACCCTGGAGGCAGCAGCCGGAGCGCTGCAGAACCTCGCTGCAGGACACTGGGCGGTGAGTGAAGGGCAATCGTAAAAGCAGTTGATCTGAGGCTGTGGGAGAACAGACTGTTTGTTTCTCATCCCATTTCTCTTTCTCTCTCTCTCTCTCTTGCTCTCTGTGTGAAGGGTTGATTAAGTGTGATTGAATTGTGGTTGAAAAACTATAATGGGTATAAAAGTATGAGTATGTATTAATAATCATAAGTAGCACAATAGGACTTTACAAAATGTCATACATTACACCCTTCTATTATTCTCTCTCTCTGTGCCTTTGCTCAAAGTGGTCCAGTTACATCCGGGCCACAGTGAGGAAGGAGAAAGGTCTGCCTGTCCTGGTGGAGCTACTGCGTTCAGATGGTGATAAAGTGGTCCGGGCTGTAGCTATTGCTCTCCGCAACCTGGCCATAGATCGGCGTAACAAAGACCTCATAGGTACATAGGCACGCACGCACGCACACACACACACGCACACACACACACACACACGCACACACACACACACACACACACGATTTGACCATTTTCTTTCCCCCACAGGGAATTATGCCATGAGGGACCTGGTCAGTAACCTGCCCTGTGGTCAGCAGAGGCCAGCCAAGAACCTGGAAGGGGACACAGTGGTGGCCATTCTGAACACTATCCATGAGATCATCTCAGACAGCCCTGAGAACGCCCGAGGTCTCATACAGGGCCACGCCATCCAGAAACTGGTAGCCATCAACAAGACAAGGTATATTTTCATAGCAAAGTATCTTTGGTGTTGGTTTCAATTGGCTAGATGCTCAGTCTACAGTGCTGTGCTTTCTCCTTTATGCTGGCTCTGGTTTATTCTGTTGTTTCTTTGCTAGCCAATCTGAGCGAGAGACCAAAGCAGCATCTCATGTCCTGCAGACAGTGTGGGCTTACAAGGACCTCAGAAACAGTCTCTACAAGGGAGGCTGGAACAAGAGCCACTTTAAGGTATGGCATGGCATGCTGAAGAAGGCTCTATTCCCCATTCACTACACAGTCCAAATGGGTGGCACAAACACAACTCTGTTATTGATTTGTAACTTGAGCACTGTATGGGACAAAATGAGTTCCTAATGGCATATTGTGTATTCTCTCTTTTTTACTCTCAGCCAACAACTAGTGGAATGTCCAAAAAACCCAAGAGCGGAAAGTCAGGCTATGATGACATCACACTGCCTCTGATGGAGAAAAATCAAGGTCACCATGAGACTGTAGCTTCAGCATAAGTGTGGGTGTGCCTATTCCTTGTTTGTCATTTGAATGTAAAATGGCCTTTGTTTATTGTATTCTCTCTGTCTTTCCCACAGATGGATACTCCACTGTGGAGCAGGGGGACAGAGTGGGTGATGGGCCAGGCTACATGATGGAGAGAGAGTCTCTCCAGGTCAGTAACACTGCACAGAGCGCCTTACTATACGTAAGGTCAGGAGTTCTTCAATGGTGACTCACATTTAACTAAACACACACTCACATTTTGTTGTAGAGTATCCCAGAGAGGAAGCACTTCATCCGGGCTGGAAGGCCTGCAGTGGGCCTGGTGGAGCGCAAACCTCCACCCCTCGACTCCTGGGTCTGAGACTGGTAGAAGGGATTGTAGTGCAGGTAAATCCAATTTCACTGAACTATTTTAGGATTGATGTTTTCCACATCGGTGTGATGCATGTCCTTTGTCTTTTTTCTTTTTTGCAGGAGATGTGCTGGTGAAAGAGGAAGTGAAACGTCAACATTTGTGGAGGTCATTGTGGTGTTTATTCTTTAGATGGACATTCTGTAGGTCAACTCACCATTTAGGACAACATGGTTATTCTCCCCCCAGTAAATCAGAATGGAGTGAATATGGACTTGCATTTACATTTTCAATGTGAAACTCTGACTGTAGTTGATCAGAGCCTCTCCTACTTAGAAAAGAAATAAATGTGCACATAATGGACAGCGGGATGAGTGGAGTGACACAGCTGAATGTAGGCCAGGAAGTTAGGATTTGTCAAAACATTTTTGTTTTATTTACCTGACCTGCCCTACTCTAGAATTAACATGTTGTATTGTTTTACTCCTGCAAGGTGTGCATCCGTTTTATGTGAGAGACTAGTTGGAAATGGGATTGTACATGTGTAATAAAAGATTGTTAATATTCTAAATTAAGGCATTTATATTGTAATATTCATGTTATTTATTAACAGTTGTGAACGTTATCTTGTAACCACAAATACAATGGATACCTCCATATAATAATACACTAAGTAATAGTGCCATTTTATCAGGAGCTGACTCGGTGACTGCTTTATGCAGTGTTTGTTCTTGCATCGCGATGTATTGATAATGTTATCAAATAAAATCCACAATTTCTCATACAATTTCTCAACGTTATATGGACTTAATTTATACTGTATTTTCTGTTCTTCTCGTCTTTCTGTTAGGACAAGGGCGAGGGGTTTATTCAACATGTATGTTAGGGAATTTATCATTCACGCAGCATGTTGCTTAGGTGTTGTGCTATAGTCATTTTACTTTCAGCACTGGACAGCTCCATATGTTTACACTGTATATGGTCGCTGTGCTGGAACGAGAATAGAAACATGAAATGAAGTGTGCAGCAAGTTGGAAAAGCTGCTCGAGCATAATGCATTTTTTGAAGAATTCTGCCGTTGATGATGTCACTTCTTTGTTTACTTTTGCCAATGAATGTCATATTTGTTACAAGATGAAACCAAAATATACCCAGGTCCAGCTAAAGAAGGAGAAAAAAAGGTACGTTTGAATACATGTACTCCAGTTCAGAGCATCAGTTTTGCTAACACTGACAGCTTGCTAGCAACACTTGACCGGTCAACCAAAATGGGCTTGATAGGTATTAATCAATCTCGTGTAGTTAAGTTAGCTAACGTTAGCTAACTTAAGTTAAATGAACTGCGATAGCTAGCTAACGTTAGCTAAAGCTTGAATCTTGAATGCAGTGTTTCATAAATTCAAAAATTTAAATTAGCTAACTACTAATGCTGGAAGAAGTTAAAGAAAAGCACTGCTTTTTTTTTACTGTAGGTTCCAGGAGGAGGGAGGAGACAATGTGAGGGAAAGTTCACATTTAGCTGGTGAGGATTTTAAAGAATTTCGAAGACTATTAGCTAGCTAGACAATTTAACTTAATACAGTAGCTAGATGTCTATTTTGACATCTATCTCTTCTGGCATTTAAATCTCTTTATCCAGCATTCCCAGCTCTCAGTCTTGCAGGAGAAGGGGCTACGCCCCTTCCTCAGAATGCTCAGACCACTGCCCTCCCCCCACCAGGTCTCAGTAGAAAGTACCCCCTATCTCGATCCACTCTCTCAGCCAAGACCAAGATTTGGATGCCAGTGCAAGAGACCTGGAAAGGAGAACCTTATGACAAGCCTTTGCTCAAATACACAATAGCCCTCCCTATTGGCAGGCGCCACTGTAGACCTCATCCAATAAAACGACCCGTCCCCAATCCTTCCCCCAACCTGACGGATAAAAGAGTCAAGTTTAAACATCCTGAGGCCACCCTCCGTTTTATCCCAGTGAGGCCAGACTTAGAGCAGCTCACCAGGCAGAGAACCCTCCCTGGTGGTCAGTTGGTTAGACCTGTGACACCCAGACCACCATCACGCAAGCAGCCCCCCTCTGCAGACCATAGCCCCCTAGACGGTATCCACTCACACAGATCCCTTGCTAAGGTGCAGGCTGCTGGAGGTGAGGACAGGGGAGGCGGAGGAGATGGTGCCTCCCTATCCCGCTCTGTCAGGGATTTGCAGTTGCTTAGCTCCAGCTCCAACGACGAGGATTCTGAGTCTCCTTCTGAGTCCCAGTTCCGATGCACCACTCCAGCCTACCTCACCCGCCGCTACCAGAACAGTTTGAAATGGTACCAGGCGGTGCGCAGCGAGAAGAAGACCAAACATCACAAGGAGAGGCTTGACCAGCTTTGCTATAAGGTAAACACTGTGTTCTATTTTACTAAACTCATGCCTGGCTAAAAAAGATCTAAACAAATCGATTTAGTGACTCTCATATTGGATCTTACTGTATTGTCATCTCTCACTTTTCTTTCCTTAGGAGGCATCAGATGAGTCTAATGCTGAAAGAGGTAGCTAGGGTTTTTAGTCCGCCAAATTTGAGACATCAAATATAATCATACAGTCCTTTTTATGCTATGTCAATGGGAACTCAGTCTTTTCTCTTCTGTCTGTGATTGCCTTTTTTGCAAGCTTACTCTACTAATGATTGTAATTACTTGTTCCCTGCCCTATCATTTGTTACTAGGCCCCTCGGGTGTCCAGGCGAGACACACCGCCCCTCTGGGTGCTGGGGAGGGGAGGTCTGTCTGTAAACCCTACCAGGGAGGAAAGAGGAGAAGGAGTCTGCCGTCAGAGAAAGGTTTTTATTTATTTATTTGTTTATTTGTCAGGGACCATGTACAACATGCCATTGCAACAGATTTAGCTAGATAGCAAATTTACATCTGTAGTCCCCTGGCAGAAAACAATGAACATTAATACATCAACACAATGCTAAAATATAACATCATATTAAAATATTTATTTAAAATAATGTCAAAATATACAACAATAGACAATATAATGATAATATTACATCAGAGTTGACCCTCGGTCCCACTGTGTTTGACATCAGTATCTGAATGTCTTATTGTTCACATGACTGGTTTGCCTAGCAAACGTGCAGCACTCTCACACTGGTTGGCAGGGTGTTCCTTAATCCAGACGCTCTGACTGGAAAAGTTGTCTGACCAAATTTGGTGGACCTAAACTGACTTGAGCAGTCCCCTCTGGTTGAAGCTCTTGTTGTCCTGGTATTGTCTTTGCAATATGTAACAAACTGCTTAAGAGGTGTTGGGGAAAGTTTTTATTTTTTTAATTTTATTTAACCTTTATTTTAACTTGGCAAGTCAGTTAAGAACAAATTCTTATTTACAATAACGACCTACCAGAAGGCAAAAGGCCTCCTGCGGGGACAGGGCCTGGGATAAAAAAAATTAGAACAAAAATAAATATAGGACAAAACACATAACACTACATAAAGAGAGACCTAAGACAACAACATATCATGGCAGAAACACATGAAAACACCGCATGGTAGCAACACAACATGACAACAACATGGTAGCAACATAGCATGGCAGCAGCACAATGTGGTAGCAGCACAAAACATGGTACAAACATTATTGGGCACAGACAACAGCACAAAGGGCAAGAAGGTAGATACATCACGTGAAGCAGCCACAACTGTCACTGAGATTCCATGATTTAGGTTTTGAATGAAGAGATGTTGTTAAAACGGTCCAGTTTGAGTGTTTTTTGCAGCTCGTTCCAGTCGTTAGCTGCAGCGAACTGAAATAAGGAGCGACCCAGGGATGTGTGTCATTTGGGGACTATTAACAGAATGTGACTGGCAGAATGGGTGTTGTATGTGGAGGATGAGGGCTGCAGTAGATATCTCAGATAGGGGGTAGTGAGGCCTAAGAGGATTTTATAAATAAGCATCAATCAGTGGGTCTTGCGATGTGTATACAAAGATGTCCAGTTTACAGAGGAGTATAGAGTGCAGTGATGTGTCCTATAGGGAGCATTGGTGGCATATCTGATGGCCGAATGGTAAAGAACATCTAGCCGCTCGAGAGCACCCATACCAGCTGATCTATAAATTACGTCTCCGTAATCTAGCATGGGTAGGATGGTCATCTGAATCAGGGTTAGTTTGGCAGCTGTGGTGAAAGAGGAGTGATTACAATAGAGGAAACCAAGTCTAAATTTAACCCTAGCCTGCAGCTTTGATATGTGCTGAGAGAAGGACAGTGTACCGTCTAGCCATACTCCCAAGTACTTGTATGAGGTGACTACCTCAAGCTTTAAACCCTCAGAGGTAGTAATCACACCGGTGGGGAGAGGGGCATTCTTCTTACCAAACCACATTACTTTTGTTTTGGAGGTGTTCAGAACAAGGTTAAGGGCAGAGAAAGTTTGTTGGACACTAAGAAAGCTTTGTTGTAGAGCATTTAACACAAAATCCGGGGAGGGCCCAGCTGAGGATAAGACTGTCTCATCTGCATATAAATGGATGAGAGAGCTTCCTACTGCTTGAGCTATGTTGTTGATGTAAATTGAGAAATTCATGGGGCCTAGGATTTAGCCTTGGAGTACTCCCTTGGTGACAGGCAATGGCTGAGTCAGCAGATGTTCTGACTTTATACACTGTACTTTTTGAGGGAGGTAGTTAGCAAACCAGGCCAAAGACCCCTCAGAGACACCAATACTCCTTAGCCAGCCCACAAGAATGGAATGGTCTACCGCAGGGCTGCCTAACCCTCTTCTTGGAGATCTACCATCCTGTGGGTTTTCAGTCCAACCCTAATTTAACACACCTGATTCGACTAATTAGCTGCTCAACAAGACCTTAACTAGCTGAATCAGATATGCTAAATTGGGGTTGGACTGAAAAGCTACAGGACAGTAGATCTCCAGGAAGAGTGTTGGGCAGCCTTGGTATACTGTATCAAAAGCTTAGGCCAAGTCAATAAAAATAGCAGCACAACATTGCTTAGAATCAAGGGCAATGGTGACATCATTTAGGACCTTTAAAGTTGCAGTGACACATCCATAACCTGAGTGGAAACCACAGTCAGTCATTTGATTATTGACACGTTTTTCCAACACTTTTGATAAACAGGGCAAAATGCGCCACCCGGCCTCCCGGGTGGCGCAGTGGTCTAGGGCACTGCATCGCAGTGCTAGCTGCGCCACCAGAGTCTCTGGGTTCGCGCCCAGGCTCTGTCGCAGCCAGCCGCAACCGGGAGGTCCGTGGGGCGACGCACAATTGGCATAGCGTCGTCCGGGTTAGGGAGGGTTTGGCCGGTAGGGATATCCTTGTCTCAGTATGTAAAACGTAATAAAAATGTATGCACTCCACTGTAAGTCGCTCTGGATAAGAGCGTCTGCTAAATGACTAAAATGTAAAATGTAAAATAGAAATTGGCCTATAACAGGATCAGCTTGGCCGTGGCTGCCTTCCAAGCAATGGGAATCTCCCCAGAGAGGGGAGACAGGTTAAAAAGGTCAGCGATGGGCTTGGCGATGATAGGTGCAGCAACCTTAAAGAAGATCTAAAAGGGTCTAAACCATCTGAACCAGATGTTTTTTGGGGGTCAAGTTTAAGGAGCTCCTTTAGCACCTCGGACTCAGTGACCGCCTGCAGGGAGAAACTTTGTAGCAGGGGAAAAAGAGGGAGGAGCATCGGGGATAGTCACATTAGAAGGGGTGGGAGATGAGGAAATGTTGGACGGGCAAAACATGGTCTTTTACCATTTTCCAGAAATTCTTGTGGTTAGACCCACAGAGAGAGAACTGCTCCTTAAGTAACTAACTTTGGCCTTCCGGATAGCCTGAGTGCACTTATTTCTAATTTGTCTGGACGAGAGCCAGTCACCCTGAGTATGCGTGTCGAACGATTTGCCAAATGTAGTTCTTGAGGTGGAGTAACTCTGCCAGATCACGGTCAACCAGGGGCTGAACCTGTTTTTAATTATCCTTTTCTTTATGGGCGCGTATTTTTTAACGATACCTCTGAAAATATAAAAAAGGTCCAAGCGTCTTCGACAGAGGTGATCAAGCTGATTCTATACCAATTTACAGAGGCCAGATCATGAAGGAAGGCTTGCTTATTAAAGTTTTTTAGCAAGCGTCTGTCACAAGTCAGGACAGGTCGTTTCACTGAGCAGTCATTACAAACACAGGCTGTAAAACAGTGATCACTAAGGTCATTACAGAAAACACAAGATTGATACCTATCAGGATTACTTGTGAGGATTACATCAAGGAGAGTAGCCTTTTCTGGGTGTTTGGAGTCATACCTTGTGGGATTGGTAATAATCTGAGAAACATTTAGGGAGTCCCATTGCTTTAGGACTTGGTCAGGTGGTTTAAGCATGTCCCAGTTTAGGTCACCTAGCAGGACAAATTCAGACTTAGTGTAAGTGGCCAGGAGAGCGCTTAGGTCATTTAGAGTACAGGCCGGTGCTGATGGTGGCCGATAACACCCAGAAACATTCAACAAAGACGTATTTGAAAGTTTAATGTGTAAAACCAGCAAATCAAATTGTTTGGAGACAGACTTGGTAGAGACAACAGAGCACTGAAGGTGTTCCTTGGTAAAGATTGCCACTCCACCACCTTTTGAAGATCTGTCTTGCCGATAAAGGTTCTAAACAGAAATGTTAATATCAGTGTTCAAAACACTCTTCCTTAACCACGTCTCAGTAATGACCAACACATCTGTATTGGAGCTGTGAACCCACACTTTCAATTGATCAATTTTAGGTAATACGCTTCCAGTGTTAATGTGCAGAAAACCCAGGCTTTTACAAGAGCAGAAATCAGTGAAGCAGGTATCAGAGCAGAAATCAGAATATGGGCTAGCAACAGTAGATGGGCCAGGGTGTATATGCACATTTCCAGATATAATCAGCAGTAATACAATCAGGGCACGGCAGAGGACAGGGAGAGCTCTGCAGTGTTGATTTATAACATTTGAATGTGCATTAGATGGCAACAAGATCATATTATACAGCAATTTCATCAGGTAACATGAATACAAAGGTGACGAGAGGTGGTTAGAATAGGATCGGAGGCCAAGAGTCCGTGTAACCAATAGAGAGTCAGAGTCCTGAGTGTGGGAACAAACATAGACTGCCCCACGGTTGGGTAAGCAAGCAAGTTCATAGTCAACAAAGCATGCAGGAGTCATGAGGCAAATAGCATAAAGATAAAGGTCATGAGTGTTCTTAAACAGCAGAGAGGTGTCGGCATAAGAAGCTGTCAAAGCTCAGTAGGTTGTATTTCTTAATAATATTGCATTGGTGATAGGTGTTTGGTTTTTAGTGCAGCACTTTCAGAGTTTTTTTATAGAGCTTTTGCAGTGGTTTCATTGCTGTGATACACAGTACGGGTTTATGAGAGATGGGACAAAATCATTGAGTGCATGTACAGCTTAGCAGCATTTGTTGACATTTGGTTTCTGATCAATTTGAAATGACCAGGCTGCTTTTGACTTCATTATACTTTATATATTATTTTTTGAAGGACAGGTTAGAGTCAATAATTATTCCTAAGTATTTAAAATGTGAAACCACCTCAGTCCTCTGTCCCTTTACACTTATCTCAGGTTGATGGGTCTCACTGTTCCTGATGAAGGGTGCGTTCGTAAATTCACTCTGGCTATCTACTCTGATTTCAGATCACTCTCGTCTGAGGGTGCTAGAGTGCAGAATAACTGATGAATTTACGAAAAGGCAACACCTGTTGAATATGACTGGTGTCAGTAAATGTCGGCAAAAAAAGTCATTAAATTGTTTCCAGCAGCAAAGTGACAGTCACCATCACATGAAAACAGCCTAACCAGCTCTGCTAGGGCGAGTAAAATAGTCAGGTCTCATTTGTGTCTGGAAGTAGCTAGCACGCTGTGGTGGAAAAGTACCCAATTGTCATACTTGAGTAAAAGTAACAGAAAATTAACCTTAATCTTAACAGAAAATGTCTTCAGTAAAAGTGAAAGTCACCCAGTAAAATACTACTTGAGTAAAAGTCTAAAAGTATTTTATACTTAAGTATCAAAAATCAAAGTAAAAGTATGAATCATTTCAAATTCCTTATATTAAGCAAACCAGACGGCACGATTTTCTTGTTTTTTAAATTTACGGATACACTCCAACACAGACATAATTTACAAATGAAGCACAACTGCATTCAAGCATCCAAGCTAACTGGCTAACTTTGGCTAGCTTGCTAATGTGGACTTGGGAACAGGAGTGAAGAAATCTGATTTCTTTCTGCATCTTGAAACAATGCAATGCTCAGTTAGATACCATCTGTAGTATCTGAGGCTTTCTTTATCAAAAAGGAATAATAAAAGCTGATCGTATTTCAAACACATAAAATATGCATCTAAGCCGAACTGAAATCTAATCAGAAACACGTTGGGTCGTTTTCACAGCTTGTTATTTGGACATTTTGCACAGAAAATCTTTTTCATAGAGATAAATCTTTGACAGAGAGAACTGTCAACTAGATTGAAGCATTCATTCTATCGATCTATGACATTATTCTGGTGAACAAAGGTTTATTCAGTCTTCAAGGCCAACATACAGTATAATGACAGAAGAGAAGCTGCATGTATCTAATTATAGACAAGTTAACTAACAAATAGCCTACCAAAATGTCAGAAATTATAAGCAGAAACGTATCTAAATCAGGCAAAATAATCCTGCACCCCCTGTCAAAAAATCGTTCTGCGGTCTTTGACTGTAGCCTATGGCACATGTTCTATATTTGCGGGTTAGGGTCGGGTAAGGGCCTCAGATTTTCACTTTATCACATATAGTTGGGCGGTTGGGGATGGGTTATTAGCAATTGCGGACAGGTGTGGGTGAACAAACAGCTGACCCGTGCACCACTGGTCTGCATACATCTGCATTTTGATCTCGGGACATCCAGAGGGCAGGTCATTTATGTAGCTATAAACTGGATAAAAGTGGGCCCCAAAAGTATCCATGAGGGGCCCCGATAGAGCAGTTAGAGGATGTTGACAGTTTGCCATTGATTTTGGTGCATTGTTTTCTTTTGGTCAGGTTGCCTACCCCCCAGCCAGGTGAGGAGATGGGACCGCCGGTCATGGCGCCGACAGCTAGACAGCAGTGCCTCGGACTCCCCAGCATCTGATGGCAGTGTCATGCTCAGCCCACTCTATACCCACTCCCCCTTCCTCTCTCCCACAGCTACCAGCACTCCTCCCCACCCTGCTCCTCTTTCTAACACATCTCCCAACATCCCAATATTTTCCCCTTCCTTCTCTCTCAGTACGCCTTCCAGTTGTCCTAGCACGCCACTCTACCCCCACTCTTTCACCTCCAGTGCCCCTGGCACCCCATTACGAAGTCAGTTGACATCTTCCAGTGCCCCTGGCACCCCATTACGAAGTCAGGTGACATCTTCCAGTGCCCCTGGCACCCCATTACGAAGTCAGGTGACATCTTCCAGTGTTTCTGGCACCCCAGTACAAAGTCAGGTGACATCTTCCAGTGCCCCAAGCACCCCAGTACGCACCACGTTATTCACCTCCAGTGCCCCTTGCACCCCACAACATGGAACCCTTCACAGGGAGTCATTGTTCCACACCAGGAGTAACATCTCAGGAAGTAGGACTACATGTTGTGGGCTGGAGAGCTGTCCACCAATAGCTAAAGGGACAGTAACCAGTTACAACCCTGAAGACTCAGTAAACAGCCCTAAAGCTAGATGCCAAGCGGACAACACTCCATACCCAGACATGTTCAATATTAAAGGAGATACAGCGAAGAAAGATGATTCTGAGATGAGAAGGAGCAGTGAAATGAAGAAGACTTCAACACCAAAGGAAACGACTGAGAAATGTTCTCCTGCCAGAGTTAAGACTTCCATATCATCACATGCCAGTCCCACTCTGAAAGAATCTAAGATTCCACAAGCTGACCCACGACTACGAAAACCAATGAAATCATCGGCCTCACCTGATGTTTCTTCAACTGAGCTAGACCGTGGGACCCCCATCCCAGGCAGTAAGCTAACACTCACCTCCATCTTTTCCTACCCTTATGATGTACCACAGCTCAAAAGCAGTCCACTTAAAAGCCCCGAGAAGTCATCTCCTCAATCAACTACAGCACATCAGAAGCACAAGTCTCAAGATAAGACAAGTCCTAAGAAAAGTCCTAAAGCCAAGACCTCTGATTCACCTAAATTAACACCTTCACCTTCTTTGTCAGACAAGCAAACAGACAAAACTGAGGGTAATTTCAAGAAACCATCAAAACCTCAGAGTGTTGTTAGTAGTAAGGCAGACTCTTTAGTGTCACAACATGTTCTATCCACAAAAACTACAAAAAAAAGTGCTGTAGGGAGCCGGCCAACCATCAAGACTTCTCCTTGTGACCCTAGTCTTAAAACTAAAGCTTCTGCAAACACTGATTGTGTGCCAAAACCAAAGGAGGAGAGTGGGAGGAAAGAGAGACCTCCCCTTCCTAGCCTTAGAAGATTGAAGCAGGTATTTACAGGCCTTTATCAGCAGAGGCCTGTGGTGGCTAAACCCTCCAGCGAATTGAATGGGGTGCCGACTGACACACATAGGCTGTTTAAGACCCCTTCATCCAAGACCTCCTCCCCTAAGACCCGCTCCACCAAGACTCCCTTATCCAAGACCACCTCCCCCAAGACACTTTCACTCAAAACCCCCTCTCCCAAGACCCGCTCCCCCAAGAAGCCTCAGGCTAGAGTTCTTCACAGATTCACCCAGGATCCGAGGGTCCGAGATCCGATCCAGGATCAGAGCCCATCTATGCAGCCCACCTCCAGCACCTCCAGCAACAACCCAGAAGGGAGACCTGCAGCCTCAACCTCAATTCTGGGCAGGAGTTTAGAGCTAAAAATTAGTCAAGGTTTCCAGAAACCAGACACACCCAGGCCAAAGAGCTACTCCCCCAAGAGCAAATCAACAGGGATTTCACCGAACTATAGGGGTACTGGTACTCCTTTACGTGGAAGTGAGGGGAATCTAACAACTACCCCCACTTCTAGGTGCCTGGCAATCCCCCATGACTGTCCATCTCAGACCAGGAGTTCTCTGAGTAAACCCTCATATTCTGCCAAACTACCATGGGAGGGAAAGAGGGACAGAGAGAGAGAGAGGGACAGGGAGAGAGAGAGGGACAGGGAGAGAGAGAGGGACAGGGACAGGAAGAGATGGGAGAGAGAGAGGGAGAGATGGGAGAGGGAAAGGTGTCCACCCTTACCGAGACACCCTCACCCAGCACGGGGCCCAATTCCACAGCCAAGCCGGGAGGATCATCCTAAAGAATGCTTTAGAAAGAAAGACAAAACTACTACAGGACAGGAGGACTTTAGAACTAAAGTCAAAATACCATGGGCACCAACTCAAAAACCCTCTACCAGTCACAAGAGTTGGCCAAATGTACCCTCACCCTGCCAGATTCCTCCACCTGCGAGAAATGGCCCCCAGTCATACTCCAAAAATATCAAAGGCACGCACTCACCCTCAGCTCAGACTAAATGTAAGTTAATATGGATTCAGTACGTGAAAGAGTATACTTTTGTTGCTATGTAATAGTAGTCATTCTACAAAATCTGGTGTGTGATGGGTGGAGACATGGGTAGAAGTGAGTGTGTATGTGTTCATTTTGAATAGCTGCTTATCTATCTGTTCTCTGTTCTCTCCATACTGTAGCTAAAGTACCAGGGACAGACTCTCAGGACATCAGATCCCTCCCTACAACACAGAAGGTCCCTCAGGAGTCAGTGTCCTCTTCCCTGTCCCCCCGCTCCAGACCCGGCCCCAGCAGTCCGGAGCTTATCCATGCCATTGTGAGTGCCATGGGCTATCTGCTTGGTGTGCCACCCACCTCCATCCCTGGCCTCTGCCCTTCACCTGAAGACCCTGGTACATCCTCCACCACTGACCCATCAGCTTTTAGCTCAGACCCCAGCCAGCCCCCCTGGACTGAAGAACTACGACTCATCCGGCAAAGACTCAGTGAGCCTGGCCTAGGGCTCAACCCCCTGCCTCCCGACCACACCCAACCAGCCTCCAGACCAAAGGACACACACACAGGACAGGTGAAAGAAGGCAATTCGTTTCTCTCACTTTGTTTGCGGCTCTGTAGATTTGTTTTTAAGTCTGAGTGTCCTTACCTTGAAATTAACCCTTTGACAATGTGCTTTCACATCGATCCTCCTCTATACAGAGGGAAGAGAGGCCTGCACAATCAATGGCACCATCACTGAGAAAGAATACAAAGATGTGAGTCACACATGGGATAATAGCCGCACAATACATGTTTACATACACAAAGCCACCCCCTGGCTGTAAGATTTCTCCCTGGTGTAACGCATGCAGGCTGTAGACTCAGAGTACCACACTTTATGGACAATACACCTATGCGTTCTTCACAGCTTCATTTCATATTTTGTGAGTATTTTCTTTGTGAATTCCCAGGTGAGAGGAGTTAGGATGAAGATGAGGATACTGTAGCATGCTACACTGCAGAGCTGCAAGGAGTCACAGAGCAGCTGTTCAGACAGGACTTGGCTGACTGACAAATGGAAACAGAAGATGTTCACGTTAACAGGCTGAACATCTGCTCGTACACCTGGGTTGTGTTTCTAACTCTTTCTCTGGATAGAATTATTTAATAAATACAGAGTCAAATACTTTATGTACATATTCATTTGCTGTAAGTACTGGCAGTTTAGCTCTTTGAATTGATGATTTCAATGCTTGTGATACTGGTTTAATTTTAGATGGATTTGATCTTGCTTTCATTTTGACAAGCAGTTAGCTGAAAAATACAGGACGCTGGGCATGCTGAAGGTTGCACATGTGACCACAGGAGGGCAGTCTCATGCCAACCTAATGCAAATCCTAGTCATAATGAAGGGAGAAATTAAATCTAATGTACAGATTATCAAATTGTCAAAACAAATGTACAGAGCACTGTGCTTTTGAATCATTTCTATGTGAATATTGAACATCAATAAAACTTTTGAGTTATTGAGGAGCCTAAATCTATAAGATATTTTGTTTAGGTTTGTTTGGATGATAAGTTAACACGACAAGCTGATATGCTTACCCTACAGCACAGACAAACTCTTGTCTGAGGTTTCTTTATTAACCATCCAGTCATGATATTAACCATTCAGTCATGATATTAGCCATTCAGTCACGATATTAACCATCCAGTCATGATATTAACCATTCAGTCACAATATTAACCATCCAGTCATGATATTAACCATCCAGTCATGATATTAACCATCCAGTCATGAGCCAACTACATTTCCTCATGTCAGATAGTGCAACGTCTCCATTTGCACTGATTGTATGTATGACAAAATCATCAGCCTATCAATGAAATCCGGGACTATACTCTTATACTTTATACAACCCAAGTTTGTCAGCAATGCATAGTGCACTACACCATGGTAGTACATCAGAGTGACTCTCCACTTTGCCCTACTGTATTGAAGCTTGCTGATGGAGGATGATGATGTCGCTTTTACAGTCCCATCCATACTGGTATGTTCTTTGGCTTTACCTTCCAACCTAACTTGATGTGAATTGATACATTGATGATGCAAGAACATAGAATTGTACAGTGTTCTGCAGTTCTTAAACTGTATAAGTAAACTACTGGAAAGTACTGGATGCCAGAAGACACAGACCTAATGGTGATGGGGACTGAGGACATTGTGGTTGTCCTTCCTACCAAGGACAACTGCAATGTCCTCTCACCATTGGAATGCTTTCACATTGCTTTCACATTATTCCAACCTGCCTAATTCATTGTCTGGCCAGTGTTTTGCTGGATAAAAGAGGTTTCAAGGCAACAACGGTGAACAGGGAACCTTGACTTTCAGCTGTTCTTAGAATTATAGGTTTATTTGGAAAAGAGATTTCAAGACAGGAATTAGTTGCTTTCAGCTGTTGCTGTGTCAATACCAATGACAAATATTTGATTAGTTAATTCTATCGTGAAATCAATGTGAAAGCATTCCAATGGTGATAGGGAGTGAGGACATTGTGGTTGCCCTTAGTAGGAATGAGGTCCAAAATACTGCTACCTGCTCCACTGGTCCTGGACATGAAAAAAGCTATTTTCAACAGCTGAATGGCTGAGATGTACAGTAGACTGGGCTATAAATGAGGAATGTCAAATGCTCCCCTAGGAGCATGAAATGTATCACTTGTACTTTCACATCACTTATTTGCATAATTATGTTGTATTTGAGCTACAGCACTTTGCACCCCTGCTAGCTCACGCTTTGAAATACAGTTTATGTATTTTTATGGTTTCCCCAGGTCCTGTAAATGATTGGCTCTCAGATGAATAGTACTGGGGCTCAACACAATTGTTTTGTAAGGATATAGACACAGATTGTTTGATACCGTATTGATGTTGGTCTCTCTGCTTGTACCCTGGGGACATTTGGTAACATGTTTTCCAAGCTAAATGATGTCTCATTCACTGACTTCTGATGGGATTGGTAATTATGGTATACCACAGCTCGTCAACTTTTTCTCTCATTTTGAAACTAAAGCCTATATGTATTTGAACAACTTTCATCATGCAGTTATACCATTTACACGATGTACTGTCCCTTTATGCAGGATGCCTACAGTGCAGATGTTTGTTCGAGTTATATGGATATAGGCAGTGAGTTCATGATATGAGCTGATATGACAAGTGCAACCACAAGTAGCAGTGTAATGGCTAGGGTCATGGGGAAGCTAAAACATGAGTGTATCACTGTTGACTTGTGACAACAGTGTTGACTTGTGACAACAGTGTTGACTTGTGACAACAGTGTTGACTTGTGACAACAGTGTTGACTTGTGACAACACTTGACGCCGACAACTGAGTAACCCCGTAGGCCTAACACAATTAATTCATTTCGCTGACTTCAGACCAATATATAGTATTCCGACATGGTAGGGTGATTTCATTATTGGAATTTATTGGAATTGCCAAGTAAAGGAATACTCGAGATCATTGCTTTTCTGCGAAAACTGATGATGAGTAGCCTGAGGTCTCTAGAACATCTCCAACTGTGGCGCACGCACGACTGCGCTGTAGCTATAAAAGCCGTTCACGTGCACCGTGTACGCCTCCTCATTCGCCCGACGCATAGACGGTTGTGAGGATGAGACAAACAAGCAAAAGAGCTTAAAATGCATATGAAAGTGTTTTAGTGGGGAAAAGTTTAGTCGTTCTCTCTGTATCTATTTCTTAATTTAGTGTGCAGAGTATTTACGATTTTGTTATTTTTTCTTTTGTTACTGCACGGGTGGAGGTCTTTAAGATATAGTCTTTATTCTATAAATCACCAACGGCTTTTCTTACTATTTTAAGTCTAGTACAGGGCTTTCTTTGTCAACGGAATTATCTTGATAAGGTAGGCGCTTTCACTTTATTTCGGAAAATGTAAGGTGAATTAAATAATAAAAAGTAAAATTCTCGTAAAAAACAAAAACAAATCCCATTCCATTTAAAAATTCGGATCCATTGAAATGTACCTGTTGTGAAAATGAGATTTACTCCCAATGTCAGCACATCTATGTGAACACTTCACTAATGTGTTGAGAAATAACACCAAATATTTATAGGCTATTGTATCACTTTATTTATTTTAAATGTTTTATTGAAATGTAAGAAATAGTTACATTATTTTATTGTTTATACATTCTTTCATTGTTTATTGTTTGAATGAAATGCTTTTGGTTTTGAATGATAGCTTAATTTTGACATCTAAAAACCATTTAATGATTGGTTGTGTATGTTTTTACAGTTTTATTCACTTGATAAGCATATCATAAACAAAATATTATATTTAAATAGATAATTGTTCATGTGTAATGAATGAATGCGATGCAATCAGAGATATCAGAGCTAACTGACTTGTTGAATTATTATGTAAAACATCGTTGTTGACATATCATAATGCCAATGACTTTCACAAACACATCTCTCATCCCCTTTGAAAAACAGAATGCTTTCAGTAAAGTAGAATGGGTGTTGTGCCATCCAAGATGAATGGTTGTCATAGAGAAGTTCTCATATTCCTTAATCGACATTCACCGTCTCGCTATAATTACAACAACATTGCTTTCACCTAATTGCGTAATTCATTGAGGCTTGTTATGCATAGCATTGTGCTTGATGGAGACAGCTGACAAACAGACCAACTTGTGGCCGATTACTAAAAAAATACTGTAACAACCTTAACCCAACACCTTGTGACATCGTCATGAGGTCCGGCCCACTTGGGATAACAGTTAAGGTGTTGGCTTGACAGTCGCATAACCCGGGTTTGAGTCCCGGTCGGGGCTACATTGGTGTCAGAAGTGGGAATGCGCCTGTGAGACCATCGGAGAACTGTGTACATGTGAGGGACTTGGTATAGAAAAGTGTGGGGACACGCTCTCCTGAAGGAAGGAGGTAATGTAGCGACCTTAACCCAACATCTAGTGACCTCGTAAAGAGGTGTGGACCTCTTGCCGTAACGGTTAAGGTGTTGGTTTTGACAGTCACTGGACTGAGGTTTGAGTCCCGGTCGAGGCTACCCCCTGTATTTGCTACAATACTGTACACCACAGGAGGTTGGTGGCACCTTAATTAGGGAGGACAGGCATGTGTTAATGGCTGGAGAGGATTCAGTAGAACGGTATTAAACACATGGTTTCCATGTGTTTGATGCCATTCCATTCGCTCAGTTCTAGCCATTATTGTGAGCCGTCCTCCCCTCGGCAGCCTCCCCTGCTGTATACTGTACATTACCCTGAGGTCCTACAGTGGATTGTCCTAAACAACTATACACTGCAGTGCATTCTCACTGGATCAACTGGACAACCATATCAATCTACTAGTCAATAAATTAATTGAATTTACCAAAGTGACAAAAGACTGATAATGTGATTACACTTTTTTTTAAGACACCAAATACTTCCATGTGATAAATATATACTGTATATATATATTTTTTTTAGCCTATGCCTGATACTTTCCTCCTGGTCTAAGAAGAGAAGTTCAAGATGGAGGACACATGGGAACTTCAACTGACCACTACTCTTTACATGACCTCTGACCTCTTGCTATCCACAAACCTCGCCAACGTCACCAACTCCAGCTGCACCGTCTCTAGCGTCAAGCTCTCGCCTTACTACCAACACTCCCTGGCAATAGCAGCCAGCTACACCCTGGCCTACCTGTTCATTTTCCTGCTGTGCATGGTGGGTAATGGCCTGGTGTGCCTTATTGTTGTGAGGAACCGTCACATGCGGACGGTCACCAACCTCTTCATCTTCAATCTGGCTATCAGTGACCTGCTGGTGGGCATCTTCTGCATCCCCACCACGCTGGTGGACAACCTCATCACAGGTAATACCCTACTGCTATAGAAGAATGGCCAATTTCCTGTTTCTGTAGTATGAGGCAGCTTGATGTACAAGTACATCCATTGGACAGGAGGCTAGTCTATCGCAGGGGCCTTACCCGTAATCCATCTCATTAATGCTGAGTGTAAAGCAGAGAGGCATTGGGTCCTCCCATTTTTAGAGTCTTTGGTATGACTCAACTGGGGTTCGAACCCCCCCACTTCAAATCTCAGAGCGGACACTCTAACCACAAGGCCACTGAGTTAATTTTACCCTACTGTTATAATGATTCCATAAATTAATAAATACATGATGCTTTGAATTGATTACGGTTGGCCTTGATGAAAATAATGATGCAACCTTTAGCGAGAGACAGTTATTTTTATAACAGATTGGCCAGTTGCCTTTAGCTATCGATAATGACAATTATTAGGAAAAACAACTCGTGCCTTGAAAGAAGCATAATTATGTTCATTCACATGTAATGTATGATTCAGTTTCAGCACGGGTCTATGTGTCTATGTGGTTGCACACACACCAGCACAGCCAGCTTTGCAATGGTTTAGATCTGTTCAATTCATTCTCACAGTACTGAATCTTCACACATCTCACAAACCACGAGCTGGATCGCCATCCTGTTATTTTTGCTTTTTTTAAACTATTATTTTACACATGGACTTGCGGAAATTGCTGATTAATGTTTGGATATTTGCTGAAGTCTCAGAACTGAGAGAATAGTAGTGGGCCTGAACATGATGATCACAGCTGTCTTTCATTTGACAGCCTGATGAATTACTTAACATTTGTAGACAGTTCTTCACAATCTCTTCATGTTTTACAACATCAATACAGACATTAGTTGAGTCTTGGCAGGAAAATGGCTTTTAGAAAACCCCACATTTACAAAGTGTGAAACATGCATTGACACAAAATCACTCAGTCAGGAAGGCATAACTTAAAGTAATGACCTTTTCAAGGCTAAATTCTTTCGCTGGGCAGGTATAAAGACTTCCTCCACTTTATCCACTCTTGTCTAACAGTTTATTTCTGTACCTTTCATGCAGGTTAGAAAAGTACTAAAGCATGAATATAGTGCTCCTGAAGATGTTTTCCCCTTCATTATTCTGACCAAATCCCATACACCAAACTCACATGTACCAAACATGTCAAAAACACCTGTTCACAGTGTGGCTATTGATATGTCTGGCAGCTCACTAATAAAGTATTATTGTTGCTATTGATGTTTTGCAGGTTGGCCCTTTAGCAATGCAGTGTGTAAGCTAAGTGGTCTGGTACAGGGGATATCAGTGGGTGCATCAGTATTCACCTTGGTTGCCATTGCTGTGGACAGGTAAGTCCCCTCCCCAAAAAGTATCTACACATGGGAACTGGAAGGGGATAGTGAGGCTCTCATCTATGCATGTTAAATACTTAATGTTGTACAATAAACAGTTTAATCTATGTGGCAGATAATCGCTCAAATGAATCACTTAATCACTTCTCATCTATCTCTTCTCTCTCCTGTTAGATTCCGCTGTATTGTTTACCCCTTTAAGCCCAAGCTAACCCTTCTTGTTGCTAAGGCAACTATAGGGCTGGTATGGGCTCTTGCGTTGGTTATCATGCTTCCGTCGGCTGTGATGCTGATGGTGGAGCAAGAGGAGGGTCACTTCATGGTATCCAGTGACAACCATACCTACCCTCTCTACTACTGCTATGAGACCTGGCCTGACCCGGAGATGAGGAAGGTTTACACCATGGTCCTGTTCACACACATCTATCTGATGCCCCTGGCTCTCATCATGATAATGTATGGCTGCATTGGGGCCAAGCTCTACTCTACAGCTGTTCTGTCCAATAGGGGGCACCCAGACGTCAAGTCCCCCATCTCCCAGAGGAAAGTCAAGGTGGTTAAGATGCTCATCGTGGTGGCCCTCCTCTTCATGCTGTCCTGGCTGCCTCTCTGGACCCTGATGCTCCTCACAGACTACGCCAGACCTGAAGGGGACCAGCTGGACCTTCTGACAGGCTACATCTTCCCTTTCTCCCACTGGCTGGCCTTCTCCAACTCCAGCATCAACCCCATCATCTATGGCTACTTCAATGAGAACTTTAAGAAGGGCTTCCAGGCTGCCTGTCACCCTAGATCATGTTGCAGCGTGGTCCCTCAGGAGCAGGCGGTGAGCAAGTCTCAGCGGGGGCACAATGCCAGAGCCCCCCGGAACACAGCCCTCAGTGCCAACCTTCTCACCACCCTGGGGGTGAGGAACCGCATCTACACCGACAGCGACCTGATGGGCTGCGTGTGTCTGGAGATGGAGCAGAAGAAGGAGGAAGGCTCTGCAGAGGCTCCTGGGCAGAGGGAAGTAACAGTAACGGTAGAGTGTCAATAATACGGGGTGTTCATGCAGAGGATGTTGGTAGACTCTTTCCATCTGGGGTCGCTATGTGTCAGGTGTGGAAGCTTTGAAAGGCAGTTGGGTGGACAACAACAGTGGGGTGTGTATGCATGGTGAGGTTGGAAAATGGACAGGTTGGAGATAAGAGCGCAATAGTGCTGAGCGATTAACCGAAATGTTAAGTTATTTTTAGTTTTCTTTCTGTGAGCGCGATCTGCAGTTTCTCTGGAGATAAATCAGACCAAGCCAGAACTGCAGGGCTGGCTGTAGCCTTTTGGGGGCCCTAAACAAGATTTGGTTGGGGGGGCTCCCCTAACAAGAGGCCACCAAGTGGGATTTTTTTGTTGTTGTGGTCCTCTAGAGATCGGAGATTTGCAATTTTACACATTTTGCCATGTGGTAGAGAAAAAAAATATATTTTATAACACATTTCATGCAATTCTACAAATTTTGCCATGGGGCAGGGAGAAACTTTTGCAGTCTTAAAGCCAGTTTTCTGCAGTTTTAAACATTTTGCCATGCAGTGGAGAGAAAATTGTGCAATTTTCTTACACGTTTCAAGCAATTCTACTAATTTTGCAAGTTGGCAGAGAGAAATTTAGCAGTTTTAAAAATGATTTACTGCAATTCTACCAATCTTGTCATGGGATGGAGAGAAATGGTTGCAATTTTAAAGGGCAATTACGCCACTTTTCAACCTCATATTCATCAAATTCAGCACCAAACTAGTGTCTACATACACTATATATACAAAAATATGTGGACACCCTTAAAATTAGTTATAGTGAAGTGGAAACGTCTAGGAGCAACAGCGGCTCAGCCACGAAGTGGTAGGCCACACAAGCTCACAGAACGGGACCACCGAGTTCCAAACTGCCTCTGAAAAAGCCTCCCGAGTGGTGCAGTGGTCTAAGGCACTGCATCGCAGTGCTTGAGGCATCTTTACAGACCTGGGTTCGATCCCAGGCTGTGTCACAACCGAAAGTGACCGGGAGTCCCATAGGGAGGAGCACAATTGGCCCAGGGGAGGGTTTGGCAGGGGGGGGTTGTCTCATCGCGCTTGAGTGACTCCTTGTGGTGGGTCAGGAGCTTGCAGGCTGACTTTGGTCATCAGTTGAACGGTGTTTCATCTGACACATTGGTGCAGCTAGTTAAGTGGGCGGGTGTTAAGAAGTGTGGTTTGGCGGGTCATGTTTCAGAGGACGCATGACTAGACCTTTGCCTCTCCTGAGCCAGTTGGGGAGTTGCAGCGATGAGACAAGATTGAAATTGGGGAGAAAAAATGCCTCTGGAAGCAACGTCAGCTCAAGAACTGTTCGTCGGGAGCTTCATGAAATGTGTTTCCATGGCCGAGCAGCCTCACACAAGCCTAGGATTACCATGTGCTATGCCAAGCGTTGGCTGGTGTGGTGTAAAGCTCACTGCCATTGGATTCTGGAGCAGTGGAAATGCGTTCTCTGGAGTGACGCTTCACCATCTGGCAGTCTGACGGACGAATCTGGGTTTGGCAGATGCCAAGAGAACACTAACTACCCGAATGCATAGTGCCAACTGTAAAGTTTGGTGGAGGAGGAATAATGGTCTGGGGCTGTTTTTCAAGGTTTCAGCTAGGCCCCTTAATTCCAGTGAAGGGAAATCTTAACGCTACAACATACAATGACATTCTACACGATTCTGTGATTCCAACTTTGTGGCAACAGTTTGGGGAAGTCCCTTTCCTGTTTCAAAATGACAATACCTCCGTGCACAAAGCAAGGTCCGTACAGAAATGGTTTGTCGAGTGTGGAAGAAATTGACTGGCCTGCACAGAGCCGTGACCTCAACCCCATTGAACACCTTTGGGATGAATTGGAACGCCGACTGCGAGCCAGGCCTAATCGCCCAACATCAGTGCCCGACCTCACTAATGCTCTTGTGGCTGAATGGAAGCAAGTCCCTGCAGCAATGTTTCAACATCTAGTGGAAAGCCTTCTCAGAAGAGTAGAGGCTGTTATAGCAGCAAAAGAGGGACCAACTCTATATTAATGCCCACGATTTTGGAATGAGATGTTCGACGAGCAAGCGTTTTTCTATGATCTGTGATTAAAAAAATAAGGTACAAAAAAATTGCTTCTCTGTGACATCACATGGTAGGGTCAAAACCTGCAATGAGTTTCTAACCTAAGGGAGGGTATTTTTTTGTTCCCCACGTCACTGTGAATCTCATATTGTTTGAAAATCACGTTTAAAAAAATGTTTTGGCTTTTGATGATGTCATCGGGTAGAACTTTTTAACTTTCTATTTACAGTGCCTTCGGAAAGTATTCACACCCCTTGACTTTTTCCACATTTTGTTGTGTTAGTCTGAATTTAAAATAGATTCAATTGAGATGTTGTGTCACTGGCCTACACACAATACCCCATAATGTCAAAGTGGAATTATGTTTTTACAAATGTTCACAAATTAATTCAAAATGAAAAGCGGAAATGTCTTGAGTCAATAAGTATTGAAGCGCTTTGCTATGGCAAGCCTAAATAACTTCCAGAGTAAAACTTTTTTTTACAAGTCACATAATAAGTTGCATGGACTCATGTTTAACCTAATTTTGGAATGACTACCTCATCTCTGTACCCCAGACATACAATTATTTGTAAGGTCCCTCAGTTGAGCAGTGAATTTCAAGCACAGATTCAACCACAAAGACCAGGGATTTTTTCCAGTGCCTCGCAAAGAAGGGCACCTATTGGTAGATGGGTAAAAATATATATAGATGACCTTTATGTCCTGTATACAAAGCGTTATGCTTGGGGCAAATCCAACACAACACATCACTGAGTACCACTCTTCATATTTTAAAGCATGGTGGTGGCTGCATCATGTATGGGTATGCTTGTCATTGTCAAGGACAAAGGAGTTCTTTAGATAAAAAGAAACGGAATAGAGCTAAGCACAGGTAAAATCCTAGAGGGAAACCTGGTTCAGTCTGCTTTCCAACAGACACAGGGAGACAAATTCACCTTTCAGCAGGACAATAACCTAAAACGCAAGGCCAAATATACACTGGAGTTGCTGACCAAGACGAGATCGAATGTTCTGAGTGGCCTAGTTACAGTTTCAACTTGAATCGACAAGACTTGAAAATGGCTGTCTAGCAATGATCAACAACAAACTTGACAGAGCTTGAAGAATGTAAAAATGTGTGCAAAACTCTTAAAGACACCCATAAAGAGTTCCAGCTGTAATCGCTGTCAAAGATGATTCTAACATGTATTGACTCAGGGTTGTGAATACTTATGTAAATGAGATATTTCTGTATTTCATTTTCAATAAATTTGCAAAGTTTTCTGAAAATATGTTCTCACTTTGTCATTATAGGGTATTGTGTGTAGATGGTGAGAAAAAACATATTTAATCCATTTTGAATTCAGGCTGTAACACAACAAAAGGTGGAATAAGTCAAGGGGTATGAATACATTCTGAAGGCCCTGTATTTCTACAAAACTAAGAAATTAGCTGTTTTCACATATGTTGACACTGGTATTCGTGCTGGAGATAATGCAAATAAGGTTGAAAAGTGGTGGAGTTGACCATAAAAGCAAATTTCCTGCAATAAACATTTTTGGGGCATGGGGCAGAGACGTTACAACAACAAAACTATATCTAACAAATGTCATGCGATTCTACACATTTTGCCATGACTTTCAGTATGCCATCATAATGATATCTGAGTGAGAGTGACTAACAAAATCAATGGGGGCCCCCTGGAGATCAGTTTAGATAACTGGCTAGACTAATTTATCAATCTAAAAATTCTTAGTTGACATTGCTAATTGAGTGACTGTCAGTGACTGACCAAACAAGATAAAAACTGCTGATACACAACCAAATTTCTAACTTGCACCCTGTGTATTCTACTATTCTAATTCGCAACAGTAAATTGAGACCCCGACCAAGTTCATTAAAAAAAAATTGGGTTGGGGGGCCAAAGCGATTGCTAATGTTCCTTATGCCTGGAGTCGCTTATGCCTGGAGCCCCACCGAACTGTGCTATGTAGTAGGGAGTTGTAGTTTCCAACAGGCCATTATTCTACATAGTTCAGCACAGAAAACATAATAGTTAACTACAATGATCACAATCCATTGCGCGCCCGCCTACTTGTCCAGTCTGTGTGGAGCAGACACGAGACGGAGAGAAGAGAGAACACGTGATGGAGAGAGATAGAGGAATAAAAAGTAGTTGCTCTGCGAGGAATCTCTACCTGAAAATACATGATCAAAGTGATTGATAGTTGTCATTCAGCAGTTATAAAAGTATGTCTTATTTACTTTGAAGAACTACTAAAATAGTGATTTTCTCAGACAGCATAGGTAGCAGCTCTATAGAGATGAGATGTAATATACACAACAACTGAAATATTTTATCAAAGTAAAGTAATGTGATTAAATGATGGTTAATAAGTGATAAGCAGTAATGAGCAGTCACTACCATAATGGGACTTTATTAATAGTTGTATTCTGTGTTGTTACAGCATTCATCCCACATAATGCATAGTGCATTTTTGGGGACTAGTGCATAGTCCCCAAAAATATGAAATTGAAAACCGTGACTATTTTTTCATAACAAACAGAAACTGAACCGACCTCAAAAAGCACTAATCACTCAAAGGTACTGACATGACATTTGACTGTGAAAGAGCTTTTTACACCTGACTGTAGCTACCAGATGTGCAGTACATACGCCACAAACATTTCATTCAGTGCTCTTAGTGTCCCATATAGGCACCCTCAATTCAACTACAGAGACCCAATTATAGCATACACGTGAGGGAAGAATGAAGTGAACCACCTGCATGTCTGTCCCCCAGCTAGAAGTATTTGTTACAGGTTGCTTAACTAAAGATCAAATATTGGTTAACAATGATTAGGGAAATCTTCAGGTTATGCAGGAGGTTATTCATATTTTACTACTAACTGGGTATCACTGACATTAATTAGCCAATAAAATCACCCAGAGAACCCAGAAAGAGTTCGTAAAAAAAAAGACAATGCAGAAAATTCCTCCCATTACATTTTCACATGTAAATAGCACGTTTTTCGATTTCTTCTGGTCAAGGAATGACATTGCATGAGAGCAACGTGTTTGGAATTTAAACTATAACATTTTTCTTAACAGAGTTTCCTGTTTCTGTATGAACTTGTGAACCAAGTATGAGCCTTTTCCAGATGGTAAAATGATAAGACGCCGAGAAAGTAACAGAAAGGAACTTGGAAGAGTTTCAAGCTTTTGCAAGGCTAATTGGTAATGAAACTGCATATTCCCTTGAAGTATGTAACCTTAAATGATCCAACAGGTGATGTTGGTGTGCACTGTGTATGCATACAGATCAAAGTGCTGTGTTTACAATGTGGAAAAGTTATTTCTGCTGTGTTTGTGATTCTCAGTATAGTTTTGTGTATTTATTTTTTTGCAGCTACCGCAGATTATTGCTTTAACTGTTGGAATAGTAAAAGAGTGACAGAAAATGACTGTGGTTGTGTATAGTACATTATAAACTGGGTGGTTCGAGCCCTGAATGCTGATTGGCTGACAGCCGTGGTATATCAGACCGTATACCACGGGTATGACAAAACATTTATTTTTACTACACTAATTACGTTGGTAACCAGTTTATAATGGCAATAAGGCACCTCGGGGGTTTGTGATATATGGCCTATATACCACGGCTAAGGGCTGTATGCAGGCATTCTGCGTTGCATCGGGCATAAGAACAGCCCTTAGTTGTGATATATTGGCCATATACTACACCTCCTCGGGCCTTATTGCTTAAGTATAAGTGATCTTGAGATACGTTTGCATTACCAGATTTCAGTATGACGATGGATTGTTGTAGATACAATACCGACCTCACACTGAGTTTATATTTCTTAATAATTGTCTCATGTTAGATATTGTCCTTAGGTCCTGCCTTGGTTGTTAAGTGAAAATTGTTGTTAAGTTGTATTCTTGTATAAAGCTCTACCTTTAATGGAAATTTGAGTGAAGCTATCCATATTACGAAAACAATTCCATTTTCTTCTATACCACCTTTAGAACTGCATCCTCCTCATTCTGAATATCACAATCCTCTCATCACATTCAATGTTGTTTTCCTGTAGATTGCTTGTTAGTGCATGTTGTAAGGAGATATCTCCAATTAGTTCCCTATCACGTCAAATTCCCATCTCCGACAGAGACACAAGTTAATTACTTCCTGGATCAATAATATATATAAAATTGCTTGTTTTCTTTGAATAAAGTTCACAAAATGTTAACATGCACACCCCCATGTTGTCTCTTGTTACTGGGAATAAAAAAATCTGTTATTGTAGCCATCAGTGTTAAAAACATTACTTGTTAACAGGATTTACCATTATGAACATTTCATGTATAAAACATGATGAAGAACGAGTGCGTGTTTGTATGTACACTACCGTTCAAAAGTTTGGGGTCACTTAGAAATGTCCTTGTTTTTTGTCCTTTAAAATAACATCAAATTGATCAGAAATACAGTGTAGACATTGTTAATGTTGTAAAAGATTAAGATGGGCAAAAGAACACAGACACTGGACAGAGGAACTGTTCTTTTGCCCATCTTAATCTTTTCTTTTTATTGGCCAGTATGAGATATGGCTTTTTCTTTGCAACTCTGCCTAGAAGGCCAGCATCCCGGAGTCGCCTCTTCACTGATGACGTTGAGACTGGTGTTTTGCGGGTACTATTTAATGAAGCTGCCAGTTGAGGACTTGTGAGGCGTCTGTTTCTCAAACTAGACACTCTAATGTACTTGTCCTCTTGCTCAGTTGTGCACCGTGGCCTCCCACTCCTCTTTCTATTCTGCTTAGAGACAGTTTGCGCTGTTTTGTGAAGGGAGTAGTGCACAGCGGTGTACGAGATCTTCAGTTTCTTGGCAATTTCTCGCATGGAATAGCCATTTCTCAGAACAAGAATAGACTGACAAGTTTCAGAAGAAAGTTTTGTTTCTGGCCATTTTGAGCCTGTAATCGAACCCACAAATGCTGATGCTCCAGATACTCAACTAGTCTAATGAAGGGCAATTTTATTGCTTCTTTAATCAGAACAACTGTTTTCAGCTGCGCTAACATAATTGCAAAAGGGTTTTCTCATGATCAATTAGCCTTTTAAAACTATAAACTTGGATGAGCTAACACAACGTGCCATTGGAACACAGGAGTGATGGTTGCTGATAATGGGCCTCTGTACGCCTACGTAGATATTCCATTAAAAATCAGCCGTTTCCAGCTACAATAGTCATTTATAACATTAACAATGTCTACACTGTATTCCTGATCAATTTGATGTTATTTTAATGGACAAAAAATGTGCCTTTAAAAAAAAAACAAGGACATTTCTAAGTGACCCCAAACGTTTGAACGGTAGTGTATGTATAAACATTGATAAATGAGTGAGAGTTTGTGCCATTTATTCGTGACTTGCTGCCACTCAGCAGATGATAATCTGCTACTGGTGAGATGCACTGTCTGTCTCAGTGCTCTGCATGTTATCAGGCCTCCCACTGTCTCTTGATCACCTCAATAACAGGGGATCTGGAGGGTACAGCTAAATGGGGTAGGCCTACATGTTCCATATTTATAAGGCAGTCCAAAGTGCATTTAATTTGACTGATTGACTCTGAAGCCATGTGGCCCAGATCCAGTAGATGCTATTTAAGAAAAAAAAGCTATGTCATACAGGCCTTGGCTTGGGGTTTTGAACAAAGTGAGTCATTTTATTCAGAGTACTTAAGCTAATGGCTGTTAGGTCATAAGAGTTGCAATGTTCCAACTGAGAAGTCCTGTATGTAGAAGTAGAGCACTGGCTGTTGATACGTAGCACTACCTAGCTTGCTTACTAGCTTATTAGCACCCACATGAGGACGAGGCTAGCGTGGCTAGGCGAGTGCCGCTTGTATAGTGTAAACGCTCTGTTAAAGCGTCAATCAGAGGTGAAACAATAACAAACCGTTCTGTCCGCCCCACTGTTAAATTCATAGATAGAGGTACGGATGCAATGACTGGCCATCCATGATATTAGATTTTGGGGTAACACTTTACTTGACTACCCAGTGTCATAATACATTACGATCAATGTTCCCTCTAAAAATTGTTCGGCACTGAGCAGATTTCAGGTCTGCTGAGCGCAAACTTGAACGTTGTGAAATTCTGTGCAGCTTCCAGCGCACGTTTACTGTGAACCCTGAGGCTGTACCTGCTTTAAGTTACAGTTTTAACAGTGGCCAAGTAGACTACTGTGGCTATTTGATAATAATGTAGGCATACCAGAGTGGCCTACCATCAAAAACAATGGAGAAAATGCATCCCATAACATTTTAACATGGAAATAGCTGTTCTATCACTCAGCCTAAAGTAGCAGCCAATGTGTGGCTTTTGATGAGACTTTTGAAAAAAACATGCAGGGCTTGACATTAACCTGTTTATCCACTTGTCCTTCAGACAAGGAGGTGACTGAAAATGTTGTTGTGTTGTTTGATGCAAGCAACCACTTTACAAAATAAAATGCATTATTATTCCCATACCATTATTACAGAGAATTAGAAAATTATGTTACCCTCTGCCTATTGGCCACTTAGCTTATTCAAGCCTGTTTCAAAATACAACACTGTCCCTTTATGACAAAAAAAGCTCTTTACCTGACTCGGTTTTCAAAGATGCCTAGAAATGTAGACGTTTTGTGCTGTTGTAGAAAGCAGTCACTCCTCTATTGCTGACTATAAATGATCTTGTTGTTATGATGTTGTTATCAAACTTTTATGGCCCGTGGTGTGACCTTTAAACCAGACCTTTAAACCCAGACTTGAACCACACACCCACTCCACTGAATAGCAGGCTAGTGATTGTTTTGCAACGCTTGCAGTTAGCCACTGATTCCTTCCAAACCACTCATTGTTCCCATGAATGACAGAACACTGAGCCAATCACGGCGCAACTAGAGAACATTGCCAACCCCTATGCTCCGTATTTTCCGCTGGCTGCCCACCACCACAGAAAGCACTGAGCTAGGCTGAAACACCTGCCTTACTCAAGAAAGCACTGAGCTAGGCTGAAACTCCTGCCTTACTCAAAAAGCACTGAGCTAGGCACCTTCCTTCCTTAGGCTGAAACACCTTCCTCACTGAGCTAGGCTGAAACACCTGCCTTACTCAAGAAAGCACTGAGCTAGGCTGAAACACCTGCCTTACTCAAGAAAGCACTGAGCTAGGCTGAAACACCTGCCTTACTCAAGAAAGCAAAAAAGAGACCATGTTTGTATGCAGCTTTATTCATTCAATTATTTATTTGTTATCGAACTGATATGTGACACCTATTAATGCCAAAATAACATGCAAAACAGGCAACAACAAAAACGGGTCACCACTGGTTATGACACCTACATAGAGTGTCATAACCCACATTTATTACAATTAGTTTTTTCCCTGCCACAAAGCTTATTTTTGTTATGAATTCTTTACAGTCATGTTTTTTAAATCATATTTTAAATAACTCGTAGAAAATAAAGCAGCATTATGACGTTACTGTGTCACTGTTCATGACACTGTCAAGAAGCATTATAACCATGATAATCATGTAAGCCAGATAGGCATATCACGTACATGCTTTTATATCAGTCAAAAAGAGGGTGTCTTGTCCTGCTCCTGAAATCTGCTCCTGCATTCATCCAGGTCATCAGCAACAGAGCATTGGGGTAGGTGCATGTCTGACCTCAATGTGTGCGCAATTACAATGATCATTGAATATGGTACATTTTTTTTATTTTTTTTTATATAACATCAACATACTGTTGACACGTAGGCTATGGTGTACAGCAATGTTTTGCCTTGTTTTGTGGGTTTTGACACTCTTATGTAGGTGTCATAACCAGCCATAAAATAATACAATATATGTCACAACAGGTCTAAATACAGTATATGTGTCATGACGGTGTTATGACCATATTAGTGACCGTATGTACATCTCCAACCTGAAGCTATGGAATACAGGCAACATCCGCATAGAGCTTAAGGCTAGAGCTGCTGCTTTCAAAGAGCGGGACACTAATACGGATGCTTATAAGAAATCCCGCTATTCCCTCAGACGAACCATCAAACAGGCATAGCGTCAATACAGGACTAACATTGAATCATACTACACCAGCTCTGACGCTCGTCGGATGTGGCAGGGCTTACAAACTATTACGGACTACAAAGGGAAACCCAGCCATGAGCTGCCCAGTGACGCGAGCCTACCAGATGGGCTAAATGCTTTTTATGCTGGCTTCGAGGCAAGCAACACTGAAGCATGCATGAGAGCACCAGCTGTTCCAGATGACTGTGTGATCATGTTACACCCCTGAAAAAGGGGAGAAAGAATCACAATTGTGATACGGAATGTTTACTCATTGAACTTTTAGTGCAATCATTTTACATAAGTAACACATTTTACAGAATAACAGATCTACAGGAAATAGATAGTTTTGTAGGGTACAAGGCTTATTCAAGTCACAACAGTATACACTGTACATCACTGAAACAAATACTATTTTCAATATAACTGTCAAGCACAAAGCTTTAACTCAGTAAACCATAACTCAATTTATCAACAGGCAATAAAGTGTTTGAAAAACCATTACACAAATAACGCCGCAAAATATCTTATTAACAACGCACCTGTTCATTCACAATCGACATAAAATGGCAGCTACGTAGCAGTACCTAGCAGTACGAAGCTAGCTGCAACCGAGCAGGGCTCATATTACTCTCTGCAAACTTAACTAACTTCCTCAATATGTTACTAAGACAAACCTTAAACACTCTTAACATGTTAGCGAGTTATTACATTTAAATTACTCTTTTTTTTATCATCAATAACGTACCTGAAAAAGGGGAGAAAGAATCACAATTGTGATACGGAATGTTTACTCATTGAACTATTAGTGCAATGAGAAAAAGACCGCGAATTCTCCGTGAACTTGAGTGGAGACCAGAGCAATCGATCTCAGGCTCATAGATTAAGAGCATTTAGTAGATCACAGATTAACACTTTTACCCACGACAACATAAAGTAATCAACATAACGTTTACACATTCCTCTCACAATTCGTACCCTTTGTATGCTTGACGGATTTTAACACAATTATATAAATGTTATCAATCTATCAACTAATACTGAGTGCATGATCTTCTTAACCTTAGATGTTTTAAGATCCTCACATACTATGAATTTACTAATACTGTTTAATGTATAACAGGCTATTAGTATTTCCTTTAACCTGTCACAATCACGCTCTCCGTAGCTGATTTGAGCAAGACCTTTAAACAGGTCAACATTCACAAGGCCACGGGGCCAGACAGATTACCAGGATGTGTCCTCAGAGCATGCGTGACAGTTTCACTGTCATTTTCAACCTCTCCCTGACCGAGTCTGGGACTAATCACCTCAATTTGCAACTGGATCCTGGACTTCCTGCCGGGCCGCTCCCAGGTGGTAAGGATATGCAACAACAACGCTAGGGCTGTTGCTAGAACGTGCAAAGTTCTGACCGGATTACGATATGAACCAAAGCGTCCGTTTTTGGAGTGAAGCGCATAATTGCCAAAATCAACCTAAGATTCTTCTAGCGTGGGAATGTCAAGGATGTGGACAGCTGGGCAAGTAAAATAATATTTTGTTTATCAATCACATGCTATTATATTTGAAATTATTATGATTCCGATGAATGCCATATCAGAGCGCACACAGTGTTTAAATTTGTCACTTTGTGGATATACAGTTGAAGTTGGAAGCTTACATACACCTTAGCCAAATACATTTAAACTCAGTTTTTCACAATTTCTGACATTTAATCCTAGTAAAAATTCCCTATCTTAGGTCAGTTAGGATCACCAATTTATTTTAAGAATTTGAAATGTCAGAATAATAGCAGAGAGAATTATTTATTTAATATTTTATTTCTTTCATTATTCCCAGTGTGTCAGAAGTTTACATACACTCAATAAGTATTTGGTAGCATTGCTTTTAAATTGTTTATCTTGGGTCAAACATTTCGAATAGCCTTCCACAAGCTTCCCACAATAAGAATTTTGGCCTATTCTTCCTGACAGAGCTGGTGTAACTGAGTCAGGTTTGTAGGCCTCCTTGCTCGCACATGCTTTTTCAGTGCTGCCCACAAATTATCTATGGGATTGAGGTCAGGGCTTTGTGATGGTCACTCCAATACCTTGACTTTGTTGTCCTTTGTTGTCCATTTTGCCACAACTTTGGAAGTATGCTTGGGGTCATTGTCCATTTGGAAGACCCATTTGTGACTAAGCTTTAACTTCCTCACTGATGTCTTGAGATGTTGCTTCAATATATCCACATAATTTTTCATCCTCATGATGCCATCTATTTTGTGAAGTGCACCAGTCCCTCCTGCAGCAAAGCACCCCCACAACATGATGCTGCCACCTCCTTGCTTCACGGTTGGGATGGTGTTCTTTGACTTGCAAGTCCCCCCCTTTTCCTCCAATCATAACGATGGTCATTATGGCCAAACAGTTCTATTTTTGTTTCATCAGACCAGAGGACATTTATCCAAAAAGTACGATCTTTGTCCCCATACGCAGTTGCAAACCGTAGTCTGGCTTTTTTATGGCGGTTTTGGAGCAGTGGCTTCTTCCTTGCTGAGCGGCCTTTCAGGTTATGTCGATATAGGACTTGTTTTACTGTGGATATAGATACTTTTGTATCTATTTCCTCCAGCATCTTCACAAGGTCCTTTGCTGTTGTTCTGGGATTGAGTTGCACTTTTCACACCAAAGTACGTCCATCTCTAGGAGACAGAACGCGTCTCCTTCCTGAGCGGTATGACAGCTGCGTGGTCCCATGGTGTTTATACTTGCGTACTATTGTTTGTACAGATGAACGTGGTACCTTCGGGCGTTTGGAAATTGCTCCCAAGGATGAACCAGACTTGGCTGATTTCTTTTGATTTTCTCATGATGTCAAGCAAAGAGGCACTGAGTTTGAAGGTAGGCCTTGAAATACATCCACAGGTACACCTCCAATTGACTCAAATGATGTCAATTAGCCTATCAGAAGCTTCTAAAGCCATGACATCATATTTTTTTCCCCCCAGGCTGTTTAAAAGGCACAGTCAACTTAGTGTATGTAAACTTCTGACCCACTGGAATTGTGATACAGTGAATTATAAGTGAAATAATCTGTCTGTAAACAATTGTTCGAAAAATTACTTGTGTCATGCACAAAGTAGATGTACTAACTTACTTGCCAAAAAGTTTGTTAACAAGAAATGTGTGGAGTGGTTGAAAAACGAGTTTTAATGACAGCAACCTAAGTGAATGTAAACTTCCAAAAGAAGCTTGTGGAATGCTACCCAAAACGTTTGACCCAAGTTAAACAATTTAAAGGCAATGCTACCAAATACTAATTGAGTGTATGTAAACTTCTGACCCACTGGGAATGTAATGAAGGAAATAAAAGCTGAAATAAATCATTCTCTCTGCTATTATTCTGACATTTCACATTCTTAAAATAAGTGGTGATCCTAACTGACCTAAGACATGGAATGTTTAGGATGAAACGTCAGGAATTGTGAAAAACTGAGTTTAAATGTATTTGGCTAAGGTGTATGTAAACTTTCAACTTCAACTGTATATTAATAGCCAAGTTTATTTACTGATGTGCAATTTTCTTTAGACCAAAAAAGTATTGTTCGGGGACTGGGGGGTGAATCCCTGGGTCTCCGCTGCATATCATCCACAGACCAACTGTTTGTTTTTGTTTTTTTACAATTCGTTTTTATTGTTTTTCCATGGTACATAATCAGACAGATTTTAATATCTTACATTGTCAATAGATATCCCTTTCCTACCCCCTCTTCCAGGTTTGGATTAACGGACCAACCAGACTCTCAAGACTGCACACAACAACAGTGTCCAGGCCTCCAGAGTACTCACCCTATCACCTACTGTACGGACGGGAGCCGCAGTTGTTTAGTGAGGTAAACAATGCAATTGTATATATAATTATATCAAATTATTGTATTTACTGCAGTCATTCAAATGTGTGATTGACTTAATGTGTTGTTAGTCTATTGCTATTTTTGAATAACATACTTTCAGATCACTGAAAGTCCACCTGATGTGGTGGAAGTTGTGGAACCAGATCAGAACGCCTTCGAGGATCATGTTCAGGCACGGGCTGAGAAGGACGTGGAGGTTTTTGACCAGGTAAAAATGATTGTCTGCTGGTAATTTATTGTCTGGCCCTCCAAGAGATATGTAAGAGATGTATTTGTAATAATATGAAATATACAGTATTATCCTCCATCCGGCCACATCTCTGTGGCCGGATGGAGGACTTTCGGGGGTCATTCTTCATCACGTTCCTGGTTAGACAATTTTACAATTGATCATGCTCAAGCTCTTTTGCAGGTGCAGCATCCAGAAGTAGGAGGCCTCCTCGCAGTGGGCGGCACGCCATGCCGTCAGCAGTACCGACACTAGTCCAGGGGTTTGTCCAGATAGTCAATCTCAAGGCTAACCACTGGGTCACGGTAAGTAACCTTCGCTGCCAGGTAGGTACTGTTAAGGTGTATGACTCCAGTGGTCATGACCACCCCAGAGTTTCTCTCACAACTCATCTCTGTCTTATCTTTTCCAGGGACCTTTGTGACTGTGTAGTGGCCGGCAGTCCAACGGCAGAAAGGGGGCACAGATTGTGGGCTGTTTGCTAAAGCAAACTGTCTTACTCTGCAGAGATGAGGAGCCCTCCATGGCACGATACCATCAGAAATCCATGAGAAAACATATTTTCTCTAGTTTTCAGGCTGGGCACCTGGCACCATTTCCCCGTCCCGATTCCAATCCCCGTCCTGGGTCCAGCCCTCCCAAGGTGTCCACACCCTACACAACAGAGGTCAGCGTCCACTGCTTCTGCCGGAAATACGTGAGAGAAGGTAAGGAGGTGGCCCGGTGCAGGAGATGCGGCAAGAATTTTCATGTGTCTTGTCTGTCTCATGTCGTCAATGTGCGTGAATTTGTCTGTCCATCGTCTGTCATCTGTTTTGTCTGATGTTTTCCCCACCCTTGTTGTCACTGCTTGACCGGCTTCCCACCTCAAGACGGTAGGTATTTTACTACATTGTATATTTTTTGTAAATTGTATGTTATTGTAAATAACCTTAATAACCTGTGTAATATTGTTTTTAATTTGTATAAAGATGTGTTTTCTTGCAGACATTGGCTGTGAAGTTGGTTGGTAAGTACTTGTATTGCAAGTAACGTTAACAAGCATGTAAATATTTGTATATTTTTCCATTTGTTTGCTGGTAAATATTTTAAACTTGCTAAAATGTTCAATTGACTGTTCAGTTGCCCAGTTCCTTACTGGTCCTTAACCCATTCTCCCTAGCCATTAATCTTTTGTGCCCAATTCCAAATCCAATTTTAGGCCAGGGTTGGTATGGAATTGGACATTGGTTTCTAGGTAGTGTTTGCATATCTGGAGGTTCTAGATTTGTGTGTAATATGGCAGAAGTCTCCCAGAGTCCATTACACAGCAGGGTTGAGTCATCACCATATTGCTACACCTATCCAAGCCCCATCAGGTCAAACACTACAGAGATAGAGTAGGGGATTAAAGGCTTTAATTAAACTGGGTAATAAACATTTAAAATAAACTTCTCTCTGCCTGTACCTTGACGTGGTGAGAGGGCTTCCAACTAAACCAGGACCATGTTATTGAAAATGAAGTATCCTTTGTTTGCTTTTCCATCCCACCACCCGTGACTGAGACGGGTTGCCTGTCGAGGACAAGTGACAGGAAGAACTAGCCGCAGCACCTGTCTCTTGATTTTGCCTCTTTCCTATCTCCTCATCATTTAACTCTTTCTCTCATCTCCCTCCAGATGAAATTCTGCACCAAGTGACGTCTGATTACCCAACAATCTGCCCCCTCATCCCATCCCCTCCATCTCATTACATAATCTAAAGCTACTGTTATTGTTATGTTGTCATTATCTGCTAATAAAGTCTGCTAGCCGTATCATACTGGGCACATAATATGTGAGATACACAGATGAACTAAAAAAAACTAGCACTGCAAACACTCAGAACAAAGAGAGCAGCAGTGCCTGGACTTTGTACTCTCCCTCTTCAAGTCCCCCTAGCTGCCTGTTGAGAACAAGTGACAGGCAGAACCTCCCAACCACACAGCACCCATCTCTCTATTCCACCCACCAGAATGAAGTATTTCAGTCTGATTGCCATGTGAGTGTACAAACAATTATCTGTGAAAATAAATGAATGACAAAATATAAAAGTTTATGTATTAAAATCTTAAATATTGCCGGGTTGGTTTTCACAGCTGTGAAATAGGGAAGGGAAGGGCAGGTTAAAATAAAAACATGACAGCCAGACAAGCCAGTCTGAATCAAATGGATTTGCATATGAATGGAGTGGAAATTAGCTGACTTCGTGATCTGTAAGTTGAGTAACTTTGTGTCAAGCAGATTACACATTTTCTTTGCCATTTCTGAAACATAGCAACGTTTAAGACATGGATTTCATGTTAACAAGGTACCCAAAAGTAGCTAGAATTAATGTTTTCATTTTATTAGCAAAACAAACCTTGTTTAAACAACAACATTGTTGCGGAAATCAGCCCTGTTTGCGTAGCGATGATGAAAATAACGTAATTTAGGCTGTAATGATCTCCAAAAACCAAACACACCAAGAAAGCCGTGAAGAGGGCACGACAACGCCTTTACCCCCTCAGGAGACTGAAAAGATTTGGCATGTTTCCCCAGATCCTCAAAAGGTTTTACAGCTGCACCATCGAGAGCATCCTGACTGGTTGCATCACCGCCTGGTATGGAAACGGCTTGACATCTGACCGTAAGGTGCTACAGAGGGTAGTGCGTATGGCCCAGTACATCACTGGGGCCAAGCTTCCTGCCATTCAGGACCTACAGTACCAGTCAAAGGTTTGGACCCACTTACTCATTCAAGGGTTTTTCTTTATTTTGACTATTTTCTACATTGTAGAATAATAGTGAAGACATCAAAACTATGAAATAACACATATGGAATCATGTAATAATCAAAAAAGGGTTAAACAAATCAAATAAAATGTATATTTGAGATTCTTAAAAGTAGCCACCCTTTGCCTTGATGACAGCTTTGCACACAATTGGTATTATCTCAACCAGCTTCATGAAGTAGTCACCTGGAATGCATTTCAATTAACAGGTGTGCCTTGTTAATTTGTGGAATCTCTTTCCTTCTTAATGCATTTGAGTCAATCACTTGTGTTGTAGGGGTGGTATAGGTAGGGGTGGTATACATAAGATAGCCCTATTTGGTAAAAGACCAAGTCCATATTATGGCAAGAACAGCTCAAATAAGCAAAGACAAATGAAAGTCCATCATTACTTTAAGACATGAAGGTCAGTCAATCAGGAAAATATCAACAACTTTGAAAGTTTCTTCAAGTGCAGTCGCAAAAACCATCAAGCACTATGATGAAACTGGCTCTCATGAGGACCAACCCAGGAAAGGAAGACCCAGAGTTACCTGCTGCATAGGATAAGTTCATTAGAGTTAACTGCACCTCAGATTGGAGCCCAAATAAATGCTCCACAGAGTTCAAGTAACAGACACATCTCAGCAACTGTTCAGAGGAGAATATGTGAATCTGGCCTTCATGGTCGAATTGCTGCAAAGATGTTTAAACTAAATGACAACAAGAAGAAGAAGAGACTTGCTTGGGCCAAAAAACATAAGCAATGGACATCAGACTGGTGGAAACCTGTCCTTTGGTCTGATGAGTCCAAATTTGATATTTTTGGTTCCAACCGCCGTGTTTTTTGAGACGTAGAGTAGGTGAATGGATGATCTCCGCATGTGTGGTTCCCACCGTGAAGCATGGAGGAGGCGGTGTGATGGTGTGGGGGTGCTTTGCTAGTGATACTGTCAGTGATTTATTTAGAATTCAAGGCACACTTAACCAGCATGGCTACCACAGCATTCTGCAGTGATACGCCATCCCATCTGGTTGGAGCTTAGTGGGACTACCATTTGTTTTTCAACAGGACAATGACCCAAAACACACCTCCAGGCTGTGTAAGGGCTATTTGACCAAGAAGGAGAGTGATGGAGTGTTGCATTAGATGAACTGGCCTCCACATTCACCCGACCTCAACCCAATTGAGATGGTTTGGGATGAGTTGGATCGCAGAGTGAAGGAAAAGCAGCCAGCAAGTGCTCAGCATATGTGGGAACTCCTTCAAGACTGTTGTAAAAGTATTCCTCATGAAGCAGGTTGAGAGAATGCAAAGCGTGTGCAATGCTGTTATCAAGGCAAAGGGTGGCTACTTTGAAGAATCTAAAACATTAAATATATTTTGATTTGTTTAACACTTTTGGATACTACATGATTCCATATGTGTTATTTCTTAGTGTTGATGTCTTCACTATTATTCTACAATATAGAAAATTGTAAAAATGTCAGAGGCTTGTCAGAGGAAAGCCCAAAAAATTGTCAAAGACTCCAGTCACCCAAGTCATAGACTGTTCTCTCTGCTACCGCACGGCAAGTGGTACCGGAGTGCCAAGTCTAGGTCCAAAATACTCCTTAACAGCTTCTACCCCCAAGCCATAAGACTGCTGAACAATTAATCAAATGGTCATCCGGACTATTTATATTGACACCCACCGCCTTTGTTTTTACAGTGCTGCTACTCGCTGTTCATTGTCTATGCATATTCACTTTACCCCTTACCTACATGTACAAATGACCTTGACTAACCTGTACCCCCACACACTGACTCTGAACCGGTACCCCCTGTATATAGCCTCATTATTGTTATTTTATTGTCTTCTTTTTTTTAAACTTTAGTTTATTTAGTAAATATTTTCATAACTCTATTTTCTTAAAACTGCATTGTTGGTTAAGGGCTTGTAAGTAAGTATTTCACGGTAAGGCTGTTGTATTCGGCGCATGTGACATAACATTTGATTTGATTTATTATAACAGCTTGTGACAAGTTATGTCAGCTGTTATGACATATTATGACATGGTTATGATCATATCATAACGTGTTATGACACTGGGTGTCAAGTAAAGTTTTACCAACAGTTGAACTAAGCTCATAAGGCATTTATAAGTTATTTTCTTCAATAATAAATGGGAACATATCACCATTAATTTATAAGTCCAAAAATGTAGGATGTAGCAACTGCAGATTGCCCCTTTAAAGTATGGTTCGTGGTTGTGTATAAAGTATGGGTCGAAAACCTCTACATCTGAGAGTGAAGATGGATCAACCCTTTCTGCATTTGGTAGAACGATGGAAAAAATTGTAGGACTAGTTTATATCACTTAGAATGACTTGATGTGCTTATTCACCAAAGAACATTATTGGATTTTTAAACCAGCCTTTTATTTAATCAGAGAAGCAGGGACATTTGCAGTTCATCTCTGGTTCAACTGCTAACCTCGATATAGGTGACATTCTGCTGCAAAAAATGTGTTTAAAGTATGGGTCGAAATGTGGTTGTGCATCAGGAGTTTTTCTCTTGCTATGTCACTGACAGTCACTCAATTAGCCATGTCAGCTAACAATTTTAAATTTTGGTAAATTAGTCTAGCCAGCTATCTAAACTTGTAGTAAATCTGTCCGAATATCGACCGGGCACGCAGAGCACGTGCCCAGGGGCCCTGACCTCAAGGGGGCCCCCAATAATTTTGTTAGTCACTCTCACTTAGATATCATATTAACACAGTATAAGCCATGGCAAAATGTGTAGAATTGCAGGAAATTAATTTTAAAACAAAAAATATTCTCTCCACTGTCAGGAGGTTGGCGACTAAAATGTTTTGCCTGCAAGGTTGGGGTCCCACCAACCAAATCTCACTTAGGGTGCCCAAAAGGGGGCATGTTTTCATGAGCTTGGGTTGCAGGAAAACACTGAATTTCTCATTTGGGTCACAGGCTGAAAAAGCTTAAGAATCGCTGGACTATGGTCATAAACGTTTTAATAGTTTAACTAAAGAGAAAAATGTATGATTGCACTGAAATGTACAGTACTTTAGTTGGCCCAGTGATTCTGAAAGTGGTTTAACGTTTTAAAAAACGGTGTCCTCCTTTAGACACAATACATATCACTGAATTACCATTGTACCACCTTGGATAGGCAGCATTCGAGAACAGAAGCAGAGGTAGAGAGCAGAGTGACCCTAGATAATAAATGTTCTGCAATTCTGCCAAAGATGGTATTCTGATGGAAAATAGCCAGCCACTATGAAAATAAATCACTTCCATAATAAGAAAATTACACTTTTGTCATCAGCAATATCAACAGCCATTAGCATTGGATCGAAGGAATCAAAACAGAACTAGCACAGCAACTACTACTAATACTATCTTACTGTTAAATCACAACATCTGCTCATCAAAAAAGCAAGGCTTTCATCTACAAACAAAAACCTCTACATCTGAGAGGGAAGATGGATCAACCCTTTCTGCATTTGGTAGAACCATGGTGTAACGGTTTTCTTCTGTGGAAGAAGGAGAGGACCAAATCGCAGCGTGATTAGTGTTCATCATGTTTAATAAAAGACAATAAACTGAACACTTCCAAAATACCAAAACAAACAAACGTGAAAACCGAAACAGTTCTATCTGGTGCAGACACACAAAGACTGAAGACAACCACCCACAAAACCCAACACAAAACAGGCTACCTAAATATGGTTCCCAATCAGAGACAACACAAAACACCTGCCTCTGATTGAGAACCATATCAGGCCAAACACAGAAATAGGAAAACATAGAATTACAAACATAGACTGCCCACTCCAACTCACGCCCTGACCATACAAAATAAAGACAAAAACAAAGGAAATAAAGGTCAGAACGTGACTCCGGCCGCAAAACCTGAACCTATAGGGGATGGTCTGGGTGGGCATCTGTCCGCGGTGGCGGCTCTGGCGCTGGACGTGGACCCCACTCTACCATTGTCTTTGTCCGCTTTCTTAGCGTCCTTTGAGTGGCGATCCTCGCCGCCGACCTTGGCCTGGGAACCCTAATAAAGGGCCCCACTGGACTGAGGAACGCCTCTGGACTGAGGGGCGCCTCTGGACTGAGGAAACTCCTCCGGACTGAGGGGCAGCGCCGGAGTGAGGGGCGGCTCATGACTGAGGGACGGCTCATGACTGAAGGGCGGCTCATGACTGAAGGGCGGCTCCTGACTGGCGGGCGGCTCCTGACTGGCGGGCGGCTCTAGCGGCTCCTGACTGGCGGGCGGCCCTGGCGGCTCCTGACTGGCGGGCGGCTCTGGCGGCTCCTGACTGGCGGGGGGCTCTGGCGGCTCCTGACTGGCGGGCGGCCCTGGCGGCTCCTGACTGGCGGGCGGCCCTGGCGGCTCCTGACTGGCGGGCGGCCCTGGCGGCTCCTGACTGGCGGGCGGCCCTGGCGGCTCCTGACTGGCGGGCGGCTCCTGACTGGCGGGCGGCTCCTGACTGGCGGGCGGCTCCTGACTGGCGGGTGGCTCTGGCGGCTCCTGACTGGCGGGCGGCTCTGGCGGCTCCTGACTGGCGGGCGGCTCCTGACTGGCGCGCGGCTCCTGACTGGCGGGCGGCTCCTGACTGGCGGGCGGCTCCTGACTGGCGGGCGGCTCCTGACTGGCGGGCGGCTCCTGACTGGCGGGCGGCTCCTGACTGGCGGGCGGCTCCTGACTGGCGGGCGGCTCTGGCGGCTCCTGACTGGCGAGCGGCTCTGGCGGCTCCTGACTGGCGAGCGGCTCTGGCGGCTCCTGACTGGCGAGCGGCTCTGGCGGCTCCTGACTGGCGAGCGGCCCTGGCGGCTCCTGACTGGCGGGCGGCTCTGGCGGCTCCTGACTGGCGGGCGGCCCTGGCGGCTCCTGACTGGCGGGCGGCCCTGGCGGCTCCTGACTGGCGGGCGGCCCTGGCGGCTCCTGACTGGCGGGCGGCCCTGGCGGCTCCTGACTGGCGGGCGGCCCTGGCGGCTCCTGACTGGCGGGCGGCCCTGGCGGCTCCTGACTGGCGGGCGGCTCTGGCGGCTCCTGACTGGCGGGCGGCTCTGGCGGCTCCTGACTGGCGGGCGGCTCTGGCGGCTCCTGACTGGCGGACGGCTCTGGCGGCTCCTGACTGACGGACGGCTCTGGCGGCTCCTGACTGACGGACGGCTCTGGCGGCTCAGGACAGACGGGCGGCTCTGGCGGCTCAGGACAGACGGGCGGCTCTAGCGGCTCAGGACAGACGGTCGGCTCTAGCGGCTCAGGACAGATGGGCGGCTCAGACGGCTCAGGACAGACGGGCGTCCGTCAGTCAAGAGCCGTCCGTCAGTCAGGAGCCGCCAGAGCCGTCCGCCAGTCAGGAGCCGCTGGGGACACGCACCACAGACGGGCAGCTCAGGTGGCGCTGGGCAGACGGGCAGCTCAGGCGGGGCTGGGCAGACGGGCAGCTCAGGCGGCGCTGGGCAGACGGAAGACTCTGGCCTGCTGAGGCGCACAGTAGGCCTGGTGCGTGGTGCCGGAACAGGTGCTCCCGGGCTGGGAACACGCACCACTGGGCGAGCCCGGGGTCAGGAACAGGGCGTACAGGGCTCTGGAGACGCACAGGAGGCTTGGTGCGTGGTGCCGGAACTGGTGGTACCGGACTGGGGACACGCACCTCAAGGCGAGTGCGGGGTGCTGGAACTGGAGGCCTGGTACGTGGCGCCGGCACCGGAGGGCTGGTGCGTGGGGCTGCCACAGGAGAGCTGGTGCGCTGAGCTGGCACAGGACGTGCAGGGCTAGGGAGGCGCACAGGAGGCCTGGTGAGTGGGGCTGGCACAGTCTTCACCAGACGGCTAGCACGCACCTCAGGACGAGTATGGAGAGCTGACTCAGGTGACATCAAATCCCTGACACGCTCCGTCGTGCGGATGTCGTGCCTCATGCACCAAACCAGCACCTCCCTCATAACTCTCTCCTCCAATCTCCCCATTAACTCCTTTACTGTCTCTGCTTCGCTCACCTCCAATACCGCCCTGACCGGCTCTGGCTCCATCCTTGGCTCCTTACGGTAAGCAGGGGGAGTTGGCTCAGGTCTGACTTCTGACTCTGCCACACTCTCCGTGTGCTGCCCCCACCAAGACATTTTTGGGGCTGCCTCTCGGGCTTCCAGCCGCTCTGCCGATATTCCCCTGGCTCTGCCCAGGGTCCTTTGCCGTCCAACTCGTCCTCCCATGTCCATTCCTCCTTCTCGCGCTGCTCCTGCTCCCGCTGCCTGTTACCACGCTGCTTGGTCCGGTTTTGGTGGGTGGTTCTGTAACGGTTTTCTTCTGTGGAAGAAGGAGAGGACCAAAGCGCAGCGTGATTAGTGTTCATCATGTTTAATAAAAGACAATAAACTGAACACTTCCAAAATACCAAAACAAACAAACATGAAAACCGAAACAGTTCTATCTGGTGCAGACACACAAAGACTGAAGACAACCACCCACAAAACCCAACACAAAACAGGCTACCTAAATATGGTTCTCAGTTAGAGACAACACAAAACACCTGCCTCTGACTGAGAACCATATCAGGCCAAACACAGAAATAGGAAAACATAGAATTACAAACATAGACTGCCCACCCCAACTCACGCCCTGACCATACAAAATAAAGACAAAAACAAAGGAAATAAAGGTCAGAACGTGACACATGGAAAAAATTGTAGGACTAGTTTATATCACTTATAAGCACATCAAGTCATTCTTCACCAAAGAACATTATTGGATTTTTAAACCAGCCTTTTATTTAATCAGAGAAGCAGGGACATTTGCAGTTCATCTCTGGTTCAACTGCGAACCTCGATATAGGTGACATTCTGCTGCAAAAACATGTATTCAGTTCAACAGAACAACAAAACAGCTTTTCAGGGTGCTCCACTGGAACTTTCGCCTGCCAATAGAGTTCAACATCTGTAAAAGGGCTGCATCTACAGTGAAAGAGCAATGACCCAGTCCTGACTTACCATGCAGAGGCAATACTCTGTGCATTTGGAAAACTCTAAATTGCACCTGGGCTGGAATAATACATTATGGCCTTTCTCTTGCATTTCAAAGATGAAGGTACAAAAAACTTAGTTTTTTTCTTTTTATTATCTTTTACCAGATCTATTATGTTTTATTCTCCTACATTCCTTTCACATTTCCACAAACTTCAAAGTGTTTCCTTTCAAATGGTATCAAGAATATGCTTATCCTTGCTTCAGGTCCTGAGCTACAGGCAGTTAGATTTGGGTATGTCATTTTAGGCGAAAATTTTAAAAAAGGGGCGGATCCTTATTAACACCCGCCAGTTTAGCCAGGAAGCCAGCCGCACCAATGTGTCGGAGAAAACATTGTTCAACTGGTGACCGAGGTCAGCCTGCAGGTATCCGGCCCGCCACAAGGAGCCGCTAGAGCGCGATAAGCCAAATAACAGAATTACAGGTTTAATCAGTTAATAATTCAAAAACAAGCTTGATATCAGTAAAAACACTATAACTAATTGGTAGGTCTACCTTTACTTGTTACTTCTGTGAACTTTCTTTAAAAGTCGGAAAATATCTTAAAGATATGTGGGTTTTTGGTAACGGAATTACAAGGCACAAAGCAATGTTTATTAAACTTTTAGAAGGCACATATATTTGAGGCAATACAAACGGTCCCTTTCTAGTAATAAATGCCACTACCTAAACCGCCTCACCCACTTGAAAAAAGTGTTGATCACAACGTACAGTTGGTGGCTGCACCTCTTAAACCCAAGAGAAGAAGCAGAAAAGCCTTAACAGGAAGTAGGCTACTTCATAGCTGGGTCATTCCTACAATGTGGTAACATTTAAAAAATGTGTATTCCATCAGAAAAAGGGCATGTTTGACTTTCATAAAAACATATTGGTCAAGCTCAGGCACCTAAAATTTTTTGAGAGGCATTTTCCAATTTGTTAGGTGCATAATCATAACAGGGTGGAACCTAACAGGGTGGAATTGTTTGTCTAAATTAGCCATAGCTCTGTGAGTGAGCAAGATTGAGCGAGCATAATAGTGAACACTTGAACAGGATTTTAACTTCTCTATCAAATGTATTTTACCATTTTTATTTATTTATTTTTCTCTATAATTTAGCCTATGACACTTCATGAATGCAGGGCCATTGTAGGAAGGGATTGTTTTCTTAAATGGAGAATTACAACAAACTAACAAGGTGGAAAGTGGTGTCAGGGACACATACAATAATCAAGAAATAGGACTATGAAATAATGAAAAACATTTTTAAAATTGTAATTATTTTATGGCTTATATTTATTGTGGAAGTTGATACATAACACCTGGGGACATGGCAAAAACGCCTACATCCACTGACAAAAAGTGTTTAAAATGCGTAAAATTCCCTTTCAGGATCTATATTTGACTGTTTTTAAGGTAATGCACACCTGACCATTTAAAGCCTTTTAGAATCCACATTTTACACTAATTAAGAACTGATATTTCCTGGGGCCAGAAAAGGCACCGCATGCAAGGAATGACCCAGCTACCATCACCCATGGTCGTCACTAGTTACCACAGCCACAAAGTCATAAACCCTGCCTATTTAAAAAAAATATAATATTCAAATCAGATTTTAAACCTAATCTTTACATGTTGCTTTTTATATTTCCGTTTAGTATAGTTTACCCAACTTTTTCCCTCTACATCACTGGACCCAACCAACACACACCATGTAAGGTGCAAAAAATGCTTCAGACTGACATTGCATGGGTGAGTCGGCCCTGAAGAGCCACATGAAGGGGGGGAAGACACAACGCTGCATACTATGATAGCGCCAGTTCTACATTATGTTACTTTTTCTCTACAATAACATCCAGAGCTGTTTTGCCAATCACCTCATTCACGGGGCGCCTGCGATATACCGCTTTATCAAGTGGCATCCGTGCTCCTGCAGTTCTGGCGGCCGTTCAGGTGCTGTTTTCCTCACTAAAGCTGCCAGTCGGAATCAATACGCTTTTTCGTAGCTATTAAGTAGTAGATTCCCAAATGGCCCGTAAAACACAGTCATTAAGCTGGAATTGTGTAGTAATGCGAATAGGAAATGTGTGTACCAACCATTAGGCGGCATGTCCCAAAACTCTACTCAGCTCCAATTACAAAATCATCAGTACTGACTTCACCACTCATGTATGTAGTAAATAAGTAGTGAAACAACCTAGTGATGAATACTAAATTAGTTATTTTTTATGAGGTTGTGACGATATACTGCCATCTGGTGGCGACTAGAAACAATTGCATAATATTAACTATTACAAATTGATGGTCCTTTAAAAATAAATATTAACGCTTGAAAAAGTACTTGAACGTTTGACTTGCCAATGTCTGTACGAACCCTGCAATCAGCATTCAGGACTCGATCCATTTAGTTCATAACTACACCTATCAGACCGTATACCACGGCTATGACAAAACATTTATGTTTACTGCTCTAATTAAGTAGGTAACCAGTTTATAATAGCAGTAAGGCACACCAGGGGTTTGTGGTATAAATACTGTATCCAGGCATCCATGCACTCCGCCTTGCATCGTGCATAAGAATAGCCCTTAGCCTTCGAATATTGGCCATATACCACAGCCCCTCGGGCCTTATTGCTTAATTATACCATGGCATTGTTGAATACTTGTTTCTGATTGGCATTCTAGAGCGCGTATTATTTCCCTATAACGCACAGTATATTTGCATGGTGGAATTCAATTCTTACATGTTCTATGTTTGAACTCCTTTTGAAAGCAAAAGTCAAATTGAAAACGTTATTGGCATTGTTAAAATTGATTTTCATAATGGCAAACTAAGATTAAGGGTTGGGTTAGCTAAACAAGTCTGTTTGTTTGGTTACCATGGCAACCACTGCAGCTCTCTAGCAAACTTACTGGCTACTGCAGTGGATGTTGAACACATTTCTTCCGGCAAATGAACACATTTCTAGAGGCAAATGTGTTAAATTATAGTCATGGTATAAAAGGGATAATCAACTCGGTGTTCAATGCGTTCTCTGGAAGATAATTAAACTAAGTGGAAGGTCAGTGCCACTCAGCTAGCGCGTCGAACACACCTCCACGTCGTTCATTATTTTCCATAGAACGCATAGCCCCTCGTTGATTTTCACTTACATATCGTTGTTAGAAATAATACTATATTTCCCTTGATGTAGTGATGCTGAATAAATGCTTTCGCTAAACTTAAGCCTACCCCACTCTCCCCTACTGTAAAAGTATATCAAAGCCTTAAGCACTACTCAGTCTGCCCATAAAATACAACTGCCCAGAGGCTGTCATTAGGCAGTGCAGAGGGCTTCATTAAAATCAGCTGTGAGATGTCAATCAATCAATAACACCTCATCAAGAGATATCAAAGCTTTGTAATTGGTCTTGCAGATTTTAGAGTATGCTTTTTAAATGAATTTATTTTTCATCTAATCAATAAATGTCGCTGAAACATCTAATCAGGAAATGTATTGAAATTCATTGTTGAATATTAGAACTACTGATAAGCAAATTGTTGTAACCAATATACTATAGGGTGGCAGATAGCCTGGTGGTTAGAGTGTTCCGGTTGCTGGATCGAATCCCCAAGCTGACAAGGTACAAATCTGTCATTCTGCCCTTGAGCAAGGCAGTTAACTGTTCCCTGGGTGCTGAAGACATGGATGTTGATTGATTAAGGCAGCCCCCTGCACCTCTCTGATTCAGAGGGGTTGGGTTTATTGCAGAAGACACATTTCAGTTGAGGCATTCAGTTGTACAACTGACGAGATATCTTGGTATCTTGCTTTCCCTATACAGTGAAAGAAAGAAACTGTCATGGATCGATTTACTCTGACCTCTTGTGGAACACCTGTAGCACTGCATTAGCTTGTCAACAGTGCTGTTGCAGTACCTTGTAACTCACTTTTCAGAGGTTACTCTGAAAATGCATTTATGCTGATATCTAGTGCCCTCACTCAGATGTTGTAAAGAAATATAGACTTTGTCCTACAAACATTAAGCAACTTGTATCACAACATGTTCTCATGTTCTCAGGTGGATTCTACATAAAATATCATTCAAGCAGAAAATTATGTGTACAAAGCAAGTCTCCCCTCAGCAGTGGCCTGCGAGCAGCCAGAGAAAAGCATGCATAGAAAGTAGTAGATAGAAGATGAGTGGAGTTGGAGTTAGTGGTCGTCAGCAGGCTGGCGGGCCCGGAGAGAGGCAGGGGGCGAGTAGAGCCCTAGTGACATCTCCAAACTTGTCAGCACAGTGGGGTGGACAACACATCTCACCCTGCCCTCTGCACCCGATCACAAGATCAACAAGGACAAAGCTGTTTTCCCTCGACCCACACACCACCCTTTCAGCCCCAACCGAGACAAACTGCAGCTGGATAGGGGGGAACTGTTCCACAGGTGTCCTCTGCTAAGGATCCTTTCATATTTCCATATTTGATACTCATCCTTTGGACCTGAACCTGCCCTTGAGTCAGTCAGTCATGGTCGCTCCAGTGTTCTCCATACTGGGATACATCTACTCTTTTAGCCTCCTGCCCCTGCTACTGCCTGGTTGGAGCCAGGGCAGTCCCATCATGTCCCCCGAGGAGCCTCGACGGGGCCCTGGGGCCAGGGGTCTGGTGGATACCTCCATGTTGGAGCAGGATCAGGATGTAGAGCTGGACATACAGGACTCTCTGGGTCAGTTTCTGTCTACGTTGAACCTCACAGAGCTGGAGGCCCGGGTCAGGCCCCGTGCCACACGTAAAGAGACACCAGAATACATGCTGGAACTGTACAACCGCTTTGCCAACGGTCACACAGCGGTGCCCTCTGCCAACATAGTGCGTAGTTTCAAGAATGAAGGTAGAACACTTACTTCTATTTGTCTGAAGACATTTTTTATTTTTGTTTAACACTTTCTTATTTTTATCATCCTGAAAATGTATCTTTGGGATATTATTAATTGTTTATTGAGCTAACATTATAAAGCCACTCAAATTAGTTTTGTTTAATTTGACAACTATAGCATGATACAATATATTGACTAATACAACTTAGTATGTCAAAAGGTATACACAGCTGTTTGTTTTCTTTTAGAGGAGTTAATATTTGACTGTAACTGTAAATCACTCTTTGTTTTGGGCTCAGGTTAACTGAGGTTGACTTTATTAAAGCAAGTTTTTTGAACTTTAGCCCTAAATTGACAAGAATAAAATATTTTATTTGCCCTTAAAGAAACTTTTATTGAATTTAAATTGGTTTAACAGGTGCTTATTTCCTCTGCTTGAAGTCAGATGATATGATTGCAATAAAATCTAACCATTAACAAAAGAGCTAAAATTAACCCCTTATTATTGATGCATTATTTCATATCAAATTGATTAAATCCAATTGAAGTCTAAACCCAATTCAGACCTTCATTGATATTTTAATTCCAGATTCCTCCCCCTACAGTGTGACAGTCAGGGGCATGAGGAGACACCCCCTGCTGTTCAACATCTCCATCCCCCACCACGAGCACATCTTCACCGCCGAGCTCCGCCTTTACACCCTGGTCCAGAAGGACCGCAGACACTACGCCGGCCTTGACCGCAAGGTGACCGTCTACAAGATACACGAGGGGGGGCACTGGAGGAAAGAAGAGGGGAGGGACAGAAGAAAGAATGAGCAGGAGACAGATGAAATTGAGGAAATGGAGGAGCTGGCAACCCGGCACGTCTATGGTAAAGACGATGTCTGGGTTACCTTCGACCTGACCAATCAGGTCAACCTTTGGCGGAAGGCAGAGAGCTCCACCCACCGACTGGAAGTCCACATTGCAAGTCTGAGGTGCAAAGGTGGGAAGATCCGCCAGGAAGTCAGAAAAGAGGATGGAAAGAAAGTGGATGTTGACATGGGCTCGGGTGAGAAACACAAGCCAGTGGTTATTGTGTTCTCAGATGATCAAAGCAGAGACCATCATGAGGAGGACATGGGGGAGCTCAACTGGATGATGCAACATGAGAACGACTTGCCGGCTGACCTGGAGCTGAGTCCACACGGGAACCGGGGGTACCAGGCTGGGAGCGATGCAAGGAACACTGATGGAGTGGAGCTGGATGAGGAGACTCTCATGCAACTGCACTCCAACCTCTATTACGACACTCCTCCCCGAATCCGCCGCAATGTCAAGGGTGACCCCTGTAAGAAGATCCCTCTCTATGTGGAGTTTAAGGACATTGGCTGGGATACCTGGGTCATACAGCCCATGGGTTATGAAGCCTACGAGTGCAATGGTGTATGCAGCTACCCTATGACCTCTGAGGTCTCGCCTACCAAGCATGCCATTGTCCAGACTCAGCTGAGCAGTAAGATTCCACAGAAGGTGTCACCAGCCTGCTGTGTTCCCACCAAGCTAGAGCCCATCTCACTCCTTTACGAGGATGGAGGAGTGGTCACCTACATGCACAAGTACGAGGGCATGGTGGTGGCAGAGTGCGGCTGTAGATAGTCATAAAACTGACTGAAGGTTCAGGAGAGAATTATAGAGACTTTGGATTAGCATAGACTGAGTGGTCATCAGTTTCACTGTCAAAGAAGAAAACCAGATCATAAGTGCCGATTTGAAAATAACATCCATTTCCACAAGCATCAAGGATACTTGCTTTGTGCGCTAGAAACTGATATATAGTAGGGCATGAATAATTTATATTTACAGTATCTAATGAACACGCCGCTTCAACTACATTTTAAGATAAAGATAAACAGGGAGGAGTAAATAGGAAGATGACAGAGCAAAAGAGTGCATTATATGATGGAAATTTGTCATTTGTGAAAGTACATTTCTTATTATATGGAGATTATATAAAATGCTATTTTATAATGCCAGCAATATAATGTCATTTTGTAAAACAAAAGAGAAACACAAAAAATATTTGAATGTGAATATTATGCTGTTCTTTATAGTTTGTATATGTTTGTCATCTTACATTTTACTTTAATTATGACGATTTGTTGGTATGTACTGTCAGATATGCACAAAACTCTCTTGGTTTAAATGACAGAAAAACAGAACAGATCACTCCTGCATGCACAGTATATATACATGCTGTTACATAAATATAACCATATATTCTACATGCAAAGACAGATGCTCATTCTAAAAGAGCGCAGGATGAATGGTGTTTGATATTTCAAATATGAGTGCTTCCATGATGGACTAGATGTCATAAAATGTGAAATGAAATGTATTATAGAAACACATGTGTTCCAGAAATGTATTATGGGAATGGAACTTTGTTTGAGGTCGTCTTTTACAAAGGCCTGTGGACAAGCCAAGACTACATGTTCACTACAGACGTTAATCTTGCTTTGAATAGAGTGGTATTGTGCCAAATGGCATTGATAAATGCAATTGCCATATGAAAAACCTTTCAAAAATGGCATTGCTCCAAAAGTTTTTATATTTATTTTCGGTAATACCAATTACCCTACCGAAGACATTCTTTAAAAAAGTATACTCGGTCATAACATACTTTATATGGGCTAATAAATTCATAAAATAAAAAGGAAATTTTTACATCTACCTAAGTATAAGAGTGGTTTTAACCTTCCAGACTTGGAATATTGTATTAACTCGCAAAGCAAGGCTTTTACTTGCCGCATATAGTTAAATGCACTAAAGAGGAACAATGGGTACATATTGAAGATGCACACGCTCATCCCCAGAATCTGTTTACTTGTCTATTTTCTAAGGATAAAGCTACGAACATTAACAACTTCATAGTTAAGAACACTATAACAATATGGAAGGAAATGAACTTTATGGAATAATCGTGGATAGCTTTTCTGAATTCACTGATAAATTGGTCCACATGGAAAACCAAAGGCATATAAACCGTAAATGACTTGGTAACAGGAAAAACATTTATTTCCATGACAGAATGAAAAAAGTAATTTTGGACTGACCAATGTATAGTTTCAAATACATGCAATTTAAAAGTTATATATCACAAAATGTCGATTTGAAATATTTTGGACATCAGAGCAACCTTGAATATAGAATGTTGTTATAGAACAGACACATTTCACAAATTCCACAGCACAACGGCAGAGTCAGGTCTGAAGTGTAAAACTAACAATGATTCAATAATCCATTCTGTCTGGGTTATGCTATAAAGTCCAGAAATTGTGGTCGGAGCTAGAAAGTTGGGTGTCTGAAATATTACAATGTAAATGTACTTTTAATCTGTCTGCATATTTCAAGACATGGCATATGGAGGTGTATTGAGATGCCCAATGGCCTGGACGATTCTCCTCTCATCACTCATCTTGAATTTTATTAAATAAAAAACTTGTAATTCAATTAATCCACCATCATTAACACAATGGAAAAAAAATCTAATTATTTATTATGGAAATATTGAAATAGCAAGGGCAAACGAGAAAAGTGAATTGGTACAATTTAAGGCCACGTGGCAACAATAATGCAGGCACTAGGGATGGAGATGTGAGCATGTGGGTCTGGGCAGTGGAGATGAGGTCGTTGTTTGCGTGCATCTGTAAGTGGTTGTTTGTATTTGATTTAAAAAATATCATATTTGGTTAAAAAAATATTAAAACCTTTCAAGAGGAGTGTCATATCAGGTCAGAGAATGTGAAATCAAAGGGTAAACAATTCAGAAGGTGTTATGACTTTTTTTTAAATTGCAGATGACTTTATGTCTCTGCAAAATGTCTAACCTCTACATTTGGAGAAAGCAGAAGCAAAAAGGCACAGACGATGTACAAAGCCATAGATTAAGTTTGCCAGAAAGAAAGTTATTTTTCCTGAATACATAATATACTGTCCATGTCCATGGAACCAAATTAATGTTTTAAATCCTTTCTGCCCACTTATTATTGGGCTAATCTATCTGCCTCAGTCCGACTCACACCCCCTACCACCCCACCATCACACATCCTTCTAGAGCCACATGCAATGAAAGCATTGGTGATAAGGAGGTGTTAGGGCCTGGAGACGTGTAGACCATCACTCAGGATGAGAAACCATTCCAAGTGGGGAGCAGTAGGGAGAGTGGGCTGTCAGATTCTTGGGCCCCAACACCAACAATCTCTATGGAACATTCAATACACCCCCCAGCCAGCCTCTGTTTACTGGCCAGTCTCTCTCTATTCACCACTGCCTGGCCCCAAACACTCCCACTTCCCTTCTCTGGCATGGATACTCTGGGTCCCTTATCATGGCTTTGCCTGCAGTACAGATGGAAAAAAACATGTCACATCACCACTCCTGTTCTGCTGTCAGCAGACTGAAGGAGAGACAACCTCTATGGAATCACGCTGAACTTTTAAACCAACTGGACTTGGTTCTCAGTCAAGATTTGCTTTTCACTGCCATGCATTTGTTAATCAAACCTATACTGTATACTGTACCTAATAGCTATTGAGCTGTTACAGAAATTATTTCAGAGTATTTATTCATGACTTGAAAGGTGATGGTTATTTATTTAGTAAATTTGATGTGCATGTGAAAGTTCAGTAGACTTATTGCATCTTGTGGAAATTAATTCTTTTGAGGAAAAATAAACTTTATTTGTTTTGCAGCACGAAGACATGGTTGGCATATGGTGTTGTTGAATGAAATGCCAGATCAAATCTCCAGAATGTTGGATATGCACATAGGTACATGGTACATTTACTTGGAAACTAATTACATTTGTAGGTTATAAACCAGGAGCAGAGATTGACTCATGAAGGCACATCTTGGTTTTTCAGACCTCATATATGGGACTTATGAACACTTCTACATGAGTTTGTAGGATAGCTGCACGTGAAAATTACATTGATATTTTATAAATAACATGTGTTTGTCATGAATGGAAAACAGAATGAACACACCGATAAGAAATCAAAACGGACCTTTTCAGCCCTAGGGCCAATTTTTGGGCCGCCCAGCCTGGTTCTCTGAACTCGAGCAAAGCTGAGTCACAGAACATGCTCCCCCTGCTGATATGAGTAGCACTGGAGCAATGCACCCATTGCACATTTGCACTGGAGTCGCGAGGGCGTTGCAGGGAGAGAGGGAATTGTTTATTTTCGTAGTTAGCACTTTAGCATTGTTTACCAGTCAGTATATTGCGACCATGTTTGTCTTGTTTCGCCACTGGCACAATTGAGAAACATCAAAGAGTCGCATCATATCTCATAATTAGAAGTTAGTCAAGTAACGTTATTGGCTCGAACTTCGATTCAAAGAACACTGGTTTTGTTGTCGGCTAGCAAGCTAACTAGTTCAACGATAATACCATTTTAGGTTTGCTACGAGAAAGTATTAGCATGTAAAAAAAAATGGTAATTTAGCTACACTGACTATTAGCTACAACTTAACCACACGGGCACGTAATTTTTTTATTTTAAGCGAGCCTACTACTGTAGCTAGCTAGCTAGCGTACTATCCTGTTACATATGTAAACGTTAACCATAGCTAGTTAGCTGGGTATTTGCGTTAGCTAACGTTAAAACGAGGGATTTTATGTAAAATAGTTAGCTTTTGTAAGTAATATTTTTGTTACTAACTAGCTAAGATTGTGTAGGAAAGTAGCTAGCTAAGTTTGAGGTGCTAACGTTTTCTTGCTAGCTAACTAAACATGATGGCATTATTCATTTGCTGCCAGTCAATGCTTCTGTGCATTGATAGTACGGTAACGTAGTGCTCTAACGTTATTTTCTTGCTCCCTCACTGCAGTCTGTCCTGTACACCCCACCTGTACAGTGAAGGGAACACATTCCATTCTAACCCTGGCAAAAGGTTTCAGAAAATGTGTTTTTGACTCATTGATCTGGAGGGAGGACTGAACTGGAAGCCTTAAGATTGAACTCCAAGTAATAGAGACTGTGGAACGGTGAGCAAGATGTCGATCACAAACACCCCCACAAGCAATGACGCTTGTCTGAACATCGTGCACAGCCTGATGTGCCACAGACAGGGTGGAGAGAGCGAGACCTTCGCCAAGCGAGCCATTGAGAGCCTTGTTAAGAAACTGAAGGAGAAGAAAGATGAGCTAGATTCTTTAATCACAGCAATCACCACCAACGGAGCTCACCCCAGCAAGTGTGCCACCATACAGCGCACGCTGGATGGACGCCTGCAGGTAATGGGATAGCTTGGTCATTCATTAGGTCATCCCGTAGTAAAACATTTTGCAACTTAAAATGAAAAAGAGCATTTCTTATTGGACAAGTTCTGATCGTCCCTCCCTGTTTCAGTCCCTTTGGTGCCTAATGAATTCCACCTTGGTGATAGAGAGGAGATATTACACTTGCATTACAGGACTGCTGTACTATGTTCATAACTCTTGTCTTCTCATCTCTGCTCTCAGGTTGCGGGGCGTAAAGGCTTCCCCCATGTGATCTATGCAAGACTGTGGCGGTGGCCTGACCTGCACAAAAATGAACTGAAGCATGTGAAATACTGCCAGTTTGCTTTTGACCTCAAAGCTGACAACGTGTGTGTTAACCCGTACCACTATGAGAGGGTGGTATCACCAGGGATTGGTGAGTGGGATTTATTTTCTCCTCTTCTTGAATACTGTTGTTCAGCCCCTCTGACTTTTCCTTTGAATTCTAAGTTGGATCTCATTTGTGTCCTTCTACTTCTCTTCACAGACCTTTCAGGACTGACTCTTTCAAGCTCAGGTAAGGGAGGCTCTCGCTCTGTACTAGTAATTTGCAGTTCACAATGGAGGATTAAAGTGAAGTTCCCCAAAACCTCGACCCTCTCACCCTACCTGACCTACCAGGCACACTCATGGTCAAAGATGAGTATGAATTTGAGAACCAGCCATCTCACTCTGGCGCGGACGGCCACCATCAGACCATCCAGCACCAACTCTCCAGACCAGGGGGTCCTCAGGATTTGTTCAGCAGCCCAGCCCTGTTCCCTCCCCCCGAGGGCAGCAGCTCAGCCTCCACCTCTGCCTTCTCCAGCCTCGCTGCTGGAGCTTCAAGTGAGACGCTGTCTTGTAGTTCATTACTCCCTTTAAATGTAAAGTTTCATTTTGTGGTGAATACGCTTCTGACATAAATACAGGACACAGTGGATCCCTCATACCCCAAGTCAAGGTCATGCTGAGAAGTTTTTCAGATGTGTCATTCCTGATCACTTTTGTTTGTGTGTGTGTCTGTATCGTGGTGTATGTATGTGTGTTTCTGTTTGGCTGTGTGTGCGTATGTTTTCCATACCCACCCACCCTGGCCCGTCCTGCTTCTGTCCCTATAGCCCAATCCAGTAGCCTTCTGTCAGGGAGCCATATCAGTGAAGGTCTGCGGCAGCTATCCTCAGGGCCAGGCCCAGCACAGGGACAGAGCTCACAGCAGAACGGCTATCCCCTGGCACAGAGCGCCACATACCATCACAGTAAGCACCCACACTCAGCCCTCCAAATTTAATACAATACCAGATACAATACTTTTCTTTAATGAATCCGACAGGAAGGATATACTGCTTCCCTGAGACCAGGCCCAAATTCCCGTCATTCTTGTGAAGAAAAGACGGAAATACAGGGGGCGGAGGTCGGGGTGCCTTGTGAGAATTTGTTGGCGAGTGGGTAAACTGCCTTTACCATCCGTTCTATTGGCCAACGTGCAATCACTGGAAAATAAACTGGATGATCTACGATTGAGCTTATCCTACCAATGGAACATGAAAAACTGTAATATCTTATGTTTCACCAAGTCGTGGCTGAACGACGACATGGCTAATATAGAGCTGGCTGGGTTTTCCGTGCATCGGCAAGACAGAGCAGCCACGTCTGGTAAGACAAGGGGTGGGGGGGTCTATTTGCCAATAACAGCTGGTGCGTGATGTCTAATATTAAAGAAGCCTTTGAGGTATTGCTCGCCTGAGGAATTGTACCTCATGATAAGCTGTAGACCACACTTATCTACCAAAAGTTTTCATCTACATTATTCATAGCTGTCTATTTACCACCACAAACCGATACTGGCACTAAGACCGCACTCAACGAGCTGTATAAGGCCATAAGTAAACAAGAAAATGCGCCGGGGACTTTAATGCAGGCAAACTTAAATCTGTTTTACCTAATTTCTACCAGCATGTCAAATGTGCAACCAGAGGAAAATAAACTACAACACCTTTACTTCACACACAGAGATGCATAAAAAGCTCTCCCTCACCCTCGTCGGACGTGGCAAGACTTGCAAAATATTACGGATCACAAAGGGAGACCCAGCCGCGAGCTGCCCAGCGAAGCAAGCCTACCAGATTAGCTAAATGCCTTTTTATGCTCGCTTCAGAGGTAAGCATGCATGAGAGCACCAGCTGTTCCGGACGACTGTGTGGTAATGCACTCTGTAGTCGATGTGAGCAAGACCTTTAAACAGGTCAACATTCACAAGGCCGTGGGGCCAGATGGATTACCAGGACGTGTACACAGAGCATGTGCGGACCAACTGGCAAGTGTCTTCACTGACATTTTCAACCTCTTCCTGACCGAGTCTGTAATACCTACATGTTTCAAGCAGACCACCATAGTATAGTCCCTGTCTGTTCCCAAGAAAGTGAAGGTAACCTGCCTAAATAACTAATGCCCTGTAGCACTCACGTCGGTAGCCATGAAGTGCTTTGAAAGGCTGGTCATGGCTCACATCAACACAATCATACCGGAAACCCTAGACCCACTCCAATTTGCATACTGCCCCAACAGATCCACAGATGACGCAATCTCCATCGCACTCCACATAGCCCTTTCCCAATTGGACAAATGGAACACCAATGTGAGAATGTTGTTTATTGACTACAGCTCAGCATTCAACACCATAGTGCCCACAAAGCCCATCACTAAGCTAATGATCCTGGGACTAAACACCTCCCTCTGAAACTCGATCATGGACTTCCTGACGGGCTGCCCCCAGGTGGTAAGGGTAGGTGGCAATGCCTGCCACGCTGATCCTCAACACCGGGGCCCCTCCTGTACTCCCTGTTCACCCACGACTGCGTGGACAAGCACGACTCCAACGGCATCATTAAGTTCGCTGACGACACAACAGTTGGTGGAAAAATATATTGGCCATGTAGCACACCCCCTCGTGTCTTATTGCTTAAATTAAATATGTCACGATGTGTATATGGGGCATCACTTGTTTTAACGATGCATTGTTCCTACAACGGCCGAAGATGTAATGTGCATTCCCCAAAACACTATGCAGAGAACGTTCTTTAAGTGCGTTGTTAGATACTTATAGGATAGAAAATCCTCACTGCTCTCGGATCAGCTTTATTCATTAAAATCTTACCTTTTAACATTATAATTACTTCACAATAATGACGGATCAGTTTCTAGAGTGCTATCACCTATGGCTGTAAATGTCAAGGCGGCTTATTATGCAAGGCTACCCAACAAATATATTGAGGCAAAAAATTTGACAGTAGCCTATTGGCACAATAGTACTCAATTGATTGAACATGAAATTGATTGAAATATATATATATATATATATATTATAGGCCCATGTAGCCTAAATATATTTTAATGCAGTCATCTCGGTTTTCATTTGAAGCATCTTGTCATCCTTCACTTTTTTTGTAACCATTGTAAAGACTTTGGTGACTTTGTAGTCAACCCTGTTCAGAAATTATCAGCCTTCAGACAGACAAACCTCTTGATTCTATGTTTAGCGGAGATTTTTATCTAACGAAGCACTTACCTGGTCTACGAGTGGTCTGAGGCAGTCGATAAATAACAAGTGCAGCTTTAGTTAAGCTGGTTTGGGGAAACACCACAGAGATTTAATGATGCCCCTACTAAGGTTCTAATGATGAACTTAGCCATAAGATGTTTTTGGGAAACCGAGCCCAGAGGTGCGTTCAGTTTGCTTGAATGTTTACTATGTTGCGGAACGGTTTGTACTGAATGACACGATTCCCCAAACCGTTCTTGTACGTTCTACAACAGACTTTGAGATATGTTTGCTCCCGTTTGGTGGGCGTGGCTTGAGGCAATAAGTGATGTATGTAAAGGGCAGTGGCCACGCTGACAGCGTTCCACAACCCAACCCCTCCCAGTTTTTCAACTGGTCATTCAGTACAACACCGTTTCCATTCAATTGAATGTGCCAGAACGTAAACAAGTACTGAAAGCAGCCCTGGTCCATCTAAATGTCTGGGGGTTCTGGCTATATGATTGGATAGAGCACACATCTGAGCACAGTCAGCACAGCTGCTTCTCTCGTGTTAGTGTGCACTGAGCAAGTGGGCATGATCATAATCCATACCCCCAACCCTCCAGTAAGTCGTGACGCACTGACTTACAAAACTCAGTACGAGACTGACTTTGTACGAGACTAAATTTAGGACCAAAATGAGGATATTTCCACTTTGTAGTCAATTTTGACAGAAATGTGTGTTTCTGACTCATATTGATGCCACATAGGCCATTTAAAACCAGAGAAGTTGATTCTAAGGGCAAGTTGACCTTTAAAGGGAGTGGGCACCTGCATTCATCAGCCTAAATATAACTCTCACTGCCTGTGCTATTAGCAATTACAGAAATGACCTGCACTTACAAGCAACCATTACAGGTAGCACTCTCATTCATCCGCCCTCCATATACCATAACAGCCCTCATATTTCCTCCCTGCTGCTTTTCACAGTAACCCTATTAACTTCTCAGAACCTGGATGTTCTCAACATTTTTCTTCTCTCAAAAAAGCTTTTCAGCGTTACCACATTGCATCTCCAGCGGGTTCATTCCTCCTCGGTCAGTTATAGAATTCCTCTCACCCCTGTGACTGTAACCCATGTATGTGTCGAGTGTGATTTGTGAGTTGTGTTTAGTTCAAAGCTAGGTCTTTTCTTGCTATATTGATGGTCTGACGCAACGTGTGATTGTTCTGCTTTCAGGTGCCACCTCAGGCTGGCTGAGAAATGGGAACTTCTCTCCCCCAGTGCCTCATCACCAGAATGGGCACCTGCAGCACCACCAACCCATGCCCAACACCCCACACTACTGTGAGTGGCTGTGTTGGCCCCCTCTCTGGGTATACAGCTAGTGGTGCTGCTGCCAACATCTGAGCCTAACATATGTTAGCTTTGCACACCTGGATTGTACAAATCTATGGCACAAAGCAACAAGCTAACATTGAATTCATGTAACAAAGATTATGGTCTTGTGAAATGAAAGAGCTATTTTCCAGAAATTATGTGAATTTGTACTTATGCCATTCAACATACATTTTTTGTTCATTTAGCATGAGCAGTACAAACAGCACCATTCTCTGGATTGTTGTCTTATTTACCTGCCATTCTCTTCCAGGGCTCTCGCACAATAAGATTGCATTCCAGCCCCCCATCTCCAATCACCCTGGTGAGTCTGTGTGCAAGGTTCTGTGTCCCCACCAGAGTATGTGTCCCCATCTGATCCGGCATGAGGTGTGAAATACAGGGCCTTCAGAAAGTATTCACACCCCTTGACGTATTCCACATTTTGCGGCGTTACAGCCTACATATAAAATTGATTACATTTAGATGTTTGTCACTGGCCTACCCACAACACCCCATAATGTCATAGTGAATTATGGTTTTACATCTTTTTTAAAACAAATTAAATAACAAATGAAAAGCTGAAATGTCTTGAGTTGATAAGTATTCAACTCTTTTTTTATGGCAAGCTTAAAGTTCAGGTGTACAAATGTACATAATAAGTTGCATGGACTCACTCTGTGTGCAGTAGTGTTTAACATGATTTTTTAAATGGCTACCTAATCTCTACCCCACACACATACAATTATTTGTAAGGTCCCTCAGTCGAGCAGTGAATTTCAAGCACAACCACAAAGACCAGGGAGGTTTTCCAATGGTTTGCAAAGAAGGGAACCTATTGGTAGATGGGTAAAAAAGAAGCAGACATTGAATATCCCTTTGAGCAGGGTGCAGTTATTAATTACATTTTGTATGGTGTCAATAAACCTAGTTACTACAAAGATACAAGCGCCCTTCCTAACTCAGTTGCCGGAGAGGAAGGAAACCGCTCAAGGATTTAACCATGAGGCCAATGGTGATTTTGAAACAGTTTGAGTTTCATGATTGTGATAGGAGATAACTGAGGATGGATCAACAACATTGTAGTTATTTCGCAATGCTAACATATGACAGTGAAAAGAAGAAAGCCTGTACAGAATAAAAATATTCTAAAAGATGCATCCTGTTTGCGACAAGGCACTAAAGTAATACTGCAAAAAATGTGGCAAAGAATTGTAATTATTTGTCCTCAATACAAGGCATTATATTTGGGGCAAACACAACACATCACTTAGTACCACTCTTCATATTTTCAAGCATGGTGGTGGCTGCATTATGTTATGGGTATGCTTGTCATTGGCAAGGACTATACACGGGAGTTGTTGCTTACAAAGACGACATTGAATGTAGCCTAGTTACAAATTTGACTTGAATCGGCTTGGAAATCTATGGCAAGACTTGAAAATGGCTGTCTAGTAATAATCAACAACCAACTTGATAGAGCTTGAAGAATTTTTTTTGAAGAATAATGGGCAAATATTGTACAATCCAGGTGTGCAAAGCTCTTTGAGTTACCCAGAAAGACTTACAGCTGCCGAAGGTGATTCTAACATGTATTGACTCAGGGGGTTGAATACTTATCTAATGAAGATTAAGTGTTTTTATTTTCCATACATAAAAAATATAAATAAAATTCTACTTTGACATTTAGAGTATTTTATGTAAATCTTTGACAAAAAAAGACAATTAAATCCATTTCAATCTTACTTCGTAACACAACACAATATGGACAATAATCAAGGGGTATGAATACTTTCTGAAGGCACTGTAGAGGGTATAGAGACCGAGACCAATTGATGCTGGTTCTTTTGTTCTGTTCCAGCCCCTGACTACTGGTGTTCCATTGCCTACTTTGAAATGGATGTTCAGGCTGGGGAGACGTTCAAGGTTCCGGCCAGCTGCTCCACGGTGACTGTGGACGGGTACGTGGATCCCTCAGGAGGGGACCGCTTCTGCCTGGGTCAGCTCTGCAACGTCCACAGGACAGAGGCAATCGAGAGAGCCAGGTACTCTACCATAGAAAAAGGAAGGATTTCATGTCTTTGCGAAATTAAATGGCTAAGCAGAGTGCCTGCCACTCCCTTCAGTTTATATCATTCATATTTTTGGAAGAGTATTGGTGTACCATAGCAATATAAAGTATTTTTTTAGGCAGATAAATAAAAAATCTTGTCATACTGTCTCTCTGTTTGCGTCTCTTCTTCCCTCCTTCCTGGCTCTATAGACTTCACATTGGTAAAGGGGTGCAGCTGGAGTGTAAAGGGGAAGGGGACGTGTGGGTGCATTGCCTTAGCGATCATGCAGTGTTTGTGCAGAGTTATTACTTGGACAGGGAGGCAGGACGTGCCCCTGGAGATGCAGTGCACAAGATCTACCCCAGCGCCTACATCAAGGTGAGATATTATATTTTTATTGTATTCCATTGAGCTTTTATTTTGTACTATTTTTATTATTTGAATTACTTCTATTCTTATTTTTGTCGCGTAGTTGAGAGGGGTACCTGCAAGTGAACATGTCATTGTACTGTATACACACTATGCGTATTCTGTGCATATGACAAATAGATTTGATATCACAGCCCACAGACTCACTGCTGAGGAATGGCACCCCTAAGTAAACAAGGACATGTTTTTGATCTGTATGTATTATTTACATGCATTGTGTCTCAGTGGTTATTTGACAGCTTGGTAAGGTTGATTGTTCTCAAAACTGGTTAAAATCCTTACGTTTTAGACCGTTGAACCTTTGGATGAGCACAGTTATTCGAAAATCTGAACTGACTTTAGTATTAATTTTTGAGAAGATACAAATAAGGCCAGTTTTAAAAGTTAAAAAGCTCAATTTGATTATCTACGTGACATTTATTACATACAGGGATATACCATGACATTAGATGTAATAAACAACAAATGTTTGAATGTAGTTCTTATGACATGCACGCTCAGTAGCTTACATTATATTTTTTATTTTTGTCGGCCAATCGAAGCGGGACTTTATTCATTCAAAGGCTACATTTGTAGCAAGTGAATTGATGAGATATTTAATCAATGCAAGATGGAATCAAAATGACAGAATTAAAAGTTAACTAATGAGGAGGAGTAGGCCAACAGGTAGGTTGTTTAATCTGAATGGATGTTATGTGTAGACAAGGACAGGGAGAAAGCACAACAACATGTAGCACCAATTAGTCTAGCTGGCTTCTCTTATCCAGTGTTTCCCAACTCCAGTCCTCAAGTACCTTCAACAAAAGGTTTCTGTTAGGGTTATAAAAAAAATGTAGATAAGCTGTTAAATAAATATTTTGCATGCACTACAGACGGCTGTATCGGTCTGCTAATACAGGACTAGTAAAGGCCCAGTGCATTATTTTTGTATTAAAAACAGATTTTTCAGGGGAACCCCTACTTCCCGCAGCTATGGATATTTTCATCTCTATCACATGAAATCGCTTGCATGTGCGGTGCCCTTTTGACAACTGTGTTTTCCCGCTAATGCATTATGGATCAAACATTTGCGCATGGTCTAATGCCTTGTGCGCATTGCTGTGCTTAATAATGTGAAGCATAGTTTAGCAACATTTTAAGCTAAACTTTCTGATCTGTTGCATCTGACTCATTTGCTTTTTAACTTTTTTTTTTAATGTAACCTAGGCCTACTGGTTGTATGAATTTGGCATCTATCTTCCCACAACTGTCCCAGAGTCTGTTTGGAATAGGTTATTTCTACCTCGACAAGCTGACCAATAGAATAGGTCATATCTAAAAACCAGCTTGTTAATGAATTCTGCACATCAGAATTCGGTAAGGACTGCACATTGTTGCATCCTCGACTTGCATGTTCTGTTAATATGAATTACCATAATCTACATGGGATTTCTGTCATTCTGAGCACTGTGGGTGGACACCCTAAAGGTTGCGCACCCAACGCATAAGGGTCCGTCAGACTTCTCTAATGTCCAAATTAAAATGGAAAACCTGCCCCACAGTACGCATTTTTATTATAGGTGTGGACAAGCACACCTGATTCAACTTGTCAACTAATCATCAAGCCATTTGATTAATTAAATCAGGTATGTTTGTCCGGGGCTGCGACAACCATGTGTGCTGTTGTGGGGGTACTGGAGTTGGGAAACACTGCTGTAATCGAAGCAGTCAAGACCAGCACTATCAGATGGGATGATAAATAACCTATGGTAGCTAGAAGTGCTAGCTGCGCCACCAGAGTCTCTGGGTTCGCGCCCAGGCTCTGTCGCAGCCGGCCGCAACCGGGAGGTCCGTGGGGCGACGCACAATTGGCATAGCGTCGTCCGGGTTAGGGAGGGTTTGGCCGGTAGGGATATCCTTGTCTCAGTATGTAAAAATGTAATAAAATGTATGCACTCTACTGTAAGTCGCTCTGGATAAGAGCGTCTGCTAAATGACTAAAATGTAAATGTAAATGTAGAAGTTTTCTAACTAGCATGAGTCGGCTTTGATACATTCTACATCTCTCTACTTGCCCTGCACTCCTGCGTCCCAAACACACCGGCCCCTCCCCCTGCTGCAACAGCAGAGCTCCACCGCTTCTCCCTCGTGCAGCAATAACTGCTCAGGTTAAAGAAAATAAGTACACAAAAAACCCATGTATTTCGACTATCCAGATATCAAATTTCATAATATTATTTGAATAGTGAAATTATTTCAGTTGCCCATCTCTAGTTGAACCCCTCTTTTTTTAAATTTTTTTATTTCACCTTTATTTAACCAGGTAGGCTAGTTGAGAACAAATTCTCATTTACAACGGCGACCTGGCCAAGATAAAGCAAAGCAGTGCGACACAAACAACAACACAGAGTTACACATGGAATAAACAAACAAAGTCAATAATACAATAGAAAAAGTATATATACAGTGTGTGCAAATGAGGTAGGATAAGGGAGGTAACGCAATAAATAGGCCATAGTGGTGAAATAGTTACAATATAGCAATTAAACACTGGAGTGATAGATGTGCAGAAGATGAGTGTGCAAGGAGAGATACCGGGGTGCAAAGGAGCAAAATAAATTAAATAAATAACAGTATGGGGATGAGGTAGTTGGATGGGCTATTTACAGATGGGCTATATACAGGGGCAGTGATCTGTGAGCTGCTCTGACAGGTGGCGCTTAAAGCTAGTGAGGGAGATATGAGTCTCCAGCTTCCGTGATTTTTGCAGTTCGTTCCAGTCATTGGCAGCAGAGAACTAGAAGGAAAGGCGGCTGAAGGAGGAATTGTCTTTGGGGGTGACTAGTGAAATATACCTGCTGGAGCGCGTGCTACGGGTGGGTACTGCTATGGTGACCAGTGAGCTGAGATAAGGCGGGGCTTTACCTAGCAAAGACTTATAGATGACCTGGAGCCAGTGGGTTTGGCAACGAATATGAAGCGAGGGCCAGCCAATGAGAACATACAGGTCGTGGTGGGTAGTATATGGGGCTTTGGTGACAAAACGGATGGCACTGTGATAGACTACATCCAGTTTGCTGAGTAGTGTTGGAGGCTATTTTATAAATGACATCGCCGAAGTCAAGGATCGGTAGGATAGTCAGTTTTACTCGGGTATGTTTGGCAGCATGAGTGAAGGATGCTTTGTTGCAAAATAGGAAGCCGATTCTAGATTTAATTTTGGATTGGAGATGCTTAATGTGAGTCTGGAAGGAGAGTTTAGTCTAACCAGACACCTAGGTATTTGTAGTTGTCCACAAGTCAGAACCTTCCAGAGTAGTGATGCTGGACGGGCGGGCAGGTGTGGGCAGCGATCGGTTTTAGAGCATTCATTTAGTTTTACTTGCATTTAAGAGCAGTTGGAGGCCACGGAAGGAGAGTTGTGTGGCATTGAAGCTCATTGGGGGTTAGTTAACACAGTGTCCAAAGAAGGGCCAGAAGTATACAGAATGGTGTCGTCTGCGTAGAGGTGGATCAGAGAATCACCAGCAGCAAGAGCAACATCATTGATATATACAGAGAAAAGAGTCGGCCCGAGGATTGAACCCTGTGGCACCCCCATAGAGACTGCCAGAGGTCCGGACAACAGGCCCTCCGATTTGACACACTGAACTCTGTCTGAGAAGTAGTTGGTGAACCAGGCGAGGCAGTCATTTGAGAAACCAAGGCTGTTGAGTGCCGATAAAATTGTGGTGATTGACAGAGTCGAAAGCCTTGGCCAGGTCGATGATTACAGCTGCACGGTATTGTCTCTTATCGATGGCGGTTATGATATCGTTTAGTACCTTGAGCGTGGCTGAGGTGCACCCATGACCAGCTCGGAAACCAGATTGCATAGCGGAGAAGGTAGGGTGGGATTCGAAATGGTCGGTGATCTGTTTGTTAACTTGGCTTTCGAAGACCTTAGAAAGGCAGGGTAGGATAGATATAGGTCTGTAGCAGTTTGGGTCTAGAGTGTCTCCCCCTTTTGAAGAGGGGGATGACCGCGGCAGCTTTCCAATCTTTGGGGATCTCAGACGATACGAAAGAGAGGTTGAACAGGCTAGTAATAGGGGTTGCAACAATTTCGGCGGATAATTTTAGAAAGAGAGGGTCCAGATTGTCTAGCCCGGCTGATTTGTAGGGGTCCAGATTTTGCAGCTCTTTCAGAACATCAGCTATCTGGATTTGGTTGAAGGAGAAATGGGGGAGGCTTGGGCAAGTTGCTGTGGGGGGTGCAGGGCTGTTGACCGGGGTAGGGGTAGCCAGGTGGAAAGCATGGCCAGCTGTAGAAAAATGCTTCTCAATTCTCAATTATTGCGGATTTATCGGTGGTGACAGTGTTTCCTAGCCTCAGTGCAGTGAGCAGCTGGGGGGAGGTGCTCTTATTCTCCATGGACTTTACAGTGTCCCAGAACTTTTTGGAGTTTGTGCTACAAGATGCAAATTTCTGTTTGAAAAAGCTAGTCTTTGCTTTCCTAACTGCCTGTGTATATTGGTTCCTAACTTCCCTGAAAAGTTGCATATCACAGTGGCTATTCGATGCTAATGCAGTACGCCACAGGATGTTTTTGTGCTGGTCAAGGGCAGTCAGGTCTGGAGTGAACCAAGGGCTATATCTGTTCCTGGTTCTACATTTTTTGAAAGGGGCATGCTTATTTAAGATTGTGAGGAAAGCACTTTTAAAGAATAGCCAGGCATCCTCTACTGACGGAATGAGGTCAATATCCTTCCAGGATACCCGGGCCAGGTCGATTAGAAAGGCCTGCTCGCTGAAGTGTTTTAGGGAGCGTTTGACAGTGATGAGGGGTGGTCGTTTGACCGCAGACCCATTACGGACGCAGGCAATGAGGCAATGATCGCTGAGATCCTGGTTGAAGACAGCAGAGGTGTATTTGGAGGGCAGGTTGGTTAGGATGATATCTATGAGGGTGCCCGAGTTTACGGATTTGGGGTTGTACCTGGTAGGTTCCTTGATCATTTGCGTGAGATTGAGGGCATCAAGCTTATATTGTAGGACGGCCGGGGTGTTAAGCATGTCCCAGTTTATGTCACCTAACAGCACGAGCTCTGAAGATAGATGGTGGGCAATCAATTCACATATGGTGTCCAGGGCACAGCTGGGGGCAGAGGGAGGTCTATAGCAAGCGGCAACAGTGAGAGACTTGTTTCTGGAAAGGTGGATTTTTAAAAGTAGAAGCTCACAGACCTGGATAGTAAGACAGAACTCTACAGGCTATCTCTGCAGTAGATTGCTACTCTGCCCCCTTTGGCAGTTCTACCTTGTTGGAAAATGTGTGTAGTCCCTAACCCTCCCTGTGTGCTGTGCAGGTGTTTGACCTGCGCCAGTGCCACAGGCAGATGCAGCAGCAGGCAGCCACAGCACAGGCGGCAGCCGCAGCACAGGCAGCAGCAGTGGCTGGAAACATCCCCGGGCCTGGCTCTGTAGGAGGCATCGCCCCCGCCATCAGTGAGTCTCTCTCTTCACACTATTCATCCTTTAACCTGTCTGCCAAGCAATATTTCCATCTGTCTTGTCTCCGAGCATCTCAGAACCTTACAGAAATGGCTAAATGTGTGCACTGCCTTAGACGTGTAACTCTATATAGGTAGTGAATCATTCTATCAAATATGTAGTACTACCCCCTAACTGGGCTCCCGAGTGGCGCAGCGGTCTAAGAGGCATCACTGCAGTACCTGGTTTGAATCCAGGCTGCATCACATCCGGCCGTGATTGGGCGGCGCACAATTGGCCCAGCGTCATCCGGGTTTGGCCGTCATTGTAAATAAGAATTTGTTCTTAACTGACTTGCCTAGTTAAATCAAAAAAATGTAACTATTGTTTTTAACCCCCTCCCTCCAGGTTTGTCTGCGGCGGCAGGTATAGGAGTGGACGACCTGCGCAGGCTGTGTATCCTGAGGATGAGCTTTGTGAAGGGCTGGGGGCCTGACTACCCCCGGCAGAGCATCAAAGAGACTCCGTGCTGGATTGAGATTCATCTCCACCGGGCCCTGCAGCTACTGGATGAGGTGCTGCATACCATGCCCATCGCTGACCCCCAGCCCCTGGACTGAGTTATAGAACGGCAACACTAACTCCACTTTGTTTATAACTGACAACACCACATGCTGGACTGACTGCCCATGCCGCGTAGGCTAGCCCATTTGAACGCTGTTCGGCATGAGAGAGGGGGGGTGAATTATTTCTTTTTTCTACCCACTGGCATCAAAGCCAGCCAGGGTTCCTTCTCTGAAGATACTAGCTCATGAATCTGTTTTCTACTTGCCTCAGAATCAGGATATACAGTCGTTACTCATGGATGCTTTTCATTCTGTTCTATTCATATCATCCTGTTCATTGACTGACAGACGGCCATGTCATGACACTTTATATGCTGTATTTGAGTTTCAATGCTACTTTTTTTCCAGATGGCATATAAGCTTAATTAAGCACTTTATTGGTTTGCTTTTCATGTGCTTGTTTTCAGTATGTTGTCTTGTTGTTAGTTTAGGTGTGAGGGGTAGTTTCCGCATACATTTCTAGTTTATCTTAGAATATTCAGCTTTTGTAGCGATGAGTGGGCTCTAGGCCAGATGGTGTTCACTTCACGGACTTCAATAATGTTTTCAGATGTCTCAATGTCTAGACGGGTGTTCATTTCAGTTAACATTTTTATCTCCACTTTATATTTCTGTAATCGTGACTTTGATGAATTGACTTGTGGTAACATTCCTTGGAGATATTGGAGGAAAGGAAGCCATATTGATGCCAAATGAACCCATATGAAAGGAAACAGTTCAGAGCACAGTCCTGTCAGTCAGTATTGTGAAAGTTATAAATAAATACAGGTTTTTATGACTAGATGCTGCATTATGAGAACATCAGCACTTGTGTGGGCCTGGACTACTTGTCACTTTATAATTACAAACTGTGGTATGACACAATATACCACAGGTATGACGCAAAACTACTTGTTTACTGTTCTAATTATGTTGGTAACATGTTTATAATAGCAATAAGGCACCTCAGGGAGTTGTGGTATATGGCTAATTTACCACTGCTAAGGGCAGCCCTTAGCCGTGGAATATTGGCCATATACTACTCCCCTTTGGGCCTTATTGCTTAATTATATATTTTTCTGCCTTATGACCATATGTTAGAAAATGATAAATATGTAGGCTAAGGACAGATGTGCTCCAGTGCTCGTCCTTTACCTTCATAAATTATACACCATTTTATTTCCATTAATTATGTTTGGTGTTCATTCTTTCGCTTGGTCTTAGCACACAGCTGTATCACTCCCACAGAGCAAGGTTCTCCCTGTGGTGTATAAGAGGAAACACACCAGCGATCAGTCGAGTACTTAAGCAGCAGGTGGCTGTCCTATTGCCTCTTGACAAAAATATGTAGTGTAAATTTCCAGCCGATTCGACGTGTTGCCTCACCATTGATCATACAGCAGTTGATCACCAATAGTTTTATCCGTTCATCTTCTGTGTGTCCCTTCTCTATGACAACAGTCATAACAATGACTTATTTTTAACAAGAAAAAGTTTATTAATTTAAAGACAAGCCACAAATTAAGAAAACAACACTAAGCTAGCCTGAGCTCAAGTCTGAAATATTCAGAAAACCAAACATGTCTTTAATAGTTCCTATATTTCCATCATTACGACACACTGAGGGCTCTATTCAATCTATCGCTGAAGCGTTACAGATTGCGCGATAGAACTGTAAATAGTTATTTCCGATTGAGCCGACATGCAGTGTTTACCGTGAATGCAGTCTCTGCTAACGCGGGAACATTGCCTTTAAATTGAATAGAGCCCTTGGCCTTAATGTTAATATGCCTTTATAAATATAAAAGTTCCACAGTTTCATCTTTTATGTAAAATACACAATACAAATCACCCTACACTTATTGGTTTTCTCTTGCCAATATAGTATATACTAAGACGTAACTTGAAACAAAAAGTCACATGATATGTATATATAAATACAAATACATTATCCAAAACAAGAGAAATCACAAAGTACTTTTGCCAACATATCGGATGAAATAAAACTCATCGAAAAGGAACAAAACAAATATTTAAGAGACAAATAAATATCCTTTCTTCCCATTTTGTCTATATTTACATCTTGGTTACATCTTGGGGGTGGTTCATTGAAAAGGTTTCCCTAGTATCCACTGCCTAATGCTTGCATTAGAGCGTGCTACAGTGGGCCACAACTCACTAGACCGTCAAATGGCACTTAAAATAGATCAAGAAAATATTCAAAATCAAACTGAATAAAGCCACCATACAGCAATCAGTGAATATCATACAAAAGGAAATGATAATGATGACAATGATAGTACAGTGTTGCCATTGACAAATATCCCAGTCCAGTAGTACTCCAATCTTTCTCTTAGTTTAGTGATAATGTAAATCTGTAGTTCTCTCCTAAAGCTCCATCCAACAGCAAATATGTGGAGAAAGCCCCACCCAGTGTAAACTGTCATGTTTGGTCATTGGTCAGTGACAGTTGACCAGTAGTCAGTTGGATGAGGTCAGAATTAAGAATTAAGACTGTACGATCCCTTAGGCCCATATCCTCTTCTCCATGTGAGCAGCCATTTTCACCTCTTCCATAAAGTCTGCTCTAAAGAGCCTGTGTCTGGAACCATGGAGTCAGACCAGAGACGTTAGGCCCAGCTGTCTGGGTCAAATTAAAGGCACTGGAGTCTTGTGGATCAGTGAAGCTGATGTATTCTCACCACTTCCAACTGACAGTTTGAGAATAGCTGATATGTTTTTCAGGATGTTAAGATTGTTTCCTTTTCATTTTGTTGTTGTTGTAGTTGCTGTATCAAACCTTTTACGTTAGAAATGGGCTCAATTAATCAAGGAACTAAAAAGGCCCTATTGTCTTCTAACGCCACACGTTGCCAGGAGCCGTCAGTGACGTAAGACAATGGGGAAGGCCCTATAATATTTTTTGTTCCAAACAAATAAACGTATTACTTTTTGTGAATGGTTATCTATGATTACAACATAATTTGTGTTGACAGAATTGGCTTGAGTCCAGTTTTGAAACAGGCAGGTTTGATGAGGTCGCAGAGTGAATACAGCATTTACAATCTGGCACATATTCCAAAGAAAACCAAACACAAAGTAGACGAACCAATAGATTCTAGCAGCACAAAAAGGCATGCAAGATCAAAAAAAGCACTTTCAAGATTCTAAAGCACATCTGTAAGCTGTTTGCACTCCAGGCACAAATGAATACACAATTCATCTTAACATCTTCAGTATTTTCCGGACAAAAAGGTCAATGTTCAAAGTTCAAGAGCCATCTCTAATGACATGTTAGGTGACTGTACAGTCAGGTTGAGTAAGATCTTGTAATTTCTGTGTGGTCTGAGTTTGACATGTAAACAAATGCCCAAAGCCTTCAATAATCTGTAAGCAAGGTCAATTGCCTTTTCAGTCTAAAGTGAATGCACTATCTTCAGTGAACTAGTAAAAGGCATTATCAGTAGAATGGCCCTTTCTCATAAAGTAAATCACACAAGCACAATCTGCTAAGTACCATATATATCTAAAGAAAATGTAGTTGATCAAATAAATTCATGATCCTCTGAAAACATAATTTCCAGTTTTTTAGCAGGTACATTTTGTTTCTCAGTAGTAAAAATCATCAGAACTCATACACTACAAGACCAAAAGTATGTGGACACCTGCTCGTCGAACATCTCATTTCAAAATCATGGGCATTAATATGGAGTTGGTCTCTCCTTTGCTGCTATAACAGCCTCCACTCTTCTGGGAAGGCTTTTAGGCCTGGCTTGCATTCAGCCTTCCAATTCATCCCAAAGATGTTCAATGGGGTTGAGGTCAGGGTCTGTGCAGGCAAGTTTTTGTGCTGACGTTGCTTCCAGAGGCCGTTTGGAACTCGTTAGTGAGTGTTGCAACCGAGGACAGACAATTTTTACTCGCTACGCGCTTCAGCACTCGGTGGTCCTGTTCTGTGAACTTGTGTGGCCTACCACTTCACTTCGGAGTGATTGTTACTCCTAGAGGTTTCCACTTTACAATAACAGCACTTACAGTTGACTGGGGCAGCTCTAGCAGGGCAGAAATTTGACGAACTGACTTGTTGGAAAGACGGTGCCACGTTGAAAGTCACAGAGCTCTTCAGTGAGGCCAAACTACTGACAAAGTGTGTCTATGGAGATTGCATGGCTGTGTGATCGATGATTTTATACACCTGTCAGCAACGGGTGTGGCTGAAATAGCTGAATCCACTAATTTGAAGGGATGTCCACATACTTTTGTATATACAGTGTAATTTCATTTTCAAGACTGGTATGGATACGTGTGCATAACTTAAGAATAACTTCTCAAATAGTAAAACAAAAGCACAATAAATACCAATAAATAAAGTCTAGGCAAAGCATTGGTGCATACAGTTCTCCAGATATGAGAGTTAAACAAAAAACAGAAAGGTAATTTCAGTAGTATCAACAAGATTCTTCCAGTTCAACACCTTTTGCCAGTGTGATGTCCATCTCCTAAAAGCTATCAGTAACAGCTCAGATGTGTATCCAGTGTCGTCAGAAGCTGGTCCCCATGCCCCGCCCATTTCACAGTCAATCGACCAATCACAGAAGAGCTAGCTAACAACGAAACAACCACAGATGACAGATCAACCACATGAAAAACAAAACAAACAAAGATGAATACATACGTATTGTATCATCCTTATATATATCTATATATATATATCTTTAAATATCAGAAAATATCTACTTTTGGTCCACTATACAAATATGCACTTTACAACCGATAGAACAAGAGATGATGATGTGGACTGAGGACTGAGGACTGAATGGGCTAAAATGACAATGTGTATTTTTAGCTGTGTAGTGTGAGAGGCATATAGTGTTATCGTGGTGTGTCGTGGGAGTAGTAAGGTTACATATGTGTGCGAGAACAAGGTTTGGTGACGTGCTGCATGTGTTAAAAGGCTGGCACCGCTGGTGTGAGGTAGGGTGACTAGTGGGTGTGCGCAAAACCCACGCTCGGACTCATTCATCCACAACAACCACAACGGCACGCGCAACCATCATCTCAATCACGTCGGCTCACGTGCACGCTTCACCCGATAGCACATGCCAAAGCAGGAGCCTCAAGAGAGAGTGAGAGCAGGAACGAGGCAACACACCCACATCGGAGTACCGAACAAACAAACAAAAAGTAATAGAACCGGCACAATCCAGAGAAAACTACAAGCACCTCTGAACGTGCACCTCCCCAGCCTTCAGTAACACCAATGAGCCAGCCCAAATCCAGCCACAAGTCACCAGAGAGAGGGCCAAAGCTGTGGCTGGGACAGTAACGCAGAATGTACTATCCCTCCCCACAACCACATAATCAGTCAGGACTACGTGGACAGCTGCAGTAAGGGTTATTAAGGCACTAGGATGAAGCTGAGGTACATAGAATCCCTGACATTGGGACAGGAAAACGGGACACGCAGCAGCCTCGCCGGGACCACTGTGGCGGCCATGATGGCTCTCATTCTCTGCCAGTTTCCTCTGGTTGGTTTGTTTTTTGGTCCATTCACAACTTAAGACATCTACCAAGATAGAAACTACAAACACACACACACACACTGAGAACATGTCAGTAGATTATACGAGTCTAACTAATTACATTTTTAATCACACTATCCAGGATCTAAATCTAACCAAACCAAGGCAATAAGTCAAGAGCATCCCATACGATGCATGAAGTGCGTAGAAAAGCTAGTGTTGTAGTGGTATAGTACATCCAGTCCGTCTGTCTGTCTCACCTCGTGTTTCTATAGAGTAGCAGCACACATAAGAGTACGTCTTTCTTCATGGGCAGAACATACTTCACGGCTAGAAGCCATTAGGGGTAATCAGGGGATCATGGCTACGATTATACACTATTCAATAAATCATAGAACGCAAAACAACTGCCACATCACAAGCAATCATACATCACCGAATGTCATATCTAAACAAAGGTTTGAAATACACAGAAAAGTCAACAACAAAAAAATCTCATATCGTTCAACTCAATTCTGTCCTTAACTGGAATGTGTCAATGCTTTCTCTGTAAGAACGTATATCACCTCATGATTGGGAGGAATATCTGCTAATTTGAGAGAACAGCACCTGTGTTTTGTTTATTATATATGCACTATATACAAAACAACCCGATCTAAGAGTGAACCAAGTGTACTCTTATCAATCAATCACATCGCTCATCTGGGGCTGGTGGCTTGGATTTGAGCTTTGAATATATACCCTCCCCTCTACACAGCTAGGGTCAGTCAGTGTCTCACGTCTGGCAGCATCTCATGGGTCACCCCCCCCCACCCCTTCCAATCCTCCTCCTTCACCCAGCATCCCCTCCCAGAGGACAGAAACATGGGATGACAGCAGACAGAGGCGGCCCGCCCACATTCCTATTCACATCTAGCTCTCTTAATCTATCCACGGTTTGTGTGACGCCAGCGGCTGTGGTCATGGTGATTTTCATCGTCCTCTAGTGGCCCGGGGCGGAGGAGAGCAGAGAAAACACAGCGCATGACAGAGGGAAATAGTGCAGACGTGTGTGTGACAGCGTGATCCATAGAAATAGAGAGAGAGGGAGAGACAGACAGATCAAGAGACGAGTGGTTTGTGGGCGTCTCTCTCTCTTCAGACGGAGGCGTAGGTGTTGCCGGTGGCGCTGCAGTGGCGGATGGTGGGGGTGGCAGCAGAAGGGGTGAGGATGTGCTCAGCGTGGTCCTGGGGGGGCTGGGGCAGGGAGTGCAGGATGCCCGGCTGGACCACCCCCACCACGGGGTTACAGCCGTCCTCCAGAGCCCCCACCTGGATCACCTGGATCACCTGGTGCTCATGCTGCAACTCAGCCTTCTCCCGCTTGGCCAGCGGCTCCCCAGACTCCTCCATGTCCTCCTCCAGGTCACTGTCCATCTCACTCACCTCATCTGGAGACACAGACAAGGGGACAGGGTCAGTCAGTCAGACAGACAGGTAGACAGACAGACAGAAAGATGTACAGGGTTAGAATGCCGACTCTTCAGGATTCTCATTAGTCAGGTTGGCCCATTGTGTTTGCAGGAAAGGCTGATAGACCTGAAGACCCGACTTTGAATTGCATAGAATTCTACGTTGGGCAGAAATGAGCGTTTGGTTCAAGAAGGTTTCCTCTCACAACCTCTATAAGCCCGAATGCTGAATAAAATGATACTTTAACGGTTGTCTGAGTGGTTGGTCCTTTTGAAGGAACACTATATAAACAGAAAATGATGTGGACACCCCTTCAAATGAGTGGATTCGGAACTGAGGGAGGACTACAAACATGTTTTAAACACCCTCACTAGCACATAGAAGAGAATAATTATATCTGGCACCCTCCCATGCTACCAAAGGGGTTCGGAACGTTTCAGACAACTCTTTGCCCCGAACAAGTACTTGAAGAAAACTTTCCAACGACAGGAACATCTCTTTTTGTAACAACGCAGGGGTTCCAGGCTTAGTTCGAGCAACATCACAAACTGTTTTAGAGACTGATGGACAGGGCCTGGTAGTCCTCCAGTTCTCCCTGTCAGAATAAGCAACAGAGGACTTGGAAAGCATATCAATTCCTGTAGAAATGGCACTATAGTTATTGTGAGTAACCCAATTTACAGTGCCTTCGGCAAAGTATTCAGACTTTTTCCCCATTTTGTTACGTTACAGCCTTCTTCTAAAATCGATTGCCTTTTCCTCATCAATCTACACACAAAACCCCATAATGACAAAGCAACACCCCATAATGCCGCTGAAAAACATCCCCACAGCATGATGCAGCCACCACCATGCTTCATCGTAGGGATGGTGCCCTATTTCTTAAAGATGTGACGCTTGGTTTCATCAGACCAGAGAATCATGTTTCTCATGGTCTGTGAAAGTATTCAGACTTTTCCCACATTTTGTTACGTTACAGCCTTCTTCTAAAATCGATTGCCTTTTCCTCATCAATCTCATCAGTCTTTAGGTGCCTTTTGGCAAACTCCAAGTGGGCTGTCAATTGCCTTTTACTGAGGAGTGGCTTCTGTCTGGCCACTCTACCATAAAGGCCTGATTGGTGGAGTGCTGCATAGATGGTTGTCCTTCTAGAAAGTTCTCCCATCTCCATAGAGGAATTCTAGAGCTCGGTCAGAGTGACCATCGGGTCCTGACCAACGCCCTTCTCCCCCGATTGCTCAATTTGGCCGGGCGGCCAGCTCTAGGAAGAGTCTTGGTGGTTCCAAACATCTTCATTTAAGAATGATGGAGGCCACTGTGTTCTTGGGGATCTACAATGCTGCAGAAATGTTTTGGTACCCTTCCCCAGATCTGTGCCTTGACACAATCCTGTCTCGGAGCTCTATGGACAATTCCTTCGACCTCATGGCTTGGTTTTTGCTCTGACATGTACGGACAACTGTGGGACATTATATAGACAGGTGTGTGCCTTTCCAAATCATGTCCAATCAATTTAATTGACCACAGGTGGACTCCAATCAAGTTGTAGAAACATCTCGACAATGATCAATGGAAACAGGATTCACCGGAGCTCATTTTCAAGTCTCATAGCAAAGGGTCTGAATACTTATGTAAATAAGGTATTTATGTATTTTATTAATACATTTGCAAAAAAAGTCAAGGGGTCTTTATACTTTCCGAAGGCACTGTATGTTCCTTTAACTCTGCCTTCTAGTGAGGTTATACAAACTGTCATCTCCTACCATTCTGATAGATTGGAGACTGTCAGAAAATGTGGTTGTAACGTTAATCATTTGGTTGTTATTCTATTGGTTACCTCGAAGGCAGATGCCCCAGTGGCAGAGTGGCCCACACTCATTGAATATGGTGCTTTTAAATGTTAGAGCAATCACTAGTAAAACCTTTCTCGTGATTGACCTCATTACTGAGCGTTAAGATGATTGCATGTTTCTCACTGAAACATAGCTGTCATCAGACTGTAGTGCCGATCTTATTGAAGCCTCCCCCTCGGACTACAGCTGTTCATACTCTATCAGCCTCTGTTTTTACTAATGCTCTTAGCTCTACGGACATTTTGTTTGGCGACTTTGGGTATTTTGAGCATCATGCTGTACTGTTTAAATGTCAGCCACCAGTGATGGCCATAACCCTGTATAGGCCACCAAAGCACTGCCCCACTTTCTTTACTGGTTTATCTGAACTATTGCCTATTGTCCTTAAGATGATAAAATCATTGTGTTGGGAGATTTTAATATTCATGTTGACAAAGAGACTGACTCAAAGGCCATTGAATTTATGAATCTTTTGAGCTCTATGGACTTTATCCAACATGTTACCGGGCACACCCATAGCTGCAGCCATACCAGGTTATTACCAAGGGGCTTTGTATTGACATATCCTCTATTGTTGATGTTGCTTTATCTGATCACCACTGTGGATTTCTTACTACCTTGTTGCCCATAGCACAGGGTAATACTGAACGCATCATTAAGAAACGCTATCTTACCTCTGAAGTTGCTACAGATTTTATTGAGTGTATAAACAATACTCCACCACCTATTCTGCCTTCGTCTTGTGATGATTTAGTTGATAACGTTAATAGCAAATTAAGGGCAACCATTGATGCCATAGCTCCAGTAAAGTTGAAAAAGGCCACATCCAAACGCAGAGCCCCTTGGATAAGTGAAGAAACTAATCAAATAAAGAGAAATTGCACAAAGGCAGAGCGGAAGTGGTGAAAGTAAAAGTTGCAGGTCTATTATGATATTCTGAGAGCGCAAGTTGGCAATTAGAATTGCCAGACGGGCTCATTTTTCTAACTTGATCACTATTAATCAGAATAATTAGAGAGCACTCTTCACGACCATTGGTGGCCTGATAAATCCCACCCCCGCAAACCTATGAGAACTTTCCTCCACATCGAAATGTAATGAGTTTGTGGCATATTTCAGTCAAGGCCTGATGAGAAGTTGACACAGACATGCGCAGGAAAGTGATATCACAATTTAAGCCTTCAACCTGATTTCTCAATCCTATCCTCACCACTTTCTTTAAAACGGTTTTTAATTGCATATCTGAAGAAGTGCAAGCTATTGTTAATCACTCCCTGTTCACAGGCACTTTCCCCACTGCACTAAAAACTGCTATGGTGAAACCCCTTCTGAAGAAAAGTCATTTAGATTCTTCAGCTCTTAGCAATTCTCAACCTTCCATTCTCTGCCAACCTCAAACCTTCCATTCTTAAGAAAAATTCGGGATGAATTGGTGTTCAAAAAGCTAAAATATTGTTTGAAGTGCCAACTGTATTGCCAAGTGAAAAATTCCAATCTGGTTTTTGTGCCCACCACAGCACAGAGAAAGCCTTAGTTAAAGTGGTAAATTATCTTGACAGATAACAGCTCTCGGTCGTTGTACTCTTAGATTTAAGTGCTGCATTCGACACTGTTGATCATGATGTCTTTCTGGACAGACTGGAGAGGTAGGTTGGCCTCTCAGGTCCAGTTCTAAATGAGTTTAGGACCAATTTAACCAGTCAATTCGTTTTTTTGTCACCCTTAGTGAACATAACTCAGAAAATACATATCACATGTGGCGTTCCACAAGGTTCGATTTTGGGTCTGGTACTGTTCAGTTTATATGTTATGCCTTGACAGCATTATCAGAAAGCACAGCATTGATTTTCACACCTACGCAGACGATACACAACTTTACATTTCTGTGTCACCTGAGGATTTTAGCTCCACAGATAAATTATTGGACTGTATTACTGATTTAAATACTTGGATGGCTCACAACTTCCTCCAGCTAAATCAAGACAATGGTACTTGGAGCCGAAGCACAGAGAGAGAATCTAGCCGCACATTTGAATTCACAAGCAATAAAGATAAAACACCAGGTAAAAAAAAAACTGTGTTATTTTAGATTGTGAACAACATTTTGAGTCACACATTAGGAAAGTGACCAAAATAGCTTTTTACCACCTGAGGAAAATTGCCAAGGTGCGGCTGTTTCTCTCTCTGACTGATACAGAGAGACACATCCATGCTTTTACTACAAGCAGGCTTGACTACTGTAATGCTCTCCTGTCTGGTCTACCTTAGAAAGCCATTGGTCAACTGCAAAACATACAGAATGCTGCAGCACGGGTACTGACCAAGACCAGACGGAGAGCACACATTACACTGGTTTAAAGGTCTCTGTACTGGCTGCCTGTGAGTTTTAAAAATAATTTAAAGATTCTTCTACTGTTTTTAAACCAATCCACAATTGCTCATCCCAATACATGTCAGACGTGCTTTAAGTTATGTACCCAGTAGGTCCCTCGGTCCTCTGGCACTGGCCTTTTAACTATCCCAAAGCCTAGGACCAAGAGGCATGAAGAGGCAGCCTTTAGTTATTATGCCCGCAGCCTCAGGAATAGCCTACCAGAGAACCTGAGGGGGGCCGAAAACTGTGGACATATTTAAAAGAGATCTTAAAAGCACCTTACATGCTGACCACACCGATCGCATGGTGCGTGCGAGCGTTGCAAAATAAATGTAAGCATACATGTGGATACACGTGGATTCAATTATTGCGTGCGCCAACGAGCGCCTGTGTTGCCAAGCGCTAAAATAGTCAGTTCCATTTGTTACGCTGAACGCGGTGCAAGTCCTGCCTCTTCCATCTCCTCATTGGTTTATAGAAGCAGATATCCACGTGCCATCTCCTCATTGGTTATACCCACGTGGGTGATTGAAAATGAACTGAGTTTGGTCGGTCGTCGTGGTAACTATGAAAGTGAGATGCCAATCACCATATAAAGTCCAAAGAAAAAAAAGCCTGGAAGGAGGAGAGATGACTACAAACGATTCGGTTGACCGTTTTGTGTGGATTAATTATCGGAGTAGAGGACCTTGCGCATTTCAGGTAAAATAACAACTCAACATTTATATCCCAGGACAAATTAGCTACCTACAGCAAGCTAGCTAAATAGGACAAATTAGCTAGCAACTGCAAGCTAGCTAGCTAAATTGCCATAAATGTTTAATGCTTTTCGACCTGTCCCCAAATGAATATAATTGGTTCAGAGTTTGTTTTGATATTTCAACCTGCGTGTCGTGATCGCGTTTGGTGTGGGGGGACAAAATCTATTTGCGGACAGTTTGCCTACAGTGTTAGGGTTCATTTTAGTTCAGTTTGTGTCATTCTTTAGTTTTTTTATCTAATGTATTTTGTGTAGTAAATATATATATTTTCTTTCTGTAAAGCACATTGCGTTGCATTCCATGTCTGAAATGTGCTGTATAAAGAAAGCTTGATTTGAATTCAGCCACACCCATTGCTGACAGATGTATAAAATTGAGCACACAGGCATTCAAACTCCAGACACACATTGGCAGTAGAATGACCTTACTGAAGAGCTCAGTGACTTTCAACGTGGAACTGTCATAGGATGCCACCTTTCCAACAAGTCAGTTCGTCAAATTTCTCCCCTGCTAGAGCTGCCCCGGTCAACTGTAAGTGCTGTTATTGTGAAGTAGAAACGTCTAGGAGCAACGGCTCAGCCGCGAAGTGGTAGGCCACACAAGCTTACAGAACGAGACCACCGAGTGCTGAAGCGCGTAAAAATCGTCTGTCCTACATTGCAACACTCACTACTGAGTTCCAAACTGCCTCTGGAAGCAACGCCAGCACAAGAACTGCTCATCAAGAGCTTCATGAAATGGGTTTCCATGGCCGAGCAGTCGCACACAAGCCTAAGATCACCATGCGCAATGCCAAGCATCGGCTGGAGTGGCGAAAGTCTGGAGTGATGAATCACGCTTCACCATCTGGCAGTCCGACTGACAAATCTGAGTTTGGCAGATGCCAGGAGAACAGTACCTGCCCCAATGCATAGTGCCAACTGTAAAGTTTGGTGGAGGAGGAATAATGGTCTGGGGATGTTTTTCAAGGTTTCGGCTAGGCCCCTTAATTCCAGTGAAGGGAAATCTTAATGCTACAACATACAATGACATTCTAGACGATTCTGTGCCTCCAAATGTGTGGCAACTGTTTGGGGAAGGCCCTTTCCTGTTTCAGCATGACAATTCCCCCGTGCACAAAGCGAGGTCCATACAGAAATAGTTTGTCAAGATCGGTGTGGAAGAACTTGACTGGCCTGCACAGAGCCCTGATCTCAACCCCATTGAACACATTTTGGATGAATTGGTACACCGACTGCGGGCCAGGCCTAATCGCCCAACATCAGTGCCCGACCTCACTAAGGCTCTTGTGGCTGAATGGAAGAAAGTCCCCAAATCAATGTTCCAACATCTAGTGGAAAGCCTTCCCAGAAGAGTGGAGGCTGTTATATGCAGCAAAGGGAGGACCAACTCCATATTAATGCCCATGATTTTTGAATGAGATGTTCGACAAGCAGGTGTCCACATACTTTTGTGAGACAAAATATCTTCAGAGTAGTGTTATCAACCCGACCTTCAGTATGTTGGTCTGCACATAGTTTGTATTTCCAGTTTGTATTTCCGGTTTTTATTTTCAATACTGATGCAATTCGCACGTGACAAAAACTTTCACAATACGGATGAGCCTAACCGAACGGCAACCACTTCTAGCTGATTGGGAGGAAACGTGTTTTGGTCGACTACATCCGGTTACATTCAGCTATTGTTTACATATTGTGCATTACGTGCAACATATGGAAAATACAAGCGACAGAACCAACAGGCGCCACAAGAAGTCGGGTAAACAACCCTTTCCTGTGGACACCCTATCGCCACCTCCTACTGCCAAAAGGACCAACAGCATGTACAACCGTTAAAATAAGTGTAAATATCATCTTACTCAACATTCTGCCTTGTAGAGACTATTGCTTATTTTTTAACAGCGACTTCTTTCTGACTGATATTCATGGGGTAACCATGGCAACAGGCTGGTGTTTAGGCACGGCAACTGTTTAACAAAAGTTCCTCGCCTTTTCTCATGAACATCTTAGTATTAAATGTAACTTCACAAAAATGTGAAAGGATCCAATAGCTTCTCGGCTGCAACTGACCATAACATTTTTGAACGGGTAATAATTGAAACTGCTATTCTCTAAGTTGCAGCACGTTGAGACGAATGTAGAAGGAGGTACGACGCGGAACAAAAGAAGAATGACGCACAGCAATGCTGAACGGACATGGCTTCAAAGGGCTTAATAACTCCATGTAATGTGGAAGCAGAAGCCTACAGAGACTTAGCCTGTAGACACAGCTTGGGGTTGGCTTACCTTTGTCCATGTAAGCAGGCGACATGGCGTTGAGGTCATCGAACTGCAATACATTAAGCAGCACAAAGAAACCATACTGAGACTGAGCCAAGGAGTAATGGGAACATTATAATTATGTGCGTGTGTGGTGTGTGTTCATTTCATCGGGGCCTTACTTCTCCCATGACGCCGATGGGCGTCTCGCCGGTTGCCTGGGCGACGCGGTGTTCCACCAGGTAGAACATGTACTCGTCGTAGAGCAGGCGGATCAGGTGGAACGAGCCGAAACTGGCCGCGCTGCGCAGAGTCAGGTCTCGAATCACCATGGAGCTGACAAAGAGATGGACAACGAGATCAACCACTGGAAAACTTCTAATTAGCTGCCAAACCAAATCAATTGATATGATAAACAATAAATATCACAACACACTACTTAAATTGTTTGAGGGAGCAAAAACATATATACTTTTTAAGTGTGTACGTTGTATTTTCTGTGAGTTGCGTACCAAAATAAGACATTTTTTGATCTCATGATCTCATCTATGATCTCATTCAATTTCTATGGACAGTACAGTAGCTGACCTGTAGAAGGACCACTTGAGCAGGAACTGCCGCGCAGCCCTGGGGAAGCTGGGCCGGTCCTCGAAGGGCTGTAGGACCTGGGTCACCACGTTGTCCAGCCAGGCAGCCCACTGCTCCAGAGAGCTCTGCTGCTGCAGGGTGGCCTTGAAGTCCTGCTCTAACCTCTGAACCATACCCTCCTCACACTGACAAACCCACGACGCCTGCTCCTAAAGAAAGAGAGAGCGAGAGAGAGAGGACGGATCAGGGTGGGATAACACAAACAAACATACAAAAACACAGATGCACACGCACCCCTTGATGAAATAAACAGCAACCTCAAGCGGGGAGAGGACATAGAGATGATGACAGATGGCTATACGGTGGACAGACGTGTCCCTCTAACTAAATACACAGACAGGCAGACCAAACCACATCCAGCCAGATGGAGGGACAAGCAGACAGACAGCCAGCCAGAGGGACAGACGGACCTGCACGTTGGCGAAGTCGACGCGATTGAGGTCGCTGAGCATCTGATTGATCTGGGAGGTGTTCTGCAACACGGCGCGGGCTGCCTGGGCCAGGTGGTTCAGACTAGTGTAACGACGCATCGTCTGAGAAAAGGCACTAACAGCGGCAACCTGCAGCCAATCAAACACACAGAGGATCAAACAGCAGCCAATTAAAATCAGACCAAGACCAGTCAGAAAAGATAAAAGAGAGGAAAGTCTGGATCAAACAAAATAGAGGCAATTTAAGTTTATTTGCCAATATGTGTGTGAGTGAGTGTGAGCGAGAGAGAGTGTCTGTACCTTGGTTTGGATCATTCTCTGTGGAATGACGTTCATGGCATTGTTGAGCCAGCCTTCCAGGCTTTTGGCAAAGTTGCGGATGGCTTGAGTCAAGGCACCTAGAGAGGGACAGATACAGAGGACAGAAGTCTATATAAAGATCACCATTTTAATTCTGATACCCAACTAGGAATGAGCGAGAAAGTGTGTGTGTGACTGTGTGTGTCAGTCACTCACTGGGGATAGGTCTGAGGACATCAGGAATGAGGATCTCCACTAGGGCCTGGTACATCAGGTGGTCACAGGAACTCATCCACTTGAGCACAGCCTCGTTCCTACAGAGCACCACCAGCCTGGAGCAGGGCAAACGGCCCTCAATCTCACTCATACCACTGTGGAGACAGAGTTCAAAGTTACACATACTCATCTTATATACTGGATCAGATTCACCTCAATCTCACTCGGCCTACTGTGGGGGGGCGGGGGGGGGGGGTTGAGTCATTACTGAATTATTGTATGTAGCAAATCAAATATTAAACCTGGTAAACAATTAATTTAAACCAGGTATTTATTTGAAACAGGTGTGTATTTGCTGAAAAGTGTGCCGTTGCCCAGCTATTAAAAAGGGACAAACGGCTATTTGCATTTGTTTGAAGTTTTACAGTAGTTACAGGGGTCGTGCACTGTCCCAATGAATTCACTCACCCGTATAAAAAATATATTATATATATTTTTTTAAATCCCACCAAAGTGCACTAGGCCTTTTTTGCTCCTGTATGAGCGGAGAAAAATACTCCTCAGCAGAGCAGATATAAATACTCCTCAGCAGAGCAGAGATAAATACTCCTCAGCAGAGCAGAGAGAAATACTCCTCAGCAGAGCAGAGAGAAATACTCCTCAGCAGAGCAGAGAGAAATACTCCTCAGGAGAGCAGAGAGAAATACTCCTCAGCAGAGAGCAGAGCAGAGAGAAATACTCCTCAGCAGAGCAGAGAGAAATACTCCTCAGCAGAGCAGAGAGAAATACTCCTCAGCAGAGCAGAGAGAAATACTCCTCAGCAGAGCAGAGAGAAATACTCCTCAGCAGAGCAGAGAGAAATACTCCTCAGCAGAGAGCAGAGCAGCGAGAAATACTCCTCAGCAGAGCAGAGAGAAATACTCCTCAGCGTTGCCACTGATCAAAGGATATTTGAAGCATTCAAGAAGAATCGGAGTCGAGGCCAACTTAATCTCGGGTTAACCCAGAACTAAAGTCAGCGGCCCGATTAAGTTCTGGTTCCAAACAGACAGTCCATACACAGACAGGGATCAAGAAATGCTAGAATGAGGAGCTCCGCCCTCTCTCTTTGCAAGCTATGGGCCAAATATCCCCTCCCCTTCCGAAATATGAAAGATGCTAACATCTACAAAATTCTGATTTGTCCAAATAACCAGAGACGAAAAACCCAAACACCAGAACTACTGCTTCTCGTTATCCTACACATCCCTTTCAGTCCAAACAGATTCTACGGTACTAGTCATCTGTCTACGAGATACAGGTGATAATTGTATATTGCTAATAGTATACCTGATAATATGGAGCATGCATAGGCTATACCAATATGATATTGGGCTCATTTCTCGAGGTAGAAATTATATTTTACATGGTGTCAACATAATTACATTTTCATTCATTTTGGAGTCCCCAGAATTTTAAAAAGTCACCAGAACTGACCTTCAAGAGAGAGGGAGAGAACGAGAGAGAAACCGAGAGAGAAACCGAAAGAGCTGACCTGTTTTCTGTGATGGTGGTGCCCTCCACTAAGTCAGAGGGGGAATAGCGCCAGAATGTCTGCCACAGCTTCTCTATTAGACTGAACTGGAGGTTCACCACCACATCCAGGATGGCCTGCAAGAGAGACATGGTCAGCATCACACAACTGAGCTGAATAACTATTCACAGTCAAGCTGATTAGTGTGGATGACCTGGTGTGGATCAATGAAGATGAAGACTTGTAAATATCATGCATACCAAAGAAAGCTCCCATTAATCTGCACATGGGGGCTGATTCAGACATGGAAAATCTGTTTATTTGTGTTTTTTTAAAACACCTTTTAATTCAAGTACTTCTCAGTAGTTGGTATTCAGACTTACCTTATGGGTGTGGCTCCCTTGCGCATACTGAATACATTCAATTCAACTGCTGAAAACCCCTCACTCTTGCTGGCCAATAGATTTTCTCGTGGAGTGTTCGTGGAGTGTTCTTGTGGAGTGTTCGCTCAATAGGGTTTTATCTAAAGCCATCCCTTTAAGATTAAAAAATACTCTGATCTTGTAGATTACTTAGGGTTGGGAATGTATTTATGAATAATTTTTTAAAAAAGGTTGAGGAGAGCCTTTACACACTAAATATATTGTTGCATAAAACAATACAGTGGTTTGATTCATCCTGAAAGTTGCCATATTCAATCCATGAATTATTGTAAGGTGAGAAAAGTATACAACGGTGGGGGTCGGTGCCGTTTAAGATGAAGGAGGACGATATTTGTTTTTATGAGCATGGCCTTATTTTTATTACAGCATATTGGATGACTGTTATTCATATTCCATTCACCCAGCTCAATGTAACATTGATAGGTCTAGGCTACTACATAATACAAACATTTTCCCTATACCCATCATGAGGTTGCTACAACCTAGCCTATGAATGAAAGTTTACAACGTAGGTGCACACAGGTCGAGAGAAAGATTTGAGGTGACAGACAGTGACACATTCAATACAGCCTTGCACACTCTTGCCTGCATCTAGTTGATTTAGGGTGTAATCATTAGTTTAAAAGTTGCAAACAAGTTTCTATTAGACAAATTCAGGTATGTTTATCCCCATTTCATTCCGTATGCTTCTATTTAAGAAAATGTTTCAACAGAATCGGCGGAATGAATACACCCTGATCACACGAAAATAGTTCAATTTCATAGCCACATACAAACACCTTGTTGTATTCCCTCTCGCATCTATGCGCTCTCCTCTTCTCAGGGTTTCCCTTCACTTGTGGACTTCAATGACCAATACATCAGCTGTAGATGCAAAAAAAAGCCAAACCTTCATATCATAACCGCTACTCACAGCCTACATCGTTGTCACCATATTAGGATGTCTTGCTCCCAGACAGACTAAATAACTTATTTTCTCACTTTGAGGACAATACAGTGCCACTGACACGGCCCGCTACCAAAACCTGCGGACTCTCCTTCACTGCAGCCAACGTGAGTAAAACATTTAAACGTGTTAACCCTCGCAAGGCTGCAGGCCCAGACGGCATCCCCAGCCGCGTCCTCAGAGCATGCTCAGACCAGCTGGCTGGTGTGTTTACGGACATATTCAATGAATCCTTATCCCAGTCTGCTGTTCCCACATGCTTCAAGAGGGCCACCATTGTTCCTGTTCCCAAGAAAGCTAAGGTAACTGAGCTAAACGACTACCGCCCCGTAGCACTCACTTCCGTCATCATGAAGTGCTTTGAGAGACTAGTCAAGGACCATATCACCTCCACCCTACCTGACACCCTAGACCCACTCCAATTTGCTTACCGCCCCAATAGGTCCACAGACAACGCAATCGCAACCACACTGCCCTAACCCATCTGGACAAGAGGAATACCTATGTGAGAATGCTGTTCATCGACTACAGCTCAGAATTTAACACCATAGTACGCTCCAAACTCGTCATCAAGCTCGAGACCCTGGGTCTCGACCCCGCCCTGTGCAACTGGGTACTGGACTTCCTGACGGGCCGCCCCCAGGTGGTGAGGGTAGGTAACAACATCTCCACCCCGCTGATCCTCAACACTGGGGCCCCACAAGGGTGCGTTCTGAGCCCTCTCCTGTACTCCCTGTTCACCCACGACTGCGTGGCCATGCACGCCTCCAACTCAATCATCAAGTTTGCGGACGACACTACAGTGGTAGGCTTGATTACCAACAACAACGAGACGGCCTACAGGGAGGAGGTGAGGGCCCTCGGAGTGTGGTGTCAGGAAAATAACCTCACACTCAACGTCAACAAAACAAAGGAGATGATTGTGGACTTCAGGAAACAGCAGAGGGAGCACCCCCCTATCCACATCGACGGGACAGTAGTGGAGAGGGTAGTAAGTTTTAAGTTCCTCGGCGTACGCATCACGGACAAACTGAATTGGTCCACCCACACAGACAGCGTTGTGAAGAAGGCGCAGCAGCGCCTCTTCAACCTCAGGAGGCTGAAGAAATTCCGCTTGTCACCAAAAGCACTCACAAACTTCTACAGATGCACAATCGAGGGCATCCTGTCGGGCTGTATCACCGCCTGGTACGGCAACTGCTCCACCCACAACCGTAAGGCTCTCCAGAGGGTAGTGAGGTCTGCACAACGCATCACTGGGGGCAAACTACCTGCCCTCCAGGACACCTACACCACCCGATGTCACAGGAAGGCCATAAAGATCATCAAGAACAACAACCACCCGAGCCACTGCCTGTTCACCCCGCTATCATCCAGAAGGCGAGGTCAGTACAGGTGCATCAAAGCAGGGACCGAGAGACTGAAAAACAGCTTCTATCTCAAGGCCATCAGACTGTTAAACAGCCACCACTAACATTGAGCGGCTGCTGCCAACATACTGACTCAATTCCAGCTCACTTTAATAATGGAAATTGATGGAAATTGATCAAAAATGTATCACTAGCCACTTTAAACAATGCCACTTAATATAATGAATATGTATATACTGTACTCTATATCATCTACTGCATCTTGCCATCTTTATGTAATACATGTATCACTAGCCACTTTAAACTATGCACTCTTATGTTTACATACCCTACATTACTCATCTCATATGTATATACTGTACTCGATACCATCTACTGCATCTTGCCTATGCCGTTCTGTACCATCACTCATTCATATATCTTTATGTACATATTCTTTATCCCTTTACACTTGTGTGTATAAGGTAGTAGTTGTGGAATTGTTAGGTTAGATTACTCGTTGGTTATTACTGCATTGTCGGAACTAGAAGCACAAGCATTTCGCTACACTCGCATTAACATCTGCTAACCTTGTGTATGTGACAAATAAGATTTGATTTGATTAGCTAAAGTAACGTCATAGTCAAAATAGCTAATAGAACTAACGCGTTAGTAAACCGGCTACAATCATGCTGTATGGGGTACAGTTAGTAAGCAGATACACCTGTGGGGCCCGGTGGCAATACATTTGTAAAACCAAAAGCTTACCTTGATTTGGAAAAGTTCCAGTGTTGGATAGTCATAGCCAGCTAGCTAACATAGCATCTCTCTGTTTGAGTAGGCTAAACTAGCTAGCTGCATTTGCTAGCTAAGTAATTGAAAGTAAAACAAATGTATAAAAAAAGACTCAAATGAATTTGTTCAAAACTGTTCAACTTTTGTCTTTCTCTTTGAGTCTACTACTCACCACATTTTATTACCAGTTAGCTGGTAGCTTATGCTATCAGGACTAGATTTTGAATGTATTTTTTTTTATTTTACCTTTATTTAACTAGGCAAGTCAGTTAACTTCTCTAGGATAGGGGGCAGCATTTTCACGTTTGGATGAAAAGCATACCCAAATTCAACTGCCAGCTACTCATCCCCAGAAGATAAGATATGCATATCATTAGTAGATTTGGATAGAAAACACTCTGAAGTTTCTAAAACTGTTTGAATCATGTCTGTGAGTATAACAGAACTTATTTAGCAGGCGAAACCCCGAGGACAAACCACTCAGTGCTTTTTTTTGAGGTCACTCTCTTTTCAATGGATTTTCATTGGGAATCCAGATTTCTAATTGACCTTCTTGCAGTTCCTACCGCTTCCACTGGATGTCAACAGTCTTTAGAAGTTGGTTGAGGGTTTTTCCTTTGTGTAATGAAGAAGTACGGCCATCTTCAACGAGGGTCACTTGTTGTGTACTGTTTGTTAGATGCGCGTGACCAGAAAGCTAGCTACAGTTTGTTTTAATTCTGTATTGAACACAGATCATCCCGTCTTCAATTTGATCGATTATTTACGTTAAAAAATACCTAAAGTTGTATTACAAAAGTAGTTTGAAATGTTTTGGCAAAGTTTACAGGTAACCTTTGAGATATTTTTTAGTCACGTTGCTCAGGTTGGAACCGGTGTTTTTCTGGATCAAACGCGCCAAATAAATGGACATTTTGGATATATCGACGGAATTAATCGAACAAAAGGACCATTTGTGATGTTTATGGGACATATTGGAGTGCCAACAACAGAAGCTCGTCAAAGGTAAGGCATGAATTATATTTTTATTTCTGAGTTTTGTGTCGCACCTGCAGGGTTGAAATATGCTTCTCTCTCTTTGTTTACTATGATGCTATCCTCAGATAATAGCATCGTTTGCTTTCGCCGAAAAGCCTATTTGAATTCTGACATGTTGGCTGGATTCACAACCAGTGTAGCTTTAATTTGGTATCTTTCATGTGTGATTTAATGAAAGTTTGATTTTTATAGTAATTTATTTGAATTTGGCGCTCTGCATTTTCTCTGGCTTTTGGCCAAGTGAGACAGTAGCGTCCCGCCTAAACTCAGATTTTTGGATATAAATATGAACATTACCGAACAAAACATACATGTATTGTGTAACATGAAGTCCTATGAGTGTCATCTGATGAAGATCATCAAAGGTTAGTGATTAATTTAATCTCTATTTCTGCTTTTTGTTACTCCTCTCTTTGGCTGGAAAAAGGGCTGTGTTTTTCTGTGACTAGGTACTGACCTAACATAATCGCAAGGTGTGCTTTCGCCGTAAATCCTTTTTGAAATCAGACATGTTGGCTGGATTCACAACAAGTGTAGCTTTAATTTGGTGTCTTTCATGTGTGATTTCATGAAAGTTAGATTTTTATAGTAATTTATTTGAATTTGGCGCTCTGCATTTTTACTGGCTTTTGGCCAAGTGGGACGTTAGCGTCCCACATATCCCAGAGAAGTTAACAGCTTCATCCCCAAGCCATAAGACTGCTGAACTATTAATCAAATGGCCACCGGACTATTGCATTGACCCCCCCCCCTCCATTTGTTTTGTACACTGCTGCTACTCGCTGTTTATTATCTATGCATAGTCACTTCACCCCTACCTACATGTACAAATTCCCTCTAACCTGTACCCCCGCACACTGACTCGGTACCCCCTGTATATAGCCTCGTTATTACTATGTTAATTTGTATTATTTTTTAGTTTAGTTTATTTGGTAAATATTTTCTTAACTCCTCTTGAACTGCACTGTTGGTTAAGGTCTTGTTAAGTACACATTTCACTGTAAGGTCTACACTTGTTGTATTCGGCGCATGTGACAAAGTTTGATTTGATTTGTAGATACACCTCCATTTCTGCAATCTCCACCCCAAACGAATACCTGTTGGGCACATTCGATTCCCCTTGCTTAAGTTCTAGGTCAGAATGTGTGCAGAGAGGAAAGTGCATGAAAACAGAATGAAGTTACATTTACATGCGCGTATCTCTGGTCTGAATTTACCCCGTAGAGAATAATACAAACTTTCCTGTAGAACTTTGTTAGAGGTGATGTATAATCTCTGACCTCACAGTGCTCTCTGTAGAGTGACTGGAGAGCTTTGATGTCGTCTGGGCCGATGTTGTCCACGTTGGTCTCTCCCAGGTCCAGCTCCATAAAGTCTGGCAGCGCCCGGGACGCGTCTGTCAGGGAGAGACGTATGTAAATCAGACAAGGTCAACAACAACTCACGTTATGAATCCAGTATAAAGCAAAGGAACACAGGGGTAGATATTTAACAAGGAAATACTGAAGGCTGAGAAAATCCTATCAGTGGTTCATTGCAGAATATAACCCGACAGGGGAACCCTTACTGCACTCAGCGGAGGAGCATTTTCATGAAGTGGTATCACAACTTATTGTGTCATAACAAGGGAACATCAAACAGTAGCAGTCTATTGCTGCTGAAAGTCACTGAGTCAGTCTACACACACAGATGCATACACACCGCTCACTCACCCAGGTACTGCTGGTGATGCTGGCTCTGTGCAATGACGGTCTGCTCCGCTGCACTGGGGGTGTGCTGGCCACCGCCTGAGAAGTTCTCCCCAGACACACCATCAACCTTCTGCACCGGCTTAAACCTACAATGACAATGCCTCAGTCAGTACTGTTTGTATATGTACACTGAGTATAGCAAACATTAGGAACACCTTCCTAATATTGAGTTGAACACCCTTTTCCCCTCAGAACAGCCTCAATTCGTCGGGGCATGGACTCTACAAGGTGTCGAAATCGTTCAACAGGGATGCTGGCCCATGTTGACTCCAATTTGTTTATTTTTTTATTTAACCTTTATTTAACCAGGTAGGCTATTTGAGAACAAGTTCTCATTTACAACTGCGACCTGGCCAAGATAAAGCAAAGCAGTGCGACACAAACAACAACACAGAGTTACACACGGAATAAACAAACGTACAGTCAATAACACAATAGAAAAAAATCTATATACAGTGTGTGAAAATGAGGAAAGATTAGGGATGTAAGGCAATAAATAGGCCGTAGTGGCGAAGTAATTACAATGTAGCAATTAAACACTGGAGTGATAGATGTGCAGAAGATGAATGTGCAAGTAGAGATACTGGGGTGCAAAGGAGCAAAAAATAAATAACAATATGGGAATGAGGTAGTTGGATGGGCTATTTACAGATGGGCTGTGTACAGGTACAATGATCTGTGAGCTGCTCTGACAGCTGATACTTAAAGTTGGCGAGGGAGATATGAGTCTCCAGCTTCAGTGATTTTTGCAATTCGTTCCAGTCATTGGCAGCAGAGAACTGGAAGGAAAGGCGGCCAAAGGAGGAATAGGATTTGGGGGTGACCAGTGAAATATACCTGCTGGAGCGCGTGCTACGGGTGGGTGCTGCTATGGTGACCAGTGAGCTGAGATAAGGCGGGGCTTTACCTAGCAAAGACTTATAGATGACCTGAAGCCAGTGGGTTTGGCGACGGATATGAAGCGAGGGCCAGCCAACGAGAGCATACAGGTTGCAGTGGTGGGTAGTATATGGGGCTTTGGTGACAAAACGGATGGCACTGTGATAGACCGCATCCAATTAGCTGAGTAGAGTGTTGGAGGCTATTTTGTAAATGATATCGCCGAAGTCAATGCTTCCCACAGCTGTGTCAAGTTGGCTGGATGTCCTTTGGATGGTGGACCATTCTTGATACACAAGGGAAACTGTTGAGCGTGAGAAACCCAGCAGTTGCAGTTCTTGACACAAACCGGTACGCCTGGCACCTACTACCATACCCCGTTCAAAGGCACTTCCATCTTTTGTCTTGCCCATTCACCCTCTGAATGGCACACATACACAATCCATGTCTCAATTGTCTCAGGGCTAAAAAGTCCTTCTTTGACCTGTCTCCTCCACTTAATCTACACTGATTGAAGTGGATTTAACAAGTGACATCAATAAGGGATCATAGCTTTCACCTGGATTCAACTGGTTAATCTAGGTCATGAAAAAAGCAGGGTTCTTAATGTCAGTGTAAGTATGTACAGTACATTCGGAAAGTATTCAGACCCCTTCCCCTTTTCCACAGTGTTACGTTACAGCCTTATTCTAAAATGCATAAAAAAATATTTAAAAATCCTCAATCTACACACAATACCCCATAACGAAAAAGCGAAAAACAGTTTTTTTAATAAACTGAAATACCTTATTTACATAAGTATTCAGCCCCTTTGCTATGAGACTCGAAATTTATCCCAGGTGCATCCGGTTTCCATTGATCATCCTTGAGATGTTTCTACAACGTGACTGGAGTCCACCTGTGGTAAATTCAATTGATTGGACATGACTTGGAAAGACACACACCTGTCTACATAAGGTCCCACAGTTGACAGTGCATGTCAGAGCAAAAACCAAGCCATGAGGTCGAAGGAATTGTCCTTAGAGCACCGAGACAGGATTGTGTTGAGGCACTGATCTGGGGAAGGGTACCAAAAAATGTCTGCAGCATTGAAGGTCCCCAAGAACACAGTGGCCTCAATCATTCTTAAATGGAAGAAGTTTGGAACCACCAAGACTCTTCCTAGAGCTGGACGCCCGGCCAAACTGAGCAACCGGGGGAGAAGGGCCTTGGTCAGGGAGGTGACCAAGAACCCGATGGTCACTGACAGAGCTCCAGAGTCCCTCTGTGGAGATGGGAGAACCATCCAGAAGGACAACCATCTTTTCAGCACTCCACCAATCAGGCCTTTGTGGTAGAGTTGCCAGACAGAAGCCACTCCTCAGTAAAAAGACACATGACAGCCCGCTTGGAGTTTGCCAAAAGGCACCTACAGGACTCTAACCATGAGAAACATGATTCTCTGGTCTGATGAAACCAAGATTGAACTCTTTGGCCTGAATGTCAATTAGCTTTGGTCTCATCTGGAGGAAACTTGGCACCATCCCTATGGTGAAGCATGGTGATGGCAGCATCATTCTGTGATGCTTTTCAGCGGCAGGAACTGGGAGACTAGTCAGGATCGAAGGAAAGATGAACAGAGCACAGAGAGAGAGATCCTTGATGAAAACCTGCTCCAGAGCGCTCAGGACAACGACCCTAAGCACACAACCAAGACAATGCAGGAGTGGCTTCGGGACAAGTTTCTGAATGTCCTTGAGTGGCCCAGCCAGAGCCCAGACTTGAACCCGATCGAACATTACTGGAGACTTGCATTGACACTCCCCATCCAACCTGACAGAGCTTGAGAGGATCTACAGAAAAGAATGGGAGAAACTCCCCAAATACAGGTGTGCCAAGCTTGTAGTGTCATACCCAAGAAGACTCGAGGCTGTAATCATTGCAAAAGGTGCTTCAACAAGGTACTGAGTAAAGGGTCTGAATACTTACTGAAATGTGTTATTTCAGTTTTTGTTTTTTTATATACATTTGCAAACATTCTAAAAACCTGTTTTTGCTTTGTCATTATTGGGTATTGTGTGTAGATTGTTGAGGGAAAAAAACAATTTGATACATTTTAGAGTAAAGCTGTAACGTAAACAAAATGTGGAAAAGGTAAAGGGGTCTGAATAATTTCCAAATGCACTGTATGCATTGTACCTTTGTTTCTGTTGGACAGGCTGCTGTCTGAGGGCCATGTACTGCATGTCCTCCTGCAGTCTGTTGAGAGGAGAGTCCGGCTTCAGCCGGATCCCATAGTAGTGGTACTTCGAGTTCCCTCTGCAACACACACACACACACACACACACACACACACACACACACACACACACACACACACACACACACACACACACACACACACACACACACACACACACACACAGAGAGAGAGAGACAGACAGACAGACAGGAATGAACAGACAGCTAACAGTCCTCAGTGTTTCCCCTATATTAATTCAGCAGCCAAAAAATATTTTAATGTGTTTATAATTTTTTTTCCAAAACATGCTGTAATACCAAACAGGAAATCATAATGAAGACAACCAAGGAAAAAGGAAGGGACAAGGCTAAACTGAAGGCGTCAGAGGAGAGTTAGGGAGAGCAGAACTGGGGGACTTGAGATGCAGTGACAGGATAGAGGAGAAGGGGAGGAGGGGGTGCAAGGTGCAGGGGGAGTTATCAGAACGTGTCTGTCCTCTCAGTAGCTCACCTTGTGCCGAGGCGTCGCGTGCGTAGCCCCATGAAGATGGAGCGGATGAGTTTGCCGAAGGAAGCGGCGTTGACCGGGTCCAATTTCTGCTCCTGGCAGTGGCGCAAGTAGTGGTTGTAGAGGGTGGAGCGAGGCAGACTCACCCCCTCCGCAGTCTCATAGTTATCCAGTAGCCATTGCAGCTGTGGGGGAGAGAAGATATGCTGTCAATTACACACATGTATGTCACTACACCTCTCTGTAATCCACAGCAGATGCATGTTTCACCACCCACTTGTCTGTAAATACAAACACCCCCTTCCCTAGCTTTAAAAGCACAATTAACTAAAGCAGCGGAAAATAAAAATTGGAGCATAGGAAGCACCCCCACCACCATAGAGAGAAAGAGAGGGAGAGGCAAAGAGAGAGTTCTGGAGGTACTAGAGAGTGAGAACAGCTATACAGGTCAGGCAGGCGAGGCGTTTAGAGTGGCGACTTACATGGCTGTTGAGCAGCGAGCTTCTCTGACTGGATAAACCTTCAGTCTTTTGGAGCGTCTCAATCGCCATTTCAATCTGATAGACCAAGGAGCAAAAAATAGAAGGAAAAACAAAAACAACAAAGGAAAAAGTTGCACTAGAATACTGACACAGTACTGACACACATAGAAAATCAGAAAAATCCAGAACAGCTCCGAAAGCAAGCGTCACCCAAACTAGTGCCAAAAGCCCAGCATAGCAAAGTCAGTTTAAACTTAAATTTACCTAACTGTCATTTGAATTACATTTCCCATTGTCTTAATGAAGCAGAGTGCTAACAGAAAGTCAAGAGGCACATAGCCTAGTGGTTAGAGCGTTGGGCCAGTAACTGAAAGGTTGCTGGATCAAATCCCGGAACTGACAAGGTAAAAATCTGTTGTTCTGCCCCTGAACAACGTAGTTAACCCACTGTTCCCCGGTAGGCCGTCATTGTAAATAAGAATTTGTTCTTAACTGACTTGCATAGTTACATAAATAAACAAGCGCCACAGTAAACAGAAGCTGTGAAACTACCATTTTCAGCCACCAGAGGAGAGCACAGATCCACTGAGGTAGACCTCACTGCGCATGTTGGAGGAGACCAATTTTTTCAAGTCCTTTCAAAGTGTGTTGTATTATAGTTCTAAAAATTGTCAGACTTGCGACTCCATGTCGACTGCACGAACTTTACAAAAATGATGTGATCAAAGATCATGAAGCTTTTGATGAAGTCGCTGCAGTTGCTTCTCACCTGCATTGTGGGACGCACTGTCAACCAATCATTAGGGTGTTTTTGTTGGACCCGTCTCAAAATACCCATCTGCCAAGTAAAATAGTCGATTTACATGATAGTACGATACATTGTAGCTGGTTCCATCAGATAACCTGGCACACGTTAGCACTTTGCCCTATGCTAACCTCACCAGATGACAGTGATGATTTCTTGGAACAAGTTCTACATCAGCCAATTACAAATGTTGAGGTGATGGAGGTGAACAAACGCTTTTCCATAACAGCGTCCTTAACAAAGTCAAGCACTCTCGTTATCATCCTACAGATGGCAGTATTGCAGTAATAGTGTTAAGTTATTTTGAAGAACCCACATTTGCAAGCATCCACACTAGAGGAAAGTTTGATGTTTATCGTTCTACAGCACACCTGTCAATCAACTGATCAACACATCCTACTGCACGCTGTAGGCCTACTAATAAGGTGGTAACAAGATCATTCCGTGCTTTCAGGGTGTCTTCATTGTCATAGTGACAACTGCATATAATACCATGAAAAATAACTTTTAAAAAACGGTATTTAAATGTATTAACTCAACAGCACGTCTTTTACATCGCCAGCACATATTTTACAGCATGTCACTGCTTGCCTCGTTGCTCAAGTGTTTCTCCTTGATTGTGTAAGGCGTGGATAGAAAGACGAGCTGAACAACCTCTCTCCTCGACGATTCATATTTCATCTTACTGCTAGCTTAGCACAGAACATGACAACCCAGGAACAAACCTTCCCCCATGCAGGTCAACTATTCCATAGGGCAGCCTCGGTTTCCAGGCTGTGAGGTGAAAGCCTAGTAGAGGATACCCGTAGCGATTACGCCCTCGCCTGGCGAGGAGACACTTTCTACAATTGTAACCTACAACTTGTCGTTTACCTTACATTTGATGCAAATGACAAAAATGAAATGGTATGTTCTGTTAGTCATTCCAATCACGTGTTTTCACCAGAGAAACTTTTCCCCAAACAGCCTATTACAAGCACAGTTATAACGAAACAACCTAAAATCACTCACTTCACATGGCTTGGAGGGGTGACACAAATGTAGAACTACATATTAGACCTACACTAATTGTGGTAGTGTGTTGTGCCGGCAAAACCTTGTAAATGAAGGTTACGAATATATTTTATGAGGAGCTTCTTGTTGGAGTCCCTCTTCCAGACGACACATAAGCTACTGGCAGTGCTACATAAATAATATTTGCTAATATAGGCTATATTACATAGACGTGTAGGCTACACTTACATGTACAATGTTTTATATGCGTTTTTATAATCATCTACTTTGTCACATATGCGTTATTTGACTCGAGGACCAACAATGGAGCGATTTTTCCCTCAAATAAAAATCTTGCCATCTCTGGGCTTACTGCCTTAGTGGATCACGCCAAAAATTAATGATAGCAGTAAGGGTAAATTACAGCTACACTATATATACACACAAATCTATGTGGAGACCCCTTCAAATTGGTGGATTGCTGACATGTGTATACTAGAACATGACAGATGTATAAAATCGAGCACACAGCCATGCAATCTCCTTAGGCAACATTGGCAGTAGAATGACCTTACTGAAGAGCTCAGTGACTTTCAACGTGGAACTGTCATAGGATGCCACCTTTCCAACAAGTCAGTTTGTAAAATTTCTACCTTGCTAGAGCTGCCCCAGTCAAAGGTAAGTGCTGTGAAATGTCTAGGAGCAAAAACGGCTCAGTTGCGAAGTGGTAGGCCACACAAGCTCAAAGAATGGTACCGCCGAGTGCTGAAGTGTGTAAAAATTGTTTGTCCTCAGTTGCAACTCACTACCGCGTTCCAAACTGCCTCTGGAAGCAATGTCAGCAAAATAACTGTTTGTCTGGAGCTTCATGAAATGGGTTTCCCTGGCCGAGCAGCCACACACAAGCCTAAGATCACCATGCGCAATGCCAAGCGTCGGCTGGAGTGGTGTAAAGCTTGCCGTCATTGGACTCTGGAGCAGTGGAAACGCGTTCTCAGGAGTGATGAATCACGCTTCACCATCTGGCAGTCCGACAGACGAATCTGGGTTTGGCGGATGCCAGGAGAACGCTACCTGCCCCAATGCATAGTGCTAACTGTAAAGTTTGGTAGAGGAGGAATAATGGTCTGGGGCTGTTTTTCATGGTTTGGGCTAGGCCCCTTAGTTCCCTGTTTCAGCATGACAATGCCCCCATGCACAAAGCGAGGTCCATACAGAAATGGTTTGTCGAGATCGGAGTGGAAGAACTTGACTGGCCTGCACAGACGTTGACCTCAACCCCATCGAACACCTTTGGGATGAATTGGAACACCGACTGCGAGCCAGGCCTAATCGCACAACATCAGTGCCCGACCTCACTAACGCTCTTGTTGCTGAATGGAAGCAAGTCCCTGCAACAATGTTCCAACATCTAGTGGAAAGCCTTCCCAGAAGAGTGGAGGCTGTTATAACAGCAAAGGCGAGACTGACTCCATATTAATACCGATGATTTTAGAATGAGATGTTCGACGAGCAGCTGTCCACATACTTTTGGTCATGTAGGGTATTTGACAAGACCGCGAGCGTCAGAGTTTTAAAAAACTAAGAATTTGTGAATATACAACGTACATGTTGTACAATCCTCCTACATCTTTATTGCTGTGAAAGCACATGAATGCGTGTCAAATATATGCGAAAACGTGAACATTATTATTATTATTATTATTATTATATATTTTTTTATTTTATCCCATTTTCTCCCCAATTTTCGTGGTATACAATCGCTAGTAATTACTATCTTGTCTCATCGCTACAACTCCCGTACGGGCTCGGGAGAGACGAAGGTCGAAAGCCATGCGTCCTCCGAAGCACAACCCAACCAAGCCGCACTGCTTCTTAACACAGCGCGCCTCCAACCCGGAAGCCAGCCGCACCAATGTGTCGGAGGAAACACCGTGTACCTGGCCCCCTTGGTTAGCGCGCACTGCGCCCGGCCCGCCACAGGAGTCGCTGGAGCGCGATGAGACAAGGATATCCCTACCGGCCAAACCCTCCCTAACCCGGACGACGCTATGCCAATTGTGCGTCGCCCCACGGACCTCCCGGTCGCGGCCAAAACGTGAACATTTTGTCTAACGTTAGTACTAATAGCTAGTAGCCTAGTCAAGGATGCCTCAATGCAATATTGGCACAAAACATTTTGTTACAGACCAATGGAACAAAAGTGAATCTTGAATTTTAAGGTTTAAAATATCCCTCTGGTGGCCAGGGTTGATTTTAAGAAATGCCATTAGTTGGTGGATATAAAGTCTAAGGTCTTTGACAGGAAATAATCCCGGTCATCTGTTGAGGTTAGCATAGGGCTAACGTGTGCCAGATTATCTGATGGGACTAGCTACAATGTAGCGTTGTATCAAAATCGACGATTTTAACTGTCTGATGAACAGTTTTAGACTGAGAAATTGTTTACATTTAAACTGTTTCTAATGTTCGCAAGTATTGCCCCGTTATGTTTTCAGTTTGTGAGTGTGTGATATGGGGGTATAAAGTTTTGTGACATTTATACAGAAATACGTTTAGAAATAATAGCAGCTTTGTTGACACTGCCATGTTGGTCCGAGCCTTGCTGTTGGAAAACCACTACAGTATCCGACCTTCGGCTGTCGAAGATGAAACTCCTGACTTCACTCGCCGACTTCACTCTACAGTAGTCTTCGTTACGCTTACTGCTCAAACACACCCATTGTGTTTTGTCTTAAAAGCTTCACGACACAGTAAAGCAGTACTAACAAATATTATTTAATATTTATTTTAATCTTTAGTTAAAACACAGCACGAGAGGAAATTCCAATTCACAGCACTGGAAGGGTAGATACCTATAGAAAGTACTAGCTGAGAAGACCACAGGACAGAGGGAGACTTGACAAAATAACACATTCTCAGACACTGACATAAAGTAGCTAAGCGGTACTATAGTTACTCAAGAAAGGCTTCAGATATGCATTATGACAGGCAGGAGAGAGCGGCCAGACAGACAGACAGACAGACAGACTGACAGGACGAGAAGAGTAAGTAAAGGGGGGCCGTACACTCACAGTGGACGGGGAGGCTCGGGTAGTCTGGGTGGCTGGGTGGGGGGCAGAGTTGTCCATGGAGTTGCCCCCGATGAGGTAGGCTCCAGAGCTGCTGATGATCTGCCCCCCGGCCAGACCCATGGTCAGACCCCCGTTCCCCCCTCCATTGTTGGCCATGCCATGGGACGACACCACTGTAGACACCTCGGACGAGCTGCCCTGCGTATCAAAGTAGCTCCCTCCACTGTTCTGGCTGTACACCTGGGGCTCGGAGTACGAGTACGTCCGTCTGGACAAAAACAATGGAGGGAAAAGTTAGGAATTTCCCCCCCCCCCAAGAGTGATAGGTCAGGATAATTTCCTTTTACATAAAGGCAAGTTTGAATGGTGCTAGAGTGCCTATTTGATGTGAATTAGCGGTGCCATTCTGAGCCTTCACGGGAAGGCAATATTCCTGTGTTAATGAAAGTGGAGTTTCCATAGTTACACAAATCACCTGAGGAGTCGCCGTGCCGACAGAGATTTGTGTGATTGTCGTTTTCCTCTGCAGTGACTCAGACCATTACCTTGGCCTCTGATATAATGACACCCTTCAGTGCCTTGACACAACAGGTGTTGTGGACCAGAAATATATTCTCTCTGTCAGACCTTTATATACATTCCCCTACATATAAATTTGGGACAGTGATGCTAAAACTTTCAAATGCGGCTCTATACTCCATTTTGGATTTGAGATCAAATGTTTCATATGAAGCGACAGTACAGCATGTCACCTTTAACTTGAGGGTATTTTCATACATATCTGTTTCACCGTTAAGAAATAAATGCACTTTATGCATCTAGTCCTCCCATTTGAGGGTGTCATAAGTATTTGGACAAATTCATTTATAATGTATTACATTTCGTCAAAAGTTTAGTATTTGGTCTAGGGTTGTCACGATACCCGAATTTTGACTTCCATACGGATACCAGTTTTAGTATAACAATACTCGATACCATCACAATACTCAATACGCAAAAAAAAGTCAAAGAAAGGCACTTGATCCAGATAGATCTTTTGAGTTCAATATCATTACATTTGAAATGTTATATGTCCATTTTTTTCAGAGACAGCCATGTATATGCATTCATGAATTTGCCTTTGTTTTTACCAATCTAACTACGTAACAACATAATAGTAATAATTTATTTGAATGGTAAATCTCTATTGATGAACTGGGTAAATCAAGATATAATCAAGCCTAGGCCTATTCCTAATACAGGGAAATGCATATTCAATAGGAGTGTGCGCATGCATTGAGATATTGAGCTTGATTTGGCAGCTTTCATGGGGAGAAGGAAGGAGAAAAACTATTCGTTTCCCTTCCATTTGGGACTTCTTTTATTATACGGCTGAACAAGATTTGCATAAACGAAGCAATCTCTTATTTTATAAAAGTGTGCGCTGTCTCTTTAAGACCCAGTAAAGAAGTAATTCACACACGGTCAGTTGCTCTGAACTGAATGAATAAAGTTTGTGGTGACAATCAGCATATTTTGCATTATGGTTTGCACATTATCACAAAGAAGTACTAGGGTAGTAAATTGATGTTAGCTTCAGCTGTAAGCTAGCAAGAAAAGTTAGCCTACAAAACTGGAAGCTAACAGTTTCTTCTTACATTGTAAAGCATTCTAGTCTGTAACGGAAATAGTTTTGCAAACAGTAATGAACAGTTTCAACATTGTGTTGAAACTGTGTGTTAGCTTCTATGCAGCGTGAGTGGGAAGCTAATGTTACGCAGCCCAGAGTCCCAGTGAGTGCAGTGGTTCAGGCTAGAGCTAGCAATGAGTACTTGGAGCAGGCACAGTGCACTCGTGCTATAAAAGAGACATTGACTCGCTGATAGACAGACTTGATCCTCTCTCAGTCAGTAGACGAAGTGAGACACATTTGACAGAAGTACTGAAAGAAACAAACATTTGAGTACCAAACTGTTTTTCAGGTTCTAGTATCAGAAAGGTACAGAAGTTTCAGTATACCATGCAGCACTAATTTGGTCCCATATTCCTAGCACGCAATGACTACATCAAGCTTGTGACTACAAATTTGTTGGATTCATTTGCAGTTCATGTTGGTTATGTTTTGGATTATGTTATGCCAAATAGAAATGAATGGTAAATAATGTATTGCGTCATATGTGATAATTATGCCTCTAACTTTTTCGCTCATTAGTCACGATTCATTCATGATTATCCGTAATGGTAGCATCCACATTAATGTAGACGTGTTCAGAAACATATTATATAATTATTGACAATAAAAGTGACTCCAAAATAAGACAATATGTTATTTACCATTCATTTCTATTGGGCACAACACAATCCAAAACACAACATAAACAAACTGCAAATGAATCCAACAAGTTTGTAGAGTCACAAGCTTGACGCAGTGTTTGTGTGCTAGGAATATGGGACCAAATACTAAACTTGACAAAATGAAATACATTATAAGTGAATTTGTCCACATACTTTTAAATGGGGGGCCAAGATACATAAAGTGCTTTCATTTCTAAAGGGTGAAACAGATATGTAATAAAATAACCTCAAATAAAAAGGTGACATTCTGTACTTGTATATAATCCAAAGAACAGAAATCGGACAGCACTCCGGGAAATAAACTTAAATTGACATATTTTTAGTGCAGTAATAAAAACGTCAATTTAAGTTTATTTACCAGAATGCTGTCCTATTGTCTGTTCTCTCGCCTCATAAAACATTTGATCTCAAATCCAAAGCCAAATTAAAAGTGTCACTGTCCAAATAAATGTGTAGAGGAGTGCATAAGACTTATACTGAAACTCTGGAGAAATACCAGGTTATGGAGGAAAGTTTAAGACACCGGAATGATTCTTGTTGACAAATCATCTGAACGGTAAGAAATAACCCCTGCCCCTTTCTCATGTACTCTTCTGGTGTGTAGTGAGTCTACTTCTATACCCAATAGAACTGTGGAGGGGACAAGCAGCTGGTACTAACACACTGTTAACAGACTCAAATAGTAAGTGGGTGTGTGCTCAGCTCACTTGTTCTGTCCTGAAGTGAGACTGTGTTGAGCTGGCTTGTTAGCCAGGCCTTGCCCCTCCCTAAGCCCCTCCATCAGAGACTGCTGTCGGTCGATTTGTGACTGTGTGTCACTCACTATGGGACAGCCCCAACCTGTGGAGTGTGTACATAACCTTGTCCCCCGAGCCAAGGAGTACGCAGCACTTATTCATACTCCTGATCATCTCCAGGTGACTGCACACAATCACACAGTACTTCACTGTGCTGTTACATACGCCCTCCGCGCCCGCCATGTGTGTGTGGCAGAACTACTGCTGTGAAGTGACTTTACCTGTTGCCGTTGACTACAGAGAAGACGTGAAAGCCACTGTGTAGTGCCACTGCAGAGTGAGTGACAAAGGCAGCGGTGGTTGAGCAACACTAAACACTCACATGGTTCCGTTGGTGTAGACGCCACTGTTCTCCTCCACGTACTGCACCTGTGCTGGGTATACATGCTGAACCTGTTGAACAGTCTGGGTCTGCAACGGTAGGGCAACAAGTTAGAAACGACACACAAACACACACACACACACACACACACACACACACACACACACACACACACACACACACACACACACACACACACACACACACACACACAGCCCGTTTACCTGCTGCTGGACAGGCACCTGAGAGGTCACCTGCTGGGCGGAGCCTGCGGGCTGCACAGACACGGCGGTCTGGAGAGGGACAGTGGAGGCGGAGTCAGCGCCTGCCTCAGGGGTCTGCATGGCGCCTGCAGGAGAGAGAGGACACATTGGTCAACTGGGTACCACCAGAGCCATCGATGGAGGGGAGCACATTGATAGACGGACTATAGAGAACCACAAGCTCTTCTCTGGCCTGGCGCCAAAGTGGCAGAACAAAGTCCACTGCAAAGAACTCCACAAGCAACCTTTGTCTCAATTTGGTTTGCATGCACAGTACCAGGACAATTTAAGCGCTAACTAAGGTGTATCTGGGTCTGGGAGTATAAAATCAATATCACTCACAGAGACATAAATTCTAGATTATATCTACTGTACCCAGGTTGACTAATGAACAGGGGCTGTAGAGGAGCGGGTCGAGAGTTTCAAGTTCCTTGGTGTTCACATCACCAACAAACTATCATGGTCCAAACACTCCAAGACAGTCGTGAAGATGGTACGACAAAACCTTTTCCCCCACAGGAGACTGAAAAGATTTGGCATGGGTCCCCAGATCCTCAAAAAGTTCAACAGCTGCACCATCGAGAGCATCCGGACCGGTTGCATCCCTGCCTAGTATGGAAACTGCGCGGCATCTGACCGTAAGGCGCTACAGAGGGTAGTGCGTATGGCCCAGTACATCACTGGAGCCAAGCTTCCTACCATCCAGGACCTACAGTTGAAGTCGGAAGTTTACATTCACTTAGGTTGGAGTCATTAAAACTCGTTTTTCAACCACTCCACAAATTTATTGCTGACAAACTATAGTTTTGGTAAGTTGGTTAGGACATCTACTTTGTGCATGACACAAGTAATTTTCCCAACAATTGTTTACAGACAGATTATTTCACTTATAATTCACTGTATCACAATTCCAGTGGGTCAGAAGTTTACATACACTAAGTTGACTGTGCCTTTAAATAGCTTGGAAACTTCCATAAAATGATGTCATGGCTTTAGAAACTTCTGATAGGCTAATTGACATCATTTGAGTCAATTGGAGGTGTACTTGTAGATGTATTTCAGCTTGACATCATGGGAAAATCGAAAGAAATCAGTCAAAAAATTGTAGACCTCCACAAGTCTGGTTCATCCTTGGGAGCAATTTCCAAATGCCTGACGGTACCAGGTTCATCTGTACAAACAATAGTACGCAAGTATAAACACCATGGGACAACGCAGCCATTATACCGCTCAGGAAGGAGACGCGTTCTGTCTCCTAGAGATGAACGTACCTTGGTGCGAAAAGTGCAAATCAATCCCAGAACAACAGCAAAAGGACCTTGTGAAGATGCTGGATGAAACAGGTACAAAAGTATCTAGATCCACAGTAAAACGAGTCCTATGTTGACATAACCTGAAAGGCCACTCAGCAAGGAAGTTGCCACTGCTCCAAAACCGCCATAAAAAAGCCAGACTACAGTTTGCAACTGCACATGGAGACAAAGATCGTACTTTTTGGAGAAATGTCCTCTGGTCTGATGAAACAAAAATAAAATCTTTAATGACCATCATTATGTTTGGAGGAAAAAGGGGGAGGCTTGCAAGCCGAAGAACCCCATCCCAACCGTGAAGCACGGAGGTGGCAGCGTCATGTTGTGGGGGGGCTTTGCTGCAAGAGGGACTGGTGCACTTCACAAAATAAATGGCATCATGAGGATGGAAAATTATGTGGATATATTAAAGCAAAATCTCAAGAATTCAGTCAGGAAGTTAAAGCTTGGTCGCAAATGGGTCTTCCAAATGGACAACGACCCCAGGCATACTTACAAAGTTGTGGCAAAATAGCTTAAGGACAACAAAGTCAAGGTATTGGAGTGGCCATTACAAAGCCCTGACCTCAATCCTATAGAAGATTTGTGGGCAGAACTGAAAAAGCGTGTGCAAGCAAGGAGGCCTACAAACCTGACTCAGTTACACCAGCTCTGCCAGGAGGAATGGGCCAAAATTCACCCAACTTATTGTGGGAAGCTTGTGGAAGGCTACCCAAAATGTTTGACCCAAATTAAATAGCTTTGAAGGCAATGTTACCAAATACTAATTGAGTGTATGTAAACTTCTGACCCACTGGGAATGTGATGAAAGAAATAAAAGCTGAAATAAATAATGCTCTCTACTATTATTCTGACATTTCACATTCTTAAAATAAAGTGGTGATCCTAACTGACCTAAGACAGGGAATTTTTACTAGGACTAAATGTCAGGAATTGTGAAAAACTGAGTTTAAATGTATTTGGCTAAGGTGTATGTAAACTTCTGACCTCAACTCTATGTACTAGGCGGTGTTAGAGGAAAGCCCATAAAATTGTCAAAGACTCCAGTCACCCAAGTTATGGACTGTTCTCTCTGCTACCACACGGCAAGCAGTACCGGAGCGCCAAGTCTAGGACCAAAAGGCTCCTTAACAGCTTCTACCCCCAAGCCTTAAGACTGCTGAACAATTAATCAAAATGGCCACCTGGACTATTTACATTGACACACCCCCCCCCCCCTCTACTAACTCTACTAACCTGCACATTGACTTGTATATAGACTCATTATTGTTATTTTTATTTTGTTACTTTTTATTTATTTTACTATTTGTACTTTAGTTTATTTAGTAAATATTTTCTTAACCACTTTCTTGAACTGCATTGTTGGTTAACGGCTTGTAAGTAAGCATTTCATGGTAAGGTCTACACCTGTTGTATTCGGCGCACGTGACAAAAAAAAAGTGATTTGATTAGATTATTTGGTTCCTGGGAAGACGAAGTACGCTTCTCTCAACCAATCATCTATGCACAACATGTACTAATACAGTCACAATACCATATCATCATTATTCTTTGGTATAATTGGAATAAGAATACTGACTCTGTGTGTACAATAACTGTCCATTTGAGAGTCAGTGCTTAAGCAACTCATCACATTGACTGCACCGATGTAATTCTGACTGCTGTGCTGCTAGAACAGGCAGCTGTGGCCAGCAGTACTGAATGTACTCAAGGTAGTGTATGAGTCAGTGGTCCGAGCAGAGAGCTCGTCTCCTGTCTCCGTGTTCACAGCAATAAAAAAACAGTTAATATTTAACAGCCCTAATGAGCTTATCTTTCTCCCTCTGCTCTCACAAATCTGTTCCCTTCACATCTTCCAACGATTTTTATCATTCAGACATTCGTTGATTAATTCTTGCCAAACACATTTAGGCTAATTTTGTGAAAATGTGGTCGTATTTGTCAAACCGCGGTTTTTACTTTGTTCTCACACCTCGGCATTGGAACACATGCATAGGTGTCCAAAAATGCAGCTGGTGTCAGAGATTTAGAATCCATCTTTATTGGCTAACGACCCAACCCTGAACACACAGAGCTACGGTGAGATGAGGACTTGGGCAGAGGGAGACATTCACAGTAAAGCAGCATGTAGGCTAATCATAGAACAGCCACCTCTCCTCCTCCTGCTCTGTCCTCTGCGGTGACCCCCCCCCCCCCCCCCCCCCTCCCACACTCCCCCTCATCTGCTCAACTTAGTTTCCATGACCAAGCCTCTCCTGGTTAATTAACCTGTCTCCTAAGAGCCCTGGATCTCTCCGGGGTCTGCCTGTCCTCCTCCACCTCCTTCTCTCCACCCTACTACTACTCCTCTTCATCTTTAGTGATATACCAGAGGTTGTGTTCAGATGCATTTCTCCCTTCATAGTGCATGATAGTACAGTACAGTATAGTGCATGATAGTACAGTACAGTATAGTGCATGATAGTACAGCACAGTATAGTGCATGATAGTACAGCACAGTATAGTGCATGATAGTACAGCACAGTATAGTGCATGATAGTACAGCACAGTATAGTGCATGATAGTACAGCACAGTATTGTGCATGATAGTACAGCACAGTATAGTGCATGATAGTACAGCACAGTATAGTGCATGATAGTACAGCACAGTATAGTGCATGATAGTACAGCACAGTATAGTGCATGCACAGGGTGTCAATCAGCGTAGTTTCCTTTTAACTCAGGAGGCTGCATTGGATTGAATAGTATTTTCTTCCATCCTGTATTGGTAAAACACTAAAACAGTTGAGCACTGATTCAGACAGGTGGTTCTCCATGCTGTTCACAGAAAGAACCAGAGACCAGTCAGTCAGACCATTCCGCTCCTGTTCTGCCACCAGTCAGGACTTTCAAACTGAAACCTCTCAGTTGAAGGAACATAGCCTATACTTTGATGGTGCAGCAGGGGTTTTAGAAAAGTGTTCCCCTTGTTTCTATACCCATCAGTATGTGCTGTGATTTGTTGATTCAACTCAACCGACATCACAAAAAATACATTCCATTGAATGAGCCACATCAGTTACTTGAATTAACATTCTACATTACCATTGAAATGATTGCATCCCAATACGAGGCAGCCATTGAGAGTGTATCCATGAGTTCACCAGTCAAATACTGTAGATGCGGTAAAGGAGTCAATGGAACGCAGATAGTTCCATTGAGCAGATTGGCTCACATTCAACTGATCTGACAAAGTGGATATTCGTCAAATCAGTCATGATTTATGTATTGTAACAGGCGCACAATTTTTATATATTGAGATTTTTTCCTCTGCATAACATGTAGAACTTCAACAAGTCTATTTTCAGGTTTAGAAGAAGTGACTGCTAAAAATGCCAAATGTATAAGCTGGTTAGCAACGGTGGTGGAAGTCAGTCGTTTTGAACTGTAATGCAGTTGATTAGTAATGATGACATGAACATGTGTTGGGGTTGACATCCATACAAGCATTATACTCAGATTGTTACCTCAACATAGTGTGAAATACACATGTAAACAATAGCCTAAATGTAGCCTCATTTTGCTGGGGGGGCAATGAGGAGACTAAGGATCTTTCCCCCACCGCCCTTTCCTCCACGCGTTTCCATGGCAATTCCATTGTTTTGGTCGGGTTCGATTGACCTCTTTACCAAGCCTCTTCTATAGACCCAGTTGGTATTAGATAGAACGTCGCGACCCATCCCGCCTGTGGGGAAAACAACCTGTGGTTACCTACAATAGGCTACCCCATTAACTTTTTCAAATGCAGTTCTTGTTGTCTGCTTGTTTTAGTCGATTACAAAACTACATTCTGTAATCGTGCTCCCTAGCGTTCTCACTACTTACAAAAACGTAATATTGTAGGGCTTTCCTCGTGCCCCTTTTCATGACGATGCTAGCAGCCACTTGAGTGAGTGCTAGCTACCGACCGTAACATTAAACTTGCCAAGACTAACAACACAAACAAACGGACTATACAGCTGCAAGTAGTGAGTGGAGTTACAAACGGACTGTACTAAACAAGCTATGTCTTACCTGTGATTGAATGTTTCCCACACACATATCTACAGTACGTGTAGACTCTTCGGACACTGCATCCCCCACACAGAACTCTGCTCACAGGCTCTATTTCCCTACGTGGGAGCATTGCGAACCAGAGGTCATGATTTGTGACAAGGTTACATGTACATTAACTAACACAGCAGCTTTTCGGCATGTTTTGTTATTTCTGTATAACAAAAAAATGTATGACGAAGTTACCTCTTTTACAATGGGAGCCAATAGAAAATAATGTTGGTTTCCCCCAATTTGTTTGCGTGAATACCGACTGGGACTATCAACTCTATTTCTATGAGTGCTGCTGCTGCAGGCATGCGAGCGTCACCTAGGCAACCGAAGACTCGTTTGCTACAACAATTTGCTTGAGCAACAAAGTTTCTTCACATTGTTAAGAGTCCATGTTACCTCAAAAATGGACTCAGCCTTACAAATGCCTGGCCATCCCGTCTTCAGTTCTTTTATAACCATCAGTTACGTGGTTATACGGTAAATTGTGCCAGTCTTGGTGCCAGGGAGATGCTGCTGACATGGCAGTCAAGTGATCCATTCAGAGGTTGTCATGCTTTCTCTTTTTAGTCTCTACAGGTACCATTTGTCTTCTGCTCCATGCACTCTGCAGTAGGAGAGCTAAAGTGCAAGGCCCTATAGGCCTCTACTACACAAAATCCACCTGCTCCCTGCAGCCTGCCCCTGATGATTAGGAGATGAGGAGAGGAGGGACTTTCTGGATGTAAACAGGGCACCTACCCCACTCCTGCCGCAGCACCCCCCACCCCTTCAGCCTGCTCTCGCTCCCCTGTGGCCCACTTAAGCGCTGTGCTCAACTGAACAACTGCAAGCTCTACAAGCCCACGCAGGAACAAAGGCCAGAGAGGAGGGCAGCACTCGCCTTGCCTCTCCTTCACCCTCCCCCGGGTCCTTCCTCCCCATTTGACTGACAGCTGGGGAAATAGGGGGAACAGGACTTATTACATCAGACGATCAGAACGAGATCTATAATGTTATCTCATCACATCACCCACAGTCAATAAAGGGGTAACTTTAATGGCATGATCAAAACAAAATATGTTTAAAGTCTAAAATGCGGTTAAAATGCCTGGGATATCCATTGTGAGCATGAGACTGGTAGCAAGTGGATTGTCCTCAACCTAAAAAGTATTGATGAATGTCCAGGAACAACATGCTTTAGAGAGGAGTTGTAACACTGTGAAAGAAACACAACCCCAAAGAAAGAGGCACGTCTCCTTTGTATTGATCTCATTTCCTTCCCATCTCCATCATGTTAGACCTGTGGCCATGTTAGGCTGGCAGTGATAAAAACACTGTCTGAAGCTGCAGCATTAACCCATTTCCTTTACAACTATGGAACAGGGTTGAGGTTAGTGATAAAGTACACCTTGCAATGTAAAAACAGTGTACACAGGCTGCTGTGCGTGCAAATAACACAGCAAAAGCCCCAGTTAATGCTGCTAAGCCATGAAAATTGATGGATGAATAATCAAATGAATCAGCGGCTCTTTAAGTGATTGGAAACGGAACAGGATCCAGTGAACAGGTGGCATGGTTCTATTTTTGCCCACCCAACACCTGACTTCAGGTAAGTGGTAACGTGATCTGATAACTAGCCATTTCTGACATCCTGTCCTCTGTCCACAGAGGTGTGTATGCCATTATTGCCTTAGAATAGGCTATAGGCCTAGGCCAGGGATGGGCATCTTTGATGGGGGTGGGGGCCACAAAAAAGCTGCAGTGGCTCGCGGGTCTACATACCCACATCCATACATGCGGCGCTAGCCTTTTACGGGCCATAAGGAATATTTTGTTGGGGGGCTTCCCCCAACTTGGGAGCAAAACATTTTAGTGGCCCCCCCTCTTGACAGCAAAGTGACGTTTTAGAGTTCATTTCCTGCCATTCTCCACATTTTTCCATGGGGAGTAGAGAAAATGTTACCGTTTTAATGCAGGTTTGCTGCAATTCTACACATTTTGCCTTGGGGTGGAGCGAATATTTGCAGTTCTTAATATGACATCTGAGTGAGAGTGCCTAACAAAATCAATGGGGGCCCGGGTCAGTAATTCGACCATGCTTACTACAAGTTAAGATAGCTGGCTGCTATACTAACTTACCAATCTAAACATTTTTTGACATGTTCTAATTTGAGTGACTGTCAGTGACCGACAAGATAAAAACTGCTGATACACAACATTTAAAAATTGCACCTTGTATATTCTACTATTCTAACTCTCAACACTTAAGTCGAGACCCAACTGAGTCCTAAAAATAAACAAATAAATAAAGAAATAAATATATATAAATGACAGACACACACAATCAGTCAAAAGTTTGGACAGACCTACACATTCAAGGGATTTTCTTTATTTGTACTATTTTCTACATTGTAGAATAATAGTGAAGACATCAAAACTATGAAATAACACACATGGAATCATGTAGTAAACAAAACAAAGTGTTAAATAGCAACGGGTGGCTATTTGAAGAATCTCAAATATTTGCTTAACACTTTTTTGGTTACTACATGATTCCATATGTGTTATTTCATAGTTTTGATGTCTTCACTATTATTCTACAATGTAGAAAATAGTATAAATAAAGATAAACCCTTGAATGAGTAGGTGTTCTAAAAATTTTAACCGGTAGTGTATACACAAATACATTTGTGGGGGGGGGGGGGGGTGGGGGAATTTATCCATGGGCCTACAAAAGGGGGGCCACCAGTTATCCATCCCTGGCCTAGGCACTATTTTTACAATGCAAAACAACAATAGTGTCAATAGACAGACCTTCAAATGCTCACGGTTTAGAACTGGAGTCCTCATATCACAGAAATAACTTATTTTAACTAAAATCAAGCTGTGCAAATAATCATTAAGCTAATTAATTTCAGTTAAATTCATTAGCTTATTTTCCAGATGTTGCCAGTCTGTTCCGTTCATTTGGGATTGCTATGTGTCTTATCGCATCATGGTCCACACAAATTCAGTGGAATATGGAGTGACAGATTGAAACGACTTTATTGTGAGATGCTACCCATATAAACTTGCAGTAACCATGGAAATTGTAATATCTAGCCTAATTGCAAGCTTGGTGGGCCTATAGCCTATCTACATATATACCAGTCATTTCTTGGCATGTTTGTCAGGGAAAGACTTAGGGTGGCCCAAAAACAATTAGCCTAGGTGGTCAGGAGTCCCACTAAGACCCACTGTGCACCTGTCCCCCCTTCCACCTCCCCCTCTCGACACACACCTGTTCCTCTCCCCTAGGTGGTCAGGAGTCCCACTAAGACCCACTGTGCACCTGTCCCCCCTTCCACCTCCCCCTCTCTACACACACCTGTTCCTCTCCCCTAGGTGGTCAGGAGTCCCACTAAGACCCACTGTGCACCTGTCCCCCCTTCCACCTCCCCCTCTCGACACACACCTGTTCCTCTCCCCCTTAGGTGTTCAGGAGTCCCACTAAGATCCACTGTGCACCTGTCCCCCCTTCCACCTCCCCCTCTCGACACACACCTGTTCCTCTCCCCTAGGTGGTCAGGAGTCCCACTAAGACCCACTGTGCACCTGTCCCCCCTTCCACCTCCCCCTCTCGACACACACCTGTTCCTCTCCCCTAGGTGGTCAGGAGTCCCACTAAGACCCACTGTGCACCTGTCCCCCCTTCCCCCTCCCCCTCTCGACACACCTGTTCCTCTCCCCCTTAGGTGGTCAGGAGTCCCACTAAGACCCACTGTGCACCTGTCCCCCCTTCCACCTCCCCCTCTCGACACACACCTGTTCCTCTCCCCTAGGTGGTCAGGAGTCCCACTAAGACCCACTGTGCACCTGTCCCCCCTTCCACCTCCCCCTCTCGACACACACCTGTTCCTCTCCCCTAGGTGGGAACAGAGGGCTGCGGCTGGCTGCAGAGAACACCCAGTGGACCTGACTGTAGAGAATGATGATGCAACACAGAGAACCATGGAGCTTTTCCTTCCTTACAACAACCCTGGAGCTTTCTCCTTCCTCATCCAAGAGGCCATAAGAGGGGTCCAAATCCATCTATAGTCAGCCAAGAGGCCATAAGAGGGGTCCAAATTCATCTATAGTCAGCCAAGAGGCCATAAGAGGGGTCCAAATCCATCTACAGTCAGCCAAGAGACCATAAGAGCCACAAAACCACTAGGAGGAAACTGATCATATATAGAGATGTCTCTACACTTTCATTGACAATTTGCTTTAAAACAATGCAATACTGTATCATTTATGAAGTAAAAAAAGCTATGTCTGTAAGGAGTAGCATGAGAGGAAAGCATAATTTAATCTGGGCAGTAGGTTTACACACCTGTCTTGACTGAGCAAACACCAAACCACCATTCTGTTTAGGAAGCCTAGGATATTTCCATCCTGTAGATTCATAACATTTAATGCAAATTGCAGAGGTTCAGAGAGTAAAAAAGGGTGTCCAAAGCCATTTTAATGATGTTTTAGTGGAGAGGCCGACTGGGATATGGCCCTGATAATTATTACAAGCCATCCAGCCTATTCCAGTAATAATAATAATCATTCACACTTTGAGAATCTGACTGTTGTGTCTTTCATTATTCCAGCGATTCCATACTGCGCTCCATTTTTATGGAGGGACAGAAAATGTAGGCCTTAAGAAATGACAGCTGGAAACCTCTGTTAGAAGATGTGTGTGGAATATTCAAAAGTTATGAACTTTGTATTCCGTGCCATAAATTGTCTGTAAAATACAGAAATCCAGGCTTTGAAATTTGCAGATTTCCTCAGCTTGGTTGGACCAGTGAGTCCAAAATGCAGCTGAATCGGAGTGGGATCCACTTCCACATTTTACTAGCCTATCAACTACCTTCCCCACCACACCAGTAACAAATAAACAAACCTGTCATTATCAGGATCAGTTTGTTTTTTGATCTTCCAAACAGCAGTAAACTAATATTAGTCTAATGTTACATTGTCAATGGAAGGAATGTGATACATTTCCATGTAAAAGTATCCATGAGCACCAACATGTGAAGTTTATAGGAGGATATCAAATTGGGTGTGAAATGAAAGCAAAGAGTCTATATTTTGGGGAAATAAAAGGCATTGATACATTTTCATAACATTTTCCATCTGAAAAATGTATGGCTTTGATTTCTGGTCAAACAGATGGAAATGGGTTCTTCTAAAAATACTTGCAAATAAAAAGTATTAATAAGGTAATACATCAAAACAATGGTGTTGAAGTAAAAAACCTGCCAACTAATTTCAACACTTGTATTTCATTTTGGACAAATGATTGGCCTTCTGTAAGTTTACCAAAAGCACATATCTTGAAAGAGATTTTCTAATTTCTCCCATGAGGAGGGATAATACAAGTTCACAGAAGTAAAAACGTAGACCTACCAATGAGTTATAGGCCTAGTGTTTTTTGATATACATTTTTGTTTAGGAGTTATTAAGTGATTAAAACACAGATCAAATCATTTGCGACAGTAAAGTTTTGAAAAACGCATTTGTTATTCAAATTACAACAACATAGCTCAGGCAGTAGGAAGCTCTCTCATCCATTTATATACAGATGATACAGTCTTATACTCAGCTGGCCCCTCCCCGGATTTTGTGTTAAACGCTCTACAACAAAGCTTTCTTAATGTCCAACAAGCTTTCTCTACCCTTAACCTTGTTCTGAACACCTCCAAAACAAAAGTAATGTGGTTTGGTAAGAAGAATGCTCCTCTCCCCACCGGTGTGATTACTACCTCTGAGGGTTTAAAGCTTGAGGTAGTCACCTCATACAAGTACTTGGGAGTATGGCTAGACGGTACACTGTCCTTCTCTCAGCACATATCAAAGCTGGAGGTTAAAGTTAAATCTAGACTTGGTTTCCTCTATCGTAATCACTCCTCTTTCACCCCAGCTGCCAAACTAACCATGATTCAGATGACCATCCTACCAATGCTAGATTACGGAGACGTAATTTATAGATCAGCAGGTAAGGGTGCTCTCGAGCGGCTAGATGATCTTTACCATTCGGCCATCAGATTTGCCACCAATGCTCCTTATAGGACACATCACTGCACTCTATACTACTCTGTAAACTGGTCATCTCTGTATACCCGTCGCAAGACCCACTGGTTGATGCTCATTTATAAAACCCTCTTAAGCCTCACTACCCCCTATCTGAGATATCTACTGCAGCCCTCATCCTCCACATACAACACCCGTTCTGCCAGTCACATTCTGTTAAAGGTCCCCAAAGCACACACATCCCTGGGACGCTCCTCTTCAGTTCACTGCAGCTAGCGACTGGAATGAGCTGCAACAAACACTCAAACTGGACAGTTTTATCGCAATCTCTTCATTCAAAGACTCAATCATGGACACTCTTACTGACAGTTATGGCAGCTTTGCGTGATGCATTGTTGTCTCTACCTTCTTGCCCTTTGTGCTGTTGTCTGTGCCCAATAATGTTTGTACCATGTTTTGTGGTGCTACCATATTGTTTTGCTATCGTGTTGTTGTCATGTTGTGTTGCTACCATGCTGTGTTGTCATGTGTTGCTGCCATGCTATGTTGTTGTCTTTAGGTCTCTCTTTATGTAGTGTTGTGTTGTCTCTCTTGTCGTGATGTGTGTTTTGTCCTATATTTATATGTTATTTATTTTAAATGTTTAATCCCAGGCCCCCGTCCCCGCAGGAGGTCTTTTGCCTTTTGGTAGGCCGTCATTGTAAATAAAAATGTGTCCTTAACTGACTTGCCTAGTTAAATAAAAACATTAAAAGAACATTAAAAGCCCAATGAATACTCGTCTTTGTGTAAGGATTTAACTCCCACAGCTCGTGGGACATTTATTTTGAAGGCACGTATAAATAACAACTGCACGAGGACAGACAGTGTCTGACAGGCTGACACACACGTCACAGTTACAAATAGTAGCTAGCTAGAAATTGCGCAAAAATAAGTTTAAAGATTTCAAAGAAAAGGAAAGTAGACAATGAATGTAGGGTGTTCCAGCAAGAGTGGACATCGAAATACTTCTTTATTGAGGTATCAGGGAAAGCTGTGTGCTTAGTGTGCAGAGAGAGCATCACTGTCTTGAAAGACTACAACTTGTCCCGACACTTCCAGACGAAGCATGCAGAGAAATATAGGAATATGTCTTCTGAACAGAGGGCCAGTGCATCGAAAGAGTTGCTTTCTCAGTTGCAAAAGCAGCAAGAACTTTTCACAAAACTGCATTCAGCAAACGACGGAATTGCAAGAGCTAGCTATGTACTGTCCCACAAAATTGCTAAACATAGCAAGCCATTTGCTGAGGGCGAATTCATTGAAGAATGTTTATTTGACTTTGCAGCAATACTTTGCCCGGACAAGAAAGAGCTGTTTGTTCGTCTTGACAGGGAAATATTTTCAGTGACACAGCATGTTACACAGCGTGTTGAGGACATCGCAGAGAATATGGAACATCAGTTGAAAGACAAGGTAAAGGATTTCACCCATTTCTCCTTGGCCCTGGATGAGAACAGTGATGCATGTGACACAGCACAGTTGTTGATATTCTTACGAGGCATAACCCCAGACTTTGAAATTACAGAGGAGCTTGCTTCAGTGCAGTCAATATTGGAGGAGGTTAATAAGTGTGTGGCAAAGCTGGGACTGAGTTTTGAAAAGTTATCCAGTGATGGGTGCCAAACTTGACAGGAAAAAACATTGGCCCTTTGAAAAGGATACCAGATCAGGTAGCTGAGCTGAACCCAGAACATAAAATGATTTTCCTGCATTGCATTTATTCATCAGGAGCTGCTCTGTAAATGTGTTCTGAAAATGAGCCATGTTGTGGATACAGTCACTAAAGTGGTAAACTTCATAAGAGCAAAATCTTTTACCACAGGCAGTTTGTCTCACTGTTGGAAGAGACAGAGTCGGGTCATGCAGATCTCCCCTACCACACAAACGTGAGATGGCTGAGTTTGGGGAAGGTGCTTAAAAGGGTGTGGGACCTGAAGTCAGAGATTGCTGAGTTTTTGCAAATGAAAGGAAAATATGTGGATTTCCCTCAACTGCAAGACAAAGAATGGTTGGCTGATTTTGCTTTCACCATGGACATCATGGCCCTCATGAATGAACTGAATTCCAAACTACAAGGGAAGGGCCTTTTGCACATCAGATGTACAGCCTTGTCAAAGCCTTCAAGGGAAGATTACTCCTCCTGACCCGCCAAGTAGAAGCCAACAATCTCACCCACCTTCCGACACTACTAGAGACGTATATATCGCTGCTGCGTGCTTTGAACTAGGGATGCATGATATATCGGTGAGCATATCGGAATCGGACAATATTAGCTAAAAATGCCAACATCGGCAGCGGCCCGATGATTAGTTTAACGCCAATATGCAAAACCGATGTCAAAGCTGACGTGCATACCTATAACATAAGTAGATGACGTAATGACGCCACAAAAAATACAGCGCTACACAGAACAAAAGCAGAAAAATACTAAGCACACACTTCCAACAACTAAACAAGTTCAAGTCGAGCAGTCATTTGAAAGAGTAAGAACATTTCAGCGAGACAACTCAAAGGCGAAATCTATTAACGGCAAGATAATGGAATTCATTGCCCTTGACAATCAACTGTCCTCTGATGTTGGCTTTCGCCGACTGGTCAAGCCGCGGTACACACTATTTTTCAGATGTTGCCCTACCGGAGTTACACAGTATTGTTGAAACGTACATCAATGAGCTACATGCTATGGGCGTCACTGCTATTAGCTTCACGACTGACATTTGGACCAGCGATGTCAGCCCCATGAGCATGCCGAGTCTGACAGCACAGTGGGTGGATGAGGATTTCGTACTGACGAAAGCTGTTTTGCATGCTCAAGAATGTGCTGGTTCTCATACTGCCATTTCAATGGCATTTGAGAACGTGTTTGAAACCTGGAAACATGAACACACTCCTAGCTCCATTCGAACAACTGACTCGAGAAATAAGCTCATAAACTGCATCTGCAGCAGATGTGATACCCCGTCAACAAAACTACCGACACAGATCGTGGTGTTAAAACTTACAAAAGTACTCGAGGCAGTGAACAAGCGATTCGGTGGCATTCTCTCTGAGCCTCTTTACTGTGTCGCCACCATGCTCGATGCTATGTGCAAGGACCGCTACTTCGTTAACAGGCATTCTCTCTGAGCCTCTTTACTGTGTCGCCACCATGCTCGATGCTAGGTACAAGGACCGCTACTTCGTTAACAGGCATTCTCTCTGAGCCTCTTTACTGTGTCGCCACCATGCTCGATGCTAGATACAAGGACCGCTACTTCGTTAACAGGCATTCTCTCTGAGCCTCTTTACTGTGTCGCCACCATGCTCGATGCTAGGTACAAGGACCGCTACTTCGTTAACAGGCATTCTCTCTGAGCCTCTTTACTGTGTCGCCACCATGCTCGACGCTAGATACAAGGACCGCTACTTCGTTAACAGGCATTCTCTCTGAGCCTCTTTACTGTGTCGCCACCATGCTCGATGCTATGTCCAAGGACCGCTACTTCGATGCAGACAAGAAACAGGGTTTACGTGGGATGTTCTATACACAGCTGGACGAGATGGAAACGGACAGTGACAGTGCGCACCGAGGAGGAGGCCACGGACAGACAGAGCTGAAACTTCACTGTTTGACATGTATGATGAAATCCTGGTTGAGAATATAACAACTGAACAAATGAACAACGAAAGAGGTGAAAGAAATAGGTTTTGATTATGTTTTACTGGTAATGGGGACATATGTAAATGCCAACAAAATAACTTTTTCTCAGTGTGTGGTGTGTGACCTTTATTTAACCAGGTAGGCTAGTTGAGAACAAGTTCTCATTTACAACTGCGACCTGGCCAAGATAAAGCAAAGCAGTGCGACACAAACAACAACACAGAGTTACACATGGAATAAACAAGCGTACAGTCAAGAACACAATAGAGACAAAGTCTATATACAGTGTGTGCAAATGAGATAAGATAAGGGAGGTAAGGCAATAAATAGGCCATAGTGGCGAAATAATTACAATTTAGCAATTAAACACTGGAGTGATAGATGTGCAAAAGGTGAATGTGCAAGTAGAGATATTGGGGTGCAAAGGAGCAATTAAAAAAAAAAAATAACAGTATGGAGATGAGGAAGATGGATGGGCTCTTTACAGATGGGCTATGTACAGGTGCAGTGATCTTGTGAGCTGCTCTGACAGCTGGTGCTTAAAGCTAGTGAGGGAGATATGGGTCTCCAGCTTCAGTGATTTTTGCAATTTGTTCCAGTCATTGGCAGCAGAGAACTGGAAGGAAAGGTGGCCAAAGTAGGAATTGGCTTTGGGGGTGACCAGCAAAATATACCTTCTGGAGCGCGTGCTACGGGTGGATGCTGCTATGGTGACCAGTGAGCTGAGATAAGGCGGAGCTTTACCTAGCAAAGACTTATAGATGACCTGGAGCCAGTGGATTTGGCGATGAATATGAAGCGAGGGCCAGCCAACGAGAGTATACAGGTCGCAGTGGTGGGTATGGGGCACTGGTGACAAAATGGATGGCACTGTGATAGACTGCATCCAATTTGCTGAGTAGAGTGTTGGAGGCTATTTTGTAAATGACATCGCCGAAGTCAAGAATCGGCAGGATAGTCAGTTTTACGAGGGTATGTTTGGCAGCATGAGTGAAGGATGCGTTGCTGCGAAATAGGAAGCCGATTCTAGATTTAATTTTGGATTGGAGATGCTTAATGTGAGTCTGGAAGGAGAGTTTACAGTCTAACCACACACCTAGGTATTTGTAGTTGTCCACATATTCTAAGTCAGAACCGTACAGAGTAGTGATGCTGGATGGGCGGGCAGGTGTGGGCAGCGATCGGTTGAAGAGCATGCATTTCGTTTTACTTGCATTTAAGAGCAGTTGGAGGCCATGGAAGGAGAGTTGTATGGCATTGAAGCTCGTCTGGGGGTTAGTTAACAGTGTCCAAAGAAGGGCCAGAAGTATACAGAATGGTGTCGTCTGCGTAGAGGTGGATCAGAGAATTACCAGCAGCAAGAGCGACATCATTGATATATACAGAGAAAAGAGTCGGCCTGAGAATTGAACCCTGTGGCACCCCCATAGAGACTGCCAGAGGTCCGGACAACAGGCCCTCCGATTTGACACACTGAGCTCTGTCTAAGAAGTAGTTGGTGAACCAGGCGAGGCAGTCATTTGAGAAACCAAGGCTGTTGAGTCTGCCGATAAGAATGTGGTGATTGACAGAGTCAAAAGCCTTGGCCAGGTCGATGAATACAGCTGCATGGTATTGTCTCTTATCGATGGCGGTTATATCGTTTAGGACCTTGCAGCTCAGTGGGATAACGCTCCCACTGACCTGCAACTTGAGTTTATCGATCCTCAGTCTGGTGCAGTGATTGGAGAACTATTCAAAACAATGTCACTGACGAGGTTCTATGCATCTTTCGATGAACAAAACTTTCCAAAGATTAGGAGTCATGCTCAGAAGATGTTCGGGTCAACCTATGTATTTGAACAGACATTTTCAGTGACGAAATATAACAAGTCAAGGCACAGATCATCTCTTACTGATTCTCACCTCTCAGCAATCCTGCGCATAGCGACATCAGAAACTATACCTGACTTCACTGCTCTAGTCAATACCCATCAGAGACTTCACTCTTCACGCTGATTGAGTAGTTTAAATGTAAATGTTGAGCTCTCTCTGTGTTTTTGTGCATAACCATTAACAAGAGCTCTGTCCGTGGTGCTGAATGCAGTGTACTTTCCCTCTGTGTAGTTCATCGCATGTTAAATAATGAAAATACCTACCAAAAGGAGAACATTGTGGTTTATTTCTGTGCATGTTAAAAAAATGGAATAAGTAGCATATCTGGACGTGATTTACAGGAGATATGTCAGCACAGTCATACACATTTATAATCCTGTAATATGATTCTGGCCCACGATGGCAAAAATGTATTCTAATGTGGCCCTCCATGGAAAATAATTGCCCAGGCTAGACCCTTGAGACATTAACTTAATCTACATAACACAAGATTGTACATGGTCATGTGTAGTGGCCTTTCAATGGAGCCCTTCCTGCTTTGGCACATAGGTGAGTGTCCAGCTGTAGACAATAAGGACAGACCACCCAAGACACTAACCTCATCTACATAACTCATGTACAAAGCAATACAAGTTTACTAAGTGACTGATTCAAAACAGTAATATGTTATATTATATACTGAACAAAAATATATACGCAACATGCAAAGTGTTGGTACATGTTTCATGAGCTGAAATAAAAGATCCCAGAAATGTTCCATATGCACAAAAAGTTTATTTCTCTCAAATGTGGTTTACATCCCTGTTAGTGAGCATTTCTCCTTTGCCAAGATAATCCATCCACCTGACAGGTGTGGCATATCAAGAAGCTGATTAAACAGCATGATCATTACACAGGTGCACCTTGCGCTGTGGACAATAAAAGGCCACTAAAATGTGCAGTTTTGTCGCAACAGATGTCTTAAGTTGAGGGAGCGGGCAATTGTAATGCTGACTGCAGGAATGTCCACCAGAGCTGTTGCCAGAGAGTTGAATGTTCATTTCTCTACCATAAGCTGCTTCCAACACCATTTTATAGAATTTGGCAGTACGTCCAACCAGTCTCCCAACCGCAGACCACATGCAACCACGCCAGCACAGGACCTCCACATCCGGCTTCTTCACCTGCGGGATCGTCTGAGACCAGCCACACTGAGAACTGATGAAACTGAGGAGTATTTCTGTCTGTAATAAAGCCCTTTTGTGGGGGAAAAACAAATTGATTGGCTAGGCCTGGCTCCCCAGTGGGTGGCCTATGACCTCCCAGGCCCACACATGGTTGAGCCCCTGCCCAGTCATGTGAAATCCATAGATTAGGGCCTATTGAATTTATTTCAATTGACTGATTTCCTTACATGAACTAACTCATGTTTCATTTACATATTTGTTCAGTATAAGTACAAATAACCAGACAAATACATTTGCAGACCTTTTAGATATGTATTTACTACCACATGAAGAAAATAGTGCAATGTAAAAACAGGTGAAGTGTGATGAAAAGGGGAAATAAGACTTTTTTAAACAAAGTAAACACCAGTAACACATGAATGAGGAAATAAGTGTAAAAAAACATACAAAAAACCCCCGGGAAAATTACCCACCCCCCTAACGTATGTACAATAATTAAAAAAAAACCACAATCGTTTTTTGAGTGAGACAAACAAAAGGAATAGATACCATCCCTGGTACCACGACATCGTAGACAGCCTTTGCTGGACACTGCTGCTGTCTCTGTTACTCCTGCTGCAGTCATCCACACGCTGCATAATGTCAGCGTCCAAAGGATCCCAGGCGGTCTTCCTCTTCCGGCCATTGGAGCTGGGCCGGGGAGATGGGATGGAGGTTGATGGAGTTGCAGGGCAGAGAGCATGGGTCTTTGCTAGCCGGGGAGATGATGAATCAAGGGGCGATGAACCACCTGTAGATGGGCCCCTCAGGGCTCAGCTCCATCTCTGGACTGTCCAAAACACCACAAAAGCAGATGGTGAATACAATGCAAGCAATCTTAAACCATCTCCATGGACACCTTTGTGTTAAAATGTTTACCCAAAAGAAATGATTTCATAAACATCTCAATCTAATTAACACACACACCACTCTGTAGGTTTTCTGGTGTTTGAACTAGCCCTGTTAATCATTATGATAACACAGCCACTGAACATTTCCCACTCACAATTTTGCCCATCCAGAAAAGAGCTGATTTCACATGTTCTAACAAGGTCTGCTAAACATAAGATCACAAACACACACACTGACTGCACAAAAGGACTCGGCTGCATGACGAGTACATACCGTATCTGGCATATTGTTGTCTGTCTGATGATGCTTCACGTGAACACGAAGCCAATCCAGTTGTCTGACAATCGGTGGGACACACACCAGCGGCAGACCCCACTACTCATCTCCATCACCCTTTTCAGATTGCGAACATACCGGTCCCGAATCTTTCTCCATGTTTCTTTGATATCAGTACCGGTGTTCAAATTCCGTGATATCTCCCTCCAGCTGTTGTCTTTTGCTTGTCCGAATACAACCGCATCAAAGGGTTGTATACGTTCTCGTATTGTCTCACCAGCTCGCACAGACGCTCCTCAAAACTAAACATAGAAATAATTGCGCTTAGCAAATCTCGAAATAAAAAGCACAAAAAAGGAAGGTTGCAAGTAGTAGAACGAAGAAGCAGAACATCTCTTCTGTGTTTATTCCAGAAGAGATACTGGAAAGTATGTGATTGACACACAGCGGTGCGACTTCCATTGCAAAACTCACTCAATACTGCCCCTCAGTCTTCGCAAGGAATGATAAGTCGGGTCTCAATTTCGAGGTAGGAAAAAACTGGGTCAAATGACGGAGCGTATTACAAGGAGCCGCCCTTTTGTGACAAAAAAACGGCATTGCAACACTGCGCTCCGTCGGCCCTGTTTGTGTATTGTATGTAGACCCCTCAATGTTACCTACCCATGAGTCCCCTCTCTTTCTCTATTTACTCTAACCAGCATCCCCACCCACTGAGCACCGACCGACACAGGACGTCCATGGATGTTGAAAAGTAGTGGAAACTTGGTCAGACCGCCGTGGCCTTGATTTCACTGTCCACGGACGTTTTTGGTCCGGTCTGGACCATGATTGGTTCTGATTTGGTCTGGCCACCAATCATAGACATCTATGTTTCACAAGTTTAACCGCACAGTACAGTACAGAAAAGTAGAGTATAGTTCAGTAGAGCAGAGTTTAGTACAGTAGACCATACTAAAGAGTACAGTATAATGTACTGACCTATACTCTACTCTGTGATGTGCTGTAGTACTCTACTGTGCTCTATTGTACTGTGATATCCAAACTTGTGAAACAGACATCTATGATGTTTCAGATTTGGTCCGGTCCAGACCAACCAAATGTGGTCTTGTTTGGGGTGGAGCTCATTAGAATAATAGTCAGTGTGTAGAATAACACCCATACGGTATATGCAAAGGAGGATGTTGCATATTTCTACCTTTGTGTACGTATTCAGGTTACATCACCACGAAGAGAATGAAATGCATATCCATAATGATTCATTTCTGTGTAGTACAGTTCAGGGACCCACGATGTAATTCTGTTACTGGGTGTAAATACACTTCACTTACTGTAGTTCAATAACCAAAATGGCTCCATTTTCAGCTGGCTTTAAGGTCCCACTAGTGTCAAACACACATTAGTTTGCAATTGTGTGATGTTAAAATGGGCGCACTGGCATTTTCCAGCCCTAATGCCAGGTTCGGCAATTTACCTGTCTAACATCAGCTCACTTGGCCCCCCGACTGGCGCAGCGGTCTAAGGCACTGCATCACTTCAGACGCTGGTTCGAGCCCAGGCTTTCAACCTCTCCATGGCCCAGTCTGTAATACCTACATATTTCAAGCAGTCTACCATTGTCCCTGTGCCCAAGAACGCCAAGATAACCTGTCTCAAAGACTATCATCCTGCAGCACTCACATCTGTATCCATGAAATGCTTTGAAAGGCTGGTCATGGCTCACATCAACACTATCATCCCAGACACCTTGGACCCACTCCAATTCCCAAACCGCTCCAACAGATACACAGATGATGCAATTTCTATTGCACTCCACACTGCCCTTTCCCACTTGGACAAAAGGAACACCTACGTGAGAATGCTGTTGATTGACTACAGCTTAGCGTTCAACACCATAGTGACGTCGAAGCTCATCCCTAAGCTAATGTCCCTGGGACTGAACACTTCCCTCTGCAACTGGATCCTGGACTACCTGACGGACCGCCTGCAGGTGGTGAGGGTAGGCAACAACACATCCGTCATGCTGACCCACAGCATGGGGGCCCCTGAGGGCCCATGCCAAATGCTCAGATACTAAAACGGTTATACAGCTGCGCCATCGAGAGCATCTTGACTGGCTGCATCACTGCTTGCTTTGGCAACTGCTTGACATCCGACCGCAAGGTGCTACAGAGGGTAGTGTGTTTGGCCCAGTACATCACTGGGGCCATGCTCCCTGCCATCCAGGCGGTGTCAGAGGAAGCTGCAAAAAATGGTCAAAGACTCCAGCCACCCAAGCCACAGACTGTTCTATGCTACCGCACAGCAAGCTTTACTAATGCACCCAAGTCTGGAACCAACAGGACCCTGAACAACTTCTACCCCCAAGCCATAAAACTTCTAAACAATATTGCTAAAAAGCTAATCAAATGGCGACCCGGACTACCTGCATTGACTCTTTTTTTGCACTAACTCGCTTGCACCAACTATGCACACACGCTGGACTGTACAGTACTTACACCCCAACACACACACACTACATATGCCCACACACACACACACACACACACTGATGCCCCACACTCACAAACTTTCACACTCACCACATATGCTGCTGCTACTGTCTATTATCTATCCTGTTGTGTAGTCACTTTACCGCTACCTATATGTACAGTACATAACTACCTCAAATACGTCATACCCCTCCCTGCACAGCGACTCGGTACTGGTACTCCCTGTATATAGCCATGTTATTTTCTACTCCCTATATATAGCAATGTTGACTGCAACACTCCAAACATAGGCTATTGAGCAAACACTGGATTGTTTTAATTTGCACTGTGTCTATTACTCGTTACTGTAGCCTATGCTATTTAACAAACTGCAGTTTTAATCCACAAGGGACCAGGAGATGAATATCCCATGCACCCAGCTGAATTGGAGTTGATCACAATGCAAATGTCAATAACCTACAGAACTTGAGACAAATGCCTGCAGTATTAAGCCATGGAACGTGTTGCATTGATTGGCGAGTAAGTGGTCAAACCCTTGTCACACCTACAACTTGTTTATTCATCAAAACCCAGCCCTTTCGCACCACGACCAGCTATTGCACTCATAATTCCACCTGTGAAAATAGCTAAATTATTTCTGACACCACAGGACCTATAGGTCTACCGCCAGTGCTTAGAGTTACCATTGAGTTAGGGTCATTAAATAGAGCCCAAGGTGTCATGTCATAACAGACACCCAATTCTTCCTGCAGACATCTTTGCATCTTAATTCGGGGCAGATATTTAACAAAGTTTTGGGAAAATATGGTAGCATAAGTAAATATGATTCTGTGTAAATTGTTCAAAGTAGTCCTTCTGCATAGAGTCGTTTGATTTGTTAAACTTTGAAATGTTTTTTGATGGCATACATTTTAAAGTAAAAGATGGAAGTCTCGGCTTAATTCAGTTACCTTGGTCATGGAATTGCCCTATGACAGCCAGATGACTGCTGCATTTATTATGTGCTGTCTTTAAGATGACAGTCTCTACTTCACTCTTCTATCTGCTCAAAAGTACATATCTCTCTGAGACACACACGCAACTGTAGCTAAATGTCAATGTGACAGCTATTATTGCTTTTACTTTTTGTATCAGCTTCAAAAATGTTAGCTAGCTAATGCACTGTGCCATAGGCATTTCAAACTGGCCACCTAGCTAGCTGTAGCTAGATGGGATATAATTTATGAAACTAGCTGGTTAAAAGGGTAAAGGTTTGTGATAAGAGACCTGAGATCAATACAAATTGAAGGTTTAGCTAAAGTAGCTAGCGTGGCTAGCCGCTCTCGCTAACAGCGTTAGCTAGCTAACGAAGCCTTTGTGGCACCTGCTTCGCAAAGCTAACGTTAGCTACAAAGGAAACTAGCTTGCTAGCCAAGACAAAAGGGAGAAGCTACTGCTAACCTCAATTAGCAATTACTGAATGAAGATGGTACTAGTTCGAATTTATTCAAAATGCCAAAGCAAGTAGTTATATATTGTATAATATTATTGAAAATATGAGGTATCTTGACAGCCACCAACATCACACCAGGAAGTTAGCGGTCATTGAACGACACACATAAATCAGACACCTGCTCTGTAACGTTAGCTAACGTTAGTTGCGTTGCTAACTTAGCTACCGTAGATAGCGTGTGTTGGCTATCGCGCTAGCTATCTAGCGTTAGCTGTCATTGGACGGCCGACGAACAGCACAGCAAACTCGGGTAGAATAGCTAACTAACAGAAACATAACAGTACGTCAATTAACAGCCTAGTTCATTAGGTAGCCAGTTTACTTTCGCAGATAACGTTAAGCACATTGCTTTCTTCTAACAACGTTAAGGAAATAACACCTAACATCAGATCAGCTAACTATCGTTAACCATGTAGCTAATAAAGGAGGGCAGACATTAACTTGCTCATGACAAAACTAGCAAGCTAGACATTTAATATATAAAGTAAAATGCGTTGGCGAAGAATCGAGAAAACAGATGCTGGTAGAAATAGTAAGTATATTCAAACCTGGGCTGAGGACTGGTTGATGAGGATGAAGTGAGGATGGTGGAGGTGGCAATGATGGAACGAGAGGTTGTTGTTGTTGGTGGGTTACAGTCGCCAGGACTACGGTGACTATGGCGCTGCCTCACTGGGCAACAGTTGCTATAAAACTCACCCCGCGCAACCTAACTGAATATTCTGTAGGAGGAGCTGCGATGAGGGAGCGTTGGAGGGATGCATATTAAGGTTTATTTGATAAATGGATGTATGTGCTCCTGATAAGAAGAAAACAATTATTATAAAAGAAAAACTGCTTAGTATTATAAGCGGTATTAAAATGAATTAACATCAATATAACGTTAGTGAATCTTTCATCTTTCATTTACTCAGAACATCATCACATTAGGGTGGATTGATCACACTATTCTTGGTTCAATAAGTCTTCAAATGTATGAAAAATGGCAATAGAAATATCACAGAATGTTTCATTATGCGCACAATACAACATGGCAAACAGCATTAATAATCGCATTAGTTCATTGAATCAGGTTATTTCCCAAGGCGGGACTACCATGCACCAATAGGTGATAAAGAGTGGTTGAGATAACAAAGAAAGGAGGCAACCATCCATCCATCCATCCATCCATCCACCCCCCCCCCCCCCCCCCCCCTCTCTCTCTCACACACACACACACACACACACACACACACACACACACACACACACACACACACACACACACACACACACACACACACACACACACACACACACACACACACACACACACTCAAACAGACACAGATAACACACACCATATAAACACAGAGATATTAGTGAATATGTGATTTTTAAACCAATTTAAATTTGAAGCTACAGCCAGATCATGTAAAATCTTGTGTTTTAGTGAAAGGCTATACATAATTTCATTAGCCTAACAGTTCACAGATACGAATAGTGAACCTATTAGACATTACTATGAGGGACTTTTTGGAGTATATTTCTAAATATGGTCCATCGATGCCATTCGAATGTTTCAGTTAACCTTTAAAAGGTACAAATAATTGCTTTATTCCATCCAATCAATAATGGGCATTTTCAGAGCCAGCTAGGAAAAAAGTAAACTAAGGTTACTTCTGTAATACACATTACTTTGTCATTAATTACATGTAATTTACACTCTAGCTATTTTCTATTGTTTAGGTCCAAATTAACAGTCAGCGTTTCATAATCATCTACCTACGCCACTAAATATAATAAATTACAAGCTTTTTTTCCCTTCTTACACAATTTTGTACAATAGTACAGACATGCTGTCGTACAGCCACCTCAATTTTCTCTAGGCTCAGTCATTAAAACATTTAATTAATCTGACAAGCAGAAAAACACACACAATTCAGGTTAGATTTCTCTAATATATTTCTCACAAAAGAACTTTGATTTATCCAAGAACATTAATTACACTGAACAAAAACAAAAATGCAACATGCAACAATTTCAGAGATTTTACTGAGTTACAGTTCATATAAGGAAATCAGTCAATTTGAAATAAATAAATTAGGCCCTAATCTACTGTATGGATTTCACATGACTGAGAATACAGATATGCATCTGTTGGTCACAGATACCTTTAAACAAAAAAAAGGTAGGGCATGGATCATAAAACCAGTCAGTATCTGGTGTGATCACCATTTGCCTCGCATAGAGTTGATCAGGCTGTTGATTGTGACCTGTGGAATGTTGTCCCACTCCTCTTCAAAGGCTGTGCGAAGTTGCTGGATATTCCCGGGAACTGGAACACACTGTCGTACACGTTGATCCAGAGCATCCCAACCATGCTCAATGGGTGATACTGTATGTCTGGTGAGTATGCAGGCCACAGAAGAACTGGGACATTTTCACCTTACAGGAATTGTGTACAGATCCTTGCGAACCTTGCCATCTGCCGGGTAGAGTTGAAACTGGGATTCATCCGTGAAGAGCACACTTCTCCAGCATGCCAGTGGCCATTGAAGGTCAGCATTTGTCCACTGGTGAGGACGACGAGCACGCAGATTGGGCTTCCCTGAGACGGCTTCTGACAGTTTGTGCAGGAATTCTTTGGTTGTGCAAACCCAGTTTCATCAGCTCTCCGGGTGGCTGGTCTCAGACGATCCCGCAGGTGAAGAAGCCGGATGTGGAGGTCCTGGGCCGGCGTGGTTAGCGGTTGTGAGGCCGGTTGGACGTACTGCCACATTTTCTAAAACCAGAGTTTCCCAAAGTCGGTCCTGGGGCCCCCCCTGGGTGCAGGTTTTGTTTTTTGCCCCTAACACCAGACAGCTGATTAAAATAATCAAAGCTTGATGATGAGTTGGTTATTTGAATGAGCTCTGTAGTGCTAGGGCAATAACCAAAACGTGCACCCAGGGGGTTTGGGAAACCCTGCTCTAAAACGATGTTGGACACATTGGTCCAATACTTTGCATAAGTGGAAACTTGCAGACGTGTTGCTGTGTGTTTTGTTGCCAACCTTACATTGCTACCTGACAACTTTACGGATTTTACTTTTTAATTACCGTTTATATTTTTTGTTTTTCCCTCAAAACTTTTTTTTCATTCAACTTTTTCACTCCGGACGCTTTATCTGGACATGGTTCGTCAGCACCTTCAACAGCCGACGCTAAGTAGTAACATTAACATGATGCCTTCTAATTGCAGTCGCTGTACTCATAATATACAGGAGAACGATCGCCTTACGGCGAGGATAGCTGTGCTGCAAGCCCAGCTTCAGACGCAATCATTAGGCAAGGGTAATTTCAGTGTAGGAAAGGATGAAACAGTGTCTGTGCCACCAGTAAGTACAGATAGTAGTATAAATCCACTCGCACAGTCCCCGCAGCTGGGCAACTTTCTCATGGCTTCTGGAGGGAAATGCTGTAGGAATGCTCAACCGGTGTCACTCATTCAGCCGACAGAAACTTTCAACCGGTTTTCCCCATTAAGCAGCGAGTCGGAGTCTGAGGCCGAGCCTTCTCTTGTCTCTACTCCTCCCGTTACGGGGTCTGAGACGCCGAAGCCTCCCACCATTAGCTCTGACAAATTGAAAACCCTAGTCATTGGCGACTCCATTCCCCGCAGTATTAGACTTAAAACAAATCATCCAGCGATCATACACTGTTTACCAGGGGGCAGGGCTACCGACGTTAAGGCTAATCTGAAGATGGTGCTGGCTAAAGCTAAAACTGGCGAGTGTAGAGAGTATAGAGATATTGTTATCCACGTCGGCACCAACGATGTTAGGATGAAACAGTCAGAGGTCACCAAGCCCAACATAGCTTCAGCGTGTAAATCAGCTAGAAAGATGTGTCGGCATCGAGTAATTGTCTCTGGCCCCCTCCCAGTTAGGGGGAGTGATGAGCTCTACAGCAGAGTCTCACAACTCAATCGCTGGTTGAAAACTGTTTTCTGCCCCTCCCAAAAGATAGAATTTGTAGATTTGTAGATAATTGTCCCTCTTTCTGGGACTCACCCACAAACAGGACCAAGCCTGGCCTGCTGAGGAGTGACGGACTCCATCCTAGCTGGAGGGGTGCTCTCATTGTATCTACCAACATAGACAGGGCTCTAACTCCTCTAGCTCCGCAATGAAATAGGGTGCAGGCCAGGCAGCAGGCTGTTAGCCAGCCTGCCAGCTTAGTGGAGTCTGCCACTAGCATAGTCAGTGTAGTCAGCTCAGCTATCCCCATTGAGACTGTGTCTGTGCCTCGACCTAGGTTGGGGAAAACTAAACATGGCGGTGTTCGCCTTAGCAATTTCACTAGGATAAAGACCTCCTCCATTCCTGCCATTGTTGAAAGAGATCGTGATACCTCACATCTCAAAATAGGGCTACTTAATGTTAGATCCCTCACTTCAAAGGCAGTTATAGTCAATGAGCTAATCACTGAACAAAGTCTTGATGTGATTGGCCTGACTGAAACATGGCTTAAGCCTGATGAATTTACTGTGTTAAAAGAGGCCTCACCTCCTGGTTACACTAGTGACCATATCCCCCGTGCATCCCGCAAAGGCGGAGGTGTTGCTAACATTTACGATAGCAAATTTCAATTTACAAAAAAAAAAATGACGTTTTCGTCTTTTGAGCTTCTAGTCATGAAATCTATGCAGCCTACTCAATCACTTTTTATAGCTACTGTTTACAGGCCTCCTGTGCCATATACAGCGTTCCTCACTGAGTTCCCTGAATTCCTATTGGACCTTGTAGTCATAGCAGATAATATTCAATTTTTTTGTGATTTTAATATTCACATGGAAAAGTCCACAGACCCACTCCAAAAGGCTTTCGGAGCCATCATCGACTCAGTGGGTTTTGTCCAACATGTCTCTGGACCTACTCACTGCCACAGTCATACTCTGGACCTAGTTTTGTCCCGTGGAATAAATGTTGTAGATCTTAATGTTTTTCCTCATAATCCTGGACTATCGGACCACCATTTTATGACGTTTGCAATCGCAACAAATAATCTGCTCAGACCCCAACCAAGGAGCATCAAAAGTCGTGCTATAAATTCTCAGACAACACAAAGATTCCTTGATGCCCTTCCAGACTCCTTCTGCCTACCCAAGGACGTCAGAGGACAAAAATCAGTTAACCACCTAACTGAGGAACTCAATTGAACCTTGCGCAATACCCTAGATGCAGTTGCACCCCTAAAAACTAAAAACATTTGTCATAAGAAACTAGCTCCCTGGTATACAGAAAATACCCGAGCTCGGAAGCAAGCTTCCAGAAAATTGGAACGGAAATGGCGCCACACCAAACTGGAAGTCTCCCGACTAGCTTGGAAAGACAGTACCGTGCAGTATCGAAGAGCCCTCACTGCTGCTCGATCATCCTATTTTTCCAACTTAATTGAGGAAAATAAGAACAATCCAAAATGTATTTTTGATACTGTCGCAAAGCTAACTAAAAAGCAGCATTCCCCAAGTGAGGATGGCTTTCACTTCAGCAGTAATAAATTCATGAACTTCTTTGAGGAAAAGATCATGATCATTAGAAAGCAAATTATGGACTCCTCTTTAAATCTGCGTATTCCTCCAAAGCTCAGCTGTCCTGAGTCTGCACAACTCTGCCAGGACCTAGGATCAAGAGAGACACTTAAGTGTTTTAGTACTATATCTCTTGACACAATGATGAAAATAATCATGGCCTCTAAACCTTCAAGCTGCATACTGGACCCTAATTCCAACTAAACTATTTAAAGAGCTGCTTCATGTGCTTGGCCCTCCTATGTTGAACATAATAAATGGCTCTCTATCCACCGGATGTATACCAAACTCACTAAAAGTGGCAGTAATAAAGCCTCTCTTGAAAAAGCCAAACCTTGACCCAGAAAATATAAAAAACTATCGGCCTATATCGAATCTTCCATTCCTCTCAATTGTTTTTGAAAAAGCGGATGCGCAGCAAAGACAAACAATGTATACGAAATGCTTCAGTCTGGTTTTAGACCCCATCATAGCACTGAGACTGCACTTGTGAAGGTGGTAAATGACCTTTTAATGGCGTCAGATCGAGGCTCTGCATCTGTCCTCGTGCTACTAGACCTTAGTGCTGCCTTTGATACCATCGTTCACCACATTCTTTTGGAGAGATTGGAAACCCAAATTGGTCTACACGGACAAGTTCTGGCCTGGTTTAGATCTTATCTGTCGGAAAGATATCAGTTTGTCTCTGTGAATGGTTTGTCAAATCAACTGTACATTTCGGTGTTCCTCAAGGTTCCGTTTTAGGACCACTATTGTTTTCACTATATATTTTACCTCTTGGGGATGTCATTCGAAAACATAATGTTAACTTTCACTGCTATGCGGATGACACTCAGCTGTACATTTCAATGAAACACGGTGAAGCCCCAAAATTGCCCTCGCTAGAAGCCTGTGTTTCAGACATAAGGAAGTGGATGGCTGAAAACGTTCTACTTTTAAACTCGGACAAAACAGAGATGCTTGTTCTAGGTCCCAAGAAACAAAGAGATCTTCTGTCGAATCTGACAATTAATCTTGATGGTTGTAAAGTCGTCTCAAATAAAACTGTGAAGGACCTCGGCGTTACTCTGGACCCTGATCTCTCTTTTGACGAACATATCAAGACTGTTTCAAGGACAGCTTTTTTCCATCTACGTAACATTGCAAAAATCAGAAACTTTCTGTCCAAAAATGATGCAGAAAAAATTAATCCATGCTTTTGTTACTTCTAGGTTAGACTACTGCAATGCTCTACTTTCAGGCTACCCGGATAAAGCACTAAATAAACTTCAGTTAGTGCTAAATACGGCTGCTAGAATCTTGACTAGAACCAAAAAATTTGATCATATTACTCCAGTGCTAGCCTCCCTACACTGGCTTCCTCTTAAGGCAAGGGCTGATTTCAAGGTTTTACTGCTAACCTACAAAGCATTACATGGGCTTGCTCCTACCTATCTTTCCGAGTTGGTCCTGTCGTACATACCTACACGTACGCTACAGTCACAAGACACAGGCCTCCTAATTGTCCCTAGAATTTCTAAGCAAACAGCTGGAGGCAGGGCTTTCTCCTATAGATCTCCATTTTTATGGAATGGTCTGCCTACCCATGTGAGAGACGCAGACTCGGTCTCAACTTTTACATCTTTACTGAAGACTCATCTCTTCAGTGGGTCATATGATTGAGTGTAGTCTGGCCCAGGAGTATGAAGGTGAACAGAAAGGCTCTGGAGCAACGAACCACCCTTGCTGTCTCTGCCTGGCCGGTTCCCCTCTCTCCACTGGGATTTTCTGCCTCTAACCCTATTACAGGGGCTGAGTCACTGGCTTACTGGTGCTCTTTCATGCCGTCCCTAGGAGGGGTGCGTCACTTGAGTGGGTTGAGTCACTGACGTGATCTTCCTGTCTGGGTTGGCGCCCCCCTCCTTGGGTTGTGCCGTGGCGAAGATCTTTGTGGGCTATACTCGGCCTTGTCTCAGGATGGTAAGTTGGTGGTTGAAGATATCCCTCTAGTGGTGTGGGGGCTGTGCTTTGGCAAAGTGGGTGGGGTTATATCCTTCCTGTTTGGCCCTGTCCGGGGGTATCATCGGATGGGGCCACAGTGTCTCCTGACCCCTCCTGTCTCAGCCTCCAGTATTTATGCTGCAGTAGTTTATGTGTCGGGGGCTAGGGTTAGTTTGTTAAATCTGGAGTACTTCTCCTGTCTTATCCGGTGTCCTGTGTGAATTTAAGTATGCTCTCTTTAATTCCCTCTTTCTTTCTCTCTCTCGGAGGACCTGAGCCCTAGAACCATGCCTCAGGACTACCTGGCATGATGACTCCTTGCTGTCCCCAGTCCACCTGGCCGTGCTGCTGCTCCAGTTTCAACTGTTCTGCCTGCGGCTATGGAACCCTGACCTGTCCACCGGACGTGCTACTTGTCCCAGACCTGCTGTTTTCAACTCTCTAGAGACCGCAGGAGCGGTAGAGATACTCTTAATAATCGGCTATGAAAAGCCAACTGACATTTACTCCTGAGGTGCTGACTTGCTGCACCCTCGACAACTACTGTGATTATTATTATTTGACCATACTGGTCATTTATGAACATTTGAACATCTTGGCCATGTTCTGTTATAATCTCCACCCGGCACAGCCAGAAGAGGACTGGCCACCCCTCATAGCCTGGTTCCTCTCTAGGTTTCTTCCTAGGTTTTGGCCTTTCTAGGGAGTTTTTCCTAGCCACCGTGCTTCTACACCTGCATTGCTTGCTGTTTGGGGTTTTAGGCTGGGTTTCTGTACAGCACTTTGAGATATCAGCTGATGTAAGAAGGGCTATATAAATAAATTTGATTTGATTTTGATTTGGAGACGGCTTATGGTAGACAATTGAAGACCTGTGTAATGATCATGCTGTTTAATCAGCTTCTTGAAATGCCACACCAGTCAGGTGGATTGATTATCTTGGTAAAGGAGAAATGCTCACTAACAGGGATGTAAACAAATTTGTGCACAACATTTATTTGAGAGAAATAAGCTTTTTGTGCGTATAGAACATTTCTCTGATCTTTTATTTCCGCTCATGAAACATGGGACCAACAGTTTACATGATGTGTTTATATTTTTGTTCAGTATAATTCATATGCTACTAACACGTTTTAAAAACAAAAGAACGTGCCTTTCATGTGCTTTTTATGGTATCTACAGTAATTGCATAATAGGAGGGACAATATTTAGATACAACTGTAGTACAAATGCATTCAACTAATGTAAACATAAAAAATCCTCCAAAGCTCAAGACCATAGGCATCCACAGAAGTGTCATTTTTTTCAGTACAACACAAACTTTAGGAGGCATATTTCATTGCGGGCTTAGACTCTGACATCCGGTGATACCGCAGGAGGTTGGTGGCACCTTAATTGGGGAGAACGGGCTTGTGGTAATGACTGGATCGGAATTGGCGGGATGGCAACAAATACATCAAACACATGGTTTCCAGGTGTTTGATGCCATTCCATTTGCTCCCTTCCCGGCCATTATTATGAGCCGTCCTCCCCTCAGCAGCCTCCTGTGGATGATACTCACTTGAATGAAGACAGCATCTTGCAGACTTCAAAAGTAAGGATCTCAGAATAGTTTTTATGATACATATGACCATATGACTTGCCATTATGAAAACAATGTCGATTGAATAATATCAGTTAATAAGTGATATATATATGTTCATTTTGCCCATTTAATTAATTCAAACTACTGTATGTCCCCTCTTGTCTACAGTTCTCACCCAATAGGGGCATCACACTCAGGTCAATGTCAGTGAGCATGGAGCTGAAGAACAATAGGGTTGTTGTAGGAGGATTATAGAAAGCATCTGCCTTAAGAAGTGGACAGATTTGCTGACGTCAACCCTCAGTGTAGATACAGGAGAGCTGGCTAGGGCAACGGTCCACCGCGCTGACATGTAGATAAGCGTCCTCTGACATCACTGGCGCCGGCAGATCCTGTGACGCACCTTGCAGGTCGTATACTGTGGATGCAGCACACACACAGGGAGTCATTGTTATACGATAGATGCAAATGAATGCACGTTGATCCGTACTGTACTGTTATTGTTCTTTGTCTCTTCATTACCTGTGAGCCCAGACGACAGAGCTCTTTGGGAGATGTCTAGTCCATTCTGAGTGGTAAATGTTGGAGCAAAGCTGTCATCAAACACTGGGGTTTGCATCAGGTGACAGGAGTTGGTCTGCTTGGCGGATTTGTGTGTATCATTGTTGTATGACGGAGAGTACACCATTTGGATCTGACCACTAAAACCTGAGGAGGAAAATAACAGGTACATCTAGTTATTTACATTTCACGAATAGATGAAGGGGGAGACTGAAGAATCTGTTTTCCTCCTCTGGTGTTTCCCTCTTTTCATCTTCATTCATTCTTACTTCTTCCCACAAGCACATTGGCTTCATATCTTGATATTCATAGGCACAAATAAACCTGGTATAGATAAAAGGTAGAATACTCAGTTGTAGTTCTATGAACCCTTACAACCACCATGGCACCTTATGGAAGCACTATTACTCATCTGATACTACAGAACTGTACTTTTGAGTAGTTTGAAGCATTGTTCTTATTAAAACAATAGAAGCGGTGCAAAGCATGAACACCTTGTCAACATCAAGCACTGCTGGCAAGTCCAGTGGGGAAAATGTGCAATCTATTTTAAGCTATGATCTAGAGAGTAAAGCTGCTTCTTCTTTCCTAAATAGAAAAAACATCAGCCACCTGCTGCACAACAAACAGCATTAAGCCATGATCATCCTATATCGGAGTATCTGTCAAAACAGAATGTCAAACCACCCACACACTTCTTTAATAGACTTTCACACAATAAAACCAACAGTAACTCTCATTTCAGAGCAGGAATTTCCCTGTGGAATTGTACCATTGTTTTCTTTCCGCAGGCACATTTCCACAGTCAATAAGCTATGCCCTCCTGTAGGTGCAGGTGTAATCCTATGCAGATCTCTGGGACGCATTACCGACCTGATCTGCTGTCCCTTTTGACGTTCCAGGGAAGGATATCTTCAATTCAGTACATTATCACCGAATAGATGAATGCAGTGAACATATTTGATGTGCCTGTAGTTGGTAGATGTCATTTACCTGGGTGGTGGTCTGTTTTTACTACAGGAGTGTGACTGGGATGACTCAGAGCTGTGCTGGTCTTTAGGGATAAGCCAGTGGGATGGTGGGTAAGAAGAGTGGAGGGACCAGGCAGTTGGTTTTGGTGTGACCCGGGGCTGAGATGGTGGGGGGACCTATTGGCAAACCTGAAATGTTTCACAAACCGGTATATGAAATAATATCAGGTTGTTCAAGATACAAATGGACATATATAATTTAATCTGCACACCTGCTGCAAAACATCATGATACTGTGACACTGCCCCTGCAGTAGGCTCATTTATTTATGCAACAACACACTCACTCATCATCACAAATCTTAAGCAATCTATTTACAGTGCCTCCTAAAAACATGATTCACATGGGGAAAAGAGGGTGAGATATCAGCTGATCATTGATGTTGATGAGTCATGTAAATCTGCTAGTTAGCTAGCTCGATTTCTTTTACTGATTGTGATTTACCTTTTTCTGTCTCTCTCTACTGCACGTATCAGCCAACCAGACCAAATATTGATGATGATGTTGGCTAAATCAAGTGTTATCAAGTGTTGATCAAATGTTATGCTGCTGTGGCAGTACTGTTGATATTTTAACTAAGTAGCTAGCTACACACACTCGATCGGCAATCGCATCTCTCAAGCCATGCATGTTTGAATCTCTGTACAGGGCAGACTGGGAAAGGCACAACCGGCCACACGCGAGATCCGTACAGGGCAGATCAACATGCACAACCAACGGAGTGGGTGGGGGGTCTCTGGCGTACCACAAACCCCCGCAGCCTATGCAAGGCGGGGGGCCTACAGGCTTTGGGGGCACCCAACCCCCAAAATGTATATATATATTTAGATTTCTTGGGGTTGGGGGCCCCCTTGAGGTCGGCCCAGTATAATTAGGCATCAGAATGCTAGAGTGGACATGAACCTTCTTATTGGATAAATGTCAGCCATTTTGGTCATGGAGTTGGTCAACCATGGTATGCCAGTGCTGTGATAAGATATTGTGTAAAATAATGAATTTTAAGAATTTTTCTACACTGTTTGTTAGCTAGCTAGCCAGACAGTTTTAGAAGAATGATTCTATACATTTTCTCAAATTAACTGCCAATATGCCAACATTTCATTCAAACAATGTAGTCAATTCATAGCCATACACTGGCTGAAATCAGTTGATGATAGGACTTAGCCAAGTTGTAAATGTAACAAGTACTGATATTATATAATAGCACTCTCAGCTTTCCAATTTATATTTTTTCAGACATTTATGGTCTCAAAAATGCAACCTTCATTTAACTAGGCAAGCCAGTTAAGAACAAATTCTTATTTACAATGACGGCCTACCCCAGCCAAACCCAGATGACGCTGGGCCAATTGTGCGCCGCCCTATGGGACTCCCAATCACGGCCGGATGTGATACAGCCTGGATTTGAACCAGGGACTGTAGTGACACCTCTTGCACTGAGATGCTGTGCCTTACACCACTGCGCAACTCGGGAGCCCCGAGTATATACATATATTTCAGAGGCTATTTATCCAGAAAGTTGGTATAAAACCCATATCAACTGTATTTATAATTATAGACAATATTTTAGGTTGACAATAATTCTATTACACAATTTTTACATTTTTTAAATCAAGATTATGCCTCTACTGACATTCATTCCAATTAGACTGGTTTGGATTTCTCCCTGACCAATATGGCTGCTATTACCACCCCCTTCTGGAACTTTGAGGGCTTATGATATAGCCCCCTCCCCAGATAGGATATGAACACATCATAATTTGTGTCAAAACTGTTTAGAGTGACAGGAAATTAGCTGTAAAACTGCAAATTTTTCTTTCAGCTTCATATAAATTCTACCACCGCCCAAAAGGAGACTTTGGAGGCTTGAAGGGCAAAGGGGCATGTGCTCTGCACAGGTAGAGCCCAATCTGTGCACATGCCTGCTTGTAAGGAGAATGGAGAAACATGCAGTATCTCTTTCTCTCTCCTTAACAAACCCTCAACTTTGTGAGCTAACTTGGAACAAATAAAATAGTACAGTCAAATTTGACATGGTAAATTCATAAACACGAATATGAATGATGGAGAAAGTTTATATTGTGAAGTGACGTAATGCGCATGAGTGATATTTATCAAAATGAGTGATATTGTTAACGGGTATATTGGGCACATTTTTGGGAGTTCAAAGACAACTTTGGTAGTATTATAAACCTTAAAATATATTGTTTCTAGTAGGCTACAGAATTAGAGGGGGTGAAAAGCGTAGTGAAAAGTATACAAATAAGCATTATAGGTTATGACACTTAAAGGGGTTTAGCAAAAGAACTGATCTGATTGGACAAAAGACAAATTAGTGAAAAAATATCAGAATTGTGCTGCCTGTGTAAACTAGTGCTGAGTGATTAACGGACATTTCGGTTATTTTTCGTTTTTTAAACAACTAATTGACTGACTTCGGTTCAATTATTTGAATTCCATTTTTTCCCCCTGTGAGCTCAATAAGCACATTGCACAGTTTCTCTAGAGATGAATCACCTCAAGCCTGAACTTTGCGATGTAGTAGGGAGTTGTAGTTTCCAACAGGTCAATATTCTACATAGTTTAGAGCAGAAAACATGGTATTTAACTTCAATGACCATAAACTATTGCACATCTACTGGTCCGGTCTGTGTGTTTCTTCTATGCCTGCTAGTTTAGATAAGTGTGGGGCAGACATGGAGAGAGAGAGAGAGAGAGAGAGAGAGAGAGAGAGAGAGAGAGAGAGAGAGAGAGAGAGAGAGAGAGAGAGAGAGAGAGAGAGAGAGAGAGAGAGAGAGAGAGAGAGAGAGAGAGAGAGAGAGAGAGAGAGAGAGAGAGAGAGAGAGAGAGAGAGAGAGAGAGAGAGAGAGAGAGAGAGAGAGAGAGAGAGAGAGAGAGAGAGAGAGAGAGAGAGAGAGAGAGAGAGAGAGAGAGAGAGAGAGAGAGACAGAGAGAGACAGAGCAGAGACAGAAGAATGCACAATCGAGAGGGATAGACAGCAGTTGCTTCATGAGTTATCTCTACCTGAAAATACATGATCTAAGTGATTGATAGTTGGTATTCAGAAGTTATAAAAGTATGCCTTATTTACTTTGAATAACTAGTAAAATAGTGATTTTGTCAGACAGCATAGGCAGCAGCTCTATAGAGATGAGATGATGACTTGGAATTAAATAATAAAGTCATCAAATAAAACAAATGTATTATACACAACAACTGAAATATTCTTTAAAATGTTTTATTAAAAGTAAAGTTATGTGAATCAATAACTCTCTATGGTTAATAAGTGATAAGCAGTAATGAGCAGTCACTACCATCATGGGACTTCTATTCATTGTTTTATTCTGTGTTGTTACAGCATTCAACCCACATAATGCATAGTGCATTTATTAAAAATAAATAATCGAAACTGGAATCAAAAACCGTGATTATTTTTTAATAATCGAAGCAAAACCGAACCGACCTCAAAAAGCACTAATCGCTTGTGTAAATGCAGTGTTAGACCAACAGTTTTAAGTAATACATAAATGTTGTGGTTGGGATATATTGACCATATTATCAGGAACATTATGGATATATTTCACTTCAAAATTCACCAGGAACAACCATTTCACAGTTGTTTTTTTTATGTCGTACCCCTCCCCCAATAAGAAACACAAAGTTACACCCTTGCCCCACAGACAGCACTTTCAGTGAAAAGACACTGATATCTGACAAGTAGAAGTCTGTTTAAAAGAGGCCGCTAATTCATCACTGAGGGATAGTAACATAGCACACCTCTCAGACTTTAAATAACCCATGTTAACTAAGCACAGATACGTGAGAGAAATCTTAATGACTTGTTTTAGTTTGTTTGTTTGCCCAGACTAAAATGCCTGGTTACTTAAATATGGCAACCTTCTCTTCCCATACCAAGCATCAGAAAGTAAGAAAGAGGATATTGTGAAGAACATCCTTAGAAGGAAAGCCAAACAATGAGTGCTTTTATGGTGTATCTGTAAACCTTTTTCATTTTTCTTACTGGCACCAGGGTAATAATTAAAATAATTGAGGTGTTTACAATGCAATTGATTAAGGGGATAACAATGCACAGGCTGAATGAGGAAATAAAGAAATCACATAATGGCAGTGAATAAAATAGCAAATGGGATTTTACAATCGATTTAACATCTAGAAAAGTAATTACAGCAATCCTCTTCCCGGAGCCTCTGAATGGTATTTTTCCAATTTTATGATTCACTTATTGAATTCCTGAGCCACTCTAGATGGTGGCTATAGCATCCACTAATGCAGGCCCTAGAGACTGATGAGGCAAAGCAGGGCCTGCTTTCATTGGCTGATTGTGTACCCAGAATCCTGTGGTGAATGCTGTGGCCTACCGCTGCTACCAGGACAATCAATCAGTGTCAGTGAGAAGCCATGAGCATCTGGCTGCCCAAAACTTCAGAAAACACTCCTTCTCACCGCCTTTGAAGTGCATGGAAGAAGGAATGTTTTTTTTTTGTGGGCTGACCAGGCAACAGTGTTGCTGGCCATTCCCAACCTGTAAAACCTCTTCCCAACCGCTCTCTTCACAGCTGAGGTGCTGCGGGCCACAAGAAAGCCCATTGGGGTCTTTCAAAAGGGGAGAAAATGGTGCTTTATTTTAATCTGATTATTCTAACTATGAGTTTACTGCCATGAAGCCATGACAACCGACGTTTAAGTACTTATTTGTTTCAGATCAGAAAAAAAAGAAGGAAAAGGGGATAGGCATTTAAATCAGTCATGGCTACAGTCACTCTGCCAATGGGAACTCAAAATGAATAGAAATACCAAGTCGCTTGCCCAACAGATGCAACTGGGCCTGCAGCAGGTTCTCTTCCCAGAAAGTAGATGTGAACATGTTTCAAAAACCAAACCACTTTAACAGGATGGATGAGAAATATAACCATCTATTCATCATTGTCTGACACATTGTCAGAGAGCCAGACATTATGCTACTAGCGATGCCATTAAAACACATATCTCGTCGTCAATGTCTTAGACACACAGAGAAAAGTATCTGCCAAATACCATGAATAGAGTGTCTTGAAGGGGCTGTGGCTTTCAACAGGACTAGGTAAGGTCTTTCACTATATACAGGTAGCATTTTTTCACCTGCAGAATTCCAAGAACGCTGTTAATTGATTACTCAGTAGGAAGTGAGAGAGACTGAAAGACTGTTCTTAAGGTAATGACTTTCAGAACTTTCATTAGCCAGCACTTGTCATAACTACGAAACACATTCAATGTAAATGCCTCGACCTTTACACAAGATCTGGGAACATGACTGAATTCTCAAAGTCTCAAGGAAGGAACATTGAACGCAGTTATAGAAATCCTTGCTCGACTTCTAATCCTATATGTTTATTGTAAATTGATTACTGCATTTATGATGAGTAGACTTCGTTACAGAGATACAAATATGTGACTAAATATGACTATGCATGATGAATGGTTTAAATAGCACCCACTTTTTTTAGTTCAAGACTAGGTCTCCTGCACATTTTAACATTTAATACAGAATTACAGTATAACACGCACTGTGCACATATCACCGTGGTGAAGTTTTCAAATGGAAATGTTCTCACCACCAATGTCTTAGAAAACGATTTCCACATAACTACCACAGCAACAAGTACTAAGTGACAGAAGTCAGGGAAGTTTAGCATGGTCCAGATTGTGACAGCTGCTAATGAATTTTCATAATTTGAGCATAGGTAAAACACCATTGTATGAATACCAATTGTTTATCACAAATGCAAATGTTCCCTCTGCATATAAACTTACAACCGGCAATGAAACAAAACAAAAAAACTCTAGAATTGCCTCATAGTCAAAGCTGAATAAACTTCTGTGGTGAACTCAAATAGATTAGAAGACTAACACTAGTTGTTCTGCTGTGTGGCTGCAGTACCTGTAACTGTCCTGCAGAGCCAGGTGTGAGCTGTTTGAGGAGGGTTGGCCCTGTGGAACAGCTGGAGGGACAGGGATGGATAGAGACACACAGTGGCTTGACTGACCACTGGACAGCAACTCTATCAAACACAGACAACAAAATAGAGATATAGATACACTGGACAAGGCTACACACAACATAAACCCATCACTGAGACTCTAATTAAGAAGAATATACGTACATATCAAACTATGGATTTCACACCCGAATAGGTCTACCTAAATCTAAATAAAGGCACAGTCAGAGCATCTGGATGATGTGTACCTGTGTAGTGATCTAGGGAGGGGCTAGTGGATTGGCCCAACCTTCTGTCAATCATGTCCAGAGGAGAGAGGCTGGGTTTCAGGGGTTGGATGGTTAGGCAATCCGTTAATGCCTCTTGGCTCATGTCAACGGACAACCTCAGCTTTAGACCAATCACAGAGATACAGAGGTACAGAGATCAGCATAAATGCAAGTAGAGAATAGACTAACTTAAAAAAACAGTGAATATGGGAGTATTCGTAAAAACAATACTTTTTAAAAATAGAAACAGCCCACCTCCTGCGGCAAATTGTATCTATGGTGACATAACCTTAACTGTAAGATATAATTAATGAGCATGATTATCCCCAACAGTGACTTTTATATGGTCTGAGCATTACAGCGCAGCAAAGAAAATCAACTACCTAGTGAAGATTTATACAACAATATGTGGAGGCATTCTGCGTTAGTGTACTGTATAAGTGGATGTGTTTGCGATACAATAGAAGTGGGGAAAAGTAAGAGGCTGTGAAAGAGAGCGGGTGTCTCAAAAGACATTGAGACTGTGATAAAGTCAAGTGGATCCTTTCACTTGAAAAGTGTAAGATGCTGAGGGGGATTGAGCGAATTTTCAAGTGTAAAGAGTAGAGTCCAGGCAGCTCCATACTGACCTTCTTCCTCAACTGCCTCTCTTTGGAGGAATGGGATTTGACGTGCTTGCGCAGGGAGCTGGGGTCAGTGTAGCGCTTTACACAACCAGGGATCTGACACGCGTACGGCTTCTGCACAAACACGCACACGGACACACACAACTGTAAATAATGTCACAAAACCAACAACTTCCAGTTTCGACTTTCAGTGTGTGTGTGTATGTCATTTGATTAGATTTATTTAGCCAGGATAGTCCACTCAGTCACTGTTTTCCAGGGAGTCCTGGGTTCCATATAATCAATAACAGCATACACATCACATAGATGCTGTCTAGATAAAAGTCTACACAGAAGAATTTGTGTACAGCTTTCTTGAAGGTGGAAATGCTAGCTAGCTGCCATGTGGGTAAGTCCAGCTCGATAGAGGAAAACAAGGCAGCGACAGAGAGAAAAAACGAGAATGAGAGAGCACAAGAGAGTGAACAAGGAAGAACACTTAGAGTAAGAGATCAGTGTCTCAATTCTCAATGCGTGTGTTTTCTGTGTGTCTGTCTGAGATACGCCACTCAACTCACCGTGTCCAGGTGTGTGCGCTGATGCTTGGCTCGGTCGCTGGAGTTGCTGAAGGCTTTGTGGCAGCCTGGGTGCTGGCATTGATAAGGCTTCTCTCCAGTGTGGCTGCGCAGGTGGATCTTCAGGTTCTCCAGCCGAGAGAAAGCCTTCTGACAGCCCTCAAACTGCAACAACACACAAAGGGCACAGGGAGAGGAGGGATAGTGTACACTTAATATCCCTATCATTAACCTATACTGTACATCAGGGGTCCACAAAACAACATCCAAACATTCAGCATATGGAGACCTTGAGACTATAAAGTTATATCTGCAAAAATAGGATTCTCTGAGATAATTGGTTTGAAAGGTGTCAGCAATTTTTCATCTTGTTTTCTTTTGGACTTAACAACAACATGAGTAGTATATAGATTTGAGAACATTGCACAAAACAAGGGTATATCAATAACCCAATTTTAATGCCGATGGAAGCTCTCGATATGTAAACTACCACTGGTTAACACTATAAGACGTGTGGTGGTCAATGTATCCAGCAGGGGTCAGTATCTGTGTGTACACAGACTTCAGTCTGTAAAATCTGTCTTGTCTCAAGGGTCTTGTAGGATCTAAACATGTTGACAGATGAACTCATTGTAGAAACATGCTACCACCAACTCGTAGAGAGGTTAAGGTAGAGAGGGGTTTGTTCCTCGTCAAAAGGGCTTGCTCCCTGCCCAGGTGCACTAGCTGTCACAAGCTATGGGATTCAAGAGTAGTGGATGGAAGCTGATCCAAGTCAGCAGAACTAAACAGCTCTCCTTTGTGCAGTACTACCAGTGGCAGACTGGCCATCTGTCACTTCGGGCAAATGCCAGATGGCCTTCCACTTTTAGCCTATTGTGCCTGTCAAACTTGTTTTTGCAAAATTATCATTATCTGGCTAATAATGGTGGCCTCGAGAGATAAAATAGGCCGGTGTGTGTGGGGGCCGCAAGAAATGAAATAGGCCGGTGTGTGTGGGGGCCGCAAGAAATAAAATAGGCCGGTGTGTGTGGGGGCCTCAAGAAATAAAATAGGCCGGTGTGTTAGAAATGCCTGAGACAACTTCGGGTCCCAGTCTGCCCCTGAGTACTACCACCTCACTGCAATGACCTCACCCCCAAGACATGTGAATCATCACAGTTTCCTACTGTAAGTTAAGCCTACTACTTTGCTCTCTCACTCCACAGTCAAAGGGCTTGGAATGTCCTTACTTCAGTTTCACAGAGTAAAGTCATGGAACCATGACCCATTTTATTATTGTCCCTCCAGGACTGGATTCCTTGCATAGCTATACCTCTCCCTCAGTCTGAGCTGACCAACTACAAATGAATCAGTTCCTTTAATATTTGACTCATCACATTCATCTGCATTGCTATGGGACATATTCCTTTGATTCACTCCTTTGATTCCTTTGATTTGCGTATTAACATATTGCTAACTTCAGACTGGATTTCTCCTCTGAACTCTATCTGAATGGAACATTGCCGCTCTCTTCTTGCAAGACAATATCGCGAAGAAATTCAAATCTCTAACGTACTGTATAGGCAAAGTCTTACCTACTCAACAGCCACTACACTCGATGTTGTTCTGTCTTGAAGCTGGCAAACAGCAGGCACGAACATACTGTACACCCTGCCGAGCAAAACCCCCAGCAGAGTACTGTCATTATGCCAAAACTCATTATGCCTAACTTTGACCCTCAATTCCAGTAAGGCCATTATGACTCCTTCTGATGGCAACCATATGTTCATATTGTCAAAAGGAATGGGAATCAGACTTTATAAGCCTTAAGTAATTCAAGAGGGAGGCAGATATGCCTGATAATTCTATCAGTGCTCACCAGCCTATTGGGGATAGCAAACGTATTCTGTATGACTGTATCATAGCGAATGTGTGAATTCGGGGTACAATCAACAGCATTTTAGTGCTTACAGATGAGGTCTCCCATGCAACGATGACGATATCTCTCCTTGTGGGTCTTTACCACTCCACTCTATGTCCTGCTTGTCTGGGGACACGAGTAATGACCTAACAGAAGTATCCCTGAAAGTGGAGAAAGCCACCACCATTCCATAGTCTTTCTAGTCTTTCACAAGTCTTCTTCACACACAGCAGGATATTCTGTCCAAATGCTCTCTAAAACGGTGGCATACCAGGGAAGTACACCACAACCGGACACTCCAAACCACAGTGTAGAGAAAAGGATCAGCATCGGACCATTCAGATGGGCTAGCATAAGAAAAATACAGGCCAGGGAGAATGAGCAGGATAAATAGCCATTCAGCCTAGGGATGGGAAGAGAACTGAGAACCAGCATCACACACAAATATACTGCCAGGAGCCCAGCGGTGCCCAGGAGTGGCCTGTCATGCACACTCACACACTCACACACTCACGCACACACACACACACTCTCTTGCTAATAAAGCTTAGAGTCCCCTTTTAGCTGCTGTGAGGGACAGAGGGTCTGAATAGACAGCAACATGGCTCCTCAGTGGAGCTGAATGCCACAGCCAGCCTCCTGACAGGTCCTGGCAGCCGGGCATGCCCTGGGGAACAATGACCCGCCCACAGCGTGCCAGCAGAGTCAGTCTAGTGCCCTCTGTAGTGCCTCAGCCTCTTTCCTCTCTCTCACATCTCCTCTCTCTCACATCTCCTCTCTCTCACGTCTCCTCTCTCTCATGTCTCCTCTCTCTCTCTCTCTCACATCTCCACTCTCTCACATCTCCACTCTCTCACGTCTCCTCTCTCTCACGTCTCCTCTCTCTCTCACGTCTCCTCTCTCTCTGGTCTCCTCTCTCTCACGTCTCCTCTCTCTCACGTCTCCTCTCTCTCACGTCTCCTCTCTCTCACGTCTCCTCTCTCTCACGTCTCCTCTCTCTCACGTCTCCTCTCTCTCTCACATCTCCTCTCTCTCACGTCTCCTCTCTCTCACGTCTCCTCTCTCTCACGTCTCCCCTCTCTCACATCTCCTCTCTCTCACGTCTTCTCTCTCTCACGTCTCCTCTCTCTCATGTCTCCTCTCTCTCTCTCTCTCACATCTCCACTCTCTCACATCTCCACTCTCTCACGTCTCCTCTCTCTCACGTCTCCTCTCTCTCTCACGTCTCCTCTCTCTCTGTCTCCTCTCTCTCACGTCTCCTCTCTCTCACGTCTCCTCTCTCTCACGTCTCCTCTCTCTCACGTCTCCTCTCTCTCTCACATCTCCTCTCTCTCACGTCTCCTCTCTCTCACGTCTCCTCTCTCTCACGTCTCCTCTCTCTCACATCTCCTCTCTCTCACGTCTCCTCTCTCTCACGTCTCCTCTCTCTCTCACATCTCCTCTCTCTCACGTCTCCTCTCTCTCACGTCTCCTCTCTCTCAAGTCTCCTCTCTCTCAAGTCTCCCCTCTCTCACATCTCCCCTCTCTCACATCTCCACTCTCTCACATCTCCTCTCTCTCACATCTCCACTCTCTCTTCTACTCTCCATCCCTTCCATGTTCCAGCTGTTCTCTCTCACATCTTTACAGAACGCTTTCCTTACTCTTATCTACAGCTCAACTCCCTTTCTTATCTTCTTCAAACGCTCAAATCTCACCCCCTCTCACATATCCTCTCCTCATGCCCAGTCAACGTCTCCTCTCCCTCTTATCTTCTCATCTATCGTCATCTTCTATAAATGCAAAAAGTTGGTTCATGAGATTTTGAGGTCTTTAAAATAAGAGCTGAAAACGGTTACAGAAACTTGAGAATAAGCTGGTTCGTTAAAACACTTTGAAGTCTGAACCGGTTTCTGGCGGCAAAATCAAGTTATTTCCCTCCTTACGGTTGTAGAGATGGCGCTAAAAATCTTGGCAAACCATAAATCCCATCAGGCCTGCATTCTGTGCCGTTGCAGGCAGGACTAGAATTTCAAGCTGTCCATTGTAAGGGAAACTAAGTGGATTAAAACCGAACTACTGGGGTTGTGTTACACCTTAACGGCTACAGTCTTTGAACATCAATAAGAGATATGCTAAAATGCACACTGTGATTCCTCAAGTGAACCTACAACTCAAGTACTCTAGCGCAGAATAGAAGCATCAAGACCATTTATAATTCAGAAGATGTACATACTTTGGGGCCCAAACAACACCGATAACTCCAGGATGTGTCAAGATATCGTCTATATCATTCACGTAGCTGAACATCACACTGCAGCAATGCGGATTGAGTAACCAACGGGAATTATCTGAGCTGACTGATAGCTTCCTGGTTCATCTTAATTGCACAGCCATGCAGCTACCATGACACTTGAACGCCTGCATTCCCATGGAGTGCTTTATTAAACTGACTAAGCTAGAGGAACCCTGGCCTCCACAGTTGCTTGGGTACCCCATATGTCTCTCTATTTAATTAACTACGATCCAGATCCAACAACACAGGGAGCTTTCATTAGAAAATAATATAGTTACTGTAGGAGGAGATATGGTTCAGCTGTACAAGAAACTGTATGAATCTACTGCACAACATCTAAAGCTGTTAAGCCGGAAAATGTACCATTATTAACTATGGCGGTAATTGTTCATCCTTCGAACAGTAAATCATCATGATTAGCTAATGATTAGTAAAAACATGATTAGCTAATGTGTTTACATAGGCGTTGCTCTTGGGGATTTCCAATGCTCCAAACCCGTTTGAAAACTGTTGAAAGTGTTGAAATCCCAGTGATAAGGCATATACTAAATACACAGATGAATCAACTATGTGTTAAGAAAGTGCTCAATCACCCTCACAGGTACAAGAGCTGACAGGTACAAGTCACGGCTTGCCTGGTGTATGTGGGGCAGTGTGCTGCGTAATCAGATCTACTTCATTGTAATGCTACCGGCTGGGCGGGCGGCTCGCGCCTCTGTTTGCCATTCACCAGCCCCATCCTTCCTGTCAATCATTCCTCACAATAAGCCCGAGTGTAATTCTCGGACAATTGACTGGCATGGCATCTAAGACGTTTTTAGTGAAGTAGAACTGGTTCTCTCGCTCTGTGAGAGTCTCTGTTGCCTGTCTAGCTCCTCGGCTCTGACTTTGATTGCTCAGACTGTTTTGTTCAGTAAGTATGGGTTTTCTGACAGTTTCTGTCAATTAGACTGACCTCGTTCTATTTCTTTTCGGTCTGACTTTTTCAGCGTATGCTGAAGTCAAGCCTGGGATGATGGGATGTCACACACTGGGTATGTCCAAATAGGCACTCTATTAACTATATAGGGAATAAGGTGCCATTTCCAGCGTTCTGTTTTTGGGCATGACCCTGGATATTTCCCCCTGTAACACATGATTACATGATACACAGACCCATCTGACTGCAGCTGCAGCCTCCATAGCAACGGGACTGGTTGGTACTAATAAGTGAGTGTTTTGGAGTGAAAGGTCGACCACAGGTATGCATCCAGTTAATAATTGTCTAACCAAGAAGCAGCGAAACGGGTCAAGGAATGAGAATTGTTGGCCTCTTACTCATCTGAACCTCAAGTATGTTCCCAGTGGGGTGGAGGGCGGGGGGCGGGGGGTATCTCTACAATTGTCTCGACCAGGGATGTCAAAGCCATTTTGCCCATGGGCCACATTCGGGTCTTTATCAAAGTCCAGAAAATGTGTTCGATTTCCTTGCAGTCAAAATTGTTTTAAAATGTTTTATTCTCCCTAACTATTCAGATTTCTTTTCGGTGATTCATAGCAACCTGGAAAGAGTGAAAAGACTGTTTCAGTGTAGGTCCAATATAATTTCTACAGTTTCTTTTTAGTTTTAGTAATCCAGCTTGATGAGCCTAAAAAAGAGCCCGAGCTCACTACTGCAACTAATGTGCATCGGTTTTGTGCTGCTATGGCTCCTGAAGGACTCCTATAACTGCAATTACAGCACAGGAAGACTATACAGAGCTGAACAACTCATCTGTCAACTGACTTTGGCTTTGAACATGGTATGTTGTCATGCCATGAAATCAAAAGAACCAAACGTAGCCTTCTCTAACAGCACATCTGAGAGAACAAAAGGTAGCACTAGGACTGGGAGCACCTGTCTCAGGGGAATCCAGCCAATCCTCCCCATCAGTACCAGGTCCAAGGATACATGGCTTTCAGATGAGCTCCATTCAAGTCTCTCTCTCCTTGGCCACAGAACCAGACCCAATCAGAACCGGGCCAGGGAACATCACCTTCCCAGAACCCCAGCCAAGTCTGTCCCTGCCTGGCAGGCTCATGGCTGCTGACAGGCCCTGTGACTGCCTGGTAGAGTAGCTCAGAGAGAGAGAGAGAGGGGACTGTGGCAGAGCAGGGATCAGGAGGCTGGCTGACTGGTGCCCTGCCAGAACTTAAGCGCTGCGCTGCCTTTGTGCTGATTTAATAACTACATAATTAAGTTAACTGCCATGTCAACTATCACAGAGCTGGACTAATTAGCCCATGGCCACAGTTAAGAGGAGAGAGAGACCATATTTCTGACCCAAACCTTCAGCCTTCGGACGTACATCAGAGCACACAAAGGCCTTAAAGAGGTACAACGTGCGTACTTCAAGACGTCGATTTCCCTCTAAACCGTCTCAGCAAGGCTATTAGGAGGCTGAAAGGCCCTCTACAGCTCCGGTCTAGAGGATTGGCTGGTTGACTCACAGTAGACAGGGGAGACAGCCTGGAAGGGAACTGGTGCACTCACTTCCCCCCCTTAGCATACTTATGGGAAAAATATGTTAACCATTGTGCATAAAGGGGTGGAATAACTGAGGTAACATTTTGTTCAGGTAAAGCCAATGGATCCTCAAGTGGGTGACTAAACAGATTCACACTTGCATGTTAAAGACAGTTTTGAGGCATTCACCAGAGATTGATTTGCTATGTACCGTGCACTTGTTGGGCTTCTCTCCTGAGTGGACTCTCATGTGGATGAGGAGTTTGTAGCGGGCGTTGAAGGGCTTGAACCTGCGTGGACACCCTGCCCAGAAGCAGGTGAAGTCCTCGCCATTCCGCTGGTCCACATGGAGCTTCTCTATGTGCCTTACCAGCTCCTCCTTTTGGTCATACACAGCACTGCAGTCAACCCAGCGGCAGCAATGGCCCCCACTGTATTCCTCTGTCTCCCCCTCCTCTTCCTCCAGCATGGGGAACAGGGACAGGGGATGAGGCAGGAGGCTGGCCCCATGCACAGGGGGAGCTGGGGGAGCCTGTGAGACAGGGCCCTGGGAATGGCCCTGGATGTGGCTGGGAGGTCTGTGGAGGTGGAGGTGCTGGTGAGAGTGGTAGGGGGGCGGAGGGCCCTGCGGTGGACTATCTGATCTGATGATGGTGGCTAACTCTAGCTGAAAGTGTAGAGATGGCACCAGGTCATTAGCACTCCTGGCTGCCTCCTGTAGTGTCCCTCCCTCCTCTGGGAGACACTGCTGCTCCACCACCATGTTAGCCATCTGGCTCTCCAGCGCCCCACCCTGCTCCAGCATCTGCATGCGGCCACACTCCGTCCCAGGGTGGGGGTCACTCAGTGGGATCAGGGCCAGCGTCGAGCCTGCGAGGCTGAAGAGGCCTGGAGACTGAGGATAGGGGATACAGCTCCCTCTCACCCCCAGGAAGTGGCCATAGACCTCAGGCTGGAGGGGTGAAAGGGTGTGGTGGGAAGCCGGAGAGCTCCGGGAGCCATTGATGTAAGCCACCAGCGAGGTGGGCGAGGTGCGGATGATGGAGTTGAAGTCGATGCCATAGCCATCTGACAGAGGGGACATGGAGAGGGCCCTCTTCTTGGAACGTGCTGAGTACTGCCGGGGGCTGTTGGCATCCCCGCCAAACAGGTAGGAAGGCAGGGACGCAGAGTTGGAGATGCTGGTGCTCCCTGACATGGCAGTGCCAGGGGGCATGCTGAGCAACTCACCCCCCTCGCTGCCAAGGGTTGAGCCCTGCTGTGGGCAGAGTGGAGGAAGGACTCGGTAGCCATAGGGCCACTCCTGTCTGCCACTCAGAACTGACTGGGTCTCTGCTAGGCTCAGGGTGGTGGAGGCCAGGGACTCTCTGGAGAGCAAGGACCTGAGGCACAACACTGTAGTATGTGAGTAAGGATAGCAGTACCAGGAAAGTCTGGTAGAGTTGAGTATCACAGCTGTTTAATAATGTACATGGAAATGGTTTAAAGTAGCTCAGAAATCAGTGCAATGAAAAGAGTTTGCAGGTATACTCCCCCACCTAGTGTGGTGCAGAGGTTGACTCACCTGGCATCTGTGTAGGGTACCATCAGGCCTTGTGGGGGTTGGGAGTCTTGGGGGGCGTGTGGTACCAGAGGACCTGAGGTGTATGCCTGGGCACTCACAGGAGACACTGGGCCCAGGCTCTGGACCACCATCGGACTACTGGTGACCCAGAGGTTAGCACCAGCTGGCTGGCCCAACACCTGCATACTTGGTCCTGAGACAGAGTAACCTGATAGAGACAAGTTCACCATTAGAGGGTTGAGGGTTCACCATCAATGTCAAAGTATACAGGGTCATACAGTAGGAAATACAATCACTTGACATGGTTTGCTTGAATTAGACCATATACTTTACAACAACAAAAAAATACAGACATTTCTCCTCGCATAATAATATCTAAATAGTGAGGAACCACATACTGTATTAATGACCAAGGGTCTAAAATGTCGAGTGACATTTCTTAGGCCTCATGCGGGCTCTAAATTAATCAACACCGTTTCAAATTCATGTTCAACTGGGAATATTATAAAAATCATAATAAATAAGAGGCCTTTACATCCGAGCATCCAGCCTGCCAGTGCTGCTGCTTGTGCTAAAGACCACATTCAAACAAAACCGTTCGACACAGCTTGAAACAAGATTGAAAAAGAAAACACCATGAGAAATAATACTAACTTTCTTAATTATGGAATCAAGTCATTCAAAGTAAATTCCAGACGAAGATAATAGAGAGACACTTGTGGAGAACTCTCACTGTGCATTAATTGTCGCGAGAGCTTCAACTACTGTGTAGTCTTCTACAATGTTCACACTTCAGTGGTTGTGGCATTTGCCATTTGCATCCAACCATTGTCATCATGCTTGACACACATTTCTTAGTTTGTACTGGCAGTATCTGACTTTGATAGAGACGCAATGAATCCATGGTTCAGGGTCTGTTCCTCTCCGCCACAGTTCACTTCCCCATATTAACACACGCAACTGTGTTTGCACACCAGGGACCCATGAGGCAGATATCATCAACAGAAATCAAACACAAACCTAACATTTTTTGTCTTGTTCAATAGAAGCTTATGAATCCTGGAATTCACCCTAACAAACCTGGACTGCCCAGAGACACTTTCTGCTCTGTTAATTACTAATGAGATTTTTTTCTTCCTCTCTTTCCTCCATCGCTCATTTAGGGATATGTTTTCTGCTTGGTTAGTTATCAATAAACAAGCCAGGGAGAAAGGAGTTCTGGGGAATAACGGTGGTTAGGGTGGGAGGACGACATTGAAGTGAAGTGAAGTATGAAGACTTCTATGTAAATCGGTGCTACTTTGAAGAGTGGCGAGAAGAGAGGGGCTGATTGAAATGCTGTTTACAACATATCACTGGGACATGTGCACACTGTGATCTTTCAATTGAAAGGGAGGAAGAGGTCCTCCATACAGGTCCTTGGAGGGCATAGGTATCAGGCGTTAAATAAATAGTTTATGGTAGGGAACATTTAGCTAGCTATTAAACAACTGATTACTTTAATAGGGTGCTTTCAATATACTTGGAGGGACATCCTCACTTGCAAGTGCACCTAGAGAGGATAACTAACCTAAGGTCACGAGGGTCACAATATTTCATAATGAGGGGACAAAGTCAAGACTGATCAAAACAATTACAGTTATGGGCAATTCCACACTAAAGGAACTGCGCTGAGACACAGATTTTTTTCTCTTAAATTGTATGCCAAAAAACCCCCATTGATTTCAAAGTTTAACAAACTGTACAACTCTCTGCACAAGGACTACTTTTAACAATTTCCTGGAAGAACTGTGCAGATGCTTATAGCTACTTCCTGTACATAGCCATGTTATTTTCACTCGTTATTGTTATTCGTTATGCACTGTATTTAGTTCCCGTGTCACTATTTTTATTTTTATTTCTATTTGATCTTTAAATCTCTTCTGGTTATTGAACTACAGTAAATTAAGTGGATTTACATCCAGTAACTGAATTGCAGTAATGGAATTTCATCATTGGTCCCTGATCTGTACTACACAGAAATGCATAATTATGGATAGGAATGTCATTCTCTTCATGGTGTTGTATCCTAAAATGGTACACAAAGGTATAAATATGTAATATCCTCTGATTTTGGTATTATTCTACCACACTGGCTATTATTTTAATGAGCTCCGCCACCAAATAAGACCACATTTGGTTGGTCCAGACTGGACGAAATCTTAACTAATCACAGATGTCTATGTTTCACAAGTTTGGACATCAAAGTACAACACAGTAGAGTTCAGTAGAAAACAGTACAGTATAGTCAAGTAGAGTATTCTTCAGTACAGTACAGTAGAGTATAGTTCAGTACAGTACATTATAGTGTAGTCCACTCTAGTGTGCTCTACTGTGTACTGTACTCTACTTTTATTTACTGTACTGTACTGTACTGTACTGAACCATACTCTACTTTTCTTTGCTGTAGTGTACTATTCTCTACTGTGCTCTACTATAATGTACTGTACTATACTCTACATTTCTTTACTGTAGTGTACTCTTCTGTGCTCTACTGTACTGTACTGTAATGTACTGTGCTGTCCAAACTTGTGAATCATGGACATCTATTTTTGTGACAAATGAAGGTCAGTACAGACGTCTGTGGACCTTGAAATCAAGTCTGGTCTGGACCAGGCCCTCAAAAAACGTCTGTGGATGTTGAAATCAAGGCCAGGACCAAATGCAAACTACTTTTCAATGTCCATGGACGTCAGGTGTCGGTCAGTGTTCAGTGGGTGAGGATCCTGGTTATAGTAAATGGAAAGGGAGTGTCAGTAAGAGCTGGGAGAGGGGACATTAATTGAAGAGAGAGGGAGCGAGAGAGGGAGGGGTTGTCTAGACTTTTCACACACTTGCTTTGACCACCAGACGACAGAAAGAGAAAGGAAACAGTTGTCAGCTGAACATAACAGAATGCCAGTGGATGGGAGGACAGTAGCAGGTGACCCAACTGTGGTTTGTGACTGCTTTGAGTTCCCATTGTAGCCAATTAATTTGCAGAAATTCTGTTACCAATTTGTTTTAATCACTTAGTCTACAAAATTAATATCAGTAAAAACACTATAACTAACTGGCAGGTCTACCTTCACTTGTCACTTCTGTGAACTGTCATTATCCTCCCCCCTAATGAGAGAGAGAAATGTGAAAATATCATGAAGATTTTGGCAATGGAAACTTACAGAAGGCAGAATTTTTTCCCCCATAACTAAATGTTGATATTAGTTGGCAGGGGTCTTCAACATTATTGTGTTTTGATGTAAACTCGGCAAAAAAAGAAACGTCCTCTCACTGTCAACTGTGTTGATTTTCAGCAAACTTAACATGTGTAAATATTTGTATGAACATAACAAGATTCAACAACTGAGACATAAACTGAACAAGTTCCACAGACATGTGACTAACAGAAATTGAATAATGTGTCCCTGAACAAAGGGAGGGTCAAAATCAAAAGTAACAGTCAGTATCTGGTGTGGCCACCAGCTGCATTAAGTACTGCAGTGCATCTCCTCCTTATGGACTGCACCAGATTTGCCAGTTCTTGCTGTGAGATGTTACCCCACTCTTCCACCAAGGCACCTGCAAGTTCCCAGACATTTCTGGGGGCAATGGCCCTAGCCCTCAACCTCCGATCCAACAGGTCCCAGACGTGCTCAGTGGGATTGAGGTCCGGGCTCTTCGTTGGCCAACACTGACATTCCTGTCCTGCAGGAATTCACACACAGAACGAGCAGTATGGCTGGTGGCATTTTCATGCTGGAGGGTCATGTCAGGATGAGTCTGCAGGAAGGGTACCACATGAGGGAGGAGGATGTCTTCCCTGTAACGCACAGTGTTGAGATTGCCTGCAATGACAACAAGCTCAGTCCGATGATGCTGTGACACACCGACCCAGACCCTGACGGACCCTCCACCTCCAAATCGATCCCGCTCCAGAGTACAGACCTCAGTGTAACGCTCATTCCTTCGACGATAAACTCAAATCCGACCAACACCCCTGGTGAGACAAAACCGCAACTCGTCAGTGAAGAGCACTTTTTGCCAGTCCTATCTGGTCCAGCGACGGTGGGTTTGTGCCCATAGGCTACGTTGTTGCCGGTGATGTCTGGTGAGGACCTGCCTTACAACAGGCCTATAAGGCCTCAGTCCAGCCTCTCTCAGCCTATTGCGGACAGTCTGAGCACTGATGGAGGGATTGTGCGTTCCTGGTGTAACTTGGGCAGGTTCGGACGTACCAACCCTGTGCTGTTACATGTGGTCTACCACTGCGAGGACGATCAGTTGTCCGTCCTGTCTCCCTGTAGCACTGTCTTAGGCTTCTCACAGTACAGACATGGCAATTTATTGCCCTGGCCACATCTGCAGTCCTCATGCCTCCTTGTAGTAGGCACATTCACACAGATGAGCAGGGACCCTGGGCATCTTTCTTTGGGTGTTTTTCAGAGTCAGTAGAAAGGCCTCTTTAGTGTCCTAAGTTTTCATAACTATGACCTTAATTGCCTACCGCCTGTAAGCTGTTTGTGTCTTAACGACAGTTCCACAGGTGCATGTTCATTAATTGTTCATGGTTCATTGAACAAGCACGGGAAACAGTTTTAAACCCTTTACAATGAAGATCTGTGAAGTTATTTGGATTTTTACGAATGATCTTTGAAAGACGGGGTCTTGAAAAAGGGATGTTTCTTTTTTTGCTGAGTTTATTTCTAATAGATTTTAAGGCTTTTTATGGTAGATATTTTCTAAGACCTCTTTTCCACCTGTTTGACAAGAAATCAAAGCCTATGTTTATTCCTAATTTCTAGGATGGAAATTGTTGAAAAATGTACATGTCTTAATAAAAAATAAATAGAGACTTAGCTTTCATTTGACACCCAATTTGATATCCTCCTATGAACTTCACATGTTGGTGCTCATGTAACCTTTCACATGGAAATGACCTTATCCTACACAAAAGGTCAAGACATCACTCACATCTACACTCGTGTAAATGTATTAGTCTGAATGTAATACTGTATATCGACAAAGCTTACAAGAACGTACCTTTGACACCACTGTCAGAGCAGTCAGACGCCATGCCCTGATTGGTGGCTGCAACGCTGATGGGTGGGAGTTGAAGGGCGGGCACTTGTTGCCGTGACATCTGTGAGACACTTGACACATTTGGCTGTTTCCCATTGGTCAACATCTGCCTGCGGAGGCTCAGGGCAGGGAGCAGGACAGAACTCCCAGAATTCCCAGAGTTTGTCCCGGAGCTGAGGGGTACCTGCGAGTGGTGGACACCCCCTCCTCTACCCCAGCTGCTACCCACTGGAGAGGGGCTCAGGGTGGCACAGAATCCCGGGGACAGGGTGGTGCGCATAGGCATCCTGATGGAGGGGGCCTGCTGTCCTGTGATCATGCCCAGCGATTGGGGTACACCAGAGGGGGAGACCAAGAGGTGACAGCCCTTACCGTTCATGTCTGACCCAGTTTATTTTTCACAAGCAGCCTTGGAGGGTTTAGGAGACTAGAACAACTTTTCCGAAAATGCTCCTCTTCCCAAAAGTCATGCTTGAGTCTGCAGAAGAGGAAGATCCGTGGCTAAATCAGCATCTCATCTTCAGGCCCTCTGTGGTCTCTCCATACGGACAAAGACATCTGAAATATATCAGTGAGACAGGCACACATTTATAGTTTTGAGTAATAAATGAGTCACAAACTATAACTCACGCAGGGAAGAATTTACTGAAATCTCCCAAAAATATGTTGCCATAGTCTAGTCATGGTTCCCAACTCTAGTCCATCGGGAACCCCCAACAGTACACATTGTTATTATATCCCCGGACAAAGAATATCTGATTCAATTAATTGCGGGCATGATTAGTTGACAAGTTGAATCAGGTGTCCTTGTCTGGGATGTTTGACAGCAAACAGAACTACAACAGAAAACCTTCACGTGCGCAACTATGGGGCAAAACAGACGGGCTTGGCTTATATTGTTAACAACAGGTAAACTATATTTAGTCTCCAAATGTTTATTGAAAACATAAATACATTTGCACAATGAGTACTTGTTGTCTCTCAAATGCATTGTTACAGTTGTTGGGCCACTCAGGGGTATGTACTTAGTCCCCTACTGTACTCCCTGTTCACCCATGTCTGCGTGGCCAAACACGACTCCAACACCATCATTAAGTTTGCTGACAACACAACAGTGGTAGGCCTGATCACCCACAACGATGAGACAGCGTATACAGTGCCTTGCAAAAAATATCCCCCTTGCCGTTTTTCCTATTTTGTTGCATTACAACCTGTAATTGAAATAGATTTTTATTTAGATTTCATGTAATGGACATACACAAAATAGTCCAAATTGGTGAAGTGAAATGGAAAAAAAATTACTTGTTTAAAAAAAACTAAACGGAAAAGTGGTGAGTGCATATGTATTCATACCCCTTTGCTATGAAGCCCCCAAATAAGATCTGGTGAAACCAATTACCTTCAGAAGTCACATAATTAGTTAAATAAAGTCCACCTGTGTGCAATCTAAGTGTCACATGATCTGTCACATGATCTCAGTATATATACACCTGTTCTGAAAGGCCCCAGAGTGTGCAATACCACTAAGCAAGGGGCACCACCAAGCAAGTGACACCATGAAGACGAAGGAGCTCTCCAAACAGGTCAGGGACAAAGTTGTGGAGAAGTACAGATCAGGGTTGGGTTATAAAAAAATATCCGAAACGTTGAACATCCCACAGAGCACCATTAAATCCATTATTATTAAATGGAAAGAATATGGCACCACAACAAACCTGCCAAGAGAGGGCCGCCCACCAAAACTCACAGACCAGGCAAGGAGGGCATTGGTCAGAGCGGAAACAAAGAGACTGGAGCTGCAAAGCTCCACAGCGGAGTTTGGAGTATCTGTCCATAGAACCACTTTAAGCTGTACACTCCACAGAGCTGGGCTTTAAAGAAGAGTGGCCAGAAAAAAGCAATTTCTTAAAGAAAAAAATAAGCAAACACATTTGGTGTTTGCCAAAAAGCATGTGGGAGACTCCCCAAACATATGGAAGAAGGTACTCTGGTCAGATGAGACTAAAATTTAGCTTTTTGGCCATCAAGGAAAATGCTATGTCTGGTGCTAACCCAACACCTCTCATCACCCCGAGAACACCATCCCCACGGTGAAGCATGGTGGTGGCAGCATCATGCTGTGGGGATGTTTTCATCAGCAGGGACTGGGAAACTGGTCAGAATTGAAGGAATGATGGATGGCGTTATATATAGGGAAATTCTTGAGGGAAACAGTCTTCAAGAGATTTGAGACTGGGACGGAGGTTCACCTTCCAGCAGCACAATGACCAGATCTCATCCAATTGAGAATCTGTGGTATTACTTAAAGATTGATATACACCAGCAGAACCCATCCAACTTGAAGGAGCTGGAGCAGTTTTGCCTTGAAGAATGTACAAAAATCCCAGTGGCTAGATGTACCAAGCTTATAGAGACATACCCCAAGAGACTTGCAGCTGTAATTGCTGGAAAAGTGGCTCTAACAAAGTATTGACTTTAGTTATGAATAGTTAAGCACGCTCAAGTTCTCTTTTTTTGTAATATTTCTTGTTTGTTTCACAATAAAAAATATTTTGCATCTTCAAAGTGGTGGGCATGTTGTGTAAATCCAATGATACAAACCCCCCAAAAATCTATTTGAATTCCAGGTTGTAAGGCAACAAAATAGGAAAAATGCCAAGCAGGGTAAATAATTTCGCACGCCACTGTAGAGAGGAGGTCAGATAACTGGCAGTGTGGTGCCAGGACAACAACCTCTCCCTCAATGTGAGCAAGACAAAGGAGCTGATCGTAGACTACAGGAAATGGCGGGCCGAACAGGCCCCCATTAACATCAACGGGGCTGTAGTGGAGCGGTCGAGAGTTTCAAGTTCCTTGCTGTCCACATCACCACCAAACTATCATGGTCCAAACACACCAAGACAGTTGTGTGTTCTTTTCCCCCTCAGGAGACTGAAGGACTTGGCAATGGTCCCCAGATCCTCAAAAAGTTCTACAGCTGCACCATCGAGAGCATCCTGACCGGTTGCATCATCGCCTGGTATGGCAACTGCTCGGCATCTGACCGTAAGGCGCTACAGAGGGTAGTGTATACGGTCCAGTACATCACTGGGCCAAGCTTCCTGCCATCCAGGACCTATATAATAGGCGGTGTCAGAGGAAAGCCCATAATATTATCAGAGACTGCAGTCACCCAAGTCATAGACTGTTTTCTCTGCTACTGCACGGCAAGCAGTACTGGAGCGCCAAGTCTAGGACCAAAAGACTCCTTAACAGTTTCTACCCCCAAGCCATAAGACTGCTGAACAATTGCTAAACAACTGAACAATGAAATGGCCACAGGACTATTACATTGACCCCCCCCCCCCCCCCCCCCCCCCCCCTCTCCATTTGTTTGTACATGTTGCTACTTGCTGTTTATCATCTATGCATAGTCACTTCACCCCTACCCTACATGTACAAATTACCTCAACTAACCTGTACCCCCGCACACTGACTCGGTATCGGTACCCCCTGTATATAGCCTCGTTATTGTTTCTGTTAATGTGTTACTTTTAGTTACTTTAGTTTATTTGATAAATATTTTCTTAACTCTTCTTGAACTGCACTGTTGGTTAAGGGCTTGTAAGTAAGCATTTCACGGTAAGGTACACTCGATTGGCCCGACTAACCGGTGCCTGTATATAGCCTCGCTATTGTATATAGCCTCGCTGCTGTATATAGCCTCGCTACTGTTATTTTTCACTGTGTTTTTACTGTTGTTTTTTATTTCTTTACTCATCTATTGTTCACCTAATACCTATTTTTTACTTAAATTGCATTGTTGGTTAGGGTCTGTAATTAAGCATTTCACTGTAAGGTCTACACCTGTTGTCTTCGGTGCACGTGACAAAATAAACTTTGATTTGATGGACAAATAAAGTTTGATTTGGTTAGCTAGCTAGCGAATTTTTTGCCATATTAGCATTGACATGAATTACTTTAAAACACCTTAAAACAAGGCATGGTATCAAGAACAAGATAAACCTACCTGAAACGAGCCACCTACGATTCCCCACATGGCAGCTTCTTGTCATTTTTGCCAGCTATCTGACCATTGAGAATCATAATAAAGCACAGCTTCTGGACCCATCAATGCACGCGCATCATTTTCAAAATGTTGTCAGCCAACCCGTCTATACAGTAGAGCCGTTTAAAAGGCTTTTTTGTGTTGTTGCAGAAATGTATTCTTGAACATGTGAACTTTTAACGCATTGATGCCTTAATAATAAACTTGTATGTGATCTGTAATTATGAAGAACATTTTTAAAACGAAGCTGTTTAGCCACAGAGAAAATACAGAATCTTGCCCCGCCATTATTGGTTGGGATAAGGAGGGGGACGGGAAATTCACAAGAGAGAGTCTGTCACTAGCCTTCTGTCAAATGTCACATCCTGCTCTCTGATACCGCGGATATTGGAAAAATTACTCATATTTCATTATGGATAACATGCAAAGTGTAGCTACAGCTTTCAACAACAATGTCGCCCTGAATTCTGCTGGTGCTGGTATCATGCAGCTCTTATTGGTTGATGCCGAGTGGGAAGGATATTTTGAAAGTGTTTTAGTCTGCTGTGATTAATCATCATCCATATGCAGGTAAGAGTCCCCAGGGAAACAGCTTGCTAGCTTCATGTGCACACTTCATTAGCTAGCTCAACACAGTGTCATAAAGTTGTTTTCGTTGCTAGCTAACCACTGGGCACAAACTGGTTGAATCAATGTAATTTGTCAATGTATTGCGATGTGGAATCTACGTGGAAAACAGTGGAGGCTGCTGAGGGGAGAACGGCTCATAATAATGGTTGGAATGAAGTGAATGGAATGGCATTAAACTATGTGTTTAATGTATTTGATTCCATTCCACCTATTCCGCTCCAGCCGTTACTACGAGCCCGTCCTCCCCAATTAAGGTGCAGCCAACTTCCTGTGGTGGAAAACACATTGGATTTGAAAAAAGTTACGAACTTTTGTTAAAACTGTCATTTTGAGGGTAACATTTCAACAACCAAAATATGTTGAATTTATACAACTGAAACAACGTCAGATCTTCAACATAATAGCCACTATAACAAAAAATATAAAGAGTTGATCTATCTACAGCTATTCCTTCTGTCGCCCATCCAGGATTTTAACCAAGCCCAGCCCTGTTTAGCTATGATATATTTGTCACTGACTATTACCAATGTGCTATCGTGATAATGATTGTTGAGAAAATCTCAAGTTAATAGATTCACTGTTGCTATCGGAGTCATTCCAACGGGTAGGTCCAACAAATCAAATCAAATGTAACCGTCCTTTATCAATCATATATCATCAATGATGATATTTAGGCCTGTATAGCATTTGGGAAGTCATCAACAGCTAATGTTTCAATTCAACCCAGGGTTCAACTAAAAATAGAAAATACATATAGGCCTACGTTTCAGCTTTGGTTGACTTCAAATGGAATCTACAAGTTAATAATACATGTTGGATTCACGTCTCCATCTAAACCAAAAATACAATTGAAAGAATAAGATTACATCAAATCAAATTGTATTTAAAGTGTATTTAAAGTTAGATTTGATTTAGTCCTATTGTTGATCAATGTATCTACCAAATATTACCCAATTATCCACGTTGAAATGAGGTGGTGTGCCCAGTGGCTATTGCTGTGTAACTAAACACCTGCATACAGGCTACTGCTGAACGATTAAACAAAGAGTCTTTTTTTCCCTGAATTTTTTTACTAATTGACTGAAGTCGGTTCAATTATCTGAATTATATATATTTTTTTAAATCTTCTGTGAGCTCAATGAGCACATTGCACTACAGTTCATCTAGAGATAAATCAGATTATGCCTTAACTGTGAGATGTAGTAGTTTCCAACAGGCCAATGTTCTACATAGTTTAGCACAGAAAACATGATAATTATCTCCCGGGTGGCGCAGTGGTCTAGGGCACTGCATCGCAGTGCTAGCTGCGCCACCAGAGTCTCTGGGTTCGCGCCCAGGCTGGGCTGGGTTCGCGCCCAGGCTCTGTCGCAGCCGGCCGCAACCGGGAGGTCCGTGGGGCGACGCACAATTGGCATAGCGTCGTTAGGGAGGGTTTGGCCGGTAGGGATATCCTTGTCTCAGTATGTAAAATGTAATAAAATGTATGCACTCTACTGTAAGTCGCTCTGGATAAGAGCGTCTGCTAAATGACTAAAATGTAAAATAATTAACTACAATGACCATAATCCATTGCACGGCTACTCGTCCAGTCTGTGTTTCTTTTACACTTGCTACACAAGACACAGAAGAATGCGCGATCAAGAGGGGATACATAAAGTATGCCTTATTTACTTTGAAGAACTACTAAAATAGTGATTTTGTCAGACAGCATAGGCAGCAGCTCTATAGAGATGAGATGATGACTTGGAATGAAATAATAAAGTCATCAAATAAAACACATGTAATATACACAACAACTGAAATCTTGTATTCAAGTAAAGTAATGTGAATAACTGATGGTTAATAAGTGATAAGCAGTAATGAACATTCACTACCATCATGGGACTTTATTCATTGTTTTATTCCGTGTTGTTACAGCATTCAACCAACATAATGCTTGGTGCATGTATTTATTTTTTAAATTATCAAAACCGAAATCAAAAATCTTTATAATTTTTTAAATAATCGAGCCGAAACCGAACCGACCTCAAAAAGCACTAATAATAAAATAATAATAATAACTAATAATAAACAGCACTAATACAGGTAGCATGCTAGCTAGCTAGCTAACTTTAGCTGGCCAGAACTCTAGCTAGCTAGCTAATGTTAGATTGGCTAATGTTTATGGTTGATGTGCTGAGCCATGCATGACATGATGATAATCTTTGTCATGTTTGTCAGTTTGTCATGTTTAACCACCGAAAATAGCCACTGTGGTGCATATGCTAACCCATGTTAGCCAGGTGATAGGTACATACATGCTAAGGTTTTAAAGCTAGCTAGCCACAATTAAATAATGGCTAAAAAGCTAAAAAGCTATCTAGATTGGATAATAGATTTAGATTTAGGTCGTTTTTTGCCATTTCAACTAACTGGCTAGCTAGACGAATATCATTTACATTTAGCTAATTATGAAGTTAAATGTTTGCTAAATAAGTTGTGTCAGCATTGCCATTGTTTCACTGCAAGCAGGTTGACTACAGGGCTTGTTTTTTAGCTGGTGAATTAGTACAGCTGTAGCAGTCAACAGCCAATAACAAGCTATTAGAGTATGAATGTATTTATGTTTTAACTCTAACCTATTTTCTGGAATTTGTCTTTCAGCATAAGAAGAACCTGCTCTCCTCTGCAAGTACAAGGAGATGAACAAGGGTGAACAAGCAGCACTTTCGGTATTTTGTATTTGTACTTTATGAGCTTATTGCTTTAACTTGGGCGTCAGTGAATATAAGTGCTGGGTTTGTTATTTTTAATACAAGGTTTTAAAGTCTTGTCTATTTTAGTCTGCTTTCCTCTTTTACGGCTTCAAATGTCTGGAGCCTGGTGTTGTTGTAGCCAAGGAGCTTTCATTCAGATGGAACCAGATTTCAGCTGCTGTGCAACGTTGACGTCCTTCCTCCCAGAGATGTGCAAGCATCCCCTGGACTGGACACATCCCGGCAAACATATCTTTTTGAGAATGAAAAGGCCATGAATATTACATGTCCTGCTCCAAATGGCAGGTCAGAAATAGATTCCTTTGTTCATATCATAACATGACCTGAACCAAAGTCACTCAAAGGCAGTGGCGTGTATTCATGGATGCCAAGGGAAGCCAGGCTTCCCCCAAAAATTGGCAAATAAAAAATAAAAATACATAAAATGATTTATCTTTTGTCTCTCTGTGTTTCCTCATTTTCTTTCAATTCGCAAGCGGCTGAATGTATTGCATAGGAGAAAGCATTCGATCGAGTGAAACAGCACCTCTCTGTCTCTTTATGTGTAGGCCATCTATCTGATGCTGTCTGGTCCAAACGAGTATGACATTGTTGCCGCCCGTAGCATTGAAGGCAAAGGAAGCCAGCAAGCATTTGGCCTCCCTTGATAAAAAAATATATAAACATTTTTCCAATCAGCGTTGAGCTAAACTGTGAATGGTCCTGGCGCACCAAAACAAAGTGTCAAGGGAAGCCAACATGGATTTTGCCGTCACTCCTCTATCAAATCCCATTGAGAGCATACATCATTGACAGAGAAAATTGTTGCATCTCATTGTGTTGTTGTCCTCCGGTGGCTAGCTAGCTAGCAAATATTGTCCCTTTCCTAAATTAGCCATGGACTGAGATAGGGATTTGGACTTCTGGTTTAACTTAATTCTCCGTACTGGCCAATGATTATAACGGCGATTCTGATCCAACCATTAATTCATACATTGTTGTGCCCCTGGCCTGAGAGGATGGAGGTTCAATATGTAGCTAGATGTAGAAGGCTAATGTTAACTAGATAACCATTGGCCATGAATGGAAGTTAGGCTAGCGAGCAAGCATTTTAGCTAGGTAGCCTAGGACAACAAAAAATAAAAGTGTGTAGTGTATGACAGAGTGATAGACATGAAAGAGAGGAGGATGGCATTGGTGTTTCTCTACAAGTAGGGTTAGTCAACATGTCAAATCAAATCACATTTTATTGGTCACATACACATGGTTAGCAGATGTTATTGCGAGTGTAGCAAAATGCTTGTGCTTCTAGTTACGACAGTGCAGCAATATCTAACATGTAATCTAACAATTCCACAAGAACTAGCTAATACACACAAATCTACTTGCATGAACGTGCACGCACACACACACACACAGAAAGCAGAACCATGGACAGCTACAACATATTTAGCTTACGTTGTATCTTTTAGTTGTCACTGTATTAGACTAAGCAGTGGTGATTTGATGGTTTTGAAATGTTGAAGCTGAAATGGTGCTGGAATAGTGCAGACAGCTCCTGTTTTCTTTGTGATTTACGGTAACTCTCTGTGGTTCTAAATCAATAGTTAAGTGGTCCAAAAATGGCGGAAACATTAACTTTCTTGACCATGCTGTGGGTCATATTACTGTTACTGTACATGCAATATGCTTTGTGGACTTCACTGGACAGAGGTTGCTATCTGGTTTTGTGATAAAACAAAGTTGTGGTTGAATTTATTCTGCCACTGTGTCTTCTTATTGTATCAACCTTTAGGCCTATATATCACATTCGCAAGGCATATGAATTAACAGGTTATAGAGCAAACAACGCAATTATCAAAACACATACACTACCATGCAAAAGTTTGGGGTCACTTAGAAATGTCCTTGTTTTGGAAAGAAAAGCTAATTTTTGTCCATTAAAAGAACATCAAATTGATCAGAAATACAGTGTAGACATTGTTAATGTTGTAAATGACTATTGTAACTGGAAACGGGCAGATTTTTTTATGGAATATCTACATAGGCGTACAGAGGCCCATTATCAGCAACCATCACTCCTGTGTTCCAATGACACGTTGTGTTAGCTAATCCATGTTTAAAATTTTAAAAGGCTAATTGATCATTAGAAAACCCTTTTGCAATTATGTTAGTACAGCTGAAAACTGTTGTTCTGATTAAAGAAGCAATACAACTGGCCTTCTTTAGACTAGTTGAGTATCAGCATTTGTGGGTTCAATTACAGGCTCAAAATGGCCAGAAACAAAGAACTTTCTTAGGAAACTCGTCAGTCTATTCTTGTTCTGAGAAATGAAGGCTATTCCATGCGAGAAATTGCCAAGAAACTGAAGATCTCGTACACCGCTGTGTACTACTCCCTTCAGTAGTACACAGCGGTACACAACAGTTTTAAGCTGTACTAACATAATTGCAAAAGGGTTTTCTAATGATCAATTAGCCTTACAAAATTATAAACTTGGATTAGCTAACACAACGTTCCATTGGAACACAGGAGTGATGGTTGCTGATAATGGGCCTCTGTACGCCTATGTAGATACTCCATTAAAAATCTGCCGTTTCCAGTTACAAGTCATTTACAACATTAACAATGTCTACACTGTATTTCTGATCAATTTGATGTTTTTTTATGGATAAAAAATGTGCTTTTCTTTCAAAAACAAGGACATTTCTAAGTGACCCCAAACTTTTGAACGGTTGTGTAGGTTCTAATATGGCTTTTTTTGGGGTGGGGGGGTTCTTGGCTTCCACTACGCACCACTACTGCTCAAAAGGATCTTATGATATACGCCTAGATCTATATAGATTGTTTTTACCTTTATGTGTTTGTGTGTTTTAAGTTGTTCCTTCTTGTAAGCTAGCACCTGAAGTTAATCAAATATTGTAATCTTTAAATATTTTCTTTGTTTTTTAAGCAATGTACCTCACTGCTTTAGCATATGGCCACAGTCACATGGGTTCACATGTGAATTCTTATAGAGATGGGTGGGTCTAAGGCTTAAGAGTGTTTGAACTATGTTAAATGGGCGTGAACAAAGAGAAGCACTGTAGCTTTTCAATATGAAAGGTTATCTTTATTATACAACAAATAGGCAATTTAATACCGTTCATGTTTTGCCTAATGAGGGAATTAGTGAGATAATGTACAGAATATCTATTTTGGAAATTTGGTAAAAATATTAATTTTCTAAATACATGTTTCCCAAGGATTATTGTAAAGCAAGTGTGTAAATGGCTTCGAAATCTTTGAAAGACTTTTTCTCCAAAATTGAATTACACATTCATCAACATTTAAAGCAACATTACTTCCCCATTTTTGACCCAACTACAGTGTATGGTATACCATTTTGAAGCGCTAAGTCTGTAACGTTACTTGCAAAATGCAAATCCCTTACATTTGATTTAAGTCCCCCACAAATGCACTTTCTGTCTGAAAAACATGACAGGCATATTATAAATCAAATCGTACATGCTTTATCATTAAAAGCAACTTTCTACAAGACAGATTGCAGTTTCTATTTACTGTTGGCTACTTTGTTACTAAAGACGAATTACAATTGCAAGTAATTTGGTAGATTTAGCACTTAGCAGAGTGATTTGCAAGAACATTTATTTCAAATGTTTGCAGTAGGCCTATCATTGTCAACCCTAACGTTTACAGTAAATTAAAGTAAATAAAAAGTTAATGACAATGTCAAACTTTTATTGAATTGTAAATACTGTTAATTACATGTTTACTCACCTGCAAATTTTTTAGCACTGAAACAATTTTCTGTCAAGTAGTAGATTGACAGGTGAAAACTCGAAACGACAAGGCGATAATGACTTCAGATAAGTATCTAAATAAGGCAGATTTTCGACATCACCACACAGTTAAGGTGAAATTACTGTTCGCGGTTTCGATACATTATTCATATCTATGTTTGAGAAGTTGAGAAGTTGTGATGAAGTTGGTCCCACGCGCTCTTGGCACCTAGTCACTGAGCCTCTTGTTGGTAGGCTACGTATTCGTTTTGGTCATCTTCTCCAGCAGGGAGGTGTATCGGTTACCCTTTTGCCCTTGTGTGTGAGCGATGTGATTTCATATTCAAGCAGCCTGGTCTCATATACTAGACGTGACACAATAAACGAAAATCTGGGACACTCAAATTAGTATGATATGTTATGTTTTGTATGGTTACACAAGACAGAAGGTTACTTAAGGCAAAGCTTGCGTGTTCGAATCTTAGCAAGCACATTAGCATTTTAGCTAAATAGCACATTTGCAACTACTTACTACTTTTTATCTACTTTGCAACTACTTAGCATGTTATCTAACCCTTCCCCTAACCTTAACCCTTTAACCTAACTACTAACACTAACCTTAACCCCTAGCTAACATTAGCATTAGCCACCTAGCTAACGTTAGCAACAAGAAATTGGAATTCATAACATATCATTTCATACTAAATGGAGGAAGCAGCTCTACATTAACTATGTTATGTCTACCCCTGAGTCCAGTTTGCAGCAAGAGGTAATTATTTAACTCTGCTCTATGCAAATTGAAAATCCAATGGTTTTCAGATATTTTACAACTGGTAAAATGATTAACATTTTGCTGAATATTAGGCTACATCATAATTTTGATGAGTGTGTGTTAGATAAAAAAGTGTAATCTCTGTGTGTGTATGTGTGCGTGTGTGAGAGAGAGAGAGACACACACACACACACACACACACACACACACACACACACACACACACACACACACACACACACACACACACACACACACACACACACACACACACACACACACACACACACACACACACACACACACACACACACACACACACACAAACAGAGAGAGAGAGACAGACAGAGACAGATAATTATATGATATACCAGTAGGCCTATTTCTGACCATAATTTAACTTGATAGGTATGGCTCGGAAATGGCAGTAGATTGGCAAACTGTTAATGTTAAGCCGAATATGACTTAGATATAAACCTGTCTGTGTCCCCAGATTTTGAACACTGTTTATTTAGCTATATGGAACTTAATGTTCCCAGTCTACCTGTGTGCTGCTCCCCCTTCCCCTCTAATCCCAGTTCAGGCTCCATTGTTACGCACTTTTCTCCTGGCGTCTAAAGTGTTTGCTCTGTGGATCCTGCTCCAAGTTGGCATGGCAACCACAGTGTTTACTCTAGGGTGACTTGAAGGTAGTAGTGCTTGGGAACCTGTAAAGGAGGAATTCTCTGTGCCGGGGCAACACATCCAATAATAGTATCAAGAGAAATATAAAATAGGAGGGAATATACAGCACATTAAATACCAAATAAATGCATTTTATATGTAGGCTGTGTGACAGGGGACTGGTCAAAAACACTATATTGTGGACATTGAGCATTGACGTATCGGTATGTGGATACCATATAATTAGGAATTAGAATAGCCTACTAATTTAATACTCATTTTATAGGATCTCTATGGTGGGTACATTCTCTTTTAGCCAAATCATGTGATATCAAGGACGTTCTGAGATTCTTAGGTGGGCAGTGATGTATTATGCCTTTTAGGGTCAGTGGGTCTCTGATTACACCTGTTTCAGTGTCAAGACGAATCCCAGCTAAAGTAATGGCAGTATAACTAGGAGAAATACATCTTACATTCTAACTCATATGGCATTTGACTTGTAACGTTCCATTGTGCATTTTAGGCTGTGTATTAGAGTGGAAGTGGGGCAGATTGGTAATTGTGTCAGCTTTCAGCAGGAAGTCAGTATGATGATGACCTCTATTGGAGAGTAGAAGGAAGACTTGTCTTTAATCCTCAATAAACAGGATCACGCCCATCCCTTTCCCTCTGCTCACTTGCTGTCATTATTAATTCATTCCCCATTCATCATTTAATATTTGATATTTATTGCGTAGTACTGCGTGTAATTTTCATCAGCTCACAGCACGTACATCATGTCATTTTTGTTCTCCTTGTATGTAAAAAGTTATCCCTCTTACCAGCAGGGGGTACTGTTAGTACACCCATGAGATGATTTTGGAGTCTAGTACAGTACATTAGTTAAGTGTCCCTTTAGGATAGACTTACAATACCTTTTGCCACATATGCAGCCTGTCGAGGTCAACTAGATGTGATTTGATGTTGTTTACAAAAGTATCATGAGGGTTGTATACTTGCAGGGTATGTTCCTTCAAGGAGCAACCTCCCCCTGGTCCCTCTGTGATTTGGCCTCTCCTTTCCCTTTGCCTGGCTAAGCTAGTCACGGTGGGTTTTCAAATGTCAGAGCGTGGAGGAATATAACAGCAGTAGGACTGGGGGCAGAGCAACAACACAGTCACACAAACAGCCCTCTAACTCCATCTTCACTACAAACACTGATAGAGCGGGAACACCACGATTGGGTTTATGTCCATTGTAGATGGTATTTACTGTTAATGTAAACCTTAGAGTAAACTCAGCATACAAGATTGTTACTTTTACCCCTAAAGATGTTTCTTTCCAACCATTTATTTGTGTATGAGAGAGAGAGAGAGAGAGAGAGAGAGAGAGAGAGAGAGAGAGAGAGAGAGAGAGAGAGAGAGAGAGAGAGAGAGAGAGAGAGAGAGAGAGAGGGAGAGAGAGAGATAGACCGGGGGAAAGGGGTGGCACCCATCTGAGATAGACCGGGGGAAAGGGGTGGCACCCATCTGGAGAGAGAGTTCCATTTGTATTGGATTAATGCACTTATGGGCTCTCTAATACTAAAATAATCAATGTCCATACTTAATGACAATAGCAGCACTTCCAAAAGCAGCAAAACACCTTGTTCATTCATTCTGGTGTCAATGTGAAAGACCATTGGTGATTTTTCTTGAAGTTATATTACTGTAGTCACTTAGGGTAATGCACATTCCGCTGGAGTGCTGGCTAATTAAGCCACGTTTGATTTGCTAATGACAATACAAGTCAAATACAAGGTTACTGCAGGCTGACTCAACCCTTTTAGTGCAGGAGAGTGAGAGACAGAGGGAGTGCTTGTAGTGATTTAAAGTTATCAATTTATTTGAATCATCCCTCAAAATCCCAGGGCTTTTATTCAATTGCATAAATTACACAGATACATTATCCTTTTTACTGGAATGCAAAACAAAATACAAAAAAATAAGAGCTTTTCCATAGATACTCCAGAGGGCCATTACGGAAAGGATGGATGTTTTCTGCATGTCGGACAACCTGTAACATACAGTAATCTCATACAATATAATCATGATTGGTTTTCTGCTGTAAACAGCGTTGTGGGGTGGAGAGGGTATGAATAAGAGCTGGCTCTCTGAGCTGCCCTGGAAACAATGCCTCATCATCACTCTAAAGGCCATAAACTCTCTCTCCTCTCATCTGAAGTATAGATGATGCCATCCACTGTGAATGCCAATGTTAAGGGGGAGTGTAAGCCATCCATCCCTCTGCCCTCTGAAGGCAGTCCCTCCCTCACATCCTCCAGACAGGGATGAGCGAGGGAGAGATGGGCCTCTAAATGTCTCTCACTTTCATCCATCAATCTTATTCTACTTCACTAATGACCTTTGCAACAGAATAACCACTAACTGAGGAAAATGAATGGATTGCAGTCAGAAGATAGATGCAGATATAGACAGAAGCCACCACTCTTTCATTCTTGTCATGTGTTGTTTTTCTGTTCTCACTGTTGTCTTTGAGGACAGGATGACTATAGTAAAAGACTGCTGACACAACAGCTTGTGTTGGAAACAACCGTCGGGCCAAATGCTTGTTTTTAATTTCAGTAGGCCAGCAGGTTCAGGCCCGAGGGTGTGTGTCGTAAACTCACTTCTCTTTGGATGTTATTAAGAGCACAGTTATTGGACCTCAGATGCGATGCCTCATACTGGGCATCCTCCACAGCTCTTCTTCTCCCTCTGCCAATCGGCCAGGATACCTGGGCCAGCATGTCACCTAAATTAAGGCAAACAGAGGAGTTTTTTTGTAAAACGTAATGAAAAGCTTCAGGACATTTGTTCTGCTTCAAAAGCTGAAATGGGCCAGGTCATAAAAAATCAAAGAAATAAACGTACAAAAGGAAATCCAGTAACATCAGAGTACAGTGATGTTCATCATTGACCCGTGTCTTCCACCGTGGCGATCTGTTGATGTATGAACATAAAAGAGCTGGAGCTGCAATTTCCCAGAGCTATTGTGAGTTTTGAGAGGTAGTTGAGGAAATAAGCAAGGCCTGTGTCAGATGAGTTTGTGAACATCCCAGGAAAAAAGTATCAATAGGATTCTGAATGAGGTAGGCCTACAGGTTTTTAGATTGGATTGGATTGAACTTGAGTTGAACACAGTTTGCAGTAGTCCCTTTCTGACTCCTCTTGATGCCGTGAGTAAATATGAGCACTCATAGGAGATGAGTCACAACATTCCAAGTAGTTCATGGGTGGAGAGCTGTTGAGCATGAGCTCTGAAATTACACTCTACAATTCAACTGCAGCATCACTTCAGACAGGAGGCGTAACCACTTAAAAAAAAAGTGACATCACCGTTACATATGGTCTTACATGTTTTTGTCTTCATTTTCTGACACAGACCGTTTCAAATGTATATTCAACCTCTTGAATCAGACAGAGCGTCACATTAAATGTGACAGGCCTTCAAAAGATGCATTTGATAAGTGTGTAGCTGAGGTTCACTGAAAAGTGTAAGCTCACGCAGGGGTCACTATGCACAGTAATATTTCACTAGTCCTGATTTCTGACCTAGGTGGTGAGGGTGTGTGGAGTTGAAGGTAGACTTTGTGATATGACATAGATGCAGAAAGTAAACAGCATAATGGGTAAATTTTCGCAACAACTAAGAGCGTTGAAGGCTCAACTTCTGGCTAACATGATGTGAACAGCGTGAAGCGAACCCGTGCACATGCACAGATACTGTGTGCGACTGTGTGAGAGCAAAGTTTTGCATCTTGCTCATCTCAATTTCTGCAATGCTGTCCGTGGCAACGTCATTTCGCTGAGTCTACCTTTAATATTGAGGGTGGGTTGCACCAACATGCTTCAAATACATGTTATATTAAACCTAACCTAGACTTTGTAAATCTAGAGATGTGTTGCACCATTTCAAGGTTAAATCACAAAATTATGATTAGAGACACGTGTCATAATGGATTCACCATAGAAATATGTTCTAATTATATTTCTGTGGAAACAAGAGTTTTGACTTCGGGCTAAATTCTGAACTTTTTTGTCAAATTAGTTAGCTGGCTAGTTTAGTTTTACAAACATGACAAACCACAAGAGTTAAAATGGTTAATAACACAGAAAGAAACTGCACATACAGTGACATTAGATTAACAAAAAACCTCAACCAGTTAGATTTAATCCCTAAACTAAATTTAAAACTGATTTTAAAACAATGGAGCAACAAGATTACATTTGATCTTGGTTTAAAGTAAAACAATGAAACTGAGTTTAGAGGAATTTAACTAGGATTGATTTAAAACTAGGTTTACATTTTGGTGAAACAATATTTATAGCCACACCTTGATTTAACCCAGTTTAAGAGTTAATCCATGTTGGTGCAACCCACCCCGAGTGTTAATGGGTGTGCCCATTGGCCTCAGTGGGAGGCCAGGACCAGGTAGTGGACCCTCTGTGTCATTAGCCCCCTGCCTAGCACCTCCTGGTCAGGCTCTCTTATCTACAAATACGTCTTCATTAAAGTGATGACGCTGGCCTCTCTCTGAGGCAGATGGTAATTAATAGCCCTCCTCCTCCTCCTTGTACTGGGACACTACCTAAAGGACACCCATCACATCACCCCTTTAATGGCACCTTTGTAGTCATACTACCCCTCACTAGAGTGGAGGAATTCCACGAGGCCACCTGAGAATGACACAAGGCCTGTTTTTATTTTTTTATTTTTTTAGACATGGCATTTGACTGTGGTGAAGCAAACCTTTTTTTGTGTGATGAAATGTACTTTATTTTGTACTTTTTTTTGTTGGGGGGGGGGGGGGGGGGGGTTATAGGTACAATATTTAAATCAAGGGTTTGAACCGGTTCAGGGAACAGAACCGAAAACCGGAAAATAACTCAATTATTTGAGGAGCAGAACCCAAACCGAGTGATCTATACTCTTCCGGGAAAATAACCGTTATTTTAAAAGCATGGGAACTGGTTTTAATAACGTTCTTTTAAAATCGCCGCAAAGCGTCTATGCAAAGCCCTCACTTTGTCACTTAGAAACTTATGCCGTGTTCACGTGCTAGTCAGAACTAGGATATTATTATTTTTTGACTTGATAACTGGTTGAACATGTTGAACATGGAGCGTGTATAACTACAAAAACATTTTTGAAAGCAAAAAGATTATTCATACATGGATTTGGAAAGTATTCAGACCCTTGACTTTTTCCACATTTTGTTACATTACAGCCTTATTCTAAAAGTGATTACATCGTTTTTTTCCTCTCATCAATCTACACACAATACCCCGTAATGACAAAGCAAAAACAGGTTTTTAGAAATTTTACAAAATGTACCAAAAATAAAAAACTGGAATATTACTTTTACATAAGTATTCAGACCCTTTACTCAGTACTTTGTTGAAGCACCTTTGGGAGCGATTACAGCCTTGAGTCTTCTTGGGTATGACGTTACAAGTTTGGCACACTTTTTTGGGGGGAGATTCTCCCATCCTTCCCTGCAGATCCTCACAAGCTATGCCAGGTTGGACGGGGAGCGTCACTGCACAGCTATTGTCAGGTCTCTCCAGAGATGTTCGATTGGGTTCAAGTCCGGGATCTGGCTTGGCCACTCAAAGACATTCAGAGACTTGTCCCGAAGCCACTCCTGCATGGTCTTGGCTGTGTGCTTAGGGTTGTTGTTCTGTTGGAAGGTGAACTTAGGCCCCAGTCTGAGTTCCTGAGTGCTCTGGAGCAGGTTTTCATCAAGGATCCCTCTGTACTTTGCTCCGTTCATCTTTCCCTCGATCCTGACTAGTCTCCCAGTCCCTGCCTCTAAAAAACATCCCCACAGCATGATGCTGCCACCACCATGCTTCACCGTAGGGATGGTGCCAGGTTTCCTCCAGATGTGACGCTTGGCATTCAGGCCAAATAGTTCAATCTTGGTTTCATCCAACCAGAGAATCTTGTTTCTCATGGTCTGAGAGTCCTTTAGGTGCCTTTTGGCAAACTCCAAGCGGGCTGTCATGTGCCTTTTACTGAGGAGTAAAAGGCACATCAGGCCACTCTACCATAAAGGCCTGATTGGTGGAGTGCTGCAGAGATGGTTGTCCTTCTGGAAGGTTCTCTCACATCCACAGAGGCTCTAGAGCTCTGTCAGAGTGACCATCAGGTTCTTGGTCACCTCCCTGACCAAGGCCCTTCTCCTCCGATTGCTCAACTTGGTGGTTCCAAACTTCTACCATTTAAGAATGATGGAGGCCACTGTGTTCTTGGGACGTTCAATGCTGCAGAAATGCTTTGGTTCCCTTCCCCAGATCTGTGCCACAACAAAATCCTGTCATGGAACTCCACAGACAATTCCTTCGACCTCATTACTTGGTTTTTGCTCTGACATGCCCTGTCAACTGTGGGACCTTATATAGACAGGTGTGAGCCTTTCCAAATGTCCAATCAATTGAATTTACCACAGGTGGACTCCAATCAAGTTGTAGAAACATCTCAAGGATGATCAATGGAAACAGGATGCACCTGAGCTCAATTTCGAGTCTCACAACAAAAGGTCTGAATACTTATGTAAATAAAGTATCTGGAAAGGGCCTTCCCCAAACTGTTGGTACAAAGTTGGAAGCACAGAATCGTCTGGAATGTCATTTTATGCTGTAGCATTAAAATTTCCCTTCACTGGAACTAAGAGGCCTAGTCTGAACCATGAAAAACAGCTCCAGACCATTATTCCTCCTCCACCAAACTTTACAGGTGGCACTATGCATTCGGGCAGGTAGCGTTCTCCTGCCAGCCGCCAAACCCAGATTTGTCCGTCGGACTGCCAGATGGTGAAGTGTGATTCATCACTCCAGGGAACGCTTTTCCACTGCTCCAGAGTCCAATGGCGGTGAGCTTTACAATACTCCAGCCGACGCTTGGCATTGCACATCGTGATATTAGGCTTGTGTGCGGCTGCTCGGCCATGGAAACCCATTTCATGAAGCTCCAGATGAACAGTTATTGTGCCGACGTTGCTTCCAGAGGCTGTTTGGAACTCGGTAGTGAATGTTGCAACTGAGGACACACGATTTTTAGCACTCGGCGGTCCCGTTCTGTTAGGTTGTGTGGCCTACCACTTTGCGCCTGAGCCGGTGTTGCTCCTAGATATTTCCACTTCACAATACCAGCACTTACAGTTGACCGGGGCAGCTCTAGCAAGGCAGAAATTTGACGAACTGACCTGTTGGAAAGGTGGCATCCTATGACGGTGCCATGTTGAAAGTCACTGAGCTCCTCAGTAAGGCCATTCTACTGCCAATGTTTGTCTATGGAGGTTGTATGGCCATGTGCTATATTTTATACACCTGTCAGCAACGGGTGTGGCTGAAATAGCAGAATCCACTACATTGAAGGGGTGTCCACATACTTTTGAATTGATTTGAGCATTTTGTTAAAGTTTCTGGCAATGGTTTTATCTCATGAAGGAAAAAGATTTCCAAATATTTAAAATAGGAAACGATTTGAGATTTCTTAAGTAGAAATGGAGTCCTCCATCGGGGTCTTGAGAGATTTGGTGATATTCGTTTTATAACTTGAGATTAAGGTGAATTTATATATGATCTTCAATGCCTTTGGAAACAGGTGAGATACAGTACATTGTCTAGATATAGTAAAATATGAGATGGGATCAGTAGATTTGAGGGAAATTTGTGTTATTTCATTCGATTGGCGAATTGCCTGGGCCAGGGGTCCATGGATAATAAAAGAAAAATTGGATCGCCTTGTCTGCTGCTTCTAGTGACTCTGAACGAAGCAGAGCAGATATTGCCGGTTATAACTATGGCTGAGGGACGGCATATAGCATTTTAATCATATTAATGAAATTGGAGCCAATTCCCATATGTTCCAAGACAGACCAGAGATATGACCAGTATTATGTTTCGGGCAAATACAATACATTACTGAGTACCATTCTCCATATTTTCAAGCATAGTGGTGGCTTCATCATGTTATGGGTATACTCAAAATGGTTAAGGACTGGGGAGATTTTCAGGACAAAAAATAAATAGAATGGAGCTAAGCACTGACAAAATCCTAGATGAAAACCTGGTTCAATCTGCTTTACACCAGACACTGGGAGATGAATTCACCTTTCAGCAGGACAATAACCTAAAACACAAGGCCAAATCTACACTGGAGTTGATTACCAAGAAGACAGTGAATGTTCCTGAGTGTCCGAGTTACAGTTTTTACTTAAATCTGCTTAAAAATCTATATCAAGATCTGAAAATGCAGTGATAAAAAATCAATTTGACAGATCTTGAATAATGTTGAAAAGTATAATGGCCAAATATTGCACAATCCAGGTGTGGAAGCTCTTAGAGACCCAAAAAGACCAACAGCTGTAATCACTGCCAAAGGTGATTCTAACATGTATTGACTCAGGAGGTTGAATACTTATCTAATCAAGATATATTAGTGTTATGTTTTTAATACTTTTTTTCCAAAATGTGGAAAAAGTCAAGGGGTGTGAATACTTTCTGAAGGCACTGTATGTTGACAATGACTTGAAAATAAGTCTGTTAATTCATAGTTATTTTGCAAAAGAAAGCAATGAGAAAGCAATGAGAAAGCCAAGCGTTTCAATGCATGCTTCCGGAAACGGACAAACTTTTAATGACAATCTGCGTCCAAGGTCATACTGTAGTTACCAGTAATTGACTTGGTGAGATTGGATGTTAACATTTCTTAAATGTCTTGACAGTATGACAGCATGTTTTCATGGCCATAGAATGAATGAAACCCCATTTGCAATTGACTTAGCTTGGTGTTTCTAAAGTGTCAGAGAGGACATATTATCTGGCCATACTATATTAGTGGAGCCTTCTTATTTTGGAAAGAACATTCCCATAATACAGTTTGGGATGTACTGCTGAGGACAGGCACCTCACCTGATTAACCGGAAGCTGTGTGATCTTCTTAAGCCAGTAATTAGCTACCAGGATCTCAGTATTTCACCCTGATCCTGCTTCTCATCACTTTCTAACTTTAGCAGTAGATTGATGACTACGATATCTTTTTATACAGTTCTGGTCTCATAAGGTTTGATAGAGACATAAGCTTTTCTCTCTCTCTCTTCCTCCATGTCCCATCTGTCCAGCGGAGCTGTGTGGGATGCAGGCAGAGTGTGAATTACAGGGGGCCCAGGGTGGTCTCAGACCCCTTGAATGAGACATGAGTCCCCCTAAATGCAACAAAGTCAAACCCGTCATTCAGGGTATGTTTTGAGCACCACATTTTTAGCAATTAAAAAAAAAAAATATATATAATGTTTTTGCCTGTTTTGGAAGTTATTTTGGCATTAATTCACATATCAGTGTAAAAATATATATATCATTGAGTTAATAAAGCCGTATACAAACATGGTCTCAAGGTTTTGCTCGCCTGAGGTATAGTATCTCATGATAAACTGTAGACCACACTATCTACCTAGAGAGTTTTCATCTGAGGGGAAAAAAACTCTAGACCACCTTTACTCCACACACAGAGACGCGTACAAAGCTCTCCCTCACCCTCCATTTGGCAAATCTGACCATAATTCTATCCTCCTGATTCCTGCTTACAAGCAAAAATTAAAGCAGGAAGCACCAGTGACTAGATCAATAAAAAAGTGGTCAGATGAAGCAGATGCTAAGCTAGCACAGACTGGAATATGTTCGGGATTCCTCCGATGGCATTGAGAAATACACCACATCACTGCCTTCATCAACAAGTGCATCGATGACGTCGCCCCCACAGTGACTGTACGTACATATCCCAACCAGAAGCCATGGATTACAAGCAACATCCGCACTGAGCTAAAGGGTAGAGCTGCCGCTTTCAAGGAGCGGGACTCTAACCCGGAACCTTATAAGAAATCTATACTCTCCGACGAACCATCAAACAGGCAAAGCATCAATACAGGACTAAGATCGAATCATACTACACCGGCTCCGACACTCGTCGGATGTGTCAGGGCACGTAAACTATTACAGACTACAAAGGGAAGCCCAGCCGCGAGCTGCCCAGTGACACGAGCCTACCAGACGAGCTAAATAACTTCTATGCTCGCTTCGAGGCAAGTAACACTGACACATGCATCAGCTGTTCCGGTCGACTGTGTGATCACGCTTTCTGCAGCCGATGTGAGTAAGACCTTTAAACAGGTCAACATTCACAAGGCCGCAGGGCCAGACGGATTACCAGGATGTATACTCTGAGCATGCGCTGACCAACTGGCAAGTGTCTTCACTGACATTTTCAAACTCTAGACCCACTCCAATTTGAATACCGCCCCAACAGAACCACATATGATGCAATCCCTATTGCACTCCACACTGCCCTTTCACACCTGGACAAAAGGAACACCTATGTGAGAATGCTATTCATTGACTACAGCTCAGCGTTCAACACCATAGTGCCCTCAAAGCTCATCACTAAGCTAAAAACCCTGGGGCTAAACACCTCCCTCTGCAAATGGATCCTGGACTTTCTGACGGGCTCCCCCCCAGGTGGTAAGGGTAGGTAACAACACATCCGCCACGCTGATCCTCAACACGGGGGCCCCTCAGGGGTGCGTGCTCAGTCCCCTCCTGTGCTTCCTGTTCACTCATGACTGCACGGCCAGGCACGACTCCAACACCATCATTACGTTTTCAGATTTCACAACAGCCTGATCACCGGCAACGAGGAGACAGCCTATAGGGAGGAGGTCAGAGACCTGACCGTGTGGTGCAAGGACAACAACCTCTCCCTCAACGTGATCAAGACAAATTCGATCATTGTGGACTACAGGACAAGAAGGACTGAGCATGCCCCCATTCTCATCGACGGGGCTGTAGTGGAGCAGGTTGAGAGCTTCAAGTTCCTTGGCGTCCACATCACCAACAAACTAACACAGTCCAAGTACACCGAGACAGTCGTGAAGAGGGCACGACAAAACCAATTCCCCCACAGGAGACTGAAAAGATTTGTCATGGGTCCTCAGATCCTCAAAAGGTTCTACAGCTGCACCATCGAGAGCATCCTGACTGGTTGCATCACTGCCTGGTATGGCATCTGCTCGGCCTCCGACCACAAGGCACTACAGAGGGTAGTGCGTATGGCTCAGTACATCACCGGGGCCAAGCTTCCTGCCATCCAGGACATCTGTACCAGGCGGTGTCAGAGGAAGGCCCTAAAAATTGTCAGAGACTCCAGCCACCCTAGTCATAGACTGTTCTCTCTGCTACTGCACTTCAAGCAGTACCGGAGCGCCAAGTCTAGGTCCAAGAGGCATCTAAACAGCATCTACCCCCAAGCCATAAGACTCCTGAACATCTAATCAAATGGCTACCTAGACTATTTGCATTGCCCCCACCTTCTACACTGCTGCTACTCTCTGTTATTATCTATACATATTCACTTTAATAACTCTTCCTAAATGTACCTGTTACCTCAATTACCTCGACTAACCAGTGCCGCCACTCATGTGACAAATAACATTTTATTTGATTTTAATTGTAAATCCGGCCTCTTTCTAGAGCTACGACCTGAAGATCAATAACGTCATCATGATTCAACCTTATTTTTTTCATAGTTTCCAGTTGTTTTGAAAGCACCATAAATCCAGGGAATGCCAGACTTGGATGACAAATTTTGCCCACGAAGGACCACCACAGCACCTTCCTGTTCAAGTGAGCACAGCACAACAAGGTGAGTCCAAAAATGTATTGTATGCTGCTGCATAAATGATGCAAAATGCCAGGGAGATATGTATACTCTAACTAAGAAATTAATACTAAATGTATGTTGTGTAGTAAGATGTTAGTAGCCCATGTGCCTCACCCTAATAATTTGGTCTATTTACCCGTCTTAATTGTGCCTACTGTTCTGACTTGGTGGTGCACATGTAGCCTATAACCTGTTTTAGAGAAACATAATCATTGAATATTGTAAGAGCTTTCATCTGTTGCTGTACATTTCAAAAGTGCTCAACATGTCACGAATCCCGCTTCCTGAGTCTGGGTTTGCCTGTGTGTCTGTCCTGGAGTGTGTTTCAGGTGTCCTGGAACGCACCCTGTCTGGTTGCCGGGCGAATTAGCTTGTTGGGAGATTGATGTTCACCCGCACCTGTGTCCCATCAGTATTCTGCACACCTGTCCTGATCATCATCTCTCCCCTTCAAAAGCTCTGACCTGACTTCCATTCCCTGCCGGATCGTTAGCCATGAACAGTATGTTGTGCCATAGTACCAGACTCAAGTTGGATAGTATTTGTTTTGTTGTTTTTGTTTACGTATTGCTTGCCTTGAACTTACCTCCGTTTGTTTTGCCTTCAGTTACTCACCCGGATCATTCACCCCATTCCCGCCTGGTTGACGGAGGATTCCGCTACTCCATTGGATTCACCTATTTCCTCTCATCAATTCACCACCGCTGCCCGCTACGCCATCTGGATATATCTACCCTTTCACATTTAATTGTAAATAAATACTCACCTTCTTCCTACGCTCCTTGTCCTGGTCTGCTTCTGGGTTCGATCTTGAAAGAACGTGACACAACAAATAGTTATATTGACTATGTCCGTCCTAGCTCGCTCATTATTGTCTTTATCAAAATTACAGATTGCCTCTTATCCGCTTGTCTCATTATCCCATAGTTTGTACATCTCAATTGTCATTAGAAACCACATTTGTTTAAGCAAGTCAGCCATATCAGCTATGTTTTTTTAAAAGGCAGTAAATGAGGCTGAAGGAACTGTTTTGCTGCCAAACATGGCTTTGCTGATAGCCATGTGTAGCAGTGGTAAGATGTTGGGACTGCTGTTGGGACAGCTTTATGTAGGCAATTAACAGTTTGTGGGCACCGTTTGTCACCGTTATAGTGCAATTCATGTATTGTTTAGTGTTGTGTATTGGCTTTGCTGGCATGCATCGCCACTGGCCGCTCTAAATAATGCTAATTTAACCACTCTCCTACTTGTTTAAAATGACATTTCTACTGCTACAATGGTAAATACAAAAAAGCTTATTCCAAACACCCCCCCACCTCTGTTTCATGGATCACATTTTTTTTTACATGTGGCTTCACTTGTTATTACGGGACAATCCTGTATCTCAGCCCCTTTTCAGGTGTCCCATTTCTTTCTACTAAAAAAGTAATTTGTCAGCAAGACATATTCATTCATTAATGACAATTGCCGAATGTCATTACACTTCTTGGTGTTTTGTAACAGAGGTCTCTTTCCATTCATCAAATGGTGCAAGTGCACCACTATTTTTGAGTGGATGAACATGCACAGATAGCCTACATTTTTAAGTGATTTGTTTGACTGGTTGTGTTCATATCAAATTTAAAGGCAATAAAACATTTTTACCATTATTAAATGACATGTCTTAATGTTAAATTTGCGTTAGTGCCAGCTGGTGCCAATGACATCTATAGTGCCACTAACTGGTCTGGTGCAGCCATCTAAGGTTGCAGAGACGTTATATTCATATAAGGACATATACATAAGCTTCACATACAACATTTCATGGCCCCAGGTTCATCGGTTCAGTTCTCATAGCCCTGGTGTGATATGGTGCCATCAATTGGTGTATTGTGGTTGACTTTGAATGCAGCAACTAATCATTCTCAAGTTTATTAGAGGCTAATTCATTAGTCTACAGTGCCTTGCAAAAGTATTCATCCCCCTTGGTGTTTTTCCTATTTTGTTGCATTACAATCTGTCATTTAAATAGATTTTTATTTGGATTTAATGTAATGTACATACACAAAATAGACCAAATTGGTGAAGTGAAATAAAAAATATTACTTTTTCCCAAAAAATTAAAAAAATTCTAAACGGAAAAGTAATGCGTGCATATGTATTCATACCTCTTTGCTATGAAGCCCCTAAATAAGATCTGATGCAACCAATTACCTTCAGAAGTCACATAATTAGTTAAATAAAGTCCACCTGTGTGCAATCTAAGTATCACATGATCTGTCACATGATCTCAGTATATCAGTATGTTCTGATTGGCCCCAGAGTGGCACCACAAAGACCAAGAAGCTCTCCAAACAGGTCAGGGACAAAGTTGTGGAGAAGTACAGATCAGGATTGGGTTATAAAAAAATATCAGAAACTTTGAACATCCCATGGAGCACCATTAAATCCATTATTAAAAAATAGAAAGAATTTGGCACCACAACAAACCTGCCAAGAGAGGGCCGCCCACCAAAACTCAGAACTCCAGGCAAGAAGGGCATTAATCAGAGAGGCAACAAAGAGACCAAAGATAACCCTGAAGGAGCTGCAAAGCTCCACAGCTTAGATTGGAGTATCTGTCCATAGGACCACTTTAAGCTGTACACTCCACAGAGCTGGTCTTTACGGAAGAGTGGCCAGAAAAAAAGCCATTGCTTAAAGAAAAAAATAAGCAAACATGTTCGGTGTTTGCCAAAAGGCATGTGGGAGACTTCCCAAACATATGGAAGAAGGGGTACTCTGATCAGATGACAGTAAAATTGAGCTTTTTGGCTATCAAGGAAAACGCTGTCACAGTGAAACATGGTGGTGGCAGCATCATGCTGAGGGGATGTTTTTAATCGTCAGGGAATAGGAAACTGGTCAGAATTGAAGGAATGATGGATGGAGCTAAATACAGGGAAATTCTTGAGGGAAACCTGTTTCAGTCTTCCAGAGATTTGAGACTGGGACAGAGGTTCACCTTCCAGCAGGACAATGACCCTAAGCATACTGCTAAAGCAACACTCGAGTGGTTTAAGGGGAAACATTTAAATGTCTTGGAATGGCCTAGTCAAAACCCGGACCTCAACCCTATTGAGAATCTGTGGTATGACTTAAAGATTGCTGTACACCAGCAGAACCCATCCAACTTGAAGGAGCTGGAGCAGTTTTGCCTTGAGGAATGGGCAAAAATCCCAGTGGCTAGATGTGCCAAGCTTATAGAGACATACCCCAAGAGACTTGCAACTGTAATTGCTGCAAAAGGTGGCTCTACAAAGTATTGACTTTGGGAGGGTGAATAGTTATGCACCCTCAAGTTTTCTGTGTTTTTGTCATATTTCTTGTTTGTTTCACAAGAAAAAATATTTTGCATCTTCAAAGTGGTAGGCATGTTTTGTAAATCAAATGATACAAATTCATGGTTCGTGAGAAGAAGATTTTTTAAAGCATTAGCATATGTGCTAACGTGCATCTATAGGTAAAATGCGACCATATTTTAATGCAACAACACTTTCTTCTCAAACCCATGAAAGATGTAATGAGTCTAAATATAACATCTGGAGTGAATCTGATGTATGGTTCATGAGGAGAAGATGATTGCAGATTATTTTGAGCATTAGCGTTACATATGCAAAGAATTCAGTGTGATTCATTTTAGGAACGTCCATGATGGCAATGATAAGTTTGAAGTTGATAGGCCTCTGGTGGAGTGGATTTACAATGGTTTAAATGGACATGTAAAATCAGATTTATGATTAGTCAAAACTAAGCCATCTTAGCTTTTCTTAAAAAACCAAGTTAAGACTGGTACCATATGCCTAAATTGCAATTTGGTGTCATTTGGTCCTATGGTTAATGAGAAGAAGATTGTTTTGGCATATTTTAGCATATTAATGTATGTGCTAATATGCATCTGCTGATATTGTGTGGCCATCCTTGAACGCATCAATGTTATTTTCTCAAACTCTTTAGGGACTATTATGATGAATTCAAAGACCAAATTTGGAGTAAAAAATCGGACTTTTAGTCCACGAGAATAAGATTTTTTATGATTATTTTAAGCATTAGCTTTACATGGTCAAAAACATTAATTGTTAATAGTTTCCTTATTTTTTAGATACCAATACCAAACTTAACATGCTTAATCATTTTAGAACACCTACTTATTCAAGGGTTTTTCTTTATTTTGACTATTTTCAACATAATAACACATATGGAATCATGTAGTAACCAAAAAACTGTTAAACAAATCAAAAGATATTTGAGATTTGAGATTCTTCAAAACTTTCTTGGGCCAAGAAACACGAGAAAGACGAGCAATGGACATTAGATTTGTGGAAATGTGTTCTTTGCTCTTGAGTCCAAATGGGAGATTTTTGGTTCCAACCGCTGTGTCTTTGTGAGATGTAGTGTGGGTGAACGGATGATCTCTGCATGTGTATTTCCCACTGTAAAGCATGGAGGAGGAGGTGTTATGGTGCTTAACCAGCATGGCACCACAGCGTTCGGCAGCAATACGCCATCACATCTGGTTTGGGCTTGGTGGGGCTATCATTTGTTTAATTTGTTTAACACTTTATTGGTTACTACATGATTCTATATGTGTTATTTCATAGTTTTGATGTCTTCACTATTATTCTACAATGTAGAAAATAGTAAAAATGAAGAAAAACCCTTGAATGAGTAGGTGTTGTAAAACTTTTGACCGGTAGTGTACATCAGAGATGTTTTGTATGGCTCTGAGGCCAGGCTGTCGGTAGTCTCATTATTATGTTTCGACATACATCATTCCCCAGAACCTAATCAAGCATCAATTATCATGATTTTAGTTCTGGGTTTCCGAGATTATAGTTTGGGTACATGCAGTAGATTGAGGCAAATCCACAAAACTTGATTGTGTCAGCGTTGGAGGATAGCGCACCGGTGTCTCTTTAACTTTATGAGCTATGAAAAATATTACTGCAGTGTGCTGTTTTGACCCTGACCACATAATTTAGAGATATTACTGTGAGCATAGGCATTGTAGAGCAGCAAAACCATATGTGAAAATATGCCATGCTGCTCTGTTCAGGGCGTCTTTGTGTAGCTGACTCACGTTACATATGTAGGATCTTAATTTGATCACTCTTTCGTTGCTGAAAGTTTTCCTGAGTCTTGGAAATGCAGATGAGCTTTGTGATTTACATCAATTAACTGAAAAAACCTGCACACAAACACGGTTATGTTTACAGTATTCCACCTTCCATCTAGCCTCATATTTACCAGCTAGTAGCCTAACCACAAATCAAGCAACGTTATGGACTAAATGTTCAAATCCTGTTGCTGCAAGATTATGTTGCTCTGACAATACAGGTAAAAAAAATTAAGATCTTACATCTGTAGCTTGACTCATTGCTGCTTGACTCACTGCTGTGTACAACTGCACAATGCCTGCTAAGATAACAACACACACCAGTAGTTCAGAGGTTAGGTACTGCCAGTATCTCCAGCAGTCTCAGAGGTTCCAACTCACTGGGCAAAAACTGGTTGAATCAATGTGCGTCTAATGACAGGGTGAAAATGTCACTTTGAAGTCACGTTAGTTGACAACTCAACCAAATGTAAATCAAAACCAGACGTTGACCTGACGTCTGTGCCCAGTGGGCAGTGTCTTCAGCTGATTCTGTAATGATTCCTGACCAGAGAGCAGAGTGATTACGCAGGAATGTAGGAACGCAGGAAGCGGCGCAGGTCCTAATCCAGGCACTTGTCATCTCCCGTCTGGATTACTGCAACTCGCTGTTGGCTGGGCTCCCTGCCTGTGCCATTAAACCCCTACAACTCATCCAGAACGCCGCAGCCCGTCTGGTGTTCAACTTTCCCAAGTTCTCTCACGTCACCCCGCTCCTCCACTCTCTCCACTGGCTTCCAGTTGAAGCTCGCATCCGCTACAAGACCATGGTGCTTGCCTACGGAGCTGTGAGGGGAACGGCACCTCCGTACCTTCAGGCTCTGATCAGGCCCTACACCCAAACAAGGGCACTGCGTTCATCCACCTCTGGCCTGCTCGCCTCCCTACCTCTGAGGAAGTACAGTTCCCGCTCAGCCCAGTCAAAACTGTTCGCTGCTCTGGCACCCCAATGGTGGAACAAACTCCCTCACGACGCCAGGTCAGCGGAGTCAATCACCACCTTCCGGAGACACCTGAAACCCCACCTCTTTAAGGAATACCTAGGATAGGATAAAGTAATCCTTCTAACCCCCCCTCCCCCCCCTTAAAAGAGTTAGATGCACTATTGTAAAGTGGTTGTTCCACTGGATATCATAAGGTGAATGCACCAATTTGTAAGTCGCTCTGGATAAGAGCGTCTGCTAAATGACTTAAATGTAATGTAAAATGATTATGTTATCCATCTTCATCATGTTCATTATCATCAAGGAGGCAGACACAGGTGTCCTCTGCTCCTCACCATTAGTGTGACTGGATTACACCAGTATCCCAAGGAAGCTCCCATAGACTGCTGTGGTGAGGAATACAGCCTCACTCCTCTCATGAACAAACTCATAAGAGACGCTGTTGTCTTTGACGGAATCTGTTCATTACAATACATGTACAGCAAATCATATTGCTCTATGTCTGTGTTGTTACAATAAGTCGTTGGGAGCTAGTAAGCCTGCCGTATTTCGGCCGTACGTATATGTGGTCAAAGGTCATACTCCCGAGGGGGTTCACGTTTACAGCATGTTTGTTGTCTTATCATCCTCTACTGTGACTCTAATAAAGAGAGACAAAGTGACAGACTTGGTCGTTCCACTACCCAGACAGACAGTAGGCTACACAGACAGTGGTTGCGTGATGTGGGAACGCCAATCTATCTTACACTCACCCGTACAGCTGGGTGAACAGGATAGCTTGATCATTACTGGTGGCATTCACATGGACACATGCAATGAGAGATCAGGACATCTTTATGTGTCATGTGGCATGTGGAGACAAATCTTGGACAGAGAAACGCATGCACACAAACACGGCAGCCTATTCTCATAGGTTACAGAAGCATGTACAGTGATGCCATCCTGCGTGAAAGATACTGTATTATGCACTTAAAATGCTTTTAGGTAGGAACATTGTCATATCATGTTGCACCTGGAGGAGGTCATTCCATGAAGTTATTGGATTTACATATAAATTGAACACGTTGGACAAACACACCTCCAGTATTCTATTATCAACTTGCATACTTTAACAAGTGTTTAATTTCTTCATTAAGTTGACTTATGGCGCATTATTTTTCAATGCTGTTGATTAAAATACATTGAACTAATTCCGCCCCCACGCCCTGCCCCCTTTCCCCACCCTATTCCCACGATGCAGCGATCCTAATGTGTTCTGGGTGTCTCTGTGTCCTGGAGCTAAAAAAGGAAATGTTCAAAATGCGGTGGAATATGAAAAGCAATCAAATTTTCTGTATCAGTAAGCAGGTCTGTTGTAGCTGGGGGTACTTCTTGCTTTCTGATCTTGCTTGGGGAGGCATTTTGCAAGAGCCCCAAGGCTCACCTAGCTAATTAACTTTTTCTAGTTTTACAGTAATGAATTCCTTTATTTTCAAATGCTGTTTTCCCATCTGGGGAGAGACAGAGACTGTGAACTTCATCCTCTGCATGGTGAACTGGTGTATTTAAGGTTCTGTGAACACCTTGAATAATATAATATATTTTTATGTAATTAATTGATTCACTCATGTGTTGCATTGTATTATTAGAACACCTGTCTGTTATGTGTTCATTCATGAATATAATTATTATTTGTGAAAACATTGTTTGTTTCTCCTCTATGTATCATTTTACACACAAAAACCTTCCAAAACAAATCGGAACTAGATTGCTCAACATGTGGTCAGCCATAGTTCAACATGTTCCATTACCATGAATACTTGCTGACAACACTTGACAATGTTGAACATGAAACAAAAACAAAAACAAGATTGTTGCCATGGATTGTTGCTAGGCAATGTGACAACATGGAATATTTAGAAATCCTCATCAGAGCTGTTTAAAACATCAAAACCAATTGTGCTATGCTTGGCCTCCAGTGACAAAACCAGCAATCGTCCTACCACTGCTTTGAAATTACTGCGATAAAAGTTTTTGTTGTTGAATTATATACACTAGTGTATTTAATTGTATCAGTTTTATTCAGTTGGATTTTGTGACAGACAGTGAAACTGAACTTACCTATAGCTTCCGTTTTTTTGTGAAAGTGTGGCGTCTAACAGTGTAGGTTTTTGGAAAAGTGGGCCTATTATTTTACTTGTGTTTGAACTAGGAACTCCTAAAGCCTTGAACATCTGCAAGTTCACTATCATCCCCTTCTAAAGCCTTGGTTAAACCGTGGTGATTCTGAAGTGGAGAATGATATGGACTTTCAGACTAACATGGTGCACAGGGTTGTCTTGGTGATACTAATGGTGACGGAGGAGGAGAGACAGATATAGATGCATGTAGGAGTAGGTGTTTTTATGAGCTAGAGCAACTTCTAAAGAGAAAACAACTGGCTAACTTTGTTTCTCCCCTTGTTCACTCTGAACCAACCACTAAGTGAGCTAACTCCCCTCCCAGCCGCTCACGGGTCCCTCAGTTGTAATCAGAGCCAAATGAAGGTTTTAAACTGAGTGTTAAAAAGGTGCTATCTTGAAATTTAAAGGGTTCTTCAGCTGTCCCCATAGGAGAACCCTTTAAGGAACCCTTTTTGGTTGCAGGTAGAAACCTTTTGGGTTCCATGTAGAACCTTTTCTACGGAGGGTTTTACAAGGAACCCAAAGGGGTAATACCTGAACCAAAAAGGTTCTCCTATGGGGACAGCTGAATAACCCTTTTTTCTCACATTGTAGTGTCATTAGTTTGATTAAGTTCTGTAGAGGAAGCAGCCTCCTGTTGGACCCTGGCTTTAAAGGCCCAATGCAGCAGTTTGTATCTCAATATCAAATCATTTCTGTGTAAAAATTAAATACCTTACTGTGATTGTTTTCAATTCAAATGGTCAAAAAAAAACGAATACAGCTTCTTAGCAAAAAACAATTTCTCAAGCAAGAATTTTGCTAGGACTGTCTGAGAGTGGTCTGAGTGGAGAGGGGGAAACTGAAAACTAGCTGTTGTTGGCAGTTTGGAACTATCTTTCTTAGTGGTTTATTAACTGATTTACCTTCTGGTGATGTCACCAGGCAGGCCAAAACTACATCCCACCAAAACAAGCTGAAATATATTATACACTAAAAGGGCATTATCATAATTTTCACAACTTCACAGTATTATTCCAATGTCATAGGGTGGAAATATATATAAACATTGTGTTATATTACTTGAACGTTTTTGGGATGTTATCATCCTAATGTTAGATAACAACCCTAACTAGAACTTAATGGCAATCTTAGGTAATGTTCTGGGAATGTTCCCATTTTGCTGGGCTGAGTCCTTGCCTTCTGGTGAAAGTCTCAGAAGTAAGTCTACTCTCTGAGAACCATGCATGATAGACATTACTTAACGATTCTGTCACACCCTGATCTGTTTCACCTGCATTGTCCCTGCGTTACTGACCCCTGCCTGCCCTGACCCTGAGCCTGCCTGCCGTTCTGCATCTTACGGACTCTGCCCTGGATTACTGACCTCTGCCTGCCCTTGACCTGTCGTTTGCCTGCACCCTGTTTTGTAAATAAACATTTGTTATTTCAAACTGTCTGCATCTGGGTCTTATCCTGAGGTCTGATAGATTCAATTCATTTGGTCTAAATGTTTTGCTACACTTTCACAATGAATTTCATGAAATTAGTTAGCTGAGAGAAATAAAGCAATTCCGTTTTCATATTTTTTTTTTTTTACATGTCTTCAGTTTATTATGTAACTCTTGGATGAAAACCAATAGCTAGCTAGCTAATGTCCTAAAACTAATGTTCAATGGATGGTGAGGTGACAAAATGTCTTTACTCAAGGACTACCCCTTGATCACGACTCTCAGTTCCATTAAATTACACATAAGAGTCATTGAACGAAGGCGTCTTCTGTAGGGGGGAGTTTTGTTAAGTTCCGCGACGCTCGGTCTGAATATTGACATGCATCGCTTGCGGTACGGTTTTGGAAGCAGAAGGACCTTGTCTTTCATTTCAGCAAGTTAAATTGATACACACCTTTATAGGGTTAGGCTTCAGACACGGCCATATTTCCATGTTACAGCGCTTGTTTACGGAAAATAGACGGAAGAAAGAATGGACTACCTGTGCTAATTGGGGACTGGTCTTGATAAATCAATGAGATTTTTATTTTCACTTAATCACTTAATCTCCATGTGGGTATTGGTTAGACAAAAATTTGAAAATTAGGGTGCAGAAATGTTATGCTCTTAGTGTAACCTTTATTTAACTAGGCAAGTCAGCTAAGAACAAATTCTTATGTTCAAGGACAGCCTACTCCTTCCTCCCCGTCAGGGAATTGAACCCCGGTCTCCCGCGTGCCTGCGGGGATTCTTTAGCTACAGTTGAAGTCGGAAGTTTACATACACTTAGGTTGGAGTCATTAACTTTTTATGGCTGGGTGCCAGTATTGAGTAGCTTGGATGAAAAGGTGCCCAGTGTAAACTGCCTGCTACTCAGGCTCAGATGCTAAGATATGCATATTATTAGTAGATTTGGATAGAAAACACTCGGAAGTTTCTAAAACTGTTTGAATGATGTCTGTGAGTATAACAGAACTCATATGGCAGGCAAAAACCTGAGAAGAAATCCAACCAGGAAGTGGGAAATCTGGGGTTTGTAGGTTTGCCTATCCAATATACAGTGGGATATTGGTCATATTGCACTTCCTAAGGCTTCCACTAGATGTTAACAGTCTTTAGAACCTTGTTTGATGCTTCTACTGTGAAGAATGAGGGAAGGAGAGCTCTTTGAGTCAGGTGTCTGGCATGAGCTGAACATGCGCGCTCACGTGAGAGCGACGTGATTTCCATTGCATTTCTGAAGACAAAGGAATTCTCCGGTTGAAACATTATTGAAGATTTATGTTAAAAACATCCCAAAGATTGATTCTATACATCGTTTGACAGGTTTCTACGAACTGTAATGGAATTGTTTGACTTTTTGTCTGACCTGCGCGTCATGAATTTGGATTACTGGACTGAACGTGCGAACAAAATTAAGGTATTTGGACATAAATGATGGACTATATCGAACAAAACAAACATTTATTGTGGAACTGGGATTCCTGGGAGTGCATTCTGATGAAGATCATCAAAGGTAAGTGAATATTTATAATGCTATTTCTGACTTCTGTTGACTCCAAAACATGGCGGATATCTTTATGGCTTATTTGGGCTCTGTGCGCTGTACTCAGATTATAGCATGGTGTGCTTTTTCCGTAAAGTTTTTTGAAATCTGACACAGCGGTTGCATTAAGGAGAAGTTTATCTAAAGTTCCATGTTTAATACTTGTATCTTTTATCAATGTTTATTATGAGTATTTTTGTAAATTGATGTGGCTCTCTGCAAAATCACCTGATGTTTGGAGGCAAAACATTACTGAACATAATGCGTCAATGTAAACTAAGATTTTTGGATATAAATATGAACTTTATCGAACAAAATATACATGTATTGTGTAACATGAAGTGTTATGAGTGTCATCTGATGAAGATCATCAAAGGTTAGTGATACATTTTTATCTCTATTTCTGCTTTTTGTGACTCCTCTCTTTGGCTGGAAAAATGGCTGGGTTTTTCTGTGACTAGGTGCAGACCTAACATAATCGTTTGGTGTCCTTTCGTCGTAAAGTCTTTTTGAAATCGGACACTGTGGTGGGATTAACAACAAGTTTATCTTTAAAATGGTGTAAAATACTTGTATGTCTGAGGAATTTTAATTATGAGATTTCTGTTATTTTGAATTTGGCGCCCTGCACTTTCACTGGCAAGTTTAAAACTTGTTTTTCAATTACTACACACATTTCTTGTTAACAAAGTATAGTTTTGGCAAGTCGGTTAGGACATCTACTTTCTGCAAGACACAAGTCATTTATCCAACACTTGTTTACAGACAGATTTTTTCACTTATAATTCACAGAATCACAATTCCAGTGTCAGAAGTTTACATACTGTCACGTTCCTGACCTGTTTTCTCTTGTTTTTGTATGTGTTTAGTTGGTCAGGGCGTGAGTTGGGGTGGGCATTCTATGTTATGTGTTTCTATGTTTAGGTTCATTGTCTGTTAGCCTTATATGGTTCTCAATCAGGGACAGGTGTTATTCATTTCCTCTGATTGAGAATCATATATAGGTAGGCTGTTTCACACTGTTTGTTTGTGGGTGATTGTCTTCCGTGTCTGTATGTATGTTCGTACCACACGGGACTGTAGCGTTTGTTTGTAGTCTGTACCTGTTCGTGCGTTCTCGTGTATTTGTAAGTTCTCATGTTTTAGGTCAGTCTACGTCGTTTATTTGTTTTGTAGTTTTGTTAAAGAGTTTTCGTGTTTCGTCGTTCTGTTAATAAATATTCATTATGTATTCATCACCCGCTGCGCCTTGGTCCGCTCATTTACCACAAGACGACCGTTACACATACACTAAATTGACTGTGCCTTTAAACAGCTTGGAACATTCCAGAAAATGATGTCATGGCTTTAGAAGCTTCTGATAGGCTAATTGACATAATTTGAGTCAATTGTAGGTGTACCTGTGGATGTATTTCAAGGCCTACCTTCAAACTCAGTGCCTCTTTGCTTGACATCATGGGAAAATCAGAAGGAATCAGCCAAAAATCAGCCCCCAAAAATTGTAGACCTCCACAAATCTGGTTCATCCTAGGGAGCAATTTCCAAATGCCTGAAGGTACCACATTCATCTGTACAAACAATAGTACGCAAGTATAAACACCATGGGACCACGCAGCCGTCATACCGCTCAGAAAGGAGACGTGTTCTGTCTCCTAGAGATGAACATACTTTGGTGAGAAAAGTGCAAATCAATCCCAGAACAACAGCAAAGGACCTTGTGAAGATGCTGGAGGAAACAGGTACAAAAGTATCTATATCCACAGTAAAACAAGTCCTATATCGACATAACCTGAAAGGCCGCTCAGCAAGGAAGAAGCCACTGCTTCAAAACCACCATAAAAAAGCCAGACTACGGTTTGCAACTGCACATGGGGACCAAGATCGTACTTTCTGGAGAAATGTCTTCTGGTCTGATGAAACAAAAATATAACTGTTTGGCCATAATGACCATCGTTATGTTTGGAGGAAAAAGGGGGAGGCTTGCAAGCCGAAGAACACCATCCCAACCGTGAAGCTCGGGGTGGCAGCATCATGTTGGGGGGGTGCTTTGCTGCAGGAGGGACTGGTGCACTTCACAAAATAGATGGCTTCATGAGGATGGAAAATTATGTGGATATATTGAAACAACATCTCAAGACATCAGTCAGGAAGTTAAAGCTTGGTTGCAAATGGGTCTTCCAAATGGACAATGACCCCAAGCATACTTCCAAAGTTGTGGCAAAATGGCTTAAGGACAACAAAGTCAAGGTATTGGAGTGACCATCACAAAGCCCTGACCTCAATCCTATAGAAAATATGTGGGCAGAACTGAAAAAGCGTGTGCGAGCAAGGAGGCCTACCAACCTGACTCAGTTACACCAGCTCTGTCAGGAGGAATGGGCCAAAATTCACCCAACTTATTGTGGGAAGCTTGTGGAAGGCTACCCGAAACACTTGACCCAAGTTAAACAATTTAAAGGCAATGCTACCAAATACTAATTGAGTGTATGTAAACTTCTGACCCACTGGGAATGTGATGAAAGAAATAAAAGATGAAATAAATCATCCTCTCTACTATTATTCTGACATTTCACATTCTTAAAATAAAGTGGTGATCCTAACTGACCTAAGACAGGGAATTTTTACTAGGATTAAATGTCAGGAATTGTGAAAAACTTTGTTTAAATATATTTGGCTAAGGTGTATGTAAACTTCCGACTTCAACTGTAAGTAGCCCAGTACTGTACTGCCAACCGCCACGTTGTACAGCGCCATATTTTCCGTTCCATCCTAATGGAAACCCAGAGGGTTTTTAGTTTTTCTTAGAATAGAAAAAACATAATATTAATCAAATGAATTAAGCAAGTACCAGTCAAAAGTTTGGACACACCTACTCATTCCAGGATTTAGAATAATAGTGAAGACATCACAACTATGAAATAACACATATGGAATCAGTTAAGAACAAATTCTTATTTACAAGGACAGCCTACTTCTTCCTCCCCGTCGGGGATTTGAACCCCAGTCTCCCGTGTGCCCAGAATTCTGTAGCATTCTGTTTTGGCTGCCAGAGTCAATTTGCACTTTAAACAGAACATGTAAGGTCCTTGGACTGTAAGGAGTAACGTTAGGCTACTTTAGGCCAATAATAGTCTAGTTATAGCCAGGCTGACTTGGAGTCACATTAGGTCTGTCACATCCACTTAGATTCTATATAGATATCTCGTGCTGCCAGAGTTGTGCCGCCTGCTATGTTGCCTTATTGACAGCATTTTTATTAATTTCACGCAATAAAAATTATCCTCACAATTATCTTATCAAATATTTTGTGTCTATAGCTAGCTATAATACTAAGCAAGCATAACAAGCAAACAACCACGAGCCATGTCAAGATGCCTTGTCGAGATGCTTAAGCTAGTTGACGTTAGCTAGCTTCCAATACAACACAAAATCACCCATCGATCTACGTGCATCATGACAAAAATCATAACTAAATAGACGGATTTGCATGTTTGGTGCAGTTGAAAGCTGTATATTCAGTTCCTTGCTGCTTCTGTTCAACAGGTGGAAAGAATTTTCCAGACACAAATGAGAATGTCCCGGTCTAGAGCACGCAAGTGATTTCCCTTCAGTGTATGCATGTGACATTAGCTCGCCCACGTCACAGCATGAATCTTTAAAATTGTAATAACTTTGCCTGTGAGTGATGGAAAAATATGGTCCTCTATGACAATTACTTGAATATTTCAATCGATTTTTTAAAATAAAGTTGATGACTAAAGTGTCTTATTTGGAATAAAAAATAAAAAAAAGATTTCTCTATGGGGCCGTCTATGAGTATTGTCTTTCTAGGGTGGCCGTACTTCAGCTAAACTGTGGTACCGAAAATGCCATCTGAGCACAGTGGAAGGTGTGTTCCAGACCAGAAGCCTGGCCCCTTGGTTGAAAGGTGCAAAATAGATTTTTCTCAGATGCCAGAACAGTGCTTTACGTAGCTGTTGGACCTAGAATGTTCTGAGAGCTGTGTTAGCTAGCAAATGTTGTGCTGTCTTTAGTTTGGCTAGCAGTTAAATGCAACGATGGCCCTTTTAGCCAAAATACTGTACAGCTGCCAAATGTCTTACATTAACTGAGCTAACCACTGTACAGGGTTAAAACATATTCCTCGTTACGTGTGTTGCTTGAGCTTATGCAAGGATGAACACTGAACGCACAAATAGTTCTGTGTTCTGTGCGCCAGTGTGCAACAAAGTAACCAAGGTGAAACATAGCAACATCAGAATGTTGCTAAGGATTGTTTTGCTAAAAATTGTAATCGTAATCAAAATCAAATAACAACTTAATGTGCAACTTTTACAAGTTTTGAACCACACAGTTGTCATATTCATACCATTATCTATGTAATGTTGTTGAAATTTTGCAGTTTTGTTTCCTGGGTCATGGAACAACACATTTTTGGTAGCTGGCCCTTGGACTAGAAGTGGTTCTGAGGAAACATTACAAGAATGTTCTGCTTATGTTATTTAAAACATCCAGAACAACAAGCAGGGATTACACCTACAATGGTTTCATAAAGTTACGTCAATTATGACATGATGGTGCACAATTGCTTCTACATTTAAAAAAAACCTTTTATGGAAGTACATACTGGTCATGACGGCACTAAATGGCGATAGTTGCTTATCGAAACTCCATATTCGGGGGGTAACAAACTTATTTTGACATTATAAAGCTTCAAAAGCTGGTGAATGGCAAGTTGAATGGCTGCCTCCTGGGCTGAAAGGTGATTTGCCATATCAACGTCTCCCATAAAGCCAGATTCTGATTCAGAGTAAAGGTGTAAGCAGCTTTATATTTGTCTTAGTACTAGTGCCGCAGATAACACTCCAAACCTCCCAGGTTTGATCCCTGCTTGCGACTATTAACAAAATATGGTAAAACTATGTTAATACAATAAATGTGTAATAAATTGTCATGAGATTACAATAATTGACAGATGTGTTTGTACATGGACTGTTGTACAACTAACTTCCTCAATAGTAAGATAACCCTAGCACACGAAAGAAACCTCCATGGACTGTTCAAAACTTAATTTTATCATTCTGGGAACATAGGAATAACTTTCTAAGACCATTGGGGGATTGTTTTGTGCACCCTGGTACAAGCATTGTAAAAATGTTATCACAACTGGACATTTTTTGTGTTTTGGGAATCTATTTCTTGTCATGTCCCCATAATGTTACCACAAACTAAAGAAATGTGTAAGGAACTATTGAAGAACATAAAAAAATGTATTCTGGGAACGTCAGGTGATGTTGTATAATCAACTGGACAGTTTTGTGTTTTGGGAACATACATTTTGTCCCCATAATGTTCCCACCAGACTGTACCAACAACAACCTGATGAAACATTCTAGGAACCTTTCAAGAACAGAAGAAAAACGTTCCCAGAACGTTCTTGCAATTTCAGGACAATGTTCTATACAAACATTGTATAATCATCAGCACAACTGGACAGTTTCTGTTGTATGAGAACAGTTGCCGCAACCAAACAAATATTCTGGGAACTTTCCATTTTCGTTTGTTGGGAGCTCTCTGCTCTGTCTTCTTAGGGAGACAACTCATTACAGTTTGTAGGGATATGTGTGTGTTTGATCTGGTCCCTGTGAACCACATCCTCTGGGTTGCCTGGGAGAGGTTAGGGAGAGGAGGTGGTCTGGCCTGTCTGATGTGTCGGAGGTGTTGACAGGCCTCACCAGAGGAGGGAGATCACTCATCACTCTGTCAGTCACTGTGTAAAGAGAGGAAGCATGGCATGCAGCTCTGTGACCAGCCTAATGAACAACAGTAGGGGACTTTCCTCCCTCTCAGGTCAGGGGAGGATAGAATTGGCTCATGTATGGCTCCTCTGTTGCTCCAAACTTGCTCTAAGGAAGTTCAAACTCCGTACCTCTAAGCCTTTTGGAGGCCTGTGACTGTGTAAAGTGCACTGTGCAGATGGACAGTAAACCCACTAAACTGTCTTTAAGTCATTCCTTTGAGAAGAAGGCAGTCACCCGTAGCACTGATTGATAGTAAGACTTTCTGAGCTCTCATGAGAAGACAGCTGTGTGTTTTATGAAACTCATATATCAAAAGTAATTGATTGTATAAACCAGCTTGGCTTAGCTTGCTTTTTAGTTTATGAATAAAATTAATAAGCAAAAACAAATGGTGAATAAATAATCAGTTGGATGCCCTTGAGAACGGTTCTAACCTTCATGGATACTTAGGACATTATTTCGGCAGCTCTCTTAATACCGTAATTCACTAAGGGGTGAGGCTGAGTGCACACACACACGCACGCGCACGCACGTACGCACGTGAGCACATGCGCACACGCACACACACACACACACACACACACACACACACACACACACACACACACACACACACACACACACACACACACACACACACACACACACACACACACACACACACACACACACACACACACACACACACACACACAGTCAGGGCACGGCAGTGCGAGAGATGGCAGCCAGAGCTGTTGATCAGGATGCCGCTGATGGGAGTAATAGATCCATTTAGCATTAATCAATGTCGCTCCGAGGTTCATTGAGCAGCGCATTCACCAGAGCCTACATCCTGCCTTTGTGTCTCTGAGCCTTTTAATCTAATTGGACATTAAACTCCTGTCATTATTCCTTCAGCTTCTAGACTTATTTATGCCTCTCTAGCTTGCTTGTCTTTACCTTTTCATTATACCACGCCATTCTACATCAGCAAACTCATTAACGAGAATGAATCAAAGGAGAAAGCTGATGTGCGGCTGAAAAGTGTGATTTAATAAATCTGCGTTAAGGGCGGCCGTGGTACACGACACATCATTCATGTTGTTTACTGGCTGTTATTTGGCGCTGGGTGAGGGCACTCGGATGACAAAGACAAAGAGGCCAAACACAAAGGCAAACAACAGTGCTGTATTTTAATCATGCCAATGGCAGGCAGCCAGCCTCATCCTTAAAACGTCACTGTTGAAGTAATTCACACCCTGCGCCAACACATGTCAATGTAGCTGCTGCTTCTCAACTTTTCCCTCTGCTTCTCAGTACCCTACAAGTAGAGCCTTTATTCACATGCCCACAATTAGTGTTGCTTGTATGTTTTTTGGGGGGATTTTCCAACACATTTCACAACACATCAATGTAGTTTTCAGGGACATTGTTAATATTCCGCCATGATTGACATACGTTGTGTTAAGAAGGCTCTCCTGTACCTTCTTAACACAATGTTAGCCTGTCAATGATGGAGGTCTTCTGCAGGGTATATGAGAAGGGAGAGGTGAGTCTCATGGCTCCAGGGTCCTAAGAGACTCCCTAGTCATCAGCTGTATGCGTGGCAGGCAGGCAGAGAGCTCTTCTTCATGGGTGTTTAAGCAAGCACTTTAAATGGAAATGTACTTGACACTTCAGGAGATGTTATCGTCACGTATTAGAATGCAGCTGACTTACTCCCCCCTCACTCTCTCTCTCATCTCTCTCTCTCGCTCTCTCCATCTCTCTCTCAGTTTCTCTCTCTCCTCTCTCGCCATCTCTCTCTCTCTCCATCTCTCTCTCTCTCCATCTCTCTCTCTCCATCTCTCTCTCTCTCCATCTCTCTCTCTCCATCTCTCTCTCTCCCTCCCCCTCTCTCTCCCCATCTCTCTCTCCCCATCTCTCTCTCTCTCTCTCTCTCTCTCTCTCTCTCTCTCTCTCTCTCTCTCTCTCTCTCTCTCTCTCTCTCTCTCTCTCTCTCTCTCTCTCTCTCTCCCCTCTCTCTCTCCCTCTCTCTCTCCCTCCCCCCCCTCTCTCTCTCTCTCTCTCTCTCTCTCTCTCTCTCTCCCCTCTCTCTCTCCCTCTCTCTCTCCCTCCCCCTCTCTCTCTCTCTCTCTCTCTTTCTTTCTCTTCTATATGTAGATCAAGTTCTAACTTTTTCTTTTCTTCATTAGGGAACTGTTGGAAAACACGTGGGTGCGTAGTCTCTTTGACAAGCACAGAGCCTGCTGTAGGAGGGAATGTGATAATGTGTTGACAAATCTCAGTAGCATTAGCCGTCTCTAAAATAAGTGATATGTTGACAGATGTGGGAGGCTCTTCTTAATGCGTTTAGAAACATACTGCAGATCAGATCTTAAGGGAAAGGTGACAGTGAAGTAAATGAACAAAAAAACAAGAGAAAAACTCTATAGAAAAGAAAACAAGATTATTGACAGGATTCAATTAGCATTAACGTTTAAAAAACTGATCCAGTCATAATTGTAGTGTATGTAATACCTTTCGATTTTCCTCAAACTAAATAGATTTGCTTGAAGGCTTGTCCTTCTCCTTGTCCCTTCTTTCTCCCCTCGCTCTGCCTGGTTGCCTGTACAGTACAGTGCCTTCTCCCCAGGCCCTTCTATTACCATAATTACAGCCTGTGCACATTTCATTAGCCTAATATGTCTATGGCTTGGCTGCTGCAGCATGTGTGTACACATCCCCCAGCTGGAGCCCACTCTATCTCTGCTCCCCAATGCTATGCCACTTCCACCCCCACAGCCAGCCTGCAGGGACAGAAAGACAGCTCCACACAACAGGTGGTAGAGACAGAGAGAGGAGGGGGAGAGAAAGGAGAAACATATTAATGTGGGGAGAGCAGGAGATGGAGAGAGGGAGAGAGACATGGGGAAGTCTGAGATTTGGCAAAAGAATGAGATACAGGTTTGGAAAACAAAAAAAGATGAGTGGATGGTGAGCAAAAGGAGTGTATTATAAAACACACCACTCCCACAGAGAGAGAGAGAGAGAGAGAGAGAGAGAGAGAGAGAGAGAGAGAGAGAGAGAGAGAGAGAGAGAGAAAGAGAGAGAGAGAGAGAGAGAGAGAGAGAGAGAGAGAGAGAGAGAGAGAGAGAGAGAGAGAGAGAGAGAGAGAGAGAGAGAGAGAGAGAGAGAAAAGCACCATCATGTTCTCTATTAGATCGAAACATGTGCCAGTGAAGTGGGGTGCAGATTTTGTTCCCTGTCTCCCCAGCGTGGTGAGTGAGTGGCCATGCTGAGCAGGTCTTGTCTGAGAGCTGCAGGCTTTTGTTCTCTGCCTGTGATGATCTGTCCGTCATTTACATCCAGGCCAGCTCGCTGGAAGCTGAAGTCTGCTCCGCATTAACTGCCTCAGAGGTCAACCCAGTTTGATCATTACCTCCTAACAAGCAGCTGGGAATCCCCCTCATCCTACTGGTCCATTTATCAGGACTTTTAAAAATCACTTTGCATATTCTACTCTGTATCACATCCCGATTCTCTCTCCCTCTGTCTCTCTTGTATGATAAAAAAAAAATCATGATGACATTCATTCTTTGACTCCACTATTGATGTAGTTGTCGTGTCTTTGGCTATGCCGGATTAAGTGATATGACATGCTATTCTATAAAATCCTTTCTCCGTAATAAATATGACCTGATTGAGCTAATCATGTAAATGTAATTAACTAGAAAGTCGGGGCACCACGAAATAATATTTGTAGAGCTGTTATCTTCCGAATAAACTCTTAAAGACCTAGTAATATTTTACATCAATAGCAGTCAATATTAATCGTCACCTTAATTCAGTCTCATCTGAAAGTTGTAAATTCTTGGTTATCTTCACGAACCCTGGCTAACAAGTTGAATCAGCAATACAACATTGGGTTTAATTATTTATTTACTAAATACCTAACTAATCACACAGAATTACATATACACAGAATGAATCAGACCTTGATTACAAATTACGTCATAAAGGAAAACGTCCCTAGCGGGCGGAACAGATATGACAGCTGGTTACACAAAGAAAAGGGGGATTGGTTTGAGTGAAAGAGCGGGAAGACTGAAGAACAAAGGGAGAAGCGATGTCTCTATCGTAAATACAGTATCTTATGCATTCTAAATTACCGCCCATTTGGAAAAGGAAAATGCAATAAATATTTACTCTGATCTGCGCTTCGGTAGGTTGGTGGTAGATGGAAGGCCGTGTGGCCCAACCGAGTCCTTTGTCCTTTGAAGAATGTCTCTGGTGGTAAATTGGATACGTTGTAGTAACGTCGTTGTGTGGTAGACGGGATACTCGGTCTGTTCTTTCGTAGCGCACGTTTGCAGCTGCTTTTGCTAACTCAACGGCTAGGAGGTATCACTTCTGTAGTGAATAAGAGTTCAAAGTTCATACCATTCGCAACCAAAGCTCACACTGAGGTTGGCTTAGTTCTGTAGTTGACATGTTAGTCCTTTTAACGCAGAGGCTGCAGACCTCACGTACTTGGAACAGGAGGTTATATTTTCGTCAAGGCTTTATATAGTGGAGCGAGAAGGGTGTGTTTGAAAAGTTTTATAACCCATGTCTCTTCACAGGGGAGGGTCACTGATTGAGCAGAGCCCTAACCTTATGAAAACCCAAATCTCTCATTTGGAAGCTAAAATTACATTTAATCTCTTCACCAATAATTTTATATTCAAACATTTAAATTGAACAACAATTCCATGTGAATCCGATAACTACAATGTGCAGACTTTCCACTGTAGAGTTTATGTTATCCTATCATTGATGAGAATGTCTCAGATGACAACCGAACTGACATCATATTCATTAAGTACCACCGCATATGTTCAATTGGTCGGATTCCAAGAATATAGTTCATTTCCCCCCACCTTCTGATGTTCCCAGAATCTCTATGTTAACCAAAGGATTTTCAAATGTCACATCAGTAGGGTAGAGAGAGCAGAAAGGGGGGAAGAGGTATTTATGACTGTCATAAACCTACCCCCAGGCCAACGTCATGACATAGTTCATCCGCTCTGTAGTATGACCGTTCCTGATATACAGTGCATTCAGAAAGTATTCAGACCCCTTGACTTTTTCCACATTTTGTTACATTACAGCCTTATTCTAAAATGGATGAAATTATGTTTTTTCCTCATCAATCTACACACAATACCCCATAATGACAAAGCAAAAACAGGGTTTTAGACATTTTTGCACATTTATTAAACATAAAAAACAGATATACCTTATTTCCATAAGTATTCGGATCCTCTGCTATGAGAGTCGAAATTGAGCTTAGGTTCATCCTGTTTCCATTGATCATCTTTGAGATGTTTCTACTACTTTATTGGAGTCCACCTGTGGTAAATTTCATTGATTGGACATGATTTGGAAAGGCACACACCTGTCTATATAAGGTCCCACAGTTGACAGTGCATGTCAGAGCAAAAACCAAGACATGAGGTCGTAGGAATTGCCCGTAGAGCTCCGAGACAGAATTGTGTCACGGCACAGATCTGGGGAAGGGTAAAAAAAAATATGCAGCATTGAAGGTCCCCAAGAAAACAGTGGAACCACCAAGACTCTTCCTAGAGCTGGCCATCTGGCAAAACTGAGCAATCGAGGGAGAAGGGCCTTGGTCAGGGAGGTGATCAAGAACCTGATGGTCACTCTGACAGAGCTACAGAGTTCCTCTGTGGAGATGGGAGAACCTTCCAGAAGGACAACCATCTCAGCAGCACTCCACCAATCAAGGCTTTATTGTAGAGTGGCCAGACGGAAGGCACTCCTCAGTAAAAGGCACATGACAGCCCGCTTGGAGTTTGCCAAAAGGCACCTAAAGGACTCAGACCATGAGAAACAAGATTCTCTGGTCTGATGAAACCAAGAATTAACTATTTGGCCTAAATGCCAAGCGTCACTTCTGGAAGAAATCAGGCACCATCCCTACTGTGAAGCATGTGGTCCCCACATCATGCTATGGGGATGTTTTTCAGCGGCAAGGACTGGGAGACTAGTCAGGATCGAGGGAAAGATGAACGGAGCAAAGTACAGAGAGATCCTTGATGAAAACCTGCTCCAGAGCGCTCAGGACCTCAGACTGGGATGAAGGTTCACCTTCCAACAGGACAACGACCCTAAGCACACAGCCAAGACGATGCAGGAGTGGCTTCGGGACAAGTCTCTAAATGTCCTTGAGTGGCCCAGCCAGAGCCCAGACTTGAACCCAATCGAACATCTCTGGAGAGACCTGAAAATAGCTGTGCAGCAACGCTCCCGATCCAACCTGACAGAGCTTGAGAGGCTCTGCAGATAAGAATGGGAGAAACTCCCCAAATACAGGTGTGCCAAGCTTGTAGCATCATACCCAAGAAGACTCGATGCTGTAATCGCTTCCAAAGGTGCTTCAACAAAGTACTGAGTAAAGGGTCTGAATACTTATGTAAATGTTTTTGCTTTGTTATTATGGGGTAGTGTGTGTAGATTGATGAGGGGAAAAAACGATTTAATCCGTTCTGGAATAAGGCTGTAACGTAACAAAATGTGAAAAAAGTGAAGGGTTCTGAATTGTTTCTGAATGCACTGTAGTACACATATTCACAGTGCCGAGATGGAACATTTCAATCTTAAACTCATTTATGGATCACTCAGCTGCATCCTCTTCATTTTCAATCAGTTATGGACATCAGACCTTCATGGGCAGTACAGTATGAAATAAGTCCATGCATTAGGTGAAAACAAGAGTAAAGCTAAATTGAACCAGTCCTTGGTATTATTAGAAATCTATGCACCCTACTACATGGCTCATTAGCTCATAGTCTGCCATTTTCTTCCCTTAAAAAAAACAGTCGCTTCCCGCCTCCGCTCTCAATGCATTGTCAATCTCAAACACTTTCCATGGGGAATGAATTCCATTATTAAACATGCCACACTTCAGAAATTTCTATTACTGAGAGCAGCATGAGGAGAAGTGAGGAAAGGAGACCAGAGAAAGTAGACTAATGAACGCTCAGGCTAATGCATGAATATTGCATTAGGCCAAGAAAGTAATCACGGCTGGTAACCCAAAAGTCAAGTGTCCGGTGGCCCATTTCTAAACATGACTTCTGGCCAGATGGCCACTGAAGACAACACATCCCTTTATGAAATGTATTTAGAATTCATGCAACTTTGAAGAATTGAAATGTGGAAATGGGGTCAATTTTTAGACAACAACAGCCCCTTCAGCTACTGTAGTTGAGAGGATTAGTAGGCGTAATTCTAGGTTACTGTAAAAGTGCATTATCCTTTTTGAATTGTATTTATTTATTTGATTTAACCTTTATTTAACATGAGCTAATGCCATAATATCTGGAAATATAATAATTTGCTTCATTACCAGCAACATTTTATTTCAGACTTAGAATTATTTCCATTATCATGCAATTTACCATGAGGGTTGAAAATATTGAAATGAACGTCATGGTCTCTTGAATGTCTTTTGGGAAATGGGAAATGCACATTCCCAGAGGATATCAGTGTTCAAACACATACGTCTGTTAATTTCCACATTCCCTGTTTTTCTAATATTCTGCCGACCTGAGCACTATTTTCAGTTGGTATAAAATGTCCCCTGTCGCCACAGAGCCATGAGTCGAAGAGGAAAGAGCTCAATGCAATTTATATTTTACACGTAGAGTTTGATCGCTCTGTCATCGCCTCAGGGTCCAAACCTGCCACTCTCTCTTTCCCTCACATACGCTCACACGCACACACACGCACACGCACATACGCACACACACACACACACACACACACACACACACACACACACACACACACACACACACACACACACACACACACACACACACACACACACACACACACACACACACACACACACACACACACACACACACACACACACACACACACACACACACACACACACACACACACACACACATATAGTACATTCTCACACCCTCATTCTGCACGAGAAGGTGTCAACCCACATGGGTTGCATGCCTTAACTGCTTCTTGGTAAGTGACAGAGATTAGAAGAATGGTTACAGTGGGGCAAAAAAGTATTTAGTCAGCCACCAATTGTGCAAGTTCTCCCACTTAAAACGATGAGAGAGGCCTGTAATTTTCATCATAGGTACACTTCAACTATGACAGACAAAATGAGAAAAAAAAATCCAGAAAATCACATTGTAGGATTTTTTATGAATTTATTTGCAAATTATGGTGGAAAATAAGTATTTGGTCACCTACAAACAAGCAAGATTTCTGGCTCCTCTGTCCTCCACTCGTTACCTGTATTAATGGCACCTGTTTGAACCTGTTATCAGTATAAAAGACACCTGTCCACAACCTCAAACAGTCACACTCCAAACTCCACTATGGCCAAGACCAAAGAGCTGTCAAAGGACACCAGAAACAAAATTGTAGACCTGCACCAGGCTGGGAAGACTGAATCTGCAATAGGTAAGCAGCTTGGTTTGAAGAAATCAACTGTGGGAGCAATTATTAGGAAATGGAAGACATACAAGACCACTGATAATCTCCCTCGATCTGGGGCTCCACGCAAGATCTCACCCCGTGGGGTCAAAATGATCACAAGAACGGTGAGCAAAAATCCCAGAACCACACGGGGGGACCTAGTGAATGACCTGCAGAGAGCTGGGACCAAAGTAACAAAGCCTACCATCAGCAAGGGCATTGAAGATGAAACGTGGCTGGGTCTTTCAGCATGACAATGATCCCAAACACACCGCCCGGGCAACGAAGGAGTGGCTTCGTAAGAAGCATTTCAAGGTCCTGGAGTGGCCTAGCCAGTCTCCAGATCTCAACCCCATAGAAAATCTTTGGAGGGAGTTGAAAGTCCGTGTTGCCCAGCAACAGCCCCAAAACATCACTGCTCTAGAGGAGATCTGCATGGAGGAATGGGCCAAAATACCAGCAACAGTGTGTGAAAACCTTGTGAAGTCTTACAGAAAACGTTTGACCTCTGTCATTGCCAACAAAGGGTATATAACAAAGTATTGAGATAAACTTTTGTTATTGACCAAATACTTATTTTCCACCATAATTTGCAAATAAATTCATAAAAAATCCTACAATGTGATTTTCTGGATTTTTTTTCTAATTTTGTCTGTCATAGTTGAAGTGTACCTATGATGAAAATTACAGGCCTCTCTCATCTTTTTAAGTGGGAGAACTTGCACAATTGGTGGCTGACTAAATACTTTTTTGCCCCACTGTACATGGTGCAGGGATACCAGGAAGGGCTGGGTTTGATTTGGATGTTTTAATAAATACGTTTTCTGAAGGGCAGCTATGTTTTTTTAGCCCAAGGACAGGTTAATAAAACACACTAACAATCAAATAGGAATGAAACAAAACGTATGACTGCAGCAGTCTGCTAATCTTCCATCAAGAATAACAAGGGCCCTGAGACAAATAAAGACAGCACGAACCAACTCAAACTGGAAGATACTTGAGGATGGAGAGAGAGGGAGACAGTCAGAGGCAGGGTTGACGGGTGGTGTGTCAGTGTGGAACATACTCATGAGGGTAATGGATGAAATGGTCACAACAGGGTGTTATTTATTGTACGCATCTGCCTGTGTTGTGGGAGACAAGACTGAGGGAGTCTGGGTAGTAATCTGCTGCCTCCGTGAATACTCATCGTGGTGATTCCAGAATGATTTACGATAAGGCTGGCTGAGGCGAGGGACAAATGACCTTCACACACAGTTATCAGACATCAGTGGGTAGCGATCTCTATATCATGTTCCACTGTCCTCCCCCCGGACCCTCCGCACATGTATGTATGTGTATGTGTGTCTGTGTGTATGTGTATGTGTGTCTGTGTGTCTGTGTATGTGTGCGTGTACGTAAGTGAGCATGAGAGAAAGGGCGAGAAAGAGAGAGAGGAAGAGAGAGATATGAGGGTGGGGGTGTTGAGTAAAACTGACATTTGAGCTTGGCCTCAGGGGAGGTATGACTGGTGTGCAGTACGTGTGTGTGTGTGTCTGTCTGTCTGTCTGTGTGTGTGTGTGTGTGTGTGTGTGTGTGTGTGTGTCTGTGTGTGTGTGTGTGTTTGTGCACATGGTGTGACAATTCTAAATGAACTTCTCTCCACAGACAGCACAGTGAGGCGGCGTATGAGTGGCACAGGAAAATATATTTAATTTCCATCTCAAAATGAGTCATAATCAAAAATCACATTCACATTCTGGCAGCCACACCATCTGCTATCTACCGAACCATTACTCAGGCTGCATCACCAGGAGCCGGACACGTAATGGATTAGCATAATTGGGTTCTCACATCAGTTACTGATTTGAATCAAACCACATATTAAACATTTATAATCAATCCATCATTATCAAATCTTACTGTATTTGTAATTTGGCTGTTATATACGTTTGATTTGACTTGTGATTTGGTGTGAGTGGATGGTTCCACCGGTCTCTTTCATATCCTGCATCTGTAAAGTAGCCCTGGCCAGTGAGGGTGTTATGTCTGTTTAGTAAGACTCTGTTTCCAGGTGTTTCTGATGCCTTTGCCTGAACTGACTAGATGTGTGTGTCTCTGGCTGCGTTTACACAGGCAGTCTAATTCAGATCTTTTATCGATAATTGGTCTTTTGACCCATCAGACCAGAGTTTTTGCCGATAATTTGCCAAAAGATCAGAATTGGGCTTCCTGATCAGAATCGGCCGTCCTGAATCAACGCTGTTTCAACGTAATTTGCCAATGTATTGTGACGTGGAATCAATGTGGAAAATACATTGAAAATACATTGGGTTTGAAAACAGTCATGAACCAGTACTGTTTTCATCTCATTTCAACCAGCGTTGTAAACATTTAAATTAGGGTAAAACTTTAACCTAAATACATGGACTTAACTTGACTAACAGGTTGTTACATCAATCTAATTTCAACATAATCATCAGAACTATGTATACATTGAAATTGTGTTGAAAATTCCACATATTCAATATACACTCAGCATACCAAACATTAGGAACACCTTCCTAATATTGAGTTAAGTCCCCTTTGCCCTCAGAACATGGACTCTACAAGGTGCATGGACTCTACAAGGTGGGATGCTGGCCCATGTTGACTCCAATGCTTCCCACAGTTGTGTCAAGTTGGCTGGATGTCCTTCGGGTGGCGGACCATTCGTGATAGACACAGGAAACTGAGTACGGAAGCTGATCAATATCTAAATGTGTTGACATAGTAGCTCAGCTGAATCGAACACTGTTTGTTTGCTAAGCAGGGTACATGGAGGTAGGCATCTGAATGGTAGACTTATTCTCACTGAAGTGCAGTTCCCTTCATATACCAGTAGGAGTCACTGTTCAGACAGGAATCATTTGACTGCACATCATCACAGACCTTAATTGCAGTTTTAGTGTCATTCATGAGGAACAAATGGACACAAACACAACACGGGTAGATCATCCCTGCATAGTGGAAGATGCCTTGTACCACCACAGATTAGCTGTTATTGTATCAATATTCTTAACAATGTCCATGTTGAAATATCTTGATCTTAATTTGGTTACTTACCTATTCAGTCCAATGTACATTTTGATTAATGATATCAAATCAAATGTTACTTGTCACGTGCTTCGTAAACAACAGGTGTAGACAAACAGTGAAATCCGAGGCATAAATATACAGTGAATAACAATTAGCCGTAATGAGTCAAAATAACGTGGCCATATACAGAGAGTACCAGAACCGAGTCGATGTGCTGGGAATGTGGTAATTGAGGTAGCTATGTACCTATAGTAGGGGTAAAGTGACAAGGCAACATGATAGATAATAGACAGTAGCAGCAGCGTATTTTCTAGCTACCCAAACTCCTTGCTCCAGCCAAACGCTACAACACGCTCACGGATGTTAGTTTCTCTTCAGCAATCAGTCTGGATCTGAGTACTTCCCCTGTGATTTCTAGAATTGAAATACGTTCTAGATTGTTTGATTGGTCCCAGGAAACAATGGGTTGGGCCAAAGCCAGAACATTTAAAACATTTATAATTGGCTTTGATACTAGGATTGGTTAGAGATGAGCCAATCACTGTTGTTTTGTACAGCAGCCCTCATTATGATGTCACCACAATGGACTTCTACGACGACAGTCTTTGACTGAAGTACATAGCGAACATAGCGCAGTGGAAGAATTCCGTTTGAGTCGTCAGGCATGCAGATTGTGAAAGTGTGTGTGTGTGTGTGTGTGTGTGTGTGTGTGTGTGTGTGTGTGTGTGTGTGTGTGTGTGTGTGTGTGTGTGTGTGTGTGTGTGTGTGTGTGTGTGTGTGTGTGTGTGTGTGTGTTGGGGTTTCAGTGTAAGAATGTGTGCGTGTGTGGGTATAGAGTCAGTGCAGGAGAGTTAGTGCAAAATAGGAAGTCTCAGTAAAAGCAAGCATAAAGCCTGTCTGTTTGTGTGTGTGTGTCTCTGAATGTGTGCGTTTGTGTATGTGTGTGTGTGTGAGAGAGAGAGAGAGAGAGCGAGAGAGAGTGCTAACACTGCCAGTATAGTGACAGTATAGACTCCTTCCAGAGGTCCTCAGCCCGGACCAGGTGTCGTAAATGAGATTGATCCATAATAGAGGCACTAGTGAGCAGTTTCACACCCAGGTAGTAGAGTAGCCTACACAACCTGGCAGTAACTCAATCTCCTTTTCCCCTGACACCTCCAGTATTTTTTAATCTTTCTAATAGCATTGCCTGGCGCTGGGAGATCTGTACGTTCCATTTGTCAGGCCTTTTTACTGGGAGCACCTGACACTCAGGTCCACAGATCATGAACCCAATTAAACAAGACAATTTGTGTTACATTTATCTTGACCAGACTGTGCTGTTATTGGTTCTGGGCTTGTCAGTCCCCACCTTTATCAATTCCAAGTGGTGCCCCTTGGGCAGTGAGAGGGCCAGGGCCATCCAGGTTATTGTCCCATTGATTTATGTCCCTCATCATGCCAAAGATTAGGACTCACTGGCCATAGACAGCCTGCTGAGACTACCACTACCTACTGGTAGTAGAATATAAACTACTGCCCCATTATATTCTCTCTTTATACCCTCTGATGACAGAGTTATGATAGAGAAAGACATACTGTACTGGGACTACAAGGAGGAGGATGACCTTGAAAGAATTACTCTAAATGGCAAAATATGGCAACCCAAGCACCATATAGACAATGGCACAATGACTATTCCTACTGCGGTTGCCAGTATCTTTTTGGAATCTTTAATTATTGGTCAGGTAATACAATGTTCTAATTTCAAATCCAATCAGAAATGAGTTATTTTTTACAAATGAAAACAGTAGAGTAGACTATAAAGGTGGTACTGCAGAGCCCGGTCCTGGAACAGAGTGAGGACATTAACACCAGCATGCCAGGCATTTTTCACCCTCTCTTTGATTGGGGCATGACAGCTGGAATTACAATAGCTGGGCACTGCCCATGCATACTGAAGTTATTTAACAAATATTAAAATTGTGTACAGTATAGAGCTGGGGAGTGAACAATGGCACTGTCCCATTTCAAACCTGTCACTGACAGATCACTCCAGATGACTCCTTCAGACCCCATGACTCTTTCCACATTTTGTTACGTTACAGCCTTGTTCTAAAATGGATTAAATTAAATGGTTTCTTCATCAATCTACCCACAACACCCCATAACGACAAAGTAAAAACAGGGTTTTAGAATTGTTGCACGTTAAAAAATAAATAATAATACATTATTTCCATAAGTATTCAGACCCTTTGCTTTGAGACTCAAAATTGAGCATGACTCAAGTGCATCCTGTTTCCATTGATCATCCTTGAGATGTTTCTACAACTTGATCGGAGTCCACCTGTTTTAAATTCAATTGGTTGGACATGATTTTTGAAAGGCACACACCTGTCTATATAAGGTTGCACAGTTGACAGTGCATGTCAGAGCAAAAACCAAGCCATGAGGTCGAAGAAATTATCTGTAGAGCTCCGAGACATGATTGTGTCAAGGCACAAATCTGGGGAAGGGTACCAAAATATGTCTACAGCATTGAAGGTCCCCAAGAACACATTGGCCTCCATCATTCTTAAATGGAAGAAGAAAGGGAATCACTAAGACTCTCCCTAGAGCTGGCCACCCGGTCAAACTGAGCAATCGGGGGAGAAGGGCGTCTGACAGAGCTCCAGAGTTCCTCTGTGGAGATGGGAGAAACTTCCAAAAGGACAACCATCTCTGCAGCACTCCACCAATCAGGCCTTTATGGTAGAGTGGCCAGACAGAAGCCACTCTTCAGTAACAGCCACATGACAGCCCGCTTGGAGTTTGCCAAAAGGCACCTAAAAGATGTCTGGTCTGATGAAACCAAGATTGAACTCTTTGTCCTGAATGCCAAATGCTCTGCACCTTTTTCTTCCTCTAATGGGTACTCTGGTAAAACCTTTTAAAAAAGGTGAATAACTAAACAAAGGATCTGTAATTCCTCACAATTAGCAGTTCCCCCAATGACTGAGAGCTTGGGACTACCTTCTCATACCCGGTCAATTAGAATTGTATGAGGCGAGGGGAATGTAGAGAACCACTCGTCTGAGCCCATAATAGCTAACCTCTGCTGATGCTGTTGTCACAGTAGGCAAACCTCATTTAAAAAGCATGACATAACCAACATTATTCTCCATAAGGACATGCAGTGCGTCATTTATAGAGCACATGCACAAACTGGCTTTTATTTAAAGAAATCGCTGACACAATGAACTTGGAGGAGTCATTTTTTCCTTTCATCAACAAATATTAGTGCTTACAACTACGCTACCCCATGCAGTCACACACGGCTCCCCACATTACCAGTCTGTTCCATTAGAGAAAAAATGTTCTGCTTATTAATGTCCCAGTGACATCATTAACAGGGTGTGATGGTCCGTTCAGTTCTTTTCCCTCTCTGTGTACTACCCTGGGCCTTGGGCCCTCCCTCTGCATGCGTTCCTGCCTCTCTCACCTTCTGGAGGGGGGAGTCGCATGTCATTACAATCTAGTCAATAGTGGTTTGCTTGTGGCTTTTTTCTGGGCATAGAAATATACTCTATTGGACAACTTTCAAAATGTGAAAGAAGATTAACACTGTCCTCTGGACTGTGCACTGCATTGCGCAATTGTCAGAATAAATTGTAGGTAAGAAAAACGTGTATTCGTGGACCATTTCTAAACCTACAGTAATATGTGTGTCGGGAATGTGAGGGACTTCCATGTCTGGATGCTGCTGGCGTAGAAGGAAATGCATCCTGGCATGCAGACCCAGGTAATCACAGCCCCCATCAAACCAATCACAGACTCATTCAGAAGAGCCATGTACTCTATACAACACCGTCAAATGAATGATCACACATGATTCGCTCCTTCATTGAGAAAGTAAATAACAGACACACGCGCACGCACGCACGCACGCACGCACGCACGCACGCACGCACGCACGCACGCACGCACGCACGCACGCACGCAAACACACACACACACACACACACACACACACACACACACACACACACACACACACACACACACACACACACACACACACACACACACACACACACACACACACACTCACAAAAACACATTAACAGAGAGACCCATCTGGTCGCCGTGGTAGCATAGCACTCATCGGACCCTGATTTCATTATCTCAGCGTGTTCCCACCGTGACCTGGAGAAAAATGACATCTGATTTACCTCAAGATCAATTTGTATGTAAATCAGAAAGAAAACTGGAGGGCAATAGAGAGATGGCGTTATGAAAGCTGTTTCCAAGTGTGCGAGCGGGTTTTGTGGGTTTGGTTCAGGCAGCCCGGCGGTCCCCACAGAGAAAGGCTAATGGAGCTGATTTAGGTAATGGGAACCCTTTGGCCAAGGAGGCGGATCTCAGTAAGGGGGCCCAAAGTACAAAACATACTTTCACACCTTGTTCTAAGCCATCATGTTAATGTCAGAGTCATTCAAATCACATTATTTTTCATTTCATGTGCTTTTAGATAGTTGCCAATATAGCACCATTAGGATTTATTTTCTCAGAAGTTGTTGGAAGGATAACTGCCACTGAGAAACATTCTAGATATTAGAACAATGTTCTGACAGCTGGCACATATTCTCATTATATCTTACTCAAATTCTCAGCAATGTAACTATATTTACATATAATGTCTCTTTACGTAACGAAAAATGATTAAGGCACATACCGATGTCTTGACAAAATTCTTACCTGAGATGACATCACATCGTAGCATCATAACATAGTAATACCATGGCCCCTGCTTTTAGACACACACTGTGCACAGCCTCTCTGGCCAGCCCTGCTAGCCATCAATGTGCCTTTGAAATCACATCTAGCCGGAGAGATTATATTTTATCTGGAGATGATAAATGGATGTTGTGCCTCGCACATATTCCAGCCAATTTCCTCCTCTTTGATTTCGGACCAAATTTCTCATAAATCGAATGGATCACACAGGACGTGTCACTCTGCACCCAGAGCAGGGAGGCCTCAGCTCCTCACATCATCCCCAGATTCCCACTCCATCCGCACATGATTCAGCAGCTTCCCTTTAGAAGTCAGCAGAGCCCCCTCCTCAACTAAGGCTCTACTGATGTACCTGTGCTATATGAAGCAATACCCTCAGGCAGCCTCGACAAGAACAAAAGGTCAAATACTGGAAAATAGACACACATTGTGAACATCACCGTTGAGGCAATATAATAACACGAGATTTGGCAGTGCAGAATAAATGTGTGCATTCTTGTTTGTTTTCCCCAATGGACAATGCTTTTCGTGTGTGTCAGAAGTTGCAGAATAAGCAGGCCGCCCATTGACTGCGTTACTGCCAAGACTATTGGGTATATAGACAGTGTTCATGGATTCATATGAATCGTTGCTAAAAGCCAGAACCAATGGTAAAACTAACTCTGGATTTGGTTAGTGTCCGGCTAATGTTTGCCTTAAGTGGTCAGGGAGAGTGGCTGGAGTGGAGCGTGCGGCCGAGGGGAGGGGCTAGTAGGCACTTGTTTATGCAGCTGACCTTGACAACTGATGTCTTCTGACTAATAGGTGAGACAGGTAATCAATATCTATACTGCATGCCTTTTGTCTCTGTTTAGATCAATATGACTGGGAGTGGTTAGTTACTAATGTGTACAATACAACAGAGGGAGAATTATAATCAGATTGCAGTGTCTTAGGGCTTATTGTTCAAAAGAGAAATATGGAGGGGAATAAACACTTTAAAAATCCTCTATTTTTGTAAATGTTGTGTAAATTATTCTGCACACACACTGGGGCGAACACACATAGACATGCCTCAAAACTGGCATCAAATATGGGCTTGCGACTGTCATGCGAAATTGCATTTATAAATTATGGTCGAGGGTAGTTTAATTTTATCTGCAGACCAAAACGGGCTAACCAGCCAATCAGAGGCTGCCAATCCCAGTGACACAGGAATAAAAAAGCTCTTTGTGTTATTAGATGGCTATATCATCTATGGCTGACACAGCTAATGAATATGACAATGACTGCATTACTCACAAAATGGGCCTTCCATTTCTAAGCATTACTCACAAAATGGGCCTTCCATTTCTAAGTGAATCAGTGGCTACCTTCCTGTCACTCCTGATGACAGTGCTCCGTTATGGTCCCAGCTATGGTCCCAGCAAGGCTTCTGGGTAATAGAAACCATCACACAGGCATAATAACAAATGAATCATGCAATGCTAATTTGTTAGCATAAAACGATAAACCAAAATTCCCAACAAAATGAAATATCCCAGAAGCGATCCCAAGTGTCAATCTACAAGTACCATAATAAAGAGATGCAGATATTACAGACAATGTCCCTTTTATTTGCTAAGTTTAAAAGACATAGCAATTGGTGTAAATAGCCAGTCACATATAATGGCAAACATAAACCAAACTGCAGGCCAATCTCAGGTCCACTGGGTGCTACGGCACTAAGAGATCCCCTTTCCTATTGTTCCAGTGGTGTTGTACCATGCAATTGAGACAGAAGGGGTACTTTCCAATTTTAATAGAGGAGAATATAGCTAGGGCCAGGAGACAGGTTCATAGGGTCCACTTTCCCTCCATTTGAGCCTTTCTGGTGCACAACTTGGTCCATTTCTACACCCAATACAGAGGGGGTAAGCTATGGGCCATCAAACATACATTAGCATCATTTCATCAGCGCAGTTTTGCACAGTACACCACCTGGGCGCACGGAGGATACTAAACAGAACAGTACACCTTTCTGTGTTTGAGTAAGTAGATCGTTAACACAAATGCACCAAACATTACTAAACCAGAAGCACTACATTGTATCTCTATGCAGCATATGAGGACATTGATGCTGGGACATTGTTAGGACCATAAAGTATAAATGCACCTTGAACCATGTCTTCCTCAACCCATTAACCCCCTCACGTGCTTCACTCTCCTCTCCTTTTCTCCTCTCCTCCAACTGTACCCAAGGCACTAGGGTTTAATGACTCCTCTCCTCTCCTTCTCTCCTCTCCTCCAACCCTACCCATTGCACTAGGGTTTAATGGCTCCTCTCCTCTCGGCTGAATGGAGCAAGGCACAGGCCAGCACACACACTGGGCTCTGCTGGAGAGAAAGCTGGAGGACTCTTGATGACCTGTTTCATTTTTATATCTTCCATAAATTACTCCGTTAACATCTCCATAAAGGCTCTACTAAAGGCATAGGATGTTCAGCGAAGGCATGGCAACATCTGCTTCTGGAGATAGAGGTCAGCAAGGCTTTGGTTCCACTTCACAGGGGGTCTAGAGGTTCCGTAGACCCAACGTCTGTCTCTGGACTGACTGGGTGACACGGAGTGAAACTCTGAAGAAACTATATTTCATATGAAATGGATGACATAAAACTGAACAGATGAAATGGAATTTAGTTTACTGGTATTCTCAAGTAAGAGCCCTACTGTGAGTGTGTGGAAGTCTCAAGCAGTGTGCTTCATGATGGAGTTAGTAAGTAAACATTAGGGCAAGGATGTTAGGCCATTTAGATGTGGACTGAGATTGAAACCTCCATGAAGAGATGGAATGCTTTTCCATTTATTAGGAACAATATGAAGTCAATAATAATGCCATTATGACGTTCTTGCTCCAAAGTAGCATTTTATATAACTACAGCAATCTCAAGATTGAAAGTATAAAAGGTAAAAGGATACTGTTGTAAAAAATACATGTTATAAGAAATGTTCGTAGAAAGAGGTCAAAGAAGGACAAGGAGTACTGCAATTAGTTTGTACTGTAGAGATCAGATAAAAACACACTGTTCAAACTTCATTCTAAAGCAATCTCAGAGATCAAATGTAGACAACGGAAAACAAAGACCCAAAACACAAATAGCATAGTGCATACATTACCTTTTTTCCCCCTCCAAATAAATCATCCCTCAAACAGTTTTGACAATCACCCCTGTGGGGGCTAGATAATATTATGGAAAAGGGACTCCATCTAAGTAGCCCACTTCTTCACTCCTTTTCTCCCCAAACTGAGTGATCTAATTATTGCATGTTAAATGAGCATCTGGTAAATGGTGCGTATAATGATGCGCTTCCACTGAATTAAGTGCCTGCCTGTCCTGCTGCAGGGGCTAACACACAAATTGGCCTTCTCCTGTTCTATCCGCCTCCTTCTCCCTCCTCCTTCCATCCCTCCTGCCATCAGTCTTGTTCTCCATCCCTGATATGGGCAAAGGCAGGGTGGGTACTCTCTCAGAGGGAGAGGGAGACGCCCCGGGTCCTGTATGGATTAATGAAAGCAGGCCTCAAATAGTTTTGGTCCATAATCCACCACTGTTGGGGGCATTAAGAGAAAATAGCAACTTAATAATTAATCAAAGATAATGTGAAATTCAACTATAATTCAATTGTTATTTTAGTGCATACATGTTGTCTAAATTGTAGTCAGTTTAGTCTAAATCAGTAAATGTAAGTATTTTGTTCTATTGTTTGAATGTTCGAATGTTCTCTCGTCTAAATGGATACATGGGGGTCTGTCTGTAGGTCACAATGTGCTCTGGTTGGGTTTTCTCTCCCTTTTTTAATACACACCCTTGAAACCCTTTTCATGTTCGTTTTTGTTCGAGGCTTTTAAACTTTTGGTATTCCCTCTCATACATAAACCAAAGTACATTAAACCGAAATATCTTGCCCATCTTTTATAGTACAGTTATTTTCTACTGAGACTTTCTACTGAGACTCTCTGTCGAGGTACTACTCACCCTGGTCTTGGGTGACTTGCATCAGGCTACTGGTTTCAACACTGTGTGTTGTCTAATGGCAAGACAGAACAGCAGCTTCTGGTAAGACACGGGGCGGGGGCCTATGAATTTATGCAAACAACAGCTGGTGCACGATATCTAAGGAAGTCTCAAAGTTTTGCTCGCCTGAGTAGCTCATGATAAGCTGTAGACCCCACTATCTACCTAGAGAGTTTTCATCTGTATTTTTCGTAGCTGTCTACATACCACCACAGAGCAAAGGTGGCACTAAAACCGCACTCAATTAGCTGTATTCCGCCATAAGCAAACAGGAAAATGCTCATCCAGAGGCGACGCTCCTGGTGGCCTGTGACTTTAATGCAGGGAAACTTAAATCAGTTCTCCCGAATTTCTATCAGCATGTTAAATGTGCAACCAGAGGGAAAAAAAATTGTAGAACACATTTACTCCACACACAGAGACGAGTACAAAGCCCTCCATTTGGCAAATCTGACCATAACTCTATCCTCCTAATTCCTGCTTACAAGCAAAAATTGAAGCAGGAACCACCAGTGACTCGGTCTATAAAAAAGTGGTCGGATGAAGCAGATGCTAAACTACAGGACTGTTGTGCTAGCACAGACTGGAATATGTTCCAAGATTCTTCTGATGGCATTGAGGAATGCAACACATCAGTCACTGGCTTTATCAATGAGTGCATCGAGGATGTTGTCCCCACAGGGACTGTACGTACATACCCCAACCAGAAGCCATGGATTACAGGATACATTTACACCGAGCTAAAGGGTAGAGCTGCCGCTTTCAAGGAGCGGGACTCTAACCCGGAAGCTTATAAGAAATCTCGCTATGCCCTCCGACGAACCATCAAACAGGCAAAGCATCAATACAGGACAAAGACCGAATCGTTCTACACCGGCTCTGATGCTTGTCAGATGTGGCAGGGCTTGCAAACTATTACAGACTACAAAGGGAAGCACAACCGAGAGCTGCCCAGTGACACGAGCCTACCAGACGAGCTAAATAACTTCTATGCTCGCTTCGAGGCAAGTAACACTGAAACATGCAATGAGAGCATCAGCTGGTCCGGATGACTGTGTGATCACGCTCTCCGCAGCCGATGTGAGTAAGACCTTTAAACAGGTCAACATTCACAAGGCCGCTGGGCCAGACGGATTACCAGGATGTGTACTGCGAGCATGCGCTGACCAACTGGCAAGTGTCTTCACTGACATTTTCAACCTCTCGCTGTCTGAGTCTGTAATACCAACATGTTTCAAGCAGACCACCATAGTTCCTGTGCCCAAGCACTCACGTCTGTAGACATGAAATGCTTTGAAAGGCTGGTCATGGCTCACATCAACACTATTATCCCAGAAACCCTAGACCTACTCCAATTTGCATACCGCACCAACAGATCCAAAGATGATGCAATCCCTATTGCACTCCACACTGCCCTTTCCCACCTGGACAAAAGGAACACCTATGTGAGAATGCTATTCATTGACTACAGCTCAGCGTTCAACACCATAGTGCCCTCAAAGCTCATCACTAAGCTAAGGACCCTGGGACTAAATACCTCCCTCTGCAACTGGATTCTAGACTTCCTGACGGGACGCCCCCAGGTGGTAAGGGTAGGTAACAACACATCCGCCACGCTGATCCTCAACACGGAGGCCCCTCAGGGGTGTGTGCTCAGTCCCCTCCTGTACTCCCTGTTTACGCAAACGACTGCACGGCCAGGCACAACTCCAACACCATCATTAAGTTTGCTGATGACACAACAGTTATAGGCCTTATCACCAACAACGATGAGACAGCCTATAGGGAGGAGGTCAGAGGACAACAACCTCTTCTTCAATGTGATCAAGACAAAAGAGATGATTGTGGACTACAGGAAAAGGAGGACAGAGCATGCCCCCATTCTCATCGATGGGGCTGTAGTGGAGCAGGTTGAGAGCTTCAAGTTCCTTGGCGTCCACATCACCAACATGGACCAAGTACACCAAGACAGTCGTGAAGAGGGCAGGACAAAACCTATTCCCCCTCAGGAGACTGAAAAGATTTGGCATGGGTACTCAGATCCTCAAAAGGTTTTACAGCTGCATCATCGAGAGCATCCTGACGTGTTGCATCACTGCCTGGTATGGCAACTGCTTGGCCTCCGACCGCAAGGCAGTGCGTACGGCCCAGTACATCACCAGGGCCAAGATTCCTGCCATCCAGGACCTCTATACCAGGCGGTGTCAGAGGAAGGGCCTAAAAATTGTCAAAGACTCCAGCCACCCTAGTCATAGACTGCTCTCTCTGCTACCACATGGCAAGCGGTACCGGAGCTCCATGTCTAGGTCCAAGAGGCTTCTAAACAGCTTCTACCCCCAAGCCATAAGACTCCTGAACAGACTATTTGCACCCCCCCCCCCCCCCCCCCCCCCTACGCTGCTGCTACTCTCAGTTATTATCTATGCATAGCCACGTTAATATCACTACCTGCATGTACATAATTAACTCAATTACCTCGACACCGGTGCCCCCGCACATTGACACATTGACTCTGAACCGGTACCCCCTGTATATAGCCCCGTTATTGTTATTTACTGCTGCTCCCTAATTATTTGTTTTTCTTATCTCTTACATTTTGTTTAGGTATTTTCTTAAACTGCATTGTTGCTTAAGGGCTTGAAAGTAAGCATTTCACTGTAAGGTCTACACCTGTTGCATTCGGCGCATGTGACAAATACAATTTGATTTGATTTGATTTGAGTTAATATCAAGACTAGAATAGTCTGTCTCACTGTAATCTGACCTTTTCCTACATGATCTGTCGTTAGACTGTTGCCATTATTAGCCAGGCAGACTTACATGAAAGGTTACCTATCTACACCTGTTTAAATGTCTGTAGACAGCTTCATTACAATACCAGGAGATGAGTCTACAACAATAGGATTTATGAAAACTTAATCTTAGTGCAGATGTAGACATACAACACAGATGTACAACACACATAAGTTCAGAGCCGCCTAGAGTGGCAGATTGACGAGGGAGGCATTATCTGAGCTAACTGACCAAAACACACCTCCAACAACAGCACATACAACCTCACATAATTCTGCCCAAAAACAATGACTATTTCTTTCAACCAGTGGCATATGGGATTTTTAGGTGAGCGCTGATGCCGCCCTGTGATAAGAAGTGCCCAGTTTGTCAAAGGCAGGGATCCTACATATTTATCTTATCCATTCCCAGCGCGCCTCTCCAGGGTGCTGTTGGAGAGACGCATCGCTGCGGCATCGACGTAGCAGATATACTGTAGGATATGGTAGAAAGAGTACGTGGCCTTTTCTGTAGCCTACAGGCTGGAGATAAAATGTATGACAATGTGATGAGATGGAAACGTTTTACTTCAAGCAGGATTCTCAGATCAAATAGCCTAACCTAAATGGCGCCCAATTAAATAAAAAAATTGCTGACATGTTAACAAACAACATGTCCTAAAAACAGGACAGGTCAAAGTAAAATGGACAATACGGAATGGACAATCAGGCTACTCACAAATGCTGTCCAGGAGTTTCATCCCATGGGCTAAATTGTCATGACCAGTGGTTTCAAGTTTGAATCCATAAATGTTTTACGAGATGATCATAGCAAAAAAGAAAATACTTCTGCATTTCTCGCTGTGTAAACAGATTGCAAATACGCTAAGGATAACTCCTGATAAAGTTGGGTAGGTGATATTCAGAGCTTAAATAGCCAAATTGATTAGTCAGAGGAATCAGGACTAATAAAGCCAATACAATGGCCTGTTTTACAAATGGTGGGTTTACCATATGGATGGACGTTCATAAAATTCAATTTCAGGCCGAAACAGTAGGCCACTCCCCAGGAAGCGCGGACCCAACGCCAACATCTTTTGGACGTCTTTTTTTTTGTCCTGTCTGGACCGGCCGTCTTTATTTGTGTGTTTTACATACGGTAGGTCTACCACATAGATGAGCCTTCCTAAAATTAAATTTAAAATTATGTCTTTTCAACTTTCATTCAGAACCCGAAAATGTACCTGATTTCAAAGTCCAGAAAATACGTATTTTCACCTTTCATTCAGAACCTAAATTTAACCTAACTTCAACGTCTGGAAAATACGTATTTTAGACGTCTTTTCAACGTCATTTTGCTTACTGGGACTATTCTAGTTTTGCTGGGGGAGACAATTGTTTCGTCTCGCCTAGGGCGGCAGAGCAGCCATGACCAGCCCTGTATATGCTGTCTCCCAAACACAGGAGGCTGATACCATTCCACTAACATGAGCCCCTTCTCCCCAATTAAGGTACCACCAACCTCCTGTGCTCCCAAACACTAACGACAAGAGTTAACTTTTGTTATCGGTATAAGAGTGACCTTTCTAGTAACAATAGCTCTAACGGTAGAAAGACATCTCAGCATCTGGCAATAAACAACATCTGGGGACCAAGAATACTCCTAATATTAGAGTGGACCCATGCAATGTGATACTCAGAATGTGAGAGAGATATCTGCTGACACCACCACTAGGGGCAGCAGAGGACAGACAGTGTGAGAATCGTCACAGATATCTCTTTACTCACTGTAATACGCTTGGTGCTGTGGGGCTACAGTAACAGCTTTAGACCACTGAGGTTCTGATACTTCAAGGGTGATTGGAGCTGACTGGTGATTGGAGCAGTGGTCATGGGTTTGGACAGCAGGGACCTCTGCTCATAGTTTGTCGTTACTTTGTGTCAATAGCAATTATTGGGCTATTCATAGTAGAATATGCCAGGGTAAAGATTGTGGAGGTGGGGGCAGACAGAGATGTTGACTAGAGGTGACTGGTGAGGGAGAAACAGACTCCCCCCCACCCATCTCCCCTGCTCCACTCAACCACCAACCACCTCACTTTGGTCCATGGGATTAATGACGGACATGTAGGGGGAGTGCGTATGCTTACCGTCTCATTAATGGACACATCATGTCACAGACTCAAATTACACATCATTAACTCTGCAAGATTAGAGGATAACAGATGTCTAGTGTGTGTCTAGTGTGTGTCTGCCATCTTTCTATTCAGGTCTCTTATCAGTACATTCATTCACTGTCAATTGTATGAATGACCATGTGCATATGCATGTATTGACTATACCCAGTGAGAAAATGACAGCTACCTACGATGATATATAAATGACAACACCAAGCACGTACTGTTAGCTCCACTACCAGACCTTCAGCATGTATATATAATCACATAAGTGAATGTAATGTAATGTACTATAATCAAACCAACCAAGGAGGTCTCTGTCTCTCTCTCTCTATTCAGCGGCTTCATCTTCGGAAGAGAGAGAAACTAATCAGCCAGACTTATTTTGGAACAAAAGCGAGTACAGGATGACTGACTGAGGCTGAGTTGTGTGGTGGCCTGGACCCTGTCCTGGTCTGCCTGTGCCAGGCCTGTGGTATTGTGGCGGGCTTGTGTGTGTGTGCCAGTGGCGGTTTGGCCTGGGAGCTAGTGGGACTGAGGAGAGGAGGAGCAGCAGACTGGAGCTGTACAGTTCAGTGCCTCTGCATGCTGAGGACAGCTGACACACGCTGGTATTAAGACAGACTCATCAACCGTCCAACGGTACAGAAAGCCTTTTGGACAGCAGAGGAGATGAGGAGGGAAGGAGAGGGAGATCCAAAAAACTGCCTGGCCCCACTGGATACCTCACCTGTCCCTATAAAATGTAGCCAACTTTCCTCCCGCCCACACATGCTTGAACGCACACACACGTACGCATGCGTGCACACACACACTCACCCACAGACACCCGCAGACACACACACACACACACACACACACACACACACACACACACACACACACACACACACACACACACACACACACACACACACACACACACACACACACACACACACACACACACACACACACACACACACACACACACACACACACACACACACACAAGCCCACCACCACTGCACAGGCGTGGCACAGGGAGAGCAGGAGTAGGTCCGGGCCACATTGGGGTAAGCCACTCAATAACTACCTTTGCTTGCAGTTAGGTCAGTAGGTCCATGTTTTTGCATGCGGTGGAATAGTGCACTGACCGTGTGTCTTGACCACATGTGCTGACCACATGTATTGACCATGTCTGTTGACCTGGAGTGCTGTCTGCATGTGGTTTGCAGGGTGTGGTGCAACCATCGACTGTATCAGGAGACAGCAGGGCTGACAGCTTGGGTTGGTGCTACCCTGCATGGGCGCCATCCTGCCTTGAGCACTACAGATGCCACCTCACTAGTGGGTACGGACAATGTGGCACGAAAGGTGCAAGGTTTCAGGATCAAAATGTTCCATCTATTGTACTGGTGTGATTGTATTAGTAATGCAGTCATTTAGTGAAATAATACAATTCAGATGAAAACCCCATGTCATCAGTAAAAACGAGTAAAGCTTGTATGTAAACTTTCAATTCTGGTGCGCCTCTCAGTCAAGACCTTCGAGACACAGACCTCTCTGTTCTACCACACCATACCGTGACGTCCATTCAATGGATGTACGGTCGTTGTTGAATGTCAACCGACAAGTTCGTCTCTCCACAGATAAAGCGGCAGTCTCACATAAGCACAGTGCGATCCATTTCTAACAGGCTAATAGACAGAGCACATCATCACAGCTGCGGTAGTCCACAGGGTAATGCAGAAGCGGGAAAAAATCGGTATCACACAGCTGAAGGTCGTTGAGGCTTGCTGAATTCACAACATCATACCATCAAACACAACAAACAAGTCCGACATGGATTTCATTCCTCTCTTTCTCTCTCCTTTCTTTTGTTCTCTCCTCTATTCTCCTGGGAGTCTGCAGAGAGAGTTGTTGGAAATGGTGCCTTAGCTGTGAAGGTCATCTTTGATGGCTTCCCTTGGTTCTACCTGCACTAAACTGGCAAACAGGAAATCCATCACCTGGCATCGCCATGGTAATAGACTCATTTTTTCTGGCTGCTGCTGGTTGTCAGGGAGACCCACAAGGGACACAGGTGTGGTGAATAATTGACCCGGTGCCAGAGGGAACGTGGAGGTCATAAGGGGCAATGACGACGAGAACACTCCTCAGACTAGTCTAGCCACACTGCTTCAAACTACTAGGAGGTTCAGACGTACTGTACTGTAGGGGAGGAGGGGCAGTGAGAATGAGAGAGAGTCAGACAGAGAAAGATCAAGATAGTAGAAAGGGAGTACGGAAGAGAGTAAAAGAGAGCGCACAAAGGAGAGGTAGAGAAAAAACTAGAGAGAGAGAGGGTTTGAGGAATGGGGGGATATGAGGATGACGGTTTTTTAACACCAAGGTCTAACTGGGGAGGGACGTCACAAAGCCACCTTGACTGAATAATGACACTGACAGTGGGACTATAGACTGCAGAGATCAGAGAACTGTTTTGAATAATGTTTATCCAACAAACACGACCCACAAATCTTTCTCACTGTGAGACACTTTGTGACCGATAAGGAGCCATCAGTGACTGAGTTAAGCATGTCATTCAATATGATACGTAGGCACAGAGAATTTGTTTCTGGCTAGGATGTACTAAATATTGCCCAGTATGACTCAACCAAATCATACATCTCCATATCTGTAAGTCCTCAACATGTTCTATTCAATGTGTCCAACATGTCTAACGGAAGGCTGACGTCATTCAACCTGAGAAATAAACATATATTTAATACCTTCCATGACAGACAAAAAAAATGCTGAGAAAGTATTTCGATGTCAACAGCTATGTCACTACGATCTTAACCAAATCCACAGTAAAAATGCAGGTCAATGGAGGTTTCTAATACAGTAGGAAGGGAACATTACAGGAACATGTTGCTCTATGTAGGCTGTAGTCTGTAGTCTGCTTTTGTCCTGCAGCAGTGCTGCCCACAGGGCACAGGGTCCTTGCATCTACACATGTCTGTGAGCTCCCAGCCCTGGCACACATAATGTGGATGGCACATACCCATAAGGAGGCTGGCATGCTCTCTAAAATGGCTGCCAGGGCCTTGGTGCCCCCCTTCTGTTCATGTGCCATACAATACTGTCTATTTCATTTTTTACTCCTCGTTTGAGGAGATATTTTCCATTGTTCATTTGAACAATTAAACATGAAATAGTGTAAAGCAGGCAGTGTATAGACAAGTTAACATTTTGGCACCTACGCTAACTATGCAAAGTGGTTGTAATCCAACACCTCCAAGATAGACGTTTCCTTCAGTAAATCTGAGAATTGGGAGTGTCTATGTGTTGGCACACTGTTATTGTGTTAGACTTTCAGATCTTTTGTCGTCAAGGTTTTTTGTAGACCTATTTTCTTATCTAAGTCAGAGCAGCCACCTCTGCATTTACATTCCTGCCAGCCCCTCTCACAACAGGTATAATGATTCAATGTGCACTTCAGCTAAGCCATGATTTAATTCCTCTATAAAGAGGGGCGGTTAAAAAGTATAAGCCATGCAGCGATAATGAGAGTAACTCTAATAATGACTTGAGTTTTCTAAATGGCCCCTATTGATTTAAGACAATATGGAGTGTTATTTATCAAGATTGCAACACAGCGTAGAGCCAACCGTGTTGTTGATATTAATCAGTCTGAAATTGGAATTTAAAAAAATCCTCTCGCCAGTTGATCGACAACGCTTCTCTGCTACGCCCTAAGACACATGCACACACACAATATCTGTATACGGTACATATGCAGCATGTGTTGTGTATCTTAATGACTGTTAATCAAAAATAGTCATCCATACTCCTTAGTAGCCAGTACCTTGGCAGCATCTGCACAGATGTAATGTGACACAGTCAGCTCAAGGTGTTTTTATTTGACCTTTATTTAACTAGGCAAGTCAGTTAAGAACAAATGTGTTTTCGATGATAGCCTAGGAACAGGTTAACTGCCTTGTTCAGGGGCAGAACGACAGATTTTTACCATGTCAGCTCAGGGATTGGATCTTGCAACCTTTCGGTTACAAGTCCAACGCTCTAACCACTAGGCTACCTGCCGCCCCATTGTTTGTGTGTATCTGACAAGGAGGCCCTACACTGAGAGTGTGTATGAAGACCATTCCATGCAAATGTTTCTCAGGGAGACACCAGCTGTAGTGCCCGATGCTGCCTCCTCAAACTAGGCTAAGCACACGCAGCCACCGCCTCTCACACGGCCTCTCTCACAGAGACAGACAGTGGAGATGGTCTCTAAGACGATGGGCTCGGTCTCATGTCTGTCTCTGCATGGCCACGCACCTCACACGGGACACAGGAATCTGACACGTGGTAACTGGTCTGATGCTGAACGAGGGTTTATCAGGTTTGGCAAAAGCCGATTAGTGGATTCCACCCCAGTCTGGTAGAGCAGAGAGAGGCTGGCTGTCGTAGGCCAGCTCCCATAGGAATCCACTTGCCGACTGCTGTATACAGCTCTGTTTGTGAAGGAATGGGAAAATGTGAAGAAACAGAGAGATGAGTGAAGGATGCGGGTGAATAATGGCTATTCAAATAGATGAGTAATTGTTGGTACTTAGAAATGTATTTTAATTGAGTGTCCTGTACTCTTGATTTAAACACTCTGGGATTAAATGCCTGTTAAAATAGCATAAAGGCCTTTGAGAACTGCTGTTTCTGAGTGGATAGATGACAGGTACATTACTTCTGCATCAATGACATGCTAAAAGTGTATATAACCCATGTATAAAAATCATACTGTATATTCTTCAGAGTTATCAGCCTTCACAAGCGTTTTCTAGATATTCGGAGGAATTCATAGCTCATTTGAATGTAGACCACGCAGTCACTCACTCTGATTTTCAACGGTCGCCTCAGCACCCTCGCAAAACTAAACATAGTGGACCTGGAAATTGAGTTAATAAAATATTGTCATAAAATGCACATTGATTATGCATCTTGCTGCAGTTGTGACAGGAATGAGCCCAAGTTATTTTTTCAAAGTTGGTTTCTCAAATATGTAGGTGTTACTGGCCACCCTCTGTTCTGAATGAATTGAAAGGTCACTATTTGACGTTTCCTTCATGTTTTCCTACCCTGTCCATTGGCAGGGAAACCTTTTTGGCAGGGAAACCTTTTTGTTAGCAGCTAGAGCCTCACTCTGTGTCACACTATCATGAAAAGAGATAGGGATGTGGAAAAGGTCAAAGATGATAATTGATCAGAAAGATGTAAGGCAATGAGTATATGGGATGGAGGAAGTGAGACTTTATACAGGAAGTCTCATTTCTCAGGACGTCACACCCTTATCTGTTTCACCTCTTGTGTTTGTCTTCAACCCCTACTAGGTGTCTCCTATTTTCCCCATTATCCCCTGTGTGTTTATACCTGCATTTTCTGTCTGTCTGTTGCCAGTTGGTCTTGTCCCGTCATGTCGTCCCAGTGTGTTTTCCGTGTGTTTTCAGTTCTAGAGTTCTTGTTTTCTAGTCTCCCTGTTCCGACCTTTCTGCCTGCCCTGACCCTAGGCCTGCCTGCCATTCTGTCCCTTTTTGCCTTGGACTACGAACCTTTGCTTGCCCTCGACCTATCCTTTTGCCTGCCCCTTTGTCATAATATATATTCTGTGAAGCGAACCATCCACCTGTGTCTGCATCTGGGTCATATCCTGAGTCGTGATACAGGATCACTTTCATCCCCAGAGATCAAATCAAATCAAAGTTGATTGGTCTCGTACACAGTTTAGCAGGTGTTAATAGCGGTGCAACAAAATGCTTATGTTACTAGCTCCTAACAATCCAGTTAAATGTCATTCAAAAAAGCCAAGAAATCAAGAACTGCAGGACGAATCCAATTAAGCACTGTAACAGTATCAAGTCGGAAGTTTACATACACCTTAGCCAAGTACATTTAAACTCAATTTAAATGTAAAAATTTAAACTTCAAATTCCTGACATTTCATCCTTGTAAAAATTCCCTGTCTTAGATCAGTTAGGATCACCACTTTATTTTAAGAATGTGAAATGTCAGAATAATAGTAGAGAGAATGATTTATTTCAGCTTTTATTTCTTTCATTACATTCCCAGTGGGTCAGAAGTTTACAATTCTGGCCCATTCCGCCTGACAGAGCAGGTGTAACTGAATCAGGTTTGTAGGCCTCCTTGCTCACACACGCTTTTTCAGTTTTGCCCACAAATGTTCTATAGGATTGAGGTCAGGGCTTTGTGGCGGCAACTCCAATACCTTGACTTTGTTGTCCTTAAGCCATTTGCCACAACTTTGGAAGTATGCTTGGGGTCATTGTCCATTTGGAAGACCCATTTGCGACCAAGCTTTAACTTCCTGACTGATGTCTTGAGATGTTGCTTCAATATATCCACATACTTTTCCATCCTCATGATGCCATCTATTTTGTGAAGTGCACCAGTCCCTCCTGCAGCAAAGCCCCCCCACAACATGACGCTGCCACCCCCGTGCTTCACGGTTGGGATGGTGTTCTTTGGCTTGCAAGCCTCCCCCTTTTTCCTCCAAAAATAACGATGGTCATTATGGCCAAACAGTTCTATTTTTGTTTCATCAGACCAGAGGACATTTATCCAAAAAGTATGATCTTTGTCTCCATGCACAGTTGCAAACCGTAGTCTGGCTTTTTATGGCGGTTTTGGAGCAGTGGCTTCTTCCTTGCTGAGCGACCTTTCAGGTTATGTCGATATAGGACTCGTTTTACTGTGGATATAGAGACTTTTGTACCTGTTTCCTCCAGCATGTTCACAAGGTCCTTTGCTGTTGTTCTGGGATTGATTTGCACTTTTCGCACCAAAGTACGTTCATCTCTAGGAGACAGAATGCGTCTCCTTCCTGAGCGGTATGACGGCTGCGTGGTCCCATGGTGTTTATACTTGCGTACTATTGTTTGTACAGATGAATGTGGTACCTTCAGGCGTTTGGAAATTGCTCCCAAGGATGAACCAGACTGATTTCTTTTGATTTTGCCATGATGTCAAGCAAAGAGGCACTGAGTTTGAAGGTAGGCCTTGAAATACATCCACAGGTACACCTCCAATTGCCTCAAATGATGTCAACTAGCTTATCAGAAGCTTCTAAAGCCATGACATAATTTTCTGGAATTTTCCAAGCTGTTTAAAGGCACAGTCAACTTCGTGTACGTAAACTTCTGACCCACTGGAATTGTGATACAGTGACTATAGTTTGTTAACAAGACATTTGTGGGGTGGTTGAAAAATGAGTTTTAATGACTCAATGACTCGCATATTTATTTATATACTGGATTCTTGACATAGCTCACTTTAATATATTTACTGTTGTACATATCATTCTTAGTTTATCTTGTGTAAATTCCCCCTGCGTACATACAGTTGAAGTCGGAAGTTTACATACACTTATGTTGGAGTGTATAAACAGTGTAACTAAAACTCAACCTACAGTAGAATAAATATTATAATAATATACACGGTGTGAAATGGGAAGTGACCAGTGGTTCAATGTCTTTATAACATGGGACAGCAATATTGGCTGTGAGTGTGTGTGTGTGTGTGTGTGTGTGTGTGTGTGTGTGTGTGTGTGTGTGTGTGTGTGTGTGTGTGTGTGTGTGTGTGTGTGTGTGTGTGTGTGTGTGTGTGTGCGTGTGCGTGTGCGTGTGCGTGTGCAGTACCTGTTAGATGGCTAGAGATGGCTGTTCAACAGTCTGATGGCCTGGTAATAGAAGCTGTTCAACAGTCTGATGGTTTGGTAATAGAAGCTGTTTTTAGGTCTCTCGGTCTTGGCTTTGATGCAGCTGTACTGTTTCCATCTGTCAGACAGCAGCCTAGTGAACAGTCTGTGGATCGGGTGACAGGTCCTTGATTATCTCCTTGTTCTTCCTTTGACACTGGGTGCTGTAGATGTCCTGGAGGGCTGGTAGCGTGGCCCCGACGATGCTTTGGGCTGACGCACCACCCTCTGAAGAGCCATGTGGTTGAGGGTGGAGCAGTTGCCATACCAGGCGGTGATGCAGCCCGACAGAACGCTCTCAATGGTGCATCTGTAGAAGCTCAATGAGAGCATTTCAGATCCTCAGTGATGTGTACACCGAGGAACTTGAAGCTTTTGACCCTATGAAGATCACATTACTGACGGACTCGCTGTCCATTACTCACAGTAGGTGGCATTATATATATAGCACCAGTCAAAAGTTTGGACACACCTACTCATTCAAGGGTTTTTCTTTATTTAGACTATTTTCTACATTGTAGAATAATGACATGAAATAACACATATGGAATCATGTAGTAACCAAAAAAGTGTTGAACAAATCAAAACATATTTTATATTTGAGATTCTTCATATGTAGCCACCCTTTGCCTTGATGACAGCTTTGCTCACTCTTGGCATTTTCTCAACCAGCTTCATAATGTAGTCACCTGGAATGCATTTCAATTAACAGGTGTGCCCTGTTAAAAGTTAATTTGTGGAATTTCTTTCCTTCTTAATGCATTTGAGCCAATCAGTTGTGTTGTGACCTGAAGGTCAGTCAATACAGAAAATGTAAAGAACTTTGAAAGTTTCTTCAAGTGCAGTCGCAAAAACCATTAATAAGCGCTATGATGAAACTGTCTCTCATGAGGACCGCCACAGGAAAGGAAGACACAGAGTTACCTCTGCTGCAGAGAATATTCATGCAGAGGAGTTCATTAGTGTTAACTGCACCTCAGATTGCAGCCCAAATACATGCTTCACAGAGTTCAAATACAGACACATCTCAACATCAACTGTTCAGAGGAGCCTGTGTGAATCAGGCCTTCATGGTCAAATTGCTGCAAATAAACCATTACTAAAGGACACCAATAATAAGAAGAGACTTGCTTGGGCCAAGAAACACGAGCAATGGACATTAGATCGGTGGAAATCTGTCCTTTGGTCTGATGAGTCCAAATTGGAGATTTTTGGATCCAACTGCCTTGTCTTTGTGAGACGCAGACTAGGTGAACGGATGATCTCTGCATGTATGGTTCCCACCGTGAAGCATAGAGGAGGAGGTGTGATGGTGTGGGGGAGCTTTGCTGGTGACACTTTTGGTGATTTATTTAGATTTCAAGGCCCTCTTAACCAGCATGGCTACCACAGCATTCTGCAGCGATACGCCATCCCATCTGGTTCGCACTTAGTGGGACTATCATTTGTTTTTCAACAGGACAACTGTAAGTAAGACTTCGAGGTAAAATCATGTTCAGTTTTTGTATAGTACTGTATGTATTTTGGCTCCCGATTGGCGCAGCGTTCTCAGAGGCGTTACTACAGACCCTGGTTCGATTCCAGTCTGCATCACAGCCGGCCGTGATTGGGAGTCCCATAGGGCGGCGCACAATTGGCCCAGTGTCGTCCGGGTTAGGGTTTGGCTGGGGTAAGCCGTCACTGTAAATAAGAATTTGTTCTGAACTGAATTGTCTAGTTAAATAAATAAAATAAAATAAAAATGCAACGTTTGTTCAACCATTTGATTTCACTCTCATTATCAAACGTGGGCTGTTTCTTCAAGGTGATCTACCATTACATTAGGTTTGTCCTCTGTTTTTTTTTTTAAACTGTAATTGAACAACTGGCATCTTTGTCTTTTATTTGTGCTGAAAACAAAAATGTGTCAGACTGCATGGGCCGTGAGTCTCTGTAACGGAATGGGCTTATCTCAGTGTGACTCAAAGAATAACAGTCCTCTCTGCAAGAGCAGCCCAGACACAACAGCCACGTCAGGGTGCTGGGCGGACCACATATGCATGCTGGGAAAAGGAAATTAGGTCCCTGTGTAGAAGCTGTGCTGAAACCATAGGAACAGAAATGGATAGAACAGATATTACTTTCCTTGTCTTATTGCTGTTTCATCTCTGCAGCAAAATTACATTGACATATCATTGGTATTTAGCTACATGCAATCTACAATATTTAACACAGTACAGACAGTCTGTGTGTGTCTGCCTGGGAGATTAGCCCTGATAATGGCAGAGATCATTTTCTGACTGCACACAGCTGTATTCCCATCTGCCTGCTCTCACCCCAGAGAAGGGCCTTAATTGATAAGCACAATAAACACATTAACGATTCACACGGCTATGGAAGCTCATCTACATACAAAAGGAAAACGAATAGTGGTCCCTTCCCCACTGGGCACAAACTGGTTGAATCAACATTGGTTCAACAGAATGTGTCCACATATTGTGACGTGGAATCTACATGGAAAATACATCAAATCAAATCGTATTGGTCACATACACATGTTTAGCACATGTTATTGCGGGTGTGGCGAAAACCTAAAGTAAAATAATGGAATTAAGGAATATATAAATATTAGGATGAGCAATGTCGGAGTAGAATAGACTAAAATACAGTAGAATAGAATACAGTATATACATACGAGATGAGTAAAGCAAAAATATGTAAACATTATTCAAGTGAGTAGTGTTCCATTATTAAAGTGGCCAGTGATTTCAAGTCTATCTATATAGGGCAGCAGCCTCTAAGGTGCAGGGTTACATAACCGGGTGGAAGCCGCCTAGTGATGGGTATTTAACAGTCTGATGGCCTTGAGATAGAAGCTGTTTTTCAGTCTCTCGGTCCCAGCTTTGAACGCACTGACCTCACCTTCTGGATGCGGGGTGAAGAGGCAGTGGCTCGGCGATGATCTTTTTGGCCTTCCTGTGACATCGGATGCTGTAGGTGTCCTGAAGGGCAGGTAGTTTGCCCCCGGTGATGCGCTGGGCAGACCGCACCACCCTCTGGAAAGCCCTGTGGTTGCGGGCTCTGCAGTTGCCGTACCAGGCGGTGATACAGCCCGACAGGATACTCTCAATTGTGCATCTGTAAAAGTTTGTGAGGGTTTTAGGTGCCAAGCCAGATTTCTTCAGCCTCCTGAGGTTGAACAGGTGCTGTTGCGCCTTCTTCACCACACTGTCTGTGTGGGTGAACCATTTCAGATCGTCAGTGATGTGTACGCCACATTTTTCCACCAGCTCCACTGCGGTCCCGTCGATGTGTTTCCTGAAGTCCACGATCAGCTCCTTTGTTTTGTCGACATTGAGTGACTGTAACGATCGTTTTTGGGTGAGAGAGTGGACCAAGGCGCAGCGGGTGATGAATACATAATGATTTATTTGACAAGACGAACACTGACACGAAATACACTATATAATTACAAAATAACAAACGCACGTAGACAGACCTGAACTAACGAACTTACATATACACGAAGAACGCATGAACAGGAACAGACTACATAAAATGAACGAACAAACCGAAACAGTCCCGTGTGGTGCATAGACACAGACACGGAAGACAACCACCCACAACAAACAATGTGAAACAACCTACCTTAATATGGCTCTCAATCAGAGGAAACGTAAACCACCTGCCTCTAATTGAGAACCATATCAGGTAACCCATTAACCAACATAGATACACATAACATAGAATGCCCACCCCAACTCACGCCCTGACCGACTAAACACATACAAAACAACAGAAAACAGGTCAGGAACGTGACATAACCCCCCCCTCAAGGTGCGAACTCCGGACGCACCAGCATAAAGTCTAGGGGAGGGTCTGGGTGGGCATCTGACCACCAGTAAGTCTCCTCGGGCCGGCTTACATGGCACCAGCCTTACGCATGGTGTCCCCGGTTCGCCTACATAGCCCGGTGCGGGTTATTCCACCTCCCCGCACTGGTCGGGCGACGGGGAGCATACAACCAGGTAAGGTTGGGCAGGCTCAGTGCTCAAGGGAGCCAGTACGCCTGCACGGTCCGGTATTTCCGGCGCCACCTCCCCGCTCCAGGCCAGTACCACCAGTGCCTACACCACGCACCAGGTTTCCAGTGCGTCTCCAGAGCCCTGTTCCTCCTCCACGCACTCTCCCTGTGGTGTGTGTATCCAGCCCAGTGCCTCCAGTTCCGGCACCACGCACCAAGCCTCATGTGCGTATCCAGAGCCCTGTACGCACTGATCTTTCTCCCCGCACTCGTTCTGAGGTGCGTGCCCTCAGCCCGGTACCACCAGTCCCGGTACCACGCACCAGTCCTATAGTGCGCTTTGAGAACTCAGTGTGTCCTGTTCCCGCTCCCCGCACTAGCCTTGAGGTGCGTGTCTCCAGTCCGGTACCACCAGTTCCGGTACCACGCACCAGGCCTACAGTGCGTCTCAGCCGGTCAGAGTCTGCCGTCTGCCCAACGGCGCCTGAACTGCCCGTCTGCCAAGCGGCGCCTGAACTGCCCGTCTGCCAAGCAGCGCCTGAACTGCCCGTCTGCCAAGCAGCGCCTGAACTGCCCGTCTGCCAAGCGGCGCCTGAACTGCCCGTCTGCCAAGGGTTAGGGTTAGGGTTAGGGTTAGGGTTAGGGTTAGGGTTAGGTGGTTTACGTTTCCTCTGATTGAGAGCCATATTAAGGTAGGTTGTTTCACATTGTTTGTTGTGGGTGGTTGTCTCCTGTGTTTGTATGTTGGTACCACATGGGACTGTATCGTTCGTTCGTTTGTTTTGTAGTCTGTACCTGTTCGTGCGTTCTTCGTTGTATGTAAGTTCTCATGTCCAGGTCTGTCTACGTCGTTTTGTTATTTTGTTAATTATCAAGTGTAGTTCGTTTCTTCGTCTTGTTTAATAAATTTCATTATGTCTAACTACCACGCTGCATATTGGTCATCTGATCCGTCTCGCCTCTCCTCGTCCGAGGAGGAGGAAGAGCTAGAGTTTCGTTACAGTGACAGGTTATTTTCCTGGAACCACACATCCAGGGCCCTCACCTCCTCCCCGTAGGCTGTCTCATCATTGTTGATAATCAGGCCTACTACTGTTGTGTTGTCTGCAAACTTGATGATTGAGTTGGAGGCGTGCGTGGCCACGCAGTCATGGGTGAACAGGGAGTACAGGAAGGGGCTGAGCACACACCCTTGTGGGGCCCCTGTGTTGAGGATCAGTGAAGTGGAGGTGTTGTTTCCTACGTGGGGGCTGCACATCAGGAAGTCCAGGGCCCAGCTGCACAGGGCGGGGTTCAGACCTCGGTCCCCAAGCTTAATGATGAGCTTGGAGTGTACTATGTTGTTGAATGCTGAGCTATAGTCAATTAAGAGCATTCTTACATAGGTATTCCTCTTGTCCAGATGGGATAGGGCAGTGTGCATTGCGATATCGATTGCATCGTCTGTGGATCTATTAGGGTGATAAGCAAATTGAAGTGGGTCTAGGATGTCAGGTAAGGTAGAGGTGATATGATCCTTAACTTGCCTCTCTAAGCACTCCATGATGACAGAAGTGAGTGCTTCAGGGCGAGTCATTTTGTTCAGTTACCTTTACTTCTGTGGTAACGGAACAATGGTGGATTTGAAAAAGTATATGTAAAATGTTGTTTTGAGGGTAAAATTTCAACCACAGTATTATGTCATCATGTTAACCAATTTTCAACATAGTCAAATCTTGTATAAAATATGTTGATTTGTACCTTTGAAACAATGTCAGATCTTCAATGTTATAGCCACTATTTGAAGAAAAAAAACTATAGGCTGGGCAGCACCTCCTACTGGAAAGTATAGTTAATCTGTCTATTTGGCCTCTCATCCAGGATTTTAACCAAGCCCTGTTTAGCTTTGATATGTGTCTCTGACCACTACTAATGTGCTGTCGTGAGAATGATTGTTGAGAGATCTCTTAACAACTAAATAGATTCACTGTTGCTATTGAAGTCATTCCAAAGGGTAAGTTTAACAGAGCAAATTAAATGTAACCATATTTTATAAATTACAGTAGTGGAAAAAGTACTCAATTGTCATACTTGAGTAAAAGTATAGATACCTTAATAGAAAGTTACTCAAGTAAAAGTGAAAGTCACCCAGTAAAATAGTACTTGAGTAAAAGTCTAAAAGTATATGGTTTTAAATATACTACAGTATCAAAAGTACATGTAATTGCTAAAATATACTTACGAATCAAAAGTAGAAGTAAAAGTATAAATCCTTTCAAATTGATTATATTAAGCAAAGCAAACGGCACCATTTTCTTGTTTTTAAAATGTACGAATATCCAGGGCCACACTCCAACACTCAGACATTACTTACAAAAGATGCATGTGTGTTTAGTGAGTCCGCCAGACCAGAGGCAGTAGGGATGACCACGTGTTCTCTTGATAAGTGTGTGAATTTGACAATTTTCCTGTCTTGCTAAGCATTCAAAATGTAGCGAGTACTTCGGGTTGTCAGGAAAAATGTATGGAGTAAAAAGTACAATATTTTCTTTAGGAATGTAGTGAAGCAAAAGTTGTCGAAAATATAAATAGTAGAGTAAAGTACAGACACCCCCCAAACATACTTAAGTAGTACTTTAAATTATTTTTACTTCAGTACTTTACACCACTGATAAATTATACATCATCAAAGATTATATTTAGGCCTACATAGCATTTGCAAAGTAATCAAGAGCTATTGTTTCAATTCAACCCAGTATTCAACTGAAAATAGACAATACATACACTTTGTATACAAAACATTAAGAACACCTGCTCTTTCCATGACATAGACTGACCAGGTGAATCCAAGTAAAATCTATAATCCATTATTTATGTCAAGATGCAACTCAATGTCAGGAATGTGTTCCTAATGTTTGTTATAGTCAGTGTATAGGCCTAGGGTTTCAAGCTTTGGTGGATTTCAAATGTAATCTTGATAATTAATATGTTGAATTCATATCTCCATCTCAACCAAAAATCTAAGTGAAAGAATAGTACTAAATCAAATCAAGTCAAAAAATAAAAGCACTTTAAATAACGTTTTCTTTTAGTCCTAATCTTTAACATAGATTGTTGGTTGAGATGGAGACGTGAATCCAACATATCAATTATGAATTTGTAGACAAACTGGAATTAAAGCCAGACTAAGTCAGTGGAACAGATGGAACTATCCAAGCAGAAGATACATCTCCTTCAAATGTCGATATTTGGTTGCGTTGACAACCAAACACAACTCAATACCACTGTTGCAATACAGTAAATAGCCTATTAACTTGTTAACAAATTATATGTCCAACTAAACCAAAAATACAAGTAAAATAATTGGATTAAGCCAGTGGCTCAGATAAAACTGATAATAGCAATAATAATTTATTCAAATTGTATAGCTCTATTCATAACATAAACAAATCCCAAAGCGCTGTACAGCAACAACAACAACAAAAAACAAGCAAATTAAAATTCATAATCATGAGTAGATGGACGGTCAAGAGACTGAAGGTTGAGAAAGGTCATGGCTTCAATAAGGTCAGCGGAGGCAGGATGCAACTACCCAAACATTAGATACATCACCTTTAAATGTTGATATGTGGTTGCTTTGTTTACCAAACACAATTCAATATTACTTTTGTAATACCGTAAATAGCCTAAAGTTAAGGCTATCTTACAAACTAATGTAACATTCAACCTTAAAATGAGTAATACATCCATGGCCACATTTTGAGGTTAATGTAACTATAAATGTCTTCTTATGTAATCATAGAAGGCGTGTATGTTCAAGATAACAAAGGTCCCAGGTCTGTGGAGATCTTCACAATTGCTGTAATAATCTGTGCAGAATCTTGAACAGCATTGATCACTTGCACCATGTCCTTTTAATGTAATTAGACGAAGCACAGTGATAACACAGGAAGTTGGTGTATACAAAATATCTGTCATTGTATTCCCATTTGATCTTTGTTGTGCTTTAAGATGGTTGAAAGCATAGCGATAACACCTTTTTGAGTGGGTGAATAAAGGATGAAATCTCACAGATCAACGTCTCAACCAAATATTACCCACATTTCCATGTTGAAATGACGTTGTGTGCCCCTGTGGATTTCTCCCGAAGTGGTTGTACTTTTCGATATTTGCGTTTGACATAATGCTCCTCACGTTCATTTGAAAATGACTGCCATCTCCTACCATGAACGTAATTACATCCTCACCTATCCATGTTCGTAGAGAGCCGAGAGCGATGATAGGTCTACACATAAATGTCATGTTTAGAAAAGAACCACGGTGTCATCCGCTAACAGGAAACTAGCATGAACTGGCATTTACAATGTGTTTTCTGTATAATTAAGAATTTTCAATGTATGAAGGTGTTATGAGAGCAGGTATGCTGGGCTGATTCTGAGTGGTTGGGTTAAATGCGGAAGACACATTTCAGTTGAAGGCATTCAGTACAACTGACTAGGTATCCCCTTTTCCCTTTCCCTTTCCCATATCAAATGGATCCCCTTGTATGTTGGTGGTCCATTGCACTTCTCATTATCTGGATTAAAACTGGTCCCTTGTCATCTCTGGTATATTTTTCCATTAAAAACTAGGACATTGTCATATATTTTATGCATTGTTCATCACCCCACCATGTAAGCATCTGCCATTTCACCATGCTGTTACCAAGGCTACAGTGTTGGAGAGTGCAGCCCTAACGAACACCCCCATCTGCTGTACTATACGAGGTCCATAGCTCCTGCCCACCCACCACACGGAACACACTTCCCCGAAAACTTCCTCTGCCAACAAGCAGTTCATTAGCCAATCTTGCGAGCATCAGTTAAAACTTTCCTCGGTCGCTTTGCATATTGTATCAGCAGCATGTCATAAATCATTGTCTTTCTCTCACTCCGGGAGAAGCAAGGTGTGATCTCTGTCAGAATAGATTGGAAACCCTCAACCATGCTCCTCATTTTGGAAAGGTTAAGAATCACACTGTCATACAGAGATAGATGCTGCCTACAACTACAGCTAACTTGTTCAGTTTAATGGGCTTATGCCATGAAAACTATTCATTCCATTCACTCATCAAATCAAATCAAAATGTATTTGTCACATGCTTCGTAAAACAACATGCGTAGGCTAACAGTGAAATGCTTACTGACAGGCCCTTCCCAACATTGCAGAGAGAGAGAAAATTGAGAAATAATAGAAAAGTAAAACACATAATAATAAAAGTAATAATAAATACACAATGAGTAACGATAACTTTGCTATATACACAGGGTAGCCGTAGTGAGTTGATGTGCAGGGGTGTGAGGTCATTTAGGTAGATATTTACATACAGTATCTAGGAATAAAGAGACTAGGCAACACCATAGATAATAAACAGTAGTTTATGATGATGAGTCAAAACAGTTAGTGCAAAAAGGGTCAATGCAGATAGTCCGGGTAGCTATTTGGTTAACTAATTAACTAACTATTTAGTAGTCTTATCGCTTGGGAGTAGCAGCTATTCAGGGTCCTATTGGTTCCAGACTTGATGCATTGGTACCGCTTGCTGTGCGGTAGCAGAGAGAACAGTCTATGACTTAGGTGGTTGGAGTCTTTTATACAATGGTTGATTATTGAAGATGTTACAGGCCTACTTCTGTCAAAGTCCATATTTATGGGTGTGCCTAACGTTATGCTCCCAATGATTCCTATGTATTACGACCATACAGTCATAGCTTTTATGCCATTAACTCCGTTGTGTTCTACTTAACCCACAATGCCTGGTCTATGTACACAACCATCCCATCGTGTTTCTGGCCACAGGATGTTTACTGTGACTGGGCCAGAGTGGCTATGTGAAAGCTCTAGCAACACATCCCCAGGGAAGAATGTGGGGACAGCTATGTGAATTCTCCAGCAACACGTCCCATGTGTACGTGCGTACGTGTCCTAAGGGGGAGGGTGTATGAGATTCTGGCAGATTGGTAAATTGTTTATTGGTCTGTGTTGGATGAAACGTTTCTGTTTATCTATTTGATTTGGACCAAAAACCTCACTAAATACATTTGGAAATGTCATCTTTCTTTCTCTCTCTGAAAAATCCAGACTCTATTCTAAGTGTAACCACAACCTTCATTTTATGTTTGTCAGTTAACAAAGACGTGGGGTTAGAGACAGGTGGGGTTTTCAAGCTCTAATAATCATGATAGTTTGAAACGTTCCATATTTTAGTAGCCTATGCCAAGCACCTACAGCAGTTCATTCTACATGGGCCTGAACAATGAAACAGCCATGTTGTTCATCAACATGTTCTATCATTTAATGCAACTGTGAACAATTCATAGTAAAATATATATTTCCAGCAGACAGGAGTTGTTGGAATATTCCTTTTAAATGTATATATTTTTTTGACATGCCGTTAGCAGAAGTGCTGTTAGAGTGATTTATCCTAATGGTGTAGGCATGCAGTTAAGTGTCATTTTCATAATGGTTTAAGAGGGAAATTATAAATTAGCTCCATTATGCTAAGCAAATTAAGCTCCTGAATAATTCAATTGAAAATCTACTGTTGCTTATCTTTGGCATGCGAGTACCAAACAATATCTTTGCATGTAGGTGTGTGTGCTTGCAAGTGTACAGTACTGCCATTCCACACATGATGCATTTCTATGTGTGTGTGTGTGTGTGTGTGTGTGTGTGTGTGTGTGTGTGTGTGTGTGTGTGTGTGTGTGTGTGTGTGTGTGTGTGTGTGTGTGTGTGTGTGTGTGTGTGTGTGTGTGTGTGTGTGTGTACACAGTACGTGCGTGCATGGGATGTTTGTGTGTACGTATTTGAAAGGGCCGTTCTCAACATTGTGTCTTTGCTCTCCATACGTCAGCCTGCTCCTGTCACTTCCTTTTTCTGTAAATTCCTCTTCATTCTGGAGCTGGTCATTATCCTACCATCTGCTACTCATTTAGACCCACTACACCTCCAGCCCATGTTGTCCTTTGCGCTGAACCTGACTGACCTTCATCCAAAGAGGTAGCCTGCTGCACGACTGAACTCCTGCACCACCTTGACCTGCATGAAGACCAAGGGTATAGGTACTGTACGTATAGCATACAGGTGTGTGTGTGTGTGTGTGTGTACTGTATAAATACATTAGTACACTCTGTACAATCTCATGAAGTAATAATTACATTTTCCCCAGCCAATATTAATCAATACAGTACAACCAGTAAGGCCATTTACACCAGGCTCTCATCTGCATATGTCTCATTAAGGTATTGCACTTAACAAGTGAACCGTTGCATAAGCCTAACATAACATTTTTCATCATATTCTGGCATGGGTAGCATATATTGTTTTAGATAGCGCATGAACAGATGAATTTTCTCTAATACTATTTGCTTCCCTAAACTATGTTAAAGACAGGCCATGAAATACAGTAGTGTATTTAACCAACTAAATACAAACAATCAAGGATAACATATCCAACGGCATACTGTGTTTCCTCACCATGGAAACTGTTGATTTCTGTTAAATCTGAATTACATGGCAGATGAGCTCAGTAAAGACTCAAGTGTTTGGAAAAGGTCCAACTTTCCCCTCAAACTGTGCTGCACTCCATTAGCTAATGTAGCTTGTTAAATCGAGCTAAACTAAAGAAAGAAGTTACAAATAAATAGAGATTGTGCTGCGATAAATGAGTAGGGGGCTGGGAAGGTAGTGAGGTACCCCACTGTCTCTCTAGTATGCAGGGCTGGCCCCAGGCATAAGCGACATAAGCGGTCGCTTTGGGCCCCCAGCTGCTAGAGGTCCCCCAACCCATTTTTTTAATATATATATTTTTTAGAAACTCAGTCGGGGTCTCAAATTACTGTTGAGAGTTAGAATAGTAGAATACACAAGGTGCAATTTTGAAATTTGGTTGGGCACCAGCAGTTTTTCTCTTGTCATGTCAGCCACTCGCAGTCCATTAGCCCATGTCAGCTAACGTTTTTTTAGATTTGCAAAATAGTCTAAACTTGTAGTAAACAAAATTTCACTTACGGTGCCTTGCAAAAGTATTCAGCCCCCTTGGCGTTTTCCTATTTTGTTGCATTACAGCCTGTAATTTAAATTTATTTTTATTTGGATTTCATGTATTGGACATACACAAAATAGTCCAAATTAGTGAAGTGAAATGAAAAAAATTACTTGTTTAAAAAAAACAAAAAAACGGAAAAGTGGTGCGTGCATATGTATTCATACCCCTTTGCTATGAAGCCTCTAAATACAATCTGGTGCAACCAATTACCTTCAGAAGTCACATAATTAGTTAAATAAAGTCCACCTGTGTGCAATCTAAGTGTCACATGATCTGTCACATGATCTCAGTATATAAACACACCTGTTCTGAAAGGCCCCAGAGTCTGCACAACGCATCACTGGGGGCAAACAACCTGCCCTTCAGGACACCTACACCACCCGATGTCACAGGAAGGCCATAAAGATCATCAAGGACAACAACCACCCGAGCCACTGCCTGTTCACCCCGCTATCATCCAGAAGGCGAGGTCAGTACAGGTGCATCAAAGCAGGGACCGAGAGACTGAAAAACAGCTTCTATCTCAAGGCCATCAGACTGTTAAACAGTCGATGTTAAACTAACATCGAGTGGCTGCTGCCAACATACTGACTCAACTCCAGCTCACTTTAATAATGGAAATTGATGAAAAATGTTTTTATTTTTATTTTACCCCCTTTCCTCCCCAATTGTTAGTAGTTACTATCTTGTCTCATCGCTACAACTCCCGTACGGGCTCGGGAGAGACAAAGGTCGAAAGCCATGCATTCTCCGAAACGCAACCCAACCAAGCCGCACTGCTTCTTAACACAGCGCACATCCAACCAATGTGTCGGAGGAAACACTGTGCACCTGGTGACCTGGTTAGCGCACACTGCGCCCAGCCCACCACAGGAATCGCTAGTGAGCGATGAGACAAGGATATCCCTACCGGACAAACCCTCCCTAACCCGGAAGACGCTAGGCCAATTGTGCGTCGCCCCACGGACTTCCCGGTCGCAGCTGGCTGCGACAGAGCCTGGGCGCGAACCCAGAGTGTCTGGTGGCACAGCTAGCACTGCAATGCAGTGCCCTAGACCACTGCGCCACCCGGGAGGCCATCACTAGCCACTTTAAACAATGTCACTTAATATAATGTATATGTATATACTGTACTCTATATCATCTACTGCATCTTGCCATCTTTATGTAATACATGTATCACTAGCCACTTTAAACTATGCACTTTTATGTTTACATACCCTACATTACTCATCTCATATGTATATACTGTACTCGATACCATCTACTGCATCTTGCCTATGCCGTTCTGTACCATCACTCATTCATATATCTTTATGTACATATTCTTTATCCCTTTACACTTGTGTGTATAAGGTAGTAGTTGTGGAATTGTTAGGTTAGATTACTCGTTGGTTATTACTGCATTGTCGGAACTAGAAGCACAAGCATTTCGCTACACTCGCATTAACATCTGCTAACCATGTGTATGTGACAAATCAAATTTGACTTGATTTGGTGGTGGCAGCATCATGCTGTGGGGATGTTTTTCATTGGCAGGGACTGGGAAACTGGTCAGAATTGAAGGAATGATGGATGGCCCTAAATACAAAGAAATTCTTGAGGGAAACCTGCTTCGGTCTTCCAGAGATTTGAGACTGGGACGGAGGTTCACCTTCCAGTAGGACAATAACTCTAAGCATACTGCTAAAGCAACACTCAAGTGGTTTAAATGTCTTGGAATGGCCTAGTCAAAGCCCAGACCTCAATCCAATTGAGAATCTGTGGTATGACTTAAAGATTGCTGTACACCAGCAGAACCCATCCAACTTGAAGGAGCTGGAGCAGTTTTGCCTTGAGGAATGGGCAAAAATCCCAGTGGCTAGATGTGCCAAGCTTATAGAGACATACCCCAAAAGACTTGCAGCTGTAATTGCTGCAAAAGTGGGTCTACAAAGTATTGACTTTGGTCGGATGAATAGTTATGCACACTCAGGTTTTCAGTTTTTTTTGTCATATTTCTTGTTTGTTTCACAATAAAAAATATTTAGCATCTTCAAAGTGGTAGGCATGTTGTGGAAATCAAATGATACAAACCTCCCAAAAATCAATTTTAATTCCAGATTGTAAGGCAACAAAAAGGAAAAATGGAAAAATGCCAAGGGGGTAAATACTTTCGCAAGCCACTGTAGGTCCCCCAAAAAGCTAGGTACACGACACGAGCTTCTGTATTCCCTGCTAATAGGGGTTGGGTAGTGGGGTACGGTAGCCCACTCTCTGTTATCGCCCTGCCCTGTAGGGGATCTACAATATCAGGAGGAGGCAACTAGCAGATGCTGCTGGAGATGGAAGGCTTCCATACTGGTTTCTGTTCCCTACTCCCTTTCCACTACCACATAGTGCCCTCTACTCACTAGCACAGTTGCTTGCTACCATATAAAAGAATAACCATGCACCTAATAAGTGAGGCCAATGCGTTCTCTTAGCCGTTATGAGATACGATGCAATAAGCATCCACAGAAAGCTTTACTGTCGAGGCACAGCAGTACATAAATTAGCTGAAATATTCTCTTTGGAATATAAAGGCATCATTGACTGTCTGTGGTAGCAATGCAGCAACATTACTGTGATTAATGCCCCATATCACACACTCCAAAGTGGAAAAGTCCCCCAAAAAAAAGGTGCCCTTACGCTAATTCTCCAGTCGACTTGACCTGATTGTACACCCTGTCGAAGCTCGAGGAAGCGGCTCACTGAGAGCGTTATTAACTATCCCATTTCCCTCTCATGACATTTCTACTGCATTATAGCATTTAATACCACTATAAATTCGACAGCATGTGTCCTTTACAGTCTCAGTCTAAACCCCAGACGCACTTGTGACATACAACCAGCACTCTCGCATCATCCCTCACACATTGAAGCCTTCTGATATAGTGGAGGAATGCAAGTGGTTTTTACTGAGCCACACAGCAGACCATCTCCGTGCCAGCTATTCTGCTGCATAATACAGAAGCTCGTGTCGTGTATCAGCAAGTATCATAGGGAGCTGTGCCACTGAGATGTAGGGCATGGCCTCCCCTGTAGGCTCTGTCATTTCACCATAATTAGATGGTCAATTATGAATGTATGGATGAATGTAGCATGAGGCTTTAGGCCTGACTGTTTTAGACAGATCTCCCAGTTTGTTACTTCCCCTCCTTTTTTCATTTGTTGGTTTCTGTTCTAACCAATCAACCTATGTTGACCGTATCAACAACAGACCATAACATACTTAACACCTGAAGTCCGGGATAGGCAAGAATATACAGTGTGCTTTGAAGCTCGTTCAAATATAAGTCAACTAATGATATCTGCAATAATGTGTCTTTTTTTCTTTGCAAGTTTTAAACACTTGTGTTTGCAGTCTTCCAGCAGGGCACATGTTGATATATGTTTCAGTTATCTAAAGAATGTGCAATGTGCAGAGTTGTGTTCAGGTCATCCATCAACATATTTTACTTGACAGGAGACTTTGAAAGGCATGACATTGTAATAGTACATCTCCTTACCTCAAGGTGGCAGCCCAGCCACTTCCATACATCTTGTTGAATGTACGTCACAACATTGTACAGTGATTGTTGGTCTCACACAACATCTCAGAGTAGGTTGGCCCAGCAGTAGGAGGCTTGAAAGCATTGGAACAGAAGCAGCAGTACAGAGTCACCAAGTTTATTTGACTAAAGATGTGAAGTTCCAGGTCCCAGTGGGAATTACTATACACTGAGTGTACAAAACATTAGGAACGCCTGCGCTTTCCATGACATAGACTGACCAGGGGAATCCAGGTGAAATCTAGATAGGTATTTTACGTATTAGCTAACCACATCATGGTCACGTCCCTCTGCTCAGATGTTCCATACAGTACATCAACCAATGGTTGCCTGCCATGCCATCAGATTGCTATAACATGTGATGTGGTTAGCCTATATGTAAAATACTTATCCAGGAGTTGTAAGATGTGGCAGGTGTCAACAACATCTAAACAGAGGAATGCTTATTTCGCCATAATTTAAAAAAAATAAACAATAGCAGCTATGTTGACACTGCCATGTTGGTCTGAGCCTTGCTGTTGGAAAACCACTACAGTGTCTGACTTTCGGCTGTTGCAGATGCACCTCCCCTGACTTCGGTTTTGTTAGCCTTACTGATCGAACACACCCAATATGTTATAACAATCTGGTGTAAATTCCAAACTGTTCATAAATTCCCCACCTATACAGCAGGCCTACTTGGTTTGAACCCCGGGAACCCCTCAACTATTGTCCTTGGAATCTCCCGATTCAGAGCAACTTTCAGCAGGACACAACGTTGGCCAACGTTCAGATAGGAATGTATAATGTACAACAAACATACCTTGCTGGTGTATAGAATAAGGAATTACATCAACTGTAGTCATGGCATTTCTATTCGCAACATTTCACAACGTTTTCGTACTGAACATGGCCCGGGTTTGCCACTTCCAGTTTGGACGACTTGGACTTCGTTCGACAGGAAAATTCAATAGAAACAACAAACTATTTTGATTTCAATGAGTTACAATAAAGATAACAGAATTTGCCCACCTTAATAAATTGCCCATCTAACCAAATCCCAATGGTATAAATCGATCTATGACTGTGCATATCTCTGCGATGGTTAAGATCAAAAGTAAGCATGACATTCAAAGGTTGAGCTGTTTTTCTCAAGACTGGATAAAGTGGATTCTGAATCCAACGGCGGTAGAATCAAGGAGAATTAGAATATTGTCCAAAATAATGGAAAACAGAGCAAAGTAGTGTACAGGGATGAGAATGTCCCTTTGTATCTAGTAGAAGTACCGTTTGTTAATGAGGACTAGCTAAACAGGTTACCAATCTTGAAGAAACCATTTGAGTTATCCAAACTGGTGGAGAGAGTGCTGGGTAAAGTGAAGGCTGTGAGGATTACGAGAGGTGGGCTTGCTTCGATTTTTAGTGCTTCTGCGGATCAGAAGGAACGTGCGTTGCGTCTCATCCGATTTGATACGTTTGAAGTGTCGTGTGTGGGCACCCCTCAAGGGGGTTATATCTGGCGTCTCGTGGGAAGTCAATTTTAAAGAGATTAAAAATATTCCTGGAGTGATTGATGCACTTCGGATGAATCGTGTGGTGAATGGTGAAAAAGTTAAGTCTATCTGTTCCTTTGATATGGAGTCTCTCTCTACTCAAGTGCAGTTAGGGTTTATAAACTACAGAGTTAGAGCGGTGTGATCATTGTAAAGCTTTTGGTCATGTTTGAAGTGTTTGCAGAAGGGAGAAGCTGAGATGTCCAAGTTGTAGGAAAGATCATGTCATGTGTTTTAAAAGTGAGGAAAATGTGACATGTTGCAATTGTGGTGGGAACCATGATTGCCCGACAAGGGTGAAAGAGAATAAGGTGGCAAAGTCAGGGCTGTCCAGAGCATTTCATATGCAGCAGCTGTTAAAAGGGTTGAGGGGTTGAATGGTGCACCTGAAGAGTCCATGGTGGTGGATAGGCCTTAAATGCAGGCTGCAGGGTTTGCCTTTCACCAGCAGGATCCTGACATTTTAAAGGTTAAGAAGGTGGACTTTGTGGCCTTTATAGCTATGGTGATTAATGGCACTGCCAAGGTGGAGAGAAGGTCCAGGAACATAGATATCATTGTGGATGCAGCGGAGCGGTTCCTGGGACTGAAAGATTTCTCAGCGGAGGAGTTAAATGGAATATTGTCACAAGCCGTACCACCCTCTCCGGACCTAGGGCCTGAGAAGGGAGATATAGAGATTTGAAAGGAAGAAGTGGGAGTTTTGTTTTGTTTTTGTCAATGTACTATTTTTTATTTAGGTGGATTAAGTTAGTTTCCCTATCACAAATGGATTTTCTTTTTACCTTGTTTTGGTTTTTCAACCCGTTCAGTTGGTGGCGGAAATACACCTTTTTGGAAGAAGAAGAAGATGAAATGTTGAGCTGCGACTAGTCCATTCATAGACAGTAATGCTTTCAAGGGTAATTGTACAGACGCTCCATTGCTGCCCGATGCGATGTCTAAACGTTAATACGACTCACTTGCAGTACAGTTTTGGAAACATTTGGAACTTAACTTCAATACCATTGAGGAAATTTTCAAAAACAACTTTTTAACACGATGGCTTGTTTACGGAAGAGAGAGGTGACCACCTGTTCTAATCAGCTATCTAGCATCTCTTAACAACTGTGTGTAATGGAAGAAGGACGCCAGGACATTTTTTTGTAACTGAGAAATACTGTCAGCTGTGTTAAAATAGTGTACAGTCAGTGTATTAGAGAGAGTATCAGAGCCAGTTTTCCTTTGAACATAACATAAGGAAGGACTAGGTTAGCTTACACCAACATGACTTGGGAAGTAAGGCTTAGCCCAATAATGGATTATAGGAGCCTAACGTTACTCCTTATAGTCCAAGGACCTTACATGTTCTGTTTAAAGGTGAATTGGCTCTGGCAGCCAAAACAGCCAAATACTCCATCTAAATGTGAATCGATTCTCAATTGCGAAACATAAAGCCCTCTAATTTCATATCACATTAAAATGATTTCACAACTGCAAAATAAACACTTCATGTACACTGTTTTAACACAGTTGCAGCCAACCATATTTTTCAGTGACAACACTTTTGAGATGTCTGTCTTCCGTTTACACACAGGTGTTCGTAGAGGCAGATATCTAATTAGCACAGGTAGTCCACTCTGTCTTCCGTCTGTTTTCCGTAAACAGGCGAAGTAACATGGAAATATGGCCGTGTGGGAACCCTAACCTTTCATTTGATCACTCTTCTGTTGCTGAGAATCTTCCTGCACAGCAGGTGTATTCGAGGTTTAAAAAGGCTTCTAAAGTTTGTAATTTCCATTTTAAAATGTCAGACTTCATTTGCCCTATCGAAAAATGGTTCAACCCCTACAAAAATGTCCATTAATTATAAACCACATAGTAATTCACATTTCCTGCTTGTAGCAAACTGGCTCAAATGAATATCCTACATCTGTATACAGGTGTAGTAATTTAAACTTTAAAATATATATATTTTTATTTATCACTGATATGAAAGATACGTTCCTTATGTTTCCAAAACCATACCGCGATGCTTGTTAACGTTTAGAGCAAGCGTCAGGATCTAAACAAAACCCGGCCAGAAGATACGATCATCAAAAGGCTCTAAGGTAGTTAGTGATTATGAACGGGCTAGTTTAGGCCGAATCCTATACAGTGTGTGAATTAATTGTTAGCGTTTGTATAACTAAAGCTAACATCACACAGGTAAGTATTACAAACATGTTATTTTATGTGTGCTGGCATGATGTAACTGAGAGAGTCATTCATGAATAACTTAGGTCTGTGTGTGGGTGCTATAGGTCATGGCTTCATTTGGAATGAGTGCTTTACAATATTTCACACCAAAAATATTTGTCACGTGCTTGGTAAACAACAGGTGTAGACTAACAGTGAGATGCTTACTGATGGGGCCGTCCCAACAACGCAGAGAGAAAGAAAACAGACAAAATAATAGAGAAGTAAAACTAGGGATGGAAAAAGTACCACGTTTTCCTACTGGAGTAAAAGTAAAGATATCTTAAAAGAAAATGACTCAAGTAAAAGTAAAGATATCTTAAAAGAAAATGACTCAAGTAAAAGTGAAAGGCACCCAGTAAAATACTACTTCAGTAAAAGTCTAAAAGTATTTGGATTTAAATGTACTTAAGTATCAAAAGTAAAAGTATAAATAATTAAATACTCCTTATATTAAACAAACCAGACTGCACAATTGTCTTTTTTAATTTTTTATTTACAGATTGCCAGGGGCACACTCCAACACTCAGACATAATTTACAAATGAAGCATTTGTGTTTAGTGAGTCCGCCAGATCAGAGGCAGTAGGGATGACCAGGGATGTTCTCTTGATAAGTGTGTGAATTAGACAATTTTCCTATCCTGCTAAGCATTCAAAATGTAACGAGTACATTTGGGTGTCGGGAAAATGTATGGAGTAAAAAGTACATTATTTTTCTTTAGGAATGTAGTGGAGTAAAAGTAAAAGTTGTCAAAAATATAAATAGTAAAGTAAAGTACAGACACCCCAAAAAACTACTTAAGTAGTACTTTCAAGTATATTTACTTAAGTACTTTACACCACTGAGTAAAACACATAATAATACAAGTAATAATAAATACACAATGAGTAACGATAACTTTGCTATATACACAGAGGTTGATGTGCAGGGGTATGAGGTAATTGAGGTACAGTTGAAGTCAGAAGTTTACATACACCTCAGCAGTTTACATACACGTTAAATATGCATTTAACGTTTTTCACAATTCCTGACATTTAATCCCAGAGCTGGTGTAACTGAGTCAGGTTTGTAGGCCTCCTTGCTCGCACACGCTTTTTCAGTTTTTTCCCACAAATTTTCTATAGGATTGAGGTCAGGGCTTTGTGATGGCCACTCCAATACCTTGACTTTGTTGTCCTTAAGCCATTTTGCCACAACTTTGGAAGTATGCTTGGGGTCATTGTCCATTTGGAATACCCGTTTGCGACCAAGCTTTAACTTCCTGACTGATGTCTTGAGATGTTGCTTCAATATATTCACATCATTTTCCATCCTCATGATGCCATCTATTTTGTGAAGTGCACCAGTCCCTCCTGCAGCAAAGCACCCCCACAACATGATGCTGCCACCCCCGTGCTTCACGGTTGGGATGGTGATCTTTGGCTTGCAAGCCTCCCCCTTTTTCCTCCAAAAATAACGATGATCATTATGGCCAAACAGTTCTATTTTTGTTTCATCAGACCAGAGGACATTTCTCCAAAAAGTACAATCTTTGTCCCCATGCGCAGTTGCCGACCGTAGTCTGGCTTTTTTATGGTGGTTTTGGAGCAGTGGCTTCTTCCTTGCTGAGCGGCCTTTCAAGTTATGTCGATACAGGATTAGTTTTACTGTGGATATAGATACTTTTGTACCTGTTTCCTCCAGCATCTTCACAAGGTCCTTTTCTGTTGTTCTGGGATTGATTTGCACTTTGCGCACCAAAGTACGTTCATCTCTAGGAGACAGAACGCGTCTCCTTCCTGAGCGGTATGACGGCTCAGGAAGTGTATGTAAACTTCCGACGTCAACTGTACATACTATGTACATATAACTAGGAATAAAGTGACAGGTAATAAACAGTAGCAGCAACGTATGTGATGAGTCAAAGGGTCAATGCAGATAGGCCGGGGAACTATTTTGTTAACTATTTAACTAACTATTTAGCAATCTTATTGCTTGGGGATAGAAGCTGTTCAGGGTTCTGTTTGTTACAGACTTGGTACACTGGTACCGCTTGCCATGCAGTAGCAGAGAGAACAGTCTATGACTTAGGTGGCTGGAGTCTTTGACAATTTTTAGGGCCTCTGACACTGCCTGGTATAGGGTCTTCCTCTGACAACACCTGACAACGCCTGGTATAGCGGTCCTGGATGGCAGGGAGACCGGCCCCAGTGATGTACTGTGCCATACGCACTACCCTCTGTAGCGCCCGGTGGTCGGATGCCAAGCAGTTGCCATACCAAGCGGTGATGCAGCCAGTCAATATACTCTCAGTGGTGCAGCTGTAGAACTTTTTGAGGATCTGATGAATCAGTGATGAAGTACGGTACGATGACTGATGCCCAATTTGTACTATCAGTCATTACGTTATCATTGCATTTTACAACACATAGACATAAAGAAACAAATATCTGCGCAGGTATGCATGCATGCAGACCCACAGACAAGTACACACACACATGCACACACACTTACTACCTAGTTTTACATCTTACCGGTATCCACCCCCTCCCTTCAGCCTTCCTGTGTAATGGTGTACTAGGTAAGCCTCATAAACTTCTGCTCTGTCTAATATGTCTAACTCAAGGGATCAGTGCTCAGGTGAGAGGGTCCCCATGTTTTATTTTTGGGTCTGCCCACTCCCCTCTCCCACCCACCCACAGCTGTTTCCAATCTGTGACAAATCCAGCCCAGCGGATAATGAAAGAGGTTAATGAAAGGATCCAGGGCCCATGATGAGAAGATAGGGCCGAGGCCTGTGTTAAGGTTAGGTTCAAATCTGAAGCAGGCCGCTGGGCCGGAAAGGCCTGCTGTTTAATGGGAGATGTCCTGGTGGCACACCTGTACAGTGTTGCACCAGCAGAGTAACAGTAAAAACACTGGAGATTGTCCTTTAAAACATACTCTTAAAAAGGGAGTACCAAACTTATGTTATGATAATAATTTCAACTGTACGTTTGACGCTGGTTGCGCATGCCCCGGAGCACTTGGCTTTACCACTGTCTGGATAGACTTGCATCTCTCAGGGGGGTGAAACATGCTGGGATTGACATATGACTCTACAAAACAGGTCTTATACATGCACATAGCAATGAAATGTTTGGGGGTTTCATTCAAATGATTTATTTTTATTTTTTAAGTCTCTATATTTGTGAATCAATGATGTAGTCCTATACCGTAGATGATCTGATATCAGAGATGTAGCCAACTTTCTTAGATTGTTTGTCGTGGAAGTTCAGCGCTAAAGCCCAATTGAAATTTCAAAGGCAACGTTCCCGCGTTGGCTGAGTGCATTCACGGTAAACACTGCATGTCGGCTCAATCGGTAATTACCTTTAAATTTCTATCTCGCAATCTGTAATGCTTCAGCAATGCAGATTGAATAGAGCCCTTAGTGTCAAACAGCATAGTTTTGCTCCGGGATATTTGAGTACTATATCTGATTATCTGCGCTATTATCACTGTCTTTCACTGAATTATGTAAAAACACTCCAAAGCCTCTGTTTAACTTGGTTGTTCTCCCAGAATGGCTTGTCCTACTTAATAAAACAAGAGAAACAATAAACTTGAAAGAACTTAATAAGTCGATACACATTCAAACAAATACAAAAGTACAGTGTAGTAAGATAGGCAACGTTGTCCCTGCAAGACATTTTCTCCACAAAAACCCAAGCTGGTCTCTCATTTAAATATTCAATAGGGTCACACTGCCAAGAAACAAGAACTTAATGTGCCATCTGGTAAATCACAGTCTTGTGTTCTCATCAACTCTGCTCAATCGAGTCCATCAAAGAAGCTGTCAATTGGCTACATTGACCAGGGCCAATACTCAAACGGACTAATTTATCACATGTTGTAAAGAGTACATGGAAAGAGTATGCATACAGTATGTTTCTAATCATTCATTCTCTGCCATCATACAGGACACATGAGAATATCAATCCATCCTGGAGGTTTTCTTGGTTATCTTCAGAGAATCTGTCCCTTAGGTGATCTGGTGTTTTAAAATATCTTATCTGAGACTCATTGCTGTCCCACCAGAGCTAATATTATTCAATGAGAAGCAACTGCATCAGCCTACTTGTGAAGAGAAGAAAAAAATACTCGAATCCATGCTTGGATACGCTCCCACACTCTAATATGAAAACAGGGAGTCTGTCTGTCTGTCTGTCTGTCTGTCTGTCTGTCTGTCTGTCTGTCTGTCTGTCTGTCTGTCTGTCTGTCTGTCTGTCTGTCTGTCTGTCTGTCTGTCTGTCTGTCTGTCTGTCTGTCTGTCTGTCTGTCTGTCTGTCTGTCTGTTACATTGCCTGGCCAACTTGTAGAAGCTGTTCTTCACTCAGGGGTTGGAGGATTTAAGAGGCCAATAATTGGCTGCAAAGGGCCCAGGGACCTTGCCTTCTTTAGCCAATTCCTGATGAGTGAGCAGAGGGGGGAGTTCCATGCTTCGCTGACAAGTAATGGCAAAAAAAACTCAGACTGCTGCACATGCACCTGATTTACATGCAAGAGTTGTAATTGCCTGCGTTTGAGTCCTATTACTTGGGAGTTTTGTACCTGTTTATGTTCTAGGCCCCTTATGTTCCTGCAGGATTTGAAATTCATGCACTGTCTCAATCGTCAATCACGTTGACAGCTCTAGGGGGGGCTGCAGCTGTGAGGCTAGCTGAACGTAGCAGAGGTACAACCATAAATATTGCTTAAATTAGAATTAATATTACAAAGAAGAAAATGGAGAGAAATAAAGTAGAATGAAAATCATTCCCCCAAAACAAAATTGTTCTGCTATACATGCCCATGAATAATGGAATAGGATTATTTTTCCCCATATTGGTTTCTAGTCAATCTGCACCCCATATATTCTGTGATTTTAGCAAATATAGCACAACCCCTACCGTCGTATTACTAAGAGGATGTATCCTGTAAGATTTAGTGTTTGGATAACATGTTTTTCATTTATTTAAGTTTTAAAGGACAGGAAATACTAACAGCCTTTCATAGTGCTCACAAAAAGTACACAAACATACGTGTACATAGCAGTACGCACATGCTTCCCCTGTTCCAAACCTTCCCAGCTATCCCACCCTGCTGTTCAGTTGACTGTCTCCTCAGCTCTCGTGGCCCCTTTGATGTCCCCCCACTCATCCTAAATCCCCTCTGATGGTCTCTGCATGCCCCAATATGAAATATACAGAATGCAGAGCTTACAGTAAACACTAGAATATTCTCCACATGCAAGAAACGTTCAGTTAAGGTCCATGTGCAGATTTGCCGCTCTCTCTCTTCCTGTTTTAGTACCTCTGCTGATAGGCTCACGCCGCTCCCAGCTGAGAAGCTGAATTAAAAAACCTGTGGTCTCTGTCCTTTAGAGAGACCCATACGAAAAAAAGATACATTTCAATATATTTAATGTCACTGTCACGCCCTGATCTTAGTTCCTTTGTTATGTCTCTATTTTGGTTTGGTCAGGGCGTGAGTTGGGGTGGGCATTCTATGTGTTTTTTCTATGTTTTCTATTTCTATGTGTTTGGCCTGGTATGGTAGAGGCAGCTGTCTATTGTCTCTGATTGAGAACCATACTTAGGTAGCCTTTTCCCACCTGGTGTTTGTGGGTAGTTGTTTCTTGTTTCCTGTTGTGTGTCTGCACCACCCAGAACTGTTTCGGTCGTTATTCTTTGTTATTTTTGTTATTTCAGTGTTCATTTAATAAATATGGACACGTACCACGCTGCACCTTGGTCCTCTCCTTCCAACAGCCGTTACAGTCACGTCAAATGTACATCTTTGCATCTTTGCTCAACTGCATGTAATTCCTGACAATAGTCCAGAAATGCATGGCTATGACATCTAGTCTACAGGGTGGCAAAAGTGCTTCCTAATTAGTCTTAAATTACTCTTCACATATTGATCAATGGAGATAATCAATCAAGATCGGGCACTAGGCTGTTTTAAAAATACACATTTTGGCGATTTAAACACAAACTATACATCCATCGTACAACGCTCCACAATTTCTAGGTCTAGGTCCTGTGCTTCCAATAAGTGGTATTATACAGCTCTACAGTGAATGGTTAGCGGTGTTATGGTGCGTTCGTAACCAAGTGGAAAGTGGGAATTTACCACATCTGGGGAAAATCTACTTGAAAGGCCCTCCAACTGGTTAAATCAGCCACGAATCCCCTTGTGACCAGGGGAATCTAAGCTTGTTGTGTGCAACAGGGAGAGGCAATTGAATGCAAGATTCACCCCAAAAATGTAATTGTTAAAAAATGTCTAGCCTATCTATGGGTAACAGGGTTAAGATGTTATGCTCTACCCACTCAGTTATCTACCACAAAACACCAGAAAATGTCCAAAAAGAGTAAAACCAGCTCACCTGATTTTACACTCTGATTTGACTATTAGATGTTCAATGTTTCTTTTGAAACAAATATTTAAAAAGGAATAGTTTCACCATATTAAAACGAGAGTTCAGTTCATGTAACAGGGTTCACCTTAAAATGAGGAACAGAGGTAAATTAATCACTAATCACATTAAATAAATAATCATCTTCAGAAATAACCTTGTAAAAGTAATGACATAACTAGGGCTTTACAATGATTGGGAAAACTTGGAGTATTTTGGGGTGGGGGGGGTCAGTGGGTTAAAATCTTCCTAGAAGTCACAGATGGTGCACAGAGGGACATGCCAAAATGCAAAATTCTTCGAAAGTCTTTATTCATATTGAAAATTGTATTTATTGAATTCTCCATGTGGTCTATATTAAAGGGCGCTTCATTTCATATAACAGGCTTTTAAATAGGCTTTTAAATTCAATATTGGTGCATAATATCTAATTAACACATCAAAGTGACGCAAAAGGAATTCATTTTGTGGAACGCCCCAGTACTCGTAAGGATCCGCCCCTTTTTTTCAGCTTTCGCCTAAAATGACATACCCAAATCTAACTGCCTGTAGCTCAGGGCCTGAAGCAAGGATATGCATATTCTTGAAACCATTTGAAAGGAAACACTTTGAAGTTTGTGGAAATGTTAAAGTAATGTAGGAGAATATAATACATTAGATCTGGTAAAAGATAATACAAAGAAAAAAAACACGTTTTTTTGTATTTTTTTGTACCATCATCTTTGAAATGCAAGAGAAAGACCATAATGTATTATGCCAACACAGGCACAATTTAAATGTTGGCCACTAGATGGCAGCAGTGTATGTGCAAAGTGTTTGACTGATCCAATGGACCATTGCATTTCTGTTCAAAATTTTGTATCAAGACTGCCCAAATGTGCCTAATTGGTTTATTAATACATTTTCAAGTTCATAACTGTGCACTCTCCTCAAACATTGCATGGTATTATTTCACTGTAATAGCTACTGTAAATTGGACAGTGCAGTTAGATTAACAAGAATTTAAGCTTTCTGCCAATATCAGATATGTCTATGTCTTGGGAAATGTTCTTGTTACTTACAACCTCATGCTAATCACATTAGCCTATTTTAGCTCAACCGATCCTGTAGAGGTTTTAAAGGAAAATTCCACCCAAAAGCTATATTTTGGTATTTGTTTCATTAATCCATTGTTGCCATAGTTCCAAAAAGTGTTCCTTGTTAGCAATCAGGTTTTCAAGATACTGAAATCATCCCCATTTGATGCAAAACGCAGCATCATATGATGCAAAATGCTTCATACTGTATGATTTCTGTATTTTGAAAGTTACATATCTTGAAAACTTGATTGCTGACAAGCAAAACACTTTGGGACTATGTCAACAATGGACTAAAGAAACAAATACCAAAATATAGCTTTTGGGTGGTTTTCCTTTCAATTCTGCCTGTTGGACAGTTGTTGCAATGCATTGTTTACTTGTCATATGCACATAAAAGACACGGAGCCACTATTTAAATGCATGTTAGTGCTTTTGGTATGTGTCAAGTACAACAAAAAGGCATTTTGACAAAATCTATTTTAGCGCTGGCAGCCTATTAGAAGACTTGGAGGCATGGCTTGTTGGGGGCGTGACTTTGTGCTTATTGGCCCCCCCATGAGATGGATTGTCATTCCAGTTCATTTGTTATGTTGTGTTCTGTGACTAAAGCTTGTACACTACCAGTTCTGAACTCTTAAAGAGACTGACGTAAGTGCATATGATACCAAAAAACATACTGTAGTGTCATTTTATATGATTTGGCCAATTTTTTATATTTGCTATATTTAATTTGAAAATATAAATCTTACAAATACATAGCCAATTTCATCTAGATCCTTATCTGTTTAATACTCACAAAGGGAAGCGGTATTGGTTTTCATCTTGTGATGTTCTCTCTCTGGCAGTTTTATCTCAGCTTCCATCTGCAAATGGACAAGAGGGAGCAGTGCACAGCACCAGATGGGACTTTCATAACTATTATTATCTTAGAGGTAAGAGCATTTTAAAGGCAGACATACGATGATACTTCTACTAATGTTGTACCTCTAGGCATACATACCACTACTGCTACACCACACACTCCTCCTACCACTACTCCTAACTACTGCTGCTACACCACACACTCCTCCTACCACTACTCCTAACTACTGCTGTTATACCTCACACTCCTCCTACCACTACTCCTAACTACTGCTGTTACACACACTCCTCCTACCACTACTCCTAACTACTGCTGTTACACCACACACTCCTCCTACCACTACTCCTAACTACTGCTGTTACACCACACAATCCTCCTACCACTACTCCTAACTACTGCTGTTACACCACACACTCCTCCTACCACTACTCCTAACTACTGCTGTTACACCGCACACTCCTCCTACCACTACTCCTAACTACTGCTGTTACACCACACACCCCTCCTACCACTACTACTGTTACACCACACACTCCTCCTACCACTACTCCTAACTACTACTGTTACACCACACACTCCTCCTACCACTACTACTGTTATACCACACACTCCTCCTACCACTACTCCTAACTACTGCTGTTACACCACACACTCCTCCTACCACTACTCCTAACTACTGCTGCTACAACACACACTCCTCCTACCACTACTCCTAACTACTGCTGTTATACCACACACTCCTCCTACCACTACTCCTAACTACTGCTGTTACACCACACACTCCTCCTACCACTACTACTGTTACACCACACACTCCTCCTACCACTACTCCTAACTACTGCTGTTACACCACACACTCCTCCTACCACTACTCCTAACTACTGCTGTTACACCACACACTCCTCCTACCACTACTACTGTTACACCACACACTCCTCCTACCACTACTCCTAACTACTGCTGTTACACCACACACTCCTCCTACCACTACTCCTAACTACTGCTGTTACACCACACACTCCTCTTACCACTACTCCTAACTACTGCTGCTACACCACACACTCCTCCCACCACTACTCTTAACTACTGCTGTTACACCACACACTCCTCCTACCACTACTCCTAACTACTGCTGTTACACCACACACTCCTCCTACCACTACTACTGTTACACCACACACTCCTCCTACACCTACTCCTAACTACTGCTGTTACACCACACACTCCTCCTACCACTACTCCTAACTACTGCTGCTACACCACACTTTCCTCCTACCACTACTCCTAACTACTACTGTTACACCCCACACTCCTCCTACCACTACTCCTAACTACTGCTGTTACACCACACACTCCTCCTACCACTACTCCTAACTACTGCTGTTACACCACACACTCCTCCTACCACTACTCCTAGCTACTGCTGTTATACCACACACTCCTCCTCCCACTACTCCTAACTACTGCTGTTACACCACACACTCCTCCTACCACTACTACTGTTACACCACACACTCCTCCTACCACTACTCCTAACTACTACTGTTACACCACACACTCCTCCTACCACTACTCCTAACTACTGCTGTTACACCACACACTCCTCCTACCACTACTCCTAACTACTGCTGTTACACCACACACTCCTCCTACCACTACTCCTAACTACTGCTGTTACACCACACACTCCTCCTACCACTACTCCTAACTACTGCTGTTATACCACACATTCCTCCTACCACTACTCCTAACTACTGCTGTTACACCACACACTCCTCCTACCACCACTCCTAACTACTGCTGTTACACCACACACTCCTCCTACCACTACTCCTAACTACTGCTGTTACACCACACACTCCTCCTACCACTACTCTTAACTACTGTTGCTACACCACAAACTCCTCCTACCACTACTCCTAACTACTACTGTTACACCACACACTCCTCCTACCACTACTCCTAACTACTGCTGTTACACCACACACTCCTCCTACCACTACTCCTAACTACTGCTGTTACACCACACACTCCTCCTACCACTACTCCTAACTACTGCTGCTACACCACACACTCCTCCTACCACTACTACTGTTACACCACACACTCCTCCTACCACTACTCCTAACTACTGCTGTTACACCACACACTCCTCCTACCACTACTCCTAACTACTGCTGTTACACCACACACTCCTCTTACCACTACTCCTAACTACTGCTGCTAAACCACACACTCCTCCTACCACTACTCCTAACTACTGCTGTTACACCACACACTCCTCCTACCACTACTCCTAACTACTGCTGTTACACCACACACTCCTCCTACCACTACTACTGTTACACCACACACTCCTCCTACCACTACTCCTAACTACTGCTGTTACACCACACACTCCTCCTACCACTACTCCTAACTGCTGCTGCTACACCACACTCTCCTCCTACCACTACTCCTAACTACTACTGTTACACCCCACACTCCTCCTACCACTACTCCTAACTACTGCTGTTACACCACACACTCCTCCTACCACTACTCCTAACTACTGCTGTTACACCACACACTCCTCCTACCACTACTCCTAACTACTGCTGTTACACCACACACTCCTCCTACCACTACTCCTAACTACTGCTGTTATACCACACACTCCTCCTCCCACTACTCCTAACTACTGCTGTTACACCACACACTCCTCCTACCACTACTACTGTTACACCACACACTCCTCCTACCACTACTCCTAACTACTGCTGTTACACCACACACTCCTCCTACCACTACTACTGTTACACCACACACTCCTCCTACCACTACTCCTAACTACTACTGTTACACCACACACTCCTCCTACCACTACTCCTAACTACTGCTGTTACACCACACACTCCTCCTACCACTACTCCTAACTACTGCTGTTACACCACACACTCCTCCTACCACTACTCCTAACTACTGCTGTTACACCACACACTCCTCCTACCACTACTCCTAACTACTGCTGTTACACCACACACTCCTCCTACCACTACTCCTAACTACTGCTGTTACACCACACACTCCTACCTACCTAACTACTGCTGTTATACCACACACTCCTCCTACCACTACTCCTAACTACTGCTGTTACACCACACACTCCTCCTACCACTACTCCTAACTACTGCTGTTATACCACACACTCCTCCTACCACTACTCCTAACTACTGCTGTTACACCACACACTCCTCCTACCACTACTCCTAACTACTGCTGTTATACCACACACTCCTCCTACCACTACTCCTAACTACTGCTGTTACACCACACACTCCTCCTACCACTACTCCTAACTACTGCTGTTACACCACACACTCCTCCTACCACTACTGCTGTTACACCACACACTCCTCCTACCACTACTCCTAACTACTGCTGTTACACCACACACTCCTACTACCACCACTCCTAACTACTGCTGTTACACCACACACTCCTCCTACCACTACTCCTAACTACTGCTGCTACACCACACACTCCTCCTACCACTACTCCTAACTACTGCTGTTACACCACACACTACTCCTACCACTACTCCTAACTACTGCTGTTACACCACACACTCCTCCTCCCACTACTCTTAACTGCTGCTGTTACACCACACACTCCTCCTACCACTACTCCTGTTACACCACACACTCCTCCTACCACTACTCCTAACTACTGCTGTTACACCACACACTCCTCCTACCACTACTCCTAACTACTGCTGTTACACCACACACTCCTCCTACCACTACTCCTAACTACTGCTGTTACACCACACACTCCTCCTACCACTACTCCTAACTACTGCTGTTACACCACACGCTCCTCCTACCACTACTACTGTTACACCACACACTCCTCCTACCACTACTCCTAACTACTGCTGTTACACCACACACTCCTCCTACCACTACTCCTAACTACTGCTGTTATACCACACATTCCTCCTACCACTACTCCTAACTACTGCTGTTACACCACACACTCCTCCTACCACTACTCCTAACTACTGCTGTTACACCACACACTCCTCCTACCACTACTGCTGTTACACCCCACACTCCTCCTACCACTACTCCTAACTACTGCTGTTACACCACACACTCCTCCTACCACTACTCCTAACTACTTCTGTTACACCACACACTCCTCCTACCACTACTCCTAACTACTGCTGTTACACCACACACTCCTCCTACCACTACTCCTAACTACTGCCGTTACACCACACACTCCTCCTACCACTACTCCTAACTACTGCTGTTACACCACACACTCCTCCTACCACTACTCCTAACTACTACTGTTACACCACACACTCCTCCTACCACTACTCCTAACTACTGCTGTTACACCACACACTCCTCCTACCACTACTCCTAACTACTGCTGTTACACCACACACTCCTCCTACCACTACTGCTGTTACGCCACACACTCCTCCTACCACTACTCCTAACTACTGCTGTTACACCACACACTCCTCCTACCACTACTCCTAACTACTGCTGTTACACCACACACTCCTCCTACCACTACTCCTAACTACTACTGTTACACCACACACTCCTCCTACCACTACTCCTAACTACTGCTGTTACACCACACAATCCTCCTACCACTACTACTGTTACACCACACACTCCTCCTACCACTACTCCTAACTACTACTGTTACACCACACACTCCTCCTACCACTACTCCTAACTACTGCTGTTACACCACACACTCCTCCTACCACTACTCCTAACTACTGCTGTTACACCACACACTCCTCCTACCACTACTCCTAACTACTGCTGTTACACCACACACTCCTCCTACCACTACTCCTAACTACTGCTGTTACACCACACACTCCTCCTACCACTACTCCTAACTACTGCTGTTATACCACACACTCCTCCTACCACTACTCCTAACTACTGCTGTTACACCACACACTCCTCCTACCACTACTCCTAACTACTGCTGTTACACCACACACTCCTCCTACCACTACTGCTGTTACACCACACACTCCTCCTACCACTACTCCTAACTACTGCTGTTACACCACACACTCCTCCTACCACCACTCCTAACTACTGCTGTTACACCACACACTCCTCCTACCACTACTCCTAACTACTGCTGCTACACCACACACTCCTCCTACCACTACTCCTAACTACTGCTGTTACACCACACACTACTCCTACCACTACTCCTAACTACTGCTGTTACACCACACACTCCTCCTCCCACTACTCTTAACTACTGCTGTTACACCACACACTCCTCCTACCACTACTTCTGTTACACCACACACTCCTCCTACCACTACTCCTAACTACTGCTGTTACACCACACACTCCTCCTACCACTACTCCTAACTACTGCTGTTACACCACACACTCCTCCTACCACTACTCCTAACTACTGCTGTTACACCACACACTCCTCCTACCACTACTCCTAACTACTGCTGTTACACCACACACTCCTCCTACCACTACTCCTAACTACTGCTGTTACACCACACACTCCTCCTACCACTACTCCTAACTACTGCTGCTACACCACACACTCCTCCTATCACTACTCCTAACTACTGCTGTTACACCACACACTCCTCCTACCACTACTCCTAACTACTGCTGTTACACCACACACTCCTCCTCCCACTACTCTTAACTACTGCTGTTACACCACACACTCCTCCTACCACTACTCCTGTTACACCACACACTCCTCCTACCACTACTCCTAACTACTGCTGTTACACCACACACTCCTCCTACCACTACTCCTAACTACTGCTGTTATACCACACATTCCTCCTACCACTACTCCTAACTACTGCTGTTACACCACACACTCCTCCTACCACTACTCCTAACTACTGCTGTTACACCACACACTCCTCCTACCACTACTGCTGTTACACCACACACTCCTCCTACCACTACTCCTAACTACTGCTGTTACACCACACACTCCTCCTACCACTACTCCTAACTACTTCTGTTACACCACACACTCCTCCTACCACTACTCCTAACTACTGCTGTTACACCACACACTCCTCCTACCACTACTCCTAACTACTGCCGTTACACCACACACTCCTCCTACCACTACTCCTAACTACTGCTGTTACACACACACTCCTCCTACCACTACTCCTAACTACTGTTACACACACACTCCTCCTACCACGACTCCTAACTATTGCTGTTACACCACACACTCCTCTACCACTACTCCTAACTACTGCTGTTACACACACACTCCTCCTACCACTACTGCTGTTACGCACACACTCCTCCTACCACTACTCCTAACTACTGCTGTACACCACACACTCCTCCTACCACTACTCCTAACTACTGCTGTTACACCACACACTCCTCCTACCACTACTCCTAACTACTACTGTTACACCACACACTCCTCCTACCACTACTCCTAACTACTGCTGTTACACCACACACTCCTCCTACCACTACTACTCCCCCCCCCCCACCCCCCCCCCCCCCCCCCCCCCCCCCCCCCCCCCCCCCCCCCCCCCCCCCCCACACCCGCCCCCCCCCCCCCCCCCCCCCCCCCCCCCCCCCCCCCCCCCCCCCCCCCCCCCCCCCCACCCCCCCCCCCCCCCCCCCCCCCCCCCCCCCCCCACCCCCCCCCCCCCCCCCCCACCCCCCCCCCCCCCCCCCCCCCCCCCCCCCCCCCCCCCCCCCCCCCCCCCCCCCCCCACCCCCCCCCCCCCCCCCCCCCCCCCCCCCCCCCCCCCCCCCCCCCCCCCCCCCCCCCACCACCCCC